>NC_030835.1:10910000-11535000 GCF_001704415.2 Capra hircus | reverse complement strand
TTCCTCCTTATCCAGTAACCAGCTGTGAAGCTGCAGGCAGTCTACTGACCCACTCTGAATTGTATTGGTTCTCATCTTTAAAACTAGGATAACAATGTGTCCCTCCCAGAGTTGTTGTCAGAGTTGAAGGAGAGCCAGTGAGTAACACACCTAATGGGTCCCTGGTCGCATGCCAGGCACGGATGGGTGTGATCATTGGATTGCATGCCCTTGTACTGCTGTTTTCCCACCAGCCTGTCTGCCTTGAGTAAGCCCAGCCCACCATGGGAACCTGTAATTGGCCACAGGTTCAGTCCAGGTCAAATGCTTTGATAACACACTCAGATATGAAGCCACCCATGGGCAAAGAGCCTTCTGAGTGAGGACCACGGCAGCCAGCTTCTAGCCACATCCTTGGTAAAACAGCTGCAGCCAAACATGGGCACTTCCTTAGTCCCCTGCAGGAAGCCTTGAGATCCAACGCTACAGGACTGCAGAAGGGTGGGCAGGCCATCATGGGGGCCTGGACATGGCTCTCTCCCTGTCTGCAAATCAAGGCACTGGACATGATGACCTACTGCTTCCCTTTCTCTTCTAGAATCTAACATTGCTTCTGTGGTTCTAGAAGAGGTTGGGGAAGAGCAGCTTGATGGACACTGGCCATCTGAAGGCCTGAGGCTCTGGCCTTAGCTCTATGACCTTGGGCACATAGTCATTAATTCACTGCTCTGCTAGTTAGTACTGGGGATATGAAGGAGGACAAGGCAGGATCCATAGCTCTGGCATCTCCTAATCCAGTAAGGGGACCAGATGTGCAGATGCCCATTCTGCAGTGTGAAGGCAACGTCAGAAGGCATGGAAGGGCCACAGAGGCACCCAGGGCTGAGCCTGGGAGTCAGGGAAGACTTTGTAGAGGGAACCTCAGGGGAGCTGAGTCCTGGAGGAAGAGACAGAGGGGTGGGTGCCAGAGGAGGGCGCTCCAAGCAGAGGGTGCAACGCTATGGAGTCCCGTTGGTGTGAAAGAGCCCAGTGTGTTTGGTTACCCTTTCTCATAGGACCCTGGGAGCCCCTTCTTGGTCTTACGTCCTGTGGCTGAAACACCGGGGATGAGAATTGGGCAGAGGCAAGAAGCTGCTCCCCAGCCCTGGGCTGACAGTGGGTGTGGTGCCATGGTGCAGATGGGGATTCTGGGACTGGGGTGCCTGGGCACAGGCTGGATCCCAGCCCTGTAAGCTAGCAGCTGCCAGACCCTGAGCACAGCACTTCACCTCGCTGTGCCTTCGTTTCCTCCCCTGTCTGATAGGGATGCCCGGCATCCAGTTTATGAATTTAAATGAGCTGGTACATACAGAGCGTACAGGGCAGCTCTAACTCAGTAAAAACCAGTTCCCATTTTAAAGATGAAAAAAAACCTCAGAGGGAGTAGGTGAGCTGTCGCAAGTCATATATATAGTCCATAAAACTGAAAATTCAGCCTGTTCCTCCCTTTGCCCCCTCTTTACTCTTTTTCTCCTCCTTCTTTCCCTCCCCTCTGTCTCCCTTTCCTCCTCCTTTCTTCCTGCCCTCCTTTTTTCCCTGTCTCCCAGGGAAGAACTGACTCTGAGACACCCTCCCTGTTCTGGGCCTGAGTGCGATACTTGTTGCTCTGATCAGACCCAGGGCATCGCTGGGGGCCTGGCACCTTGAATAAACTGGACTCCAAGGCTCTGGGCCTCTGCGGAGGTCTGCGGCTGAGCCTGCGTCTCCCATTTGTCCCTCTCTCCTTCCATCCCCTCCTCCCTTCCCTCCATACTCAGAGCCACCTCTGGCTCATTCAGGAGGGAAAGCAGAGTCTGGAATCTGTCTTCTCAGACAAGCAACTTCCAGGCCGGCATACAGGGCAGACTGAGGGCTGTCCCCTCCCACTAATGTCCATCACCAAAACAAATGGCTCTTGAACAGCCAAGACTCACCCTAGGACCCTCGGACCATGAGCACCCCATTTGCCCATCCATCGCAGGCAACTCAAGGCCCGTTTCTGGGCTTGGTAATGACCAGCCTCCTCTCCCTCCTGCACAGAGAGCAGAGAACAATAGTTTACTCTGAACCTTGGAGCCAGACTCGGAGGCCTGCGCTAATGAGTG
The DNA here is from genome assembly GCF_001704415.2 of Capra hircus. Classification (NCBI taxonomy): domain Eukaryota; kingdom Metazoa; phylum Chordata; class Mammalia; order Artiodactyla; family Bovidae; genus Capra; species Capra hircus. Next base: position 11,532,898 of record NC_030835.1, on the reverse strand, counting down.
AGCAGGTTTTGAAGCCCTTGGAAACCAGGTGCTGGCTTCTGGGCTCACAGCGACAGTGAGATGATTGAAAACCAAGCAGGGCTCCCAGCCCTTCCTCCAGTCCTCATTCCTGTTTTTTTGGGGGTGATGTCTGCATCACTGCCCAGACCAATCTATCTCTTCACGCTGCATTTTTCTAAAGCCAAACTGGGAAAAATTGAAAGTCACCTGCATGCTATTCCCCCTGGGCTCCAAGTCAGCCTCACAATTAGGGGAACAAAATATGCTATTTTAATTTTTAATAATAATAATAATTTTTATTAGTCACAACAATACCAATACCAATAATCTTGCACATGGTAGGCTGTTTTCCAGTGGGTGCACAAAGTGTTTTTCCAGCTGTGATTTCATTTGAGCCCTTGTCTGTAATCTGAGGAGGGCAAAGGCCTGGTGACTCCCAGCTGGGGTTAGGGGGCCAGCCCAGGACTCCCAGGTTCTACTTTTCCCATGTCCCCAAGAAGGGATCACATTAGCAACACATTTTTTCAGCAGATGTGTGGCCAGACACCTGCTGGGGGAAGGCTCTGGGCATGTCAGAGGAAGAAGAGGGGCTCTTTGCCTTCACCCAACTCCCCAGTCAGATGGTGGAGACAGACCCTGAGCCAGGTCATCTCAATCCCAGGTAGTGAGGGCTGGTCACAGCCTCTGGGAGGCCCTCAGCTGGAAGGTCCAGGTCAGTTTGGGGAAGGTCTCTACTGCCATTTTGATGCATTTGGATTTCATTGCAAATACCACAGACCCTTTCAACTGCATGTTGAAGTGTGTTGCATATAGCATAAGAATACAGCTCGATGAATTCAGCTCAAACTGAACACAGCCACGGAACCAGCCCCCAGATTAAGAAATAAAAGCTACCCTATACCCACTTCCAGTTACTCCGCCTCTTTAGGGTGACTGCTACCTTGACCTCTAAGGCTTAGTGCTGTCTCTTTTTGTGGTTTTTGGAAATGGAATCCTACACACTTGTGTTTGGCTCCTTTCACTCAGTATTATGCATGATATTTGTCAAATCGTGCCTGCAATTGCTGTTCGTTTTCACAGCGCATGATATTTCATTGCACGGAGATACTGCAGTGTATGTATGCATCATCATAGGTGAGCATTTGGGCAGTTTCCAGCTGTGGGGCATCACGAATAAAGCTGCTATGGGTATTCTTGTACATGTTTTTTGTGCCCGTGTAGATCAGCCCTGGGATTTCTTTGGAAGGAACAATGCTAAAGCTGAAACTCCAATACTTTGGCTACCTCATGCGAAGAGTTGACTCATTGGAAAAGACTTTGATGCTGGGAGGGATTGGGGGCAGGAGGAGAAGGGGACGACAAAGGATGAGATGGCTGGATGGCATCACTGACTCGACGGACGTGAGTCTGAGTGAACTCTGGGAGTTGGTGATGGTCAGGGAGGCCTGGCGTGCTGTGATTCATGGGGTTGAAAGAATCGGATACGACTGAGCGACTGAAGTGAACTGAACACATTTCTGATGGCTAGAAACCTCAGAGTGGAAACATCACATCTGTGTATGCCCTGCTTTAGAAGACAGTTTTCTGAAGTGGTTGCACTGATTTGTATCACTCATTTGGGGGAGACTCTGATCTCTGTAGGAGTGCCTTCAAGTCCATGAATCTACGAATCTAAAGTGGCTCTGGGCTTTTTGATATTATTGATCCTTGATAATCTGATAATCTGGAATCTGAAGAATTGTCCCCCAGAAATAAACTCACAATTTTGCATCCGATTTTTATAACTTCATGTATGTGTGTGTGCGCACACTCATGTCCAACTCTTTGCAGCCCCATGGACTGTAGCCCACCAGGCTCCTCTGTCCATGGGATTCTCCAGGCAAGAATACTAGAGTGGGTTGCCATTTCTTCCTTCAGGGGATCTTCCCAACCCAGGGATCAAACCCATGTCTCTTGAGTCGCCTGCACTGGCAAGTAAGTTCTTTACTACTGAGCCACCTGACAATCCCTCAGTAACTTCAAGACCCTGTGAACCTCACCCAGGCCCAAGAATCCTGACAAGTACTCCTCTTCTGAGTTCTAAATTCTAAGGTATATTGTACATATTTTGATTCTATGTTTTAAACTCTTTGACTGAATAGAAGACTAAGAACTTAACAGGGCCCCCACAAAGCAGGGGCACCCAAACTGAAACAAACAAATTTAGAAAAGTATAAAGCTATTTGGAGAAGACTTTGGTGTTTGTTAATTTCAGAAAAAGCACTGGAGTCATCTTTAAACAAAAAATCATAGCACTGTTGGGCATCCTTGCATGTACTTCACAGACTAGAATTAACTTCACGTTACATTATGTATGGAAGAAACATAATCTTTTCAGGGCATGAAAGAAAAAGTGAAAGTGTTACTTGCTCAGTTGGTTCTGACTCTTTATGACCCTATGGACTGTAGCCTACCAGGCTCCTCTGTCCATGGGATTCCAGACAAGAATACTGGAGTTGGTTGGCATTCCCTCCTCCAGGCAATCTTCCTGACCCAGGGATAGAACACAGGTCTCCTGCATTACAGGCAGATTCTTTAGCATCTGAGCCACCAGGGAAGTTCAGGGTATAGGGCTTTTAAACTCCTTCAACCTGCCCTAGTGGGATCAGTGATACAGCTGTGACTACTCATTCCTCCCTCTACGTGAGTTGAGCAGTCCTACACCGCACAGGGGCATGCATTTGATCAGGGTTCCCTGGCTATGAAGATCTTGTGGACTCGTTGCCTGTTGGATCCTCACAGACCCCTCGCTAGCTGTCCTAGCTGCGTACCATCACAGTCCGTTGTGGATAGACCTCACAGTCTATTGTGGACCAGTCTACTGGTCAAGGAAAGTGGCAGATGAGTGTGTGAGTCACCCTGCAAGTGAGAGGTCAGCTCCACCTGTCCTGGAATGGTGGCTGCAGGAGCTGGGCTCTGGTCTGTGAGCAGATGTATGGTGTGGGTGGAAGCAGGGAGCTGCCTCCATGGTGCTGCAGTGTCACTCTGGTGTAGATGTAGTGCTGAGATGGATAAAGATGGGTCTCTGGCATAAGAAAGAATGTCCAGGTTACAGCCTTGTCATGAAGGAAGCCAGGTGCTTGAGAGGTAGTGAGCTCCTTGTCTCTGGAGGCATGTAAACTGATGCTGGATGACAGCCTGACAGGAGTGTCGATGGAATAAATGATCTAGGTTTCTTCCAACCCTGAGGTTGCTGGCCTCTGAGTCTTGGTCCCCTGACCCCTCCTGGGTGCTCTTGTATCTCACTGGTGACCTGGTACTCCTCGGTGCTCACACTGCACTGACCCAGCTTGTCCAATGGGCCAGATCCTGCATAAAAGGACCTGAGTTGTAGTAGGACTGACAGAGAATCAGAGCAGAAAGTGTCCAAGATCTCCCGGCAACTGTGATTCATATGAGCAGCTCTCTGTGAAGTCAGGCAAACATTTTCCATTGCATAATATGGTTTTTCCAGTAGTCATGTATGGATGTGAGAGTTGGACCGTAAAGAAGGCTGAGCACCAAAGGATCAATGCTTCCAAGCTGTGGTGCTGGAGAAGACTCTTGAGAGTCCCTTGGACAGCAAGGAGATTGAACCAGTCAATCCTAAAGGAAATCAACCCTGAATATCCATTGGAAGGACTGATGCTGAAGCTGAAGCTCCAATATGAGGAGCTGGCTCACTGGAAAAGACCCTGGTGCTGGGAAAGATTGAAGACAGGAGAAGAAGGGGATGACAGAGGATGAGATGGTTGGATGGTATGACCGACTCAATGGACATGAGTTTGAGCAAACTCCTGGAGATAGTGAAGGACAGGGAAGCATGATGTGCTGCAGTCCACGGAGTCTCAAAGAGTCAGGCCTGATTGGGTGACTGAACAACAATAACCACGTGTGGCATGGTATCACCTCTGTTTTCCTTGAAAAGCCAACATCGGGGAGAAGTGTTACCTAGAGAGTCTCAATCTTTGAGCACTGGCAGTTGTAAACATTGACAATTTCCGAGCACGTGCTTAGGGCTCCCGCCCTGCTAGACCCCACTCTTGGAGAGAGCTGGGAAAGCCTTGGTGGCTGGGTGAGGAGTGCAGGAGGCCCCAGGACACCCGAAGAGGAAGCGTCTCAGTGCAGTGTAGGACCTCACCTGGGGTCCCTGGGGCTGAAGAAGTACCCTGTCCAGCTCCTCAGGGCAGTCCTTCCCTTACATTCCCATCTTAGTTTGTGTCTTACTGCATCGCCTCTGTGGCCGCCTCCCTCCATCCCCTCCCTCTCCCTTTGTCCTTAGCAAAGGCACTCACCCTTGCTCACCTGGCCTAGTACAGCAGATACCCCCCCAGCTCATCTCCTCCAGTCTTTTGTCACTCTGAACCTAGAATGCTCCGCGTCAGGCATGGGTCCCACTGTGCCCCCTTTCTAGCCACGACAGCCCTCACCCTCCAGTTGGTTCAGTTCATCTCAGGATTCCTCTCAGACAGCCTCTTGTAAATGGAAAGTCCACCCGAGTGGGCAATGACAGGGAAACTGATTTGCCAGTGCAGCCCTGTGCTTCCCACGCGGCCCCCTCGCAAAGGTTAGAACACAGCTCACCTCCCCACCACCACCACACACACACACACACACACACACACACACCTTTGCATGTTTCTCCCAGTGCTTCAGAGTGAAGGCCAAACTGGACTGTATGATGCTCAAAACCTGCCTGAATTTGATCTAGTTTTGACATTTCCTCTTCCACACAGCCTCACGTGCTTACTCCATTTTCATCTGGGAAGCATGAAGAAAAGTAACATCTGTATCACCTGACCCTGTCCAGCTGGTCTACCCCTCAGGTCCCAGGGCAATCTGTGTGTCCCATCTCTCAGTGACTGCCCAGGGTGTCCCCATGGTCTGAAGTATCCCTCCCACATGTTTCAGGGTCCAGGGATGTCTGGGGTTAGCATAGTGGTGGGAAGATACACAGAACCACGGGGCTTGGAAGGGTCTTAGTGGAGCCTGAATGGAGCCCCTTGGCAGCCCCTCAGACCCATCACTCATGGCCTGGGATGGCCTCTCCACTCAGTGAAACTTTGTTTCCCTTGGGCTCCTAACACTATCTTAGTGGCAACTGGTCACCAGGGGGAAGAAACACTGGGCTTGGCATCAGAGGGATCCTGGTTCAAATTGTATATGTACATGGACACTCACTGGTTGTAAGACCTTGAAGAAAGTGCCAAGCTTAGAGTTCTGTCCTCGGTACAGTGGGGCTGACACAAGAGGCTCAGTGTGACAATGGGACAGCGTCTGGCATGTCCCAGAGATCTGACCCAGGCTCGAATTGGGATCTGGACGTTTGCATGACACCTTCCCTGCCGCTGGACTGTGACCACAAAGGGGAGTGTTGGGCTCCCATGAACCCTCATCCAGCTCCTCTCCAGTTCTTGGCTTTTGAGTTTATCTAGCAGGTATTCAATGATTGTTGAGGAAATCAACAAGAATGGATGGAGTGTCTCCTTTCTGGGGGATGGGGCTTTTTGGAGTTTCAGGGATCTGATGATGACACAGGGCTCACACGTTACTGGGGACAGGCAGCCCACCACCAAGGAGAGAACTAGATATCCACAGTGATTGGGTTTTATACAGACAGCAAAACAGATAGAGTGGGAGCCACTTTCACTTGAGGAGCCAAAGAAGGTCACTGAGCATGTGGCAGTTGACCTTAGAATTAAATGACTTCTGGGGTCGGACGTTCAAGCGTCCCCAGGGGAGAGGGTTCCCGGGGAGAGGGCAGCCAGCGTGCAGCGCATTCGCGGCTCTCTGCATGCACACCCACTGCACCCAGGCCCCCTCCCCCGGGTGAGCCTTTGGGTGGAGGCGATGGGCTCCCTGTACCCTTTCCAGCTTTCCGCCTTGTTTGCCACATGAGCCTTGCTGGTCTTGAAGTAGACATATGAGCTTCAGGGCTCACAAGGAGCATCTATTTCCTGGGCTCTGAAGTCCAGGAGCCCAGGCAACCGCTTAGAGCACACCCCCTCTCTGCCAATCAAAGCTCAGTAGCCAAGCCCTGATACCACTAAGCCCTTACCTGGGATGCCCAGATGATCTGTGTGCGCATCGCATTGAGAAACACCAGGCTGAACTGCGCTTTGCAGCGTGCACTATTGCACCCGGTGCCAGCTCTTCCAGAAGTCTTCTAAGCCCTACAAAACCCCTGTGTTGCAGTTATCCAGTTAGCCATGAAGCTCTGGACCGAGGTGTCTTCTGCAGAGACAGTGCACAGACCAGTTTTTATTTCTTCCAGGTTGTGCATATCTAAGGTCAAAGCTCGCAGGATCCTTAGAGCTAATCTGGTCCTATCTGCTCATCTTGTAGAGGGAGGACCTGAAGCCCAGAGGAGGAAAGCAGATTATCGAGGATCATAGAGAGGAGTCAGAGATGAACCAACATGACGTGGCGGGGTGTTTCAGCCTGTACATCTGCTACTTGGCGTTGAGAAAAGCACAGAGCTAGTGTGGGCAGACCTGAGGCTGATGTCCCACCTTTGCCAAGCATGATGAGTCTCTGTGATTATCCCCACCCTGTCTGAGGAACTGATACAGGTCACCATGGTTACCGTTTATTTGGTACTCACTGTGTACCAGGCACTTTTCTAAGTGTTTGATGTGTTATTTCATTGGGTCTTTACAGCAATTCTATGATGTAGGCACTGTTGCTACGTCCTCTTAAAAATGACACACTGTGTCCAGTGATGCTAAGGAGCTTGCCCAACAGTTGACACAGATGGTAGGTGATGGAGCCAGGACTCAAGCATGGCTGTCTGGCTCCATGCCCTTCCCTTCTCCTGCACACTCTCTATGTAGAGAAGCTGCACACAAAGGGATTCTCTGGACATTTGAGGCTGCGCAGGCAAGAGGAAAGTGATTGTGGACACTCAGTTACTTGTAAATCAGTGCCTATGATGGTTACCTGTGTGTATCGCCTCCCCAAACATCTCACCTGGAAGGGAAGACGGAACTGCAGAGTTACTCATTTTAGAACATACAGGATGATAGTTAATAATGCTGTATCACATGTTTAAAAGCTGCTAGGAGAGTAGATCTTAAAAGTCTGCATCACAAGAGAAAAAAACTTTGTAACTATGTCTGGTGTCAGATGTTAACTGGACTTCTTGTGTTGATCATTTGTAACATATGTAAATATCAGATAATTATGTTATAGACCTGAGACTAATATAATGTTGTATGTTAATTATATTTCAATTTAAAAATTAGTGGAGAAAAAGAACACACAATACCTAAAGTAGCGTGTAGACTCATTGACTTTAGAACTGAAGAGGAAGTATGATAGGGTGAGAATGGCTATCATTTTAGCACCTCATGCAGGAATTCATCTCATGGAGACAGCTCTCTTGGTTTAATAAAAAGTAGTAACTTGCTTATAAAGAAGGCGAAACTCTGAGAGTATGAGTTGGAAAGAGAGGAAGAACCAAAGAGAAGCTAAACCACTGCAGGGTGAAAGAGATTGTTAGGAGTTCTGGTTGAGGGGAGAAAGGAAAAGTGAGAGAAAATGAAGGGGAGAGGAGGCCAGCTGACCGATCAGTTCAGTTCAGTCGCTCAGTCATGTACGACTCTGCGCCCCCATGAACCGCAGCACACCAGGCCTCCCTGTCTATCACCAGCTCCCGGAGTTTACCCAAACTCATGTCCATCAAGTTGGTGATGCCATCCAGCCATCTCATCCTCTGTCATCCCCTTCTCCTCCTGCCCTCAATCTTTCCCAACATCAGGGTCTTTTCCAATGAGTCAGCTCTCCACATCAGGTGGAGTTTCAGCTTCAACATCAGTCCCTTCAATGAACACCCAGGACTGATCTCCTTTAGGACAGACTGGTTGGATCACCTTGCAGTCCAAGGGACTCTCAAGAATCTTCTCCAACACCACAGTTCAAAAGCATCAATTCTTTGGCACTCAGCTTGTTTTATAGTCCAACTCTCAAATCCATACATGACCACTGGAAAAACCATAGCCTTGACTAGATGGACCTTTGTTGACAAAGTTATGTCTCTGCTTTTGAATATGCTGTCTAGGTTGCTCATAACTTTCCTTCCAAGGAGCAAGTGTCTTTTAATTTCATGGCTGCAATCACCATCCACAGTGATTTTGGAGCCCAGAAAAATAAAGTCAACCAATGTTTCCACTGTTTCCCCATCTATTTGTCATGAAGTGATGGGACTGGATGCCATGATCTCAGTTTTCTGAATGTTGAGCTTTAAGCTAACTTTTTCACTCTCTTCTTTCACTTTCATCAAGAGGCTCTTTAGTTCTTCTTCACTTTCTGCCATAAGGGTGGTGTCATCTCCATATTTGAGATTATTGATATTTCTCCCGGCAATCTTGATTCCAGCTTGTGCTTCATCCAGCCCGGCATTTCTCATTGATGTGCTCTGCATAGAAGTTAAATAAGCAGGGTGACAATATATAGCTGACCGATACATTGCCAGAAATGACCACAAACTTCTTTAAAAGAGAAATCTAATATTAACTTTATTTTTTTTCCTGTAGTACTGTGATATGTTGTCATCCCAAACCTTTCTTTCTTAATTTCAGGCTTGTTTGCCTTGTGAGTGTGTGTGTGTGTGTGTGTGTGTGTGTGTGTGTGTGTGTACATGTATGTGTACCAAGGGGAGGAGATGACTTTCTCTCTAGGTGAAGTTGTAAGCATATCCATACATGCAACCTAATTCAAGGAAAGCAAAATCTTCCAGACAGATATGACTAGCAAAATTTTCAGCCACTCGTGGAGAGCATTGATTGTTTTTCCTGCCTCTTCATTGAATTGTTCTTCTAAGAAATAGTGAGCAACTGCTATGTAGAAGGTAATAGACGAGGCCAGGGCAGCAACAGAGGTGAGCGTCCCTACATCATTTATTGTGCCTTTTATTAAGACTTTGTTCTGAGTGAATGAAACAAGGAGCCACTGCAGGGCTTTGAACAGAGGAAGAAGCTGCAGTTCTGGATCCATCTGGACACTAGCCTGATGATAGATTTGAGGGATATAAGGGTGGAAGCCGACAGATCATTTAGGAAGCTGTGGCTTCCTACAACCTGGCTAGGCTACTTGGTAGATGGGTAACATGACACCAGATTATAGATTATTATTATGGAATATCAAGGAGGTAGTGGATATGGAAGTCTGGAATTCAGGAGAAGATTCCAGGCTATAGATATAAATTGGGGAATTATTGACTTATAAACGGAATTTAAAACCCTAAGATGAGGTCTTTCCTCAACCCCATCTCTGAGATTTCCGAAGTAGTGAGAATAGACTGAAAACATAAGAGAACCAGAGACGGAACCCGGGGGATTTCATTTAGCCTTTCGAACCACTTTGTCAAGGTCATCAATGCCCTTGCTATATCCAAAAGTCTTTTCCTAAGCCTCATAGTGTTTGACCTTTGTTTGAGTTATGTTTCTTTCACATGCAATCCAAAGAGTCATGATTAATACACCCTTTCTCTGGAATTCTTAAAGATATTAAGAAGAATGTAGGAGACTGTATATGTGAAAAGGAGTTTCAGTCAAATTCATTTGGATCTCAAAGGATGTAAGACAACTTTATCTGATTGCTGGGATACCTGCCCCCCCCCCACAGAAAAAAAATCAAAGATGTAAAATATACCGTGATGGGATATTTAGATTATAGCATTATGGAGTATATAAAAACTAAAAGATGAGATTTTTGAGCACTTTGTGTTTTCAAAATTTTTAATTCCAGTCACTCCATACTGGTTTACTTTGTTCATTGACCTCGAGTCCTGTGACTTTGCTTTGTCATTTATTTTTTTTTTCCAGAAGTTTTTGGTATATTTGTTGGGATTTAGACAATCATGTCATCTGTGAATAAAGATAACTTCATTTCTTTCTTTTCATTACACACACTTTCTTTTTTCTTGTCTTATTGAACCAGCAAGAACTCCCAGTACAGTGTTGAAAAGAAGTGCTGAGAAAGGACATTTTCTCCTTTTTCCAAATTTGAGGGAGAAAATATCATACCATAAAGTGTGATGTTTGTTATAGGTTTTTTGGTAGATGTTCTTTTTCATGTTGGGAAATTTTGCCAATGTTGCTAAGTTTTCTGAGTGTTTTTTTTTTTTTTAAATCATGAATGGGTATTGAATTTTGCAAAATGTTTTGGCACCAATTGATATGATATGAATCTTTTTCTTTCTTGATGTATGGATCCATGATTGATTTTGCAAATGTTGAATCAGCCTTGCACATCTTGAATAAATCCCACTTGGTCGTGGTGGATACTTCATTTTTTTAAATTTTTAAAAATTTATTTATTTTAATTGGAGGTTAATTACTTTACAATATTGTATTGGTTTTGCCATACATCAACATGAATCTGCCACAGGTATATACGTGTTCCCCATCCTGAAACCCCCTCCCCCTCCCCACCCCCGTACCATCCCTCTGGGTCATCTCAGTGCACCAGCCCCACGCATCCAGTATCATATTGTTGGAATCAGTTTGTTAATATTTTGTTGAGGATTTTCCATCTATGTTCATCCAGTATATTGTAGCTCTCTTGTAATGTTTTTATCTGGCTTTGATATTAAGGTAATGCTGGTCTATATAATGAATTAGGAAGTGTTCAGTTGCTTTTACTTTTGGAAAATGTTGTGGAGAATTAATATTATATTGTCTTTAGTGGTTTGGAATTATGCATCAGTGAAACCCTTTGGAGCTGTATTTTTTAGAAATACTGAATTTTTAAAATAGATACAGGACTATTCAGGTAATGTTTCTCTTTGTGTGAGTTTTGGTAATTTATGTCTTTCAAGGAATTGGCTCATTTTATTTGAGTTATCAAATGTTATCAATATCTGAGTTATCGTCAGTAGCATCATTTGCAAATATTTTCCCCTATTGTGTGGGTGGTTTTTTCATTTCATTGATAATTTCCTTTGCTGTGCAAAAGGAAAGTTTGATTAGGTTTTGTAAGTTTGATTAGGTCCCATTTGTTTATTTTCGTTTTTATATCTTTTGCTTTGGGAGACTGATCCATGAAAATATTTCTACGATTTATGTTTGAAAATGTTTTGCTATGTTCTCCTTTAGAAGTTTTATGGTGTCATGTATGTCCAGTCCTTTTAAAAAATCATCAAGAGCACTGTGTTCCATTGCTCATTTCCAAAAGAATCAATGACCCATGAGCACTTTATAACCTCATCTCAATTCATGCTCTCATCCCTCATACCATATACATCACTCAGCACATATGAACTGGAATTCTAGACTCCCCAGTGTGAAACTCTAACAGGTGAGACGGATCAGCAATTCTTAAGTGTGTGTATGGTATAAATTTTATTTAAAAAACTTTATCTCCAATGTGGAGACAATTAGAGAAGGAAAATATGCAAGTAACTCTTTGGTGGCTGTAAAGATGCAAAAGGTTTGAGAGTAATTCCTGTTTCCATACATTTGCTCAGTTGGTTTACCAGATGCAGAAATAGTTGGGAAAAAATGAACTAGGTAGCAGAAGGGGTCACTCAAATTAGAATAAAATGCAGGCTTTCTGAATTCAAGCAAAGGACAGGCAGTGGACAGTGCTGTATCTTCATGTAGCGGGTGATGCATTCTGCACTAAGGGGGGAAACTTACAGGGTGTGCAGACTTTTACTCATTCAGGATCTTTTCTCCCTTTCCCTCTCAATATAGATATAGGTATATCACATATATAGAGAGAAAGAGATAGATACAGTACACATACATTAATTATACTTACATTTATACACTAACTTATATTCTAACATATATTCTAAATCTCTCATTGAAAAAGTAATTCAAATTGTCCCAAAGTATATACAGTTAAAAGTAGGTCTCCTGATTCTCAAATCTTCTTCCCCACAGGCAACAATCCTAATACACTTCTTGGAAATACTTTCAGACATAGTCTATACCTGTGCTTATGAAAATAAATAGGACAGCTAACTCTAATAAATAACATTCTCCTACAGTCACCAGGGGCTTCCCAGATGGAGCAGTGCTAAAAAGCCCACTTGCCAGTGCAGCAGACATGGGTTCCAACCTTGTGTCAGGAAGATCTCCTGGAGAAGAAAATGACAACCTACTCCAGTATTCTTGCCTAGAAAATGTCATGGATAGAGGAGCCTGGCAGGCTGCAGTCCATGGGGTGGCAAAGAGTCCGATGTGACTGAACACACACACACACAGACAATCACCAGATATATTTTAATTTTCACGATAGCGATAAAAACGATAAAATATTTAGAATTTGGCCTAACAATATTTTACAAAGGCTTCATGGGGAAAAATGTAAATTCTACTTGAGGGTGTAAATGGAAGCATGCACAGTTATGCGTGTGAGCCCCATTCATAGACTGGACAGCTTTATAACTATGTCAGTGTTCTTCAGGCAAGCCTGCACATTCACTGCAATTCCACATAAAAAATACTCATCACGAATTTTGAGGAATTGATAACTTTTAAAAAAAATTTATATGTAAGAGTATAGGTATACAGTGGACAGGTATCAAAGAGGAGGGATTTACCTTACCGTGGATCAGGCATTTCACAAGGCTCTAGAAACAACTGGGGAGAAGGCATCTTTGTGACAGTAATAACAAAGCAGTGGAAGCGAACCCAGAGCTGAGAAACAGACCCATGGATATGGAAATGATCTATGATACAGGTGTCTACAAATTAGGGGAAGCTTTCTGTTTATTAGGTGATTGTGGGAAAAATTAGTTATTATGTGGCAAAAAATAAAATTGAATTTCTATCTCACAACATATAAGTGAATTCACAATGAAGACCTTAATGTGAGAGATAAAATATGAATAAACATATAGGCAAATATCTTTGTATACTTAGAGATGGGGAAGGATGTCTTCAACCAGACCAGAAATTTACAACCACAAGGGAGAAAAATACACAGGTATGACAGGATCAAAGTTAAGGATTTCTTTTCAATGAAGGTCACCATAGACAAAATTAACAACACCTGACAAGTAATCAATATCAAAGCTATACAAGGAAATACTTGTATATCATGAAGAAAAAGAGGAAATCGAGTAGGAAAATAATGGGCGCAGACTGTGAGAAGGCAAGTCACAGAAGGAGGAATCTAAGAGAGAAAGAAGGATGCACCACTCCTAACGCACATCTGAGCGTGGTGCGGCTTGATCCACATGCGCTCGCCAGGAAGTCAGAAGTTGACCATTAGTGAGTTTGACGGAAGACTCAGGAGCCTGGGACCACTAATCCACTGTTCTGGGAAATGTGACTGGAGAGAGCAGTCTGGGAATAGGGAATTACCTTATTTTACGGTCTAGAATTCTCTGCAGCGCTCCCACTGGTCCTGGACGTTGCTCATTGCTTCATGTTTGTGGGAGTGGGGCAGTGAAGGCTGTTTAAGGATCCACCACCAGGGACAGGAACAGATCTCATGGGAAAGGCTGTGCAGTTATTAGAAACAATGAGCTAAATGTACATATTTACTAAAAATGAAAGAGGAATGAGGTATCTAGCATGTGAACCTCTATGTGCAATTAAAACATATACAGTCACAAAATTCACTACCAGAGGTGATACATCAAACATGTTAGAAACACTTTTAAAGAGGAAAAGATAATCGGAAAGAAACCATAGATAGAAAACAAAACAAGAGAAGCTCAGCAGTCAGGCAGACAGGAAAGAGTCTGCCCTGAGCCAAAGAGTGTGATAAATTCAAACCTCTGCCCCTGAGGAGCAAGGAATCAATCCACAGATAAATAATTCAGTTTATTCTTTGATTTAAACGTCATTGCATTTATATACAAGCCAAGTTACCCTTGATTTGTTTATTGCCATGTTTCATAAGCAACTGAACCTTTAATTTTGAGCTTTCTTTTCACATTTAAAAACCTCCCCCGCCCCCTGCCCAAGATCTCAGACCTTTTCTTAATGCCTTTGGAAGACGTCCATCATTGGATAGCATCACCATGTGTATCACAATATATATAGTAGTCAGATTTTGGTGTGTGTATGGATTGTTCACCATGTTCTTTTTGCTTATAGACAGCAGTGCCGTGGATACTCTTGTGTCCACTCTTTATATGACATCTATCAGTAGGTTCTTGCCTGGAGAAGCCCAGGGACAGGGGAGCCTGGTGGGCTGCCGTCTATGGGGTTGCACAGAGTCGGACACGACTGAAGCGACTTAGCAGCAGCAGCAGCAGCATTGCTGAAGTGATATGTATTTGTTTAAACAGAAGTTGTCAAATTACTCTTGCATCAATATATGCTCTCATTCTTGCCAGCATTGTGTATTATTAAAATTAAAATTTTTTTCTATGCTAGCAAATGAAAAATCTTATTCCTGATTTAAAATTTTATTTATTTAATTATGAGTGGTTTAGCCTATTTTTTTCTGTGTGATTTTAAACCATTCATAATATGCTCTGTGGTTGGCCTTTTTCTTATTAATTTACAAATGCACTTTATTTATTAAGAATGTTAGTTATTTCTCCTGTGTTCTATAAGTCTACAGCTAGCCAGATATGTCTGTATCTCTATCTATAAAAAGGCTAAACTTTAAGCTTCTTCTTTCTGATTTTTACATCTTATTTTTCTCTAATAAAATTTTCATGCATAGTTACTTCTGGAAGAATCATAGATAATATCATGATCCTGGGGATATTTACATTTTTCACAACTTTATACATTTAGTGCTGTGTTGACTTTTGGCTTATTATATAAAGGAAGTGTTAAGTTATTCCTATTTTTGTGAGTTGTTTTCATGCTTGGATGCTGCCTTTGTAATAATCACTATTATTTCACCTGTAATGGATAAATATGTTTTTTTCCTCTCTCTTAACTTATTATTATGATAAATTTGAACCGTCTTTGCCTTTCTGCCATGATTCTTGTTTCACCATGTTGTATTATTCTTTTAATGTGCTGCTAAATTTTATTTGAAAATATTACTATTAGTTTCACATCAAAATTCAAAAATAAGTTTGATCTGGTATTTGTTTTCTGTGACTTTAATTATGTATTATTCTAATGGGTGAAGAGGGCTTCCCTGGTAGCTCAGTGGTAAAGAATCAAGCCAGGGGCTCAGTGGTAAAGAACCCACCTGCAATGCAGGAGCCGCAAGAGATGTGGGTTTGCTCCCTGGGCCAGAGAGATCCCCTGGCAAAGGACATGGCAACCCATTCCAGTATTCTTGCCTAGAGAAACCATAGACAGAGTACCCTCGTGGACTACAGTTCAGAGGGTCACAGAGTCAGAAATAACTGAATAGGCTGGGCACAATGGGTGAAGAATTTTGGAGCAGTTGAAATAGCAATGGGATTATCTTCTAGGAAGGATGAAATAATTTGTGGCAAACCAGTCTCACCAAGAACATCAATCATGGCTGAAAAATACAGACATAATTTCTTTGAAGGTGTAAGAGAACACTGAGGCAACAAAAACAGAGAAGCTGAAGCTCTGGAAAGGGATGATTTTGGAAAAGTGAGCTAACTCTTTTCATCCTTTTTATAGCAGGGCATTTGCTAATTCTGGGTATGGACAGGAGGGTGGTAATCTAGGTACGGGGAAGCTGCTGAAAGCAAGGACATTTTGGCAGATTTTTGAGGAGGTTCAGGCTAGTAAACACTAGATTTAGAACCTAGGTCGAAAGTCCATACAAAGCAACAGAGCTTTGTCAGTCTGGCAGCACAAAGATGAGAGCCTGAGATTCATCAGGCATCTCTTAGCTGGGAACCATGGTATGATGTGATTAAAAAAAAATGTATATATATATATATATATACACACACACACACACACATATATATTTGTTTTTTTGTCCCCAGTTCCTGGTGCAGAACTACTTATACCCTTAGAACTTCCTGAATGATAATAGTGTCTTTTATATCATAAAGTGATAGCTGGTGGCTGGGAACCCCTAAAAAGCTTCAGAATGGGGACTGGTCCAAAAAGATCAGCAATGGCCACAGGACTGGAAAAGGTCAGTTTTCATTCCAATCCCAAAGAAGAATAATGCCAAAGAATGTTCAAACTACTGCACAATTGGACTCATTTCACATGCTAGCAAAGTAATGCTTAAAATTCTCCAAGTCAGACTTCAATAGTATGTGAACCAAGAACTTCCATATGTTCAAGCTGGATTTAGAAAAGGCAGAGGAACCAGAGATCAAATTGCCAACATCTGATGGATCCTATACAGTGGAAGTGACAAATAGATTCAAGGGATTAGATCTGATAGACAGACTGCCTGAAGAACTATGGATGGAGGTTCGTGACATTGTATAGGAGACAGGAACCAAGACCATCCCCAAGAAAAAGAAATGCAAAAAGGCTATGTCTATTCACAAATACCTGTGAATAGAAGAGAAGTGAAAGGTAAAGCAGAAAAGGAAAGATAGACCCATTTGAATGGAGAATTCCAAAGAATAGCATAGAGAGATAAGAATGCCTTCCTCAGTGATCAACGCAAAGAAATAGAGGAAAACAATAGAATGGGAAAGTCTAGAGATCTCTTCAAGAAAATCAGAGATACCAAGGGAACATTTCATGCAAAGATGGGCACTATAAAGGACAGAAATGGTATGGACCTAACAGAAGCAGAAGATATTAAGAAGAGGTGGCAAGAATACACAGAAGAATTATACAAAAAATATCTTCATGACCCAGATAACCACAACGGTGTATCACCAACCTAGAGCCAGACATTCTGGAATGTGAAGTCAAGTGGGCCTTAGGAAGCATCACTATGAACAAAGCTAGTGGAGGTGATCGAATTCCAGTGGAGCTATTTCAAATCCTAAATGAGGATGCTGTGAAAGTGTTGCATTTAATATGCCAGCAAATTTGGAAAACTCAGCAGTGGCCACAGGACTGGAAAAGGTAAGTTTTTATTCCAATCCCAAAGAAGGCAATGCCAAAGAATGCTCAAACTAGCGCACAATTGCACTCATCTCACACGCTAATAAAGCAATGCTCAAAATTCTCCAAGCCAGGCTTCAACAGTTTGTGAACTGTGAATATCCAGATGTTCAAGCTTGATTTAGAAAAGACAGAGGAACCAGAGATCAAATTGCCAACATCTGTTGGATCATCGACCCACTCCAGTGTTCTTGCCTGGAGAATCCCAGGGATGGTGGTGTCTGGTGGGCTGCTGTCTATGGGGTCGCACAGAGTCAGACACAACTGAAGCTACTTAGCAGCAGCAGCAGCAGTTGGATCATCAAAAAAGCAAGAGAGTTTCAGAAAAATATCTACTTCTGCTTTATTGACTATGCCAAAGCCTTTGACTGTGTGGACCACAACAAACTGTGGAAATTTCTTAAAGGGATGGGAATACCAGACCACCTGACCTTCCTCCTGAGAAATCTCTATGCAGATCAAAAAGCAACAGTCAGAACTGAACATGGAACAACAGACTGGTTCCAAATCAGAAAAGGAGTATGTCAAGGCTGTATATTGTCATCCTGCTTATTTAACTTCTATGCAGAGTACATCATGAGAAGGAGGAAGGACAAGCTGAAATTGACATTGTGGGGAGAAATACCAATAACCTCAGATATGCAGATGACACCACCCTTATGGCAGAAAATGAAGAAGAACTAAAGAGCCTCTTGATGCAAGTGAAAGAGGAGAGTGAAAAAGTTGGCTTAAAGCTCAACATTCAGAAAACGAAGATCATGGCATCTGGTCCCATCACATCATGGCAAATAGATGGGGAAACAGTGGAAACAGTGGCTGACTTTATTTTTCTGGGCTCCAAAATCACTGCAGATGGTGATTGCAGCCATGAAGTTAAAGATGCTTACTCCTTGGAAGAAAAGTTATGACCAACCTAGATAGCATATTAAAAAGCAGAGACATTACTTTGTCAACAAAGGTCCGTCTAGTCAAGGCTATGGTTTTTCTAGTGGTCATGTATGGATGTGAGAGTTGGACTATAAAGAAAGCTGAGCACCGAAGAGTTAATGCTTTTGAACTGTGGTGTTGAAGAAGACTCTTGAGAGTTCCCTGTACAGCAAGGAGATCCAACCAATCCATCTTAAAGGAAATCAGTCCTGAATATTCATTGGAAGGACTGATGCTAAAGCTGAAACTCCAATACTTTGGCCACCTGATGTGAAGAGGTGACTCACTGGAAAAGACTCTGATGCTAGGAGGGATTGAAGGCAGGAGGAGAAGGGGATGACAGAGGATGAAATGGCTGGATGGCATCACCAACTGATGGACATGAGTTTGGGTGGACTCTGGGAGTTGGTGATGGACAGGGAGGCCTGGCGTGCTGCCATCCATGGGGTTGCAAAGAGTCGGACATGACTGAGTGACTGAACTGAACTAATGGATCCTAGAAAAAGCAAGAGAATTCCATTAAAACACCTAGTACTGCTTCATTGACTACCATATAGCCTTTGACTGTGTGGATCACAACAAACTGTGGAACATTCTTAGAGAGATGGGAATACCAGGCCACCTTACCTGCCTTTGAGAAATCTGAATACAGGTCAAGAAGCAACAGTTAGAAATGGACATGGAACAATGAACTGGTTCCAAATTGGGAAAGGAGCACCTCAAGGCTGTATATTGTCACCCTGCTTATTGAACTTATATGCAGAGTACACCATGTGAAATGCTGGTCTGGATGAAGTACAAGTTGGAATCACGATTTCCAGGAGAAATATCAATAACCTCAGGTATGCAGATGACATCACCCTTATGGCAGAAAGTGAAGAGGAACTAAAGAGTCTCTTGATGAAGGTGAAAGAGGAGGGTGAAAAAGCTGGCTTAAAGCTCAGCATTTATAAAACAAAGATCATGGCATCCAGTCCCATTACTTCATGGCAAATAGATGGGGAAACAATGAACTTTATTTTCTTGGGCTCCAAAATCACTGCAGATGGTGACTGCAGCTACAAAATTAAAAGACACTTGCTCTTTGGAAGAAAAGCTATGACAAACCTAGACAACATATTAAAAAAAAGAGACATTACTTTGCCAATAAAGGTCTGTATAGTCAAATCTGTGGTTTTTCCACTAGTCATGTGTGAATGTGTGAGTTGAACAGCCTTAAAGAAGGCTGAATGCTAAAGAATTGATGCTTTTGAGCTGTGGTGTTGGAGAAGACTGCTGAGATTCCCTTCGACTGCAAGGAGATCCAACCAGTCAATCCTAAAGGAAATCAATCTTGAATATTCATTAGAAGGAGTGATGTTGAAGCTGAAGCTCCAATGCTTTGGTTACCTGATACAAAGAGCTGATTCATTGGAAAAGACCCTGATGCTGGGAAAGATTGAAGGCAGGAGAAGAAGGGGATGACAGAGGATGAGATGGTTGAAGCAATGGATGTGAGTTTGAGCAAGCTCTGGGAGATGGTGGAGGACAGGTAGCCGGGCATGCTGCAGTCCATGGGGTCGCAAGGAGTCAGACATGACTGAGCGACTGAACAACATCAACAAAAAGGATCAAGGCATGATCAGAAGGCTGAAACTTTCAGCCCCACCAACACCCAGACCTCTCTCTGGGCAGTGGCACCCACTGAAGAGCTGAGAGGGTGGCAAGCCGGGGAGGGCATGGAAGGTCCACAGCAGAGCCTTCACCCCCAGCCTGTGCCCTAGATATCACTTTCATGAGCCTATTCCTGAGAAATATCTTTTATAATAAGCAGCAAAATGTAAGTAAAGCCTTTTCATGAATTCAGGGAATCATTCAAGTGAATACTGCAACCTGAGGAGTAGGTTGTGGGATTCCCCAGGTTTATAGGCATTTGGTCAGAATTCCTTGCTACTGATGTCTGAAGTGAAGGCAGTTTGTGCAAATGAGTCCTTGACCTGGGGTCTGCGCTGACTCCAGATAGCGTCAGAATTGAGTTGATTCACTGAATACCCAGCTGGTGTTGGAGAATCAGAGAATCAATGTTGGAAAAGACAGCATATCTTTGATGTCAGGGAGAAAAGCCTCTTGCACGGACAGCTAACTATTCCCAAGGAGCAAGGGCAGCCTAGAGACGGACCGAGCCACACCAGAGCTGAAATCCAGCCTTCATGCTGGACTAAAATAATTAACTAGTCACTACTCTATTGCTCACTAGAAGAAAGGGAAAGACTAATCTGTTGCGTGAGAAGTTAGTTTTGGGAACAGTTGTGATGAATAGGGGCAGAAAATGAACTCCCGAGGGTACAATCATGCTCTGTGTTTTGAACTGGATGCTAGCTACACAGATGTGTTCAGTGGGTGAGATACCATTACGCTGGACAGTTACGATTTGTGCTTTCTTTCCATAAGTAGATTATTATTTAAAACAAAGTCCACGTTTCAAAAAAAATTCCTGAGTTCCAGTTCTGCCAAAGTAGAGTAGTTCCATTCCTTCCAGATCCTCCCTCTAAAATACTGTTGTCCAATGTAGCCAAGAAGCATAGAAAACATCTGGAAGATGAAAGGAAGATGGGTCCTTGGGATTTGAGGAACAACATGGCAAGGGTTCCTTGGGTTTCCTTGTTACCTTCCATGTTTCGCTATTAGTGTGTCACAGAAGCCTCCATCCCTGAACCACCAACAGGCAGACCAAAAAAAAAAAAAGATTCAAGACAAACTGTTACCCCTAGTCAAAGGACTAGGAAAGGGATGACCTAACAACAGAAAACCCTTTTGGCAATACTTGTCTTTTTCCAGCTAAATGCCAATGAAAAAAACCTTATCTACCCACAAGTGTGGTTTTTGCAGGGCCGAGCCAGGAATTGACCTTCCGCACATCCGTATGCGCCTCCTCCACTGCACTGAAGCAGACAGCACTCTGATCCCTCACCCAAGTAGACAGATGATCTTTCATTTCTCCCCAGTAGAACCAGGCGGGGCTCCAACACTCCTGCTGGAATAGTTGGCCCAGAGGATCATGGGACTGGTCTTCCATTCCCTGCCTGGTGGAAGCAGGGATCCCCCACCAGGGAGTGTCAGTGGGGTGCAGTGAGGAGCTGAGCCTCCACCACCAGCATCATTAGGGAGACTGAGATAGTGGTAGGCGGGACTGCCTGGCACTTCCATTCTCTCCCTGCCCCAAGGCCCCATGTCATGATGTCAGCAGGGCCAAGTGGGTGGCGATAACTAAGCCTCCTCCCCCACCTGCAGCAACAACACAGTATGAGTCAGTCCTCCGCTTTCCCACTCCTGGGTGACTTTGGGACCCAGAAAGAAGCTGAACTAGACACCCACCCATCCCTCTGCTATACCTTAACAGAGGGATTGCCTGCTCAACAATGAAGATTAATAAGATAAAGAGACATATAACACAATGTCAAAAATATTCAGGGTACAATAAACGATCATTCATATTCCAAGAAACGGAAAAACCACACTCTGAATGAGAATAGACAATCAACACTGAGCTGATCAGGTGCTGGAATTACCTGAAGAGGATTTTGAGGCAGCTGTCCTAAAAATGCTTCAACAAGCAATCAAGAATTCAAGCAAATGAAAAAATAGAAAACTGCAGCAAAGAAATAGACTGTATAAGAATGTATTAAATGGAAAATATAGAAGTGAAAAATACAATAGCAAGTAAAAACTCGGTGGATGGGCTCAGCAGTAAAGCAGAGATGACACGGGATAGAACCAGAGAACTTGAGGACAGATGGATCGAGTTGACCCAGTCTGATCAACGGAGAGAAAATAGACTGGAGAAAAAAGAGTAGCAGTCTCAGACTTGGATGACAGTAACAGAGGAACTAATATTTGTTTCATTGGCGTTCCAGAAAAGAGAGACATAAGACCTAAAATAAAAAAATAAAGAAGTAAAGGGCAAAAACTTCCTAAATTTGGTGAAAAACATAAATGTTTAGCTTCAAGAAGCCAGGGGGATTCTATTTGGAAAGAAAGAAAGAAAGAAAGAAATCTGAAATCAGTTGAAAGAAATCTGTAATAAGATATATGATAATTAAACTTCTGAAAACAAAAGACAACACAGAAAAAAAAAAAACCCTCAAAAATATCCAGAAAGAAACAATGTGTAAGAAAATGTCAATTTGATCAACAGAGTTTCTCATCGAATCATGGAGTCTGGAAGAGCACAGCATTTTTCAAGTACTGAAAGAAAAGAATTGTCATCAATAACTTATATCTACAGAAAGTCTCCCTTAGGAAGGAAGGCAAATGAAGAGTCTCAGGTGGGAGACAACTAAGAGAAGTTTTGCTAGCAAGCCTACCCATAAAGAATGACTAGAGGAATTTTTCTAAACTGAGCAGAAGTAAAAACAGAAATGTTGGAACTTCAGAAGAGAAGCAAGAACATCAGACAGGTGAAAATAGGCTATCCTACTTTTCATGAGTTTCTTAAGTCATATTTGATATTTGAAGCCAAAATTCTGATACCATCTGATGTGGTGATCAATGTCTGAAGAAATACAAAAATATATTTAAAAGTGAGAGGGGTGAATAGACCTAATCGTAAGTAAGTTATCTAAGCTTCATTCCAAGTAGTATGTAATAAGCTATGTGTGTCTATTGTAACACTTAGAGAAACTACTAAAGAAAATACACAAAGTGATACTAAAACAATTATAAATAAATCAAGACGAATTTTTAAAATGTTTAAATAATTGATAAGAAGGTGATGAATGTAAAGCAGAGACATAAGAAATAGGGAACAAACAGAAAACAAATTAATAAAATAGTAGACTTGGAATCTATATTTAAGGTATTAAGTATATTTATATTTAATACTTAAATATTAAATATATTAATAACTACCTTAAATGTAAATGGTCTACATATACCAATTAAAGACAGATACTGGCAAGTGGATTAAAATACATGACCTAAAAGAAACTGACAGCACGTACAAAATCACTGATAGGCTGAAAATAAAGAACTGAAACGTTATACCATACAAACATTAATTTTTAAAAAGGCAGGACAAGCTATATTAGTATCAGATAAAGGAGACTCTAGAGCGTTGGAAATTATTATCGACAAAGAGGGACCAGCATCGACTTGTGACTCTCTATGGTTAGTTTACTTTTCTTTATACCTATGATTATGTCTCCATTTTTATTTCTAATTTTGTGTATTTGTGATTTCACTCCTTTTCACTCTTTATTAGTCTGGTTAGCTTTTCTTTTTTAAAAACCTAGATTTTGCTTTTTTTAAGGGCCTGCTTTTGTACTATTTACTCTGTCTCTTATTTTATAATTGATTAATTTGTGCTTTTATCCTTACTAGTTTCTTCCTTCAGCTTTCCTAATGCCCAATATTTTGTTCTTTGTGTAACTTCTACACTGGTTTATTTTCATTTGCTCTTATTTATTAAAATAATTAAGGCTCTAAGTTTCTTGTGGGTACAGTTTGAGCTGTCCCCATGGGTAATTGTTGGCCATTCATTTGTTATTGCTATTTCCTAGATATTCATTTTAAATTTTGCTTGGACCACAAGTGTTCAGAAGTGGATCAATCACATCCTTGGTTTATGATGCACTTCATTATTGGTCCATGCGTAGCTCTCTTCTGTTCTGTATTTATTTGCTGGATATTTGCTTGTTTTCTTTTAGTAATAAAGATCTGTGAATCTACTACAAAATAAAAACTAGAACTTTCATAACTTGTATCCACTTGTGTGGTCCTGTTCGTAGACATCCTCCTGCTTCTTTTCACCTCAGTTATGCATCCTTATGAATGTTTATGCATCACTATGAATCCTTTGGACTGCAAGGATATCAAACCAGTCAATCTTAAAGAAAATCAGCCCTGAATATTCATTAGAAGGAATAATGCTGAAGCTGAAGCTCCAATATTTTGGCCACCTGATGCGAAGAGCCGACTCATTGGAAAAGACCCTGATGCTGGGAAAGATTGAGGACAAGAGGAGAAGGGAGCGACAGGTGAAGAGATGGTTGGATGGCATCACTGACTCAATGGACGTGAATCTGAGCAAACTCTGGGAGATAGTGAAGGACAGTGAAGCCTGGCATGCTGCAGTTCAAGGGGTCACAAAGAGTCAGACACAACATAGTGTCCGAACAACAACCACCACAAATGAATCTTGTGCTGATGTTTTCTTGCTTCTTTACCTGTTTTTGTTTGTTTGTTTTGTTTTAACTTCAGGTATAACTCACATACCATCAGTCAGTTAGTTCAGTCGCTCAGTCGTGTCCAACTCTTTGCGACCCCAGGAACTGCAGCACGCCAGGGCTCCCTGTCCATCACCAACTCCCGGAGTTCACCCAAACCCATGTCCATTGAGTCTATGATGCCATCCAAACATCTCATCCTCTGTCGTCCCCTTCTTCTCCTGCCTTCAATCTTTCCCAGCATCAGGGTCTTTTCCAATGAGTCAACTCTTCACATGAGGTGGCCAAAGTATTGGAGTTTCAGCTCCAGCATCAGTTCTTCCAATGAACACCCAGGACTGGTTTCTTTTAGGATGGACTGGTCGGATCTCCTTGCAGTCCAAGGGACTCTCAAGAGTCTTCTCCAACACCACAGGTCAAAAGCATTAATTCTTCGGCGCTCAGCCTTCTTCACAGTCCAACTCTCACATCCATACATGACCACTGGAAAAACCATAGCCTTGACTAGATGGACTTTTGTTGGCAAAGTAATGTCTCTGCTTTTGAATATGCTGTCTAGGTTGGTCATAACTTTCCTTCCAAGGGGTAAGCGTCTTTTAATTTATTTACCAATTTAAAATGTACAGACCGATACATATGTATATTCAGAATTGTGGGACCATCAGTTCGGTTCAGTCACTCAGTCGTGTCCGACTCTTTGCAACCCCATGAATCACAGCGCGCCAGGCCTCCTTGTCCATCACCAACTCCCAGAGTCCACTCAGACTCACATCCATCAAGTCAGTGGGACCATACTCAAATCTAATTTTAAATGTTTTTGTCAGCCCAGAAAGGGCACCGGTGCCCATCACCAGTCACTCCCAGCTTGCTCCTCCTCCCACTAGTTGGCAGCAACTAGTCCATTTTCTGTCTTTCAGGATTTGCCTATTTTGAACATTTCATGTAAATGGAATCACACATAAAATGCCCTTTTATAACTGGTTCCTTTCACTTAGCATAATGTCTTGAAGGTTCAGCCATGTTGTAGCATGTATCAAAACTTCATTTCTTCTTCAGCTCAGTTCAGTTCAGTCGCTCTGTCGTCTCCGACGCTTTGCAACCCCATGAATTGCAGCACGCCAGGCCTCCCTGTCCATCACCAACTGCCAGAGTTCACTCAGACTCATGTCCATCGAGTCAGTGATGTCTTAGGGATGGATAATTCTCCACTGTGAGGATATATAGGGATGGATAATTCTCCACTGTGTGGATATATAATATTTTATTCACTCATGAGTTGATGGACACTTGAGTTGCTTTTATTTTTTGCTTCTTTGTCATGGACATTCATATATAAATTTTTGAGGAGAAATGCATTTTCATTTGCTTCAGTATACATCTAAGAGTGGAATTCCTGGGTCATGTAGTAACCCGATGTTTAACATTTCGAGGAACCACCAGACTGTCCTCAAGTGGCAGCACTGGTTCACATTTTCTCTAGCAATGCATAAGTGTTCCGTTTGTCCTTGACAACACTTACCATTTTCCAGCTTGTATATTTTAGCTGACTTAGTGGTTACATTTTATTGTCCTTTGATTTGCATTTCCCTAATGACTAATGATATTGACTATCTTTTGATGTGCCTATTTGCTGTGCTTTTCATGTGCTTATTTATGTCTTTTTAGAGAAATGTCTATTAAAACCCTTTGCCCAATTTTAGCTGTGTTCTTCTTATTATTTTTATTGTTAAGTTGTAAGAATTCTTTGTTTTCTGGATACAAATTGTTTATCAAGTATATGATTCGAAAATATTTTTTCCTAGTCCATGGGTTGTCCTTTTATAATACTTTCTTGATGTTACCAGTGGCATCACAAAAGCTTTCAATTTTCATGACGTTCTGTTCATCTATATTTTATTTGTTGCTTGTACTTTTAGTATTATATCTAAGAAACCATCACCTAACCCAACAATATAAAGGTTTACTCCCATGTTTTATTCTAAGATTTTAATAGTTTTAGCTCTTATGTTTAGGTCTGTGGTCCATTTTGAGTTACTGTTTGTGTATGATGCAAACAAGGGGCTTAATTTTATTCTTCTGTATATGTGTATCCATTTGTCCCAGTGCCATTTGTTGAAAAGACAAATTTTCCCACTTCATTGTCTTGGTAAGCTTAGTGAGAATTAATTGAAAAGTTGAACCTAAAATTCATATGCAAACCCAAGAGACTGAGGATATTCAAAGCAGTCTTGATCAATGGAGTAGAATTGAGAGTCCAGAAATAAATGATTGGTCAAGGTTGCTTAGACTATTCTTAGTCCCTTACCAAAGAAAATAAACAAAGCTAAGATTTTTTTTTAAAGCTAAGATTTTTATAAGATTGTTATAATTCTGTAAATCAATTTGGAGAATATTGCCATCTTATTTATATTAAATCATACAATCCATTAACATAAAATGCTTCTCCATTTATTTAGATCTTTTTGGATTTGAAGTGTGTCTTAGAACCTTCTGTTTAATTTATTCTGAAGTATTTTGTTCTTTTGGATGGTCTTGCAGATGGAATTATTTTCCTAATTTCATTTTTGTGTTTTTGTTGCTAGTTTATAGAAATGTAATAGGTTTTTATATTGATCATATGTCCTGCAACATTTCTGAACTCATTTATTAATTCTAATAGGGTTTAAGTGAATTCCTTAAGACTTTCTAAATTCAAGATCTTGTCATAGGCAAACAGAAATTATTTTAATTTTCTCCTTTCGAATGTGGTATCATTTATTTCTTTTTCTTGTTTGATTTCTCTGGCTGGAACCTCCAGTACAATGTTGAAATGTTGAAAGGCAAATCCTTGTCATGTTCCCAATCTTAAGGAAAAGCATACATGTGGTCTTTCACTATAACGTGTAATGTTAGCTGCCTAGATCGATTTCAGTGTAGTTCTGTTGCATCCATAGTCTTCTAAAACTTATATTAGTTAGTAGTATTTGCTTTTAGTATCTTTGTTAAAAGGATCTCAGGCAGTGTATCACCTGTGATACCTACATTTCTTAATATGATATTTTGTAAGTATGGCTGTATTGTTGCATGTGACTGTGGCTCATTCACGTTGGCTTCTATATATTATTGCATTGTGTAAATATGACACAGTTTAGCCATTATCCCATCTTTGGACAATTTGATTATTTCCATGGTTTTGCTGTTATGAAGAGTGTTGCCATGATTATACTTATCTCTTAGGGTAAATTTGCCAGAATTTCTCTTGGGAACATACCTCGGCATGGACTTGCTGTGGGAATATTCAATTTTATAAGATAATGCCAGTTTTTTCTACTGTGATTCTACATATTTACGTATCCATTAGTAACATATAAAAGGCTTTGTTGCTCTGTATTCTCTCCATCCCTTTGCACTGATGAACTGTGATTTTGGCCCTAAAATGAGTATAAAATGATACCACATCTTGGGGCCTAATTTTCATTTTCCTCATAGCTTGATGGGGCTGAACTCCTTTTCACAGACGGGCTTCATTTAACATTGGGTGGGTGTTTCCCTGAAGGTGTTGATTTTCCTGCACTTTCAAGCTTCACTTATGCATGAACCCAGAGAGCTCCCGCTTACCCTGGAGCACCTAGGGACAGAGGGACGACAGGCACAGGTCTGCTGCTTCCAGATTCTGCCAGCTTGAAGTCAGCCCAAGCCCCATGGGATTGTCTACCCTGACATGGCTAAAATCAGGGGAGAGGCTGAGAACATTTGAGTTGGAGAATCAGAGGAATCTTCAACAAGCTTATATTTGTCATTTCCATCTTTGATTCAAAAATTAGAGTTTTAAAAATAAATGATAGGTGAGTTTGTCCCATTATATTTAATGATATTATAAGGTACATTTGGTCTCGGTTCTGTCATATTATTTTATATTATGCTTTCTGATTTTAATGCATCCTTTAAAAGTCTTTTCCTTCATGGTCTGTGTTTCCATGGTTTGCTTTGTGTATTACTTTTTCCTCTAATAATTTGGAAGGTTTATGGATAATTTTTATTTCCTTCAGTGGTTGCTTTGTAGCTATGCACAATATTCTTTTATGTCTTATTTCTTGAATTATAACTTAAGAGGTTTTCCCACCATAAAAAAAACAGGTAGCTTCGTTTCTTTCCTCTACTTCACTTTCTCCCATGTCATCTTTCAGTATATATTATTATTATTAGCTCTTTTATACTTTACATAAGATCCTTCTACATCAATTGCTTGATTTATCAGCTTCAGATGCATTGATCCTCTTCTTCAAATGTGAGTATGTGTTTCGATACATCCTGCTTCGATCGTACTCTGTATTTTTGATGTAAGAGCCTTTATCTTCAGTTCTGGAAGGCCATCAGCTGATACCTCTTCAAATGTTGTCTCTCTTCATCCTCTTTGGGCTTCCCTGGTGCCTCAGATGGTAAAGAGTCTGCCTGCAATGCCGGAGACATGGGCTTGATCCCTAGGTCAGAAGATCTCCTGGAGAAGGGAATAGCAACCCACTCCAGTATTCTTGCCTGGAGAATTCCATGAGCAGAGGAGCCTGGCGGGCTACGGTCTACGAGTTCACAAAGAGTCGGACATGACTGAGCGGATTTTACTTCCTTCATCCTCTTTACTTCTCGTCCTATTACTCCTGTTAGACGGGGGGAGACACTGGGCTCGGGCTCCACTTGCCTCACCTGCTTTCTTGTGTTTTACTCAGAGCTTATCTCCAGAAAGTACTGCTTCCCATCTGGGAGGTTTTGGTTTCATGATCACCTCCATCCCAGCCCTAGGGATTTCCCTCGACTCGGGGAGGCTCTGTTGTAAATGTTTTCCTCGGGGTCTCATACCTGGTGAGTGGTGCAGCTTTGGGGCCCGACACTGCAATTGGAGCAGCTTAGAGTTCTGACTTGCCCCTGGTGTTTCCCTTCTCACCGATGGCCCCGGGGAGGAGCACCCACTTTTGGGAAGGTGTAGGTGGTGGTGTTCTTTTTTCATTTTACTGAAGGCACAGCTCTCCTAAGCTCCTTGGCTCTAAGCAGAAAGATCATTCCTCAGCTCTTTTGTGCACAGGGCCTTGTGTCTCGGCTCTTCATCCCTCATGGGTATTGAAACATGAGCAATTTCATCCAGTTCTTATACCCCTGTGGGCCATTTCCTGTTCACTCCTGCTCACTGTTCTGGCTTTGAATTTTGTTATATTTCTGGCATGAGAGGATTTACCCTTCTTGCTTTGAGTTCATGGAAGTGGTTGTAAATGGACTTGTATTCTCTTGTAGCCAGCATCTCTTCATGTGTGTAGTGGGTGTGACACTTTTGGGGAAGGTGGGGAGAATGCTTTCCCCACCAGCTTGGTCCTCTGTAGAGAGCAGGAAGTGACGGTGATTTGGGCTGTAGAGGCTAGTCCTTCTGCCTGGTAGTTAGGAACAGTGCTAAAAGCAGAAATTCTGGAGGAGCCTGAGAAGGGAAACCTGGGAGGAGACTCCGAGGGACAGAGGATAGTGGCGCAGTGGACGTGAGAACTTCTGCACGGTGGGTCGATTTGTGAGTGGCAAACTGTGGAAAATTCTGAAAGAGATGGGAATACCAGACCACCTGATCTGCCTCTTGAGAAATCTGTATGCAGGTCTGGAAGCAACAGTTGGAACTGGACATGGAACAACAGACTTGTTCCAAATAGGAAAAGGAGTATGTCAAGGCTGTATATTGTCACCCTGCTCATTTAACTTCTATGCAGAGTACATCATGAGAAATGCTGGACTGGAAGAAGCACAAGCTGGAGTCAAGATTGCCGGGAGAAATATCAATAACCTCAGATATGCAGATGACACCACCCTTATGGCAGAAAGTGAAGAGGAACCAAAAAGCCTCTTGATGGAAGTGAAACAGGAGAGTGAAAAAGTTGGCTTAAAGCTCAACATTCAGAAAACTAAGATCATAGGATCCGGTCCCATCACTTCATGGCAAATAGATGGGGGAACAGTGGAAACTGGCTGACTTTATTTTTCTGGGCTCCAAAATCACTGCAGATGGTGATTGCAGCCATGAAATTAAAAGACACTTACTCCTTGGAAGGATAGTTATGACCAACCTAGATAGCATATTCAAAAGCAGAGACATTACTTTGCCGACTAAGGTCCGTCTAGTCAAGGCTGTGGTTTTTCCTGTGGTCATGTATGGATGTGAGAGTTGGATTGTGAAGAAGGCTGAGCGCCGAAGAATTAATGCTTTTGAACTGTGGTGTTGGAGAAGACTCTTGAAAGTCCCTTGGACTGCAAGGAGATCCAACCATTCCATTCTGAAGGAGATCAGCCCTGGGATTTCTTTGGAAGGAATGATGCTAAAGCTGAAACTCTAGTACTTTGGTCACCTCATGCGAAGAATTGATTCATTGGAAAAGACTCTGATGCTGGGAGGGATTGGGGGCAGGAGGAGAAGGAGACGACTGAGGATGAGATGGCTGGATGGCATCACTGACTCGATGGATGTGAGTCTGAGTGAACTCCGGGAGTTGGTGATGGACAGGGAGGCCTGGCATGCTGTGATTCATGGGGTTGCAAAGAGTCAGACACGACTGAGTGACTGAACTGAACCGAACACACAAAGATCCCCTGAAGGAGGGTATAGCAGTGCACTCCAGTATTATTGCCTGGAGGATCCCCATGGACTCCCCTTGTCAGAGAAGCCTGGCAGGCTACAATCCGTGGGGTTGCAGAGACTCAGACACGACTGAGCAACTAAGCACAGCACACAACACGCAAATCCAAGTCATCTGTGAAACTGGCCTGTGGTTACCATGAACCTCTAGGAACAGTGCTGGTGGGCTTGACTGATTCTTTGAGTGGTATTTTGAGGAAATTAAGGAAAAGGGTCCATCTTTCACATTAGGGACCACTTGAAGTGCAAAGACAAAAGTAGCAACCTCAGTATTTTTAAAGAAAACTGGAGGAGGGAACTGAATGTCTTCTTCCAAGAATCTTCTGGAATCTGGGGGAGGACATTGAACCTCCCACAGGATGAGGTCAGGTTCAAGTTAACTGTATTTACTACTGCAGGGGTGAGGCATCTTCTAGTTCACATGTAGCTAGTAACATTTCTTGCCTTGTTTAGTCTACGTGACAGAGCTCTGAACAAAAAAAACTAGCCTCATTTTCTGTGCGTGAACATGCTCAGTTGCTCAGTCGTGTCCGATTCTCTGCAACTCCATAGACTATAGTCCTCTAGGCTCCTCTGTTCATGGGATTTTCCAGGCAAGAACATTGGAGTAGATTCCCATTTCCTCTTCCAGGGGACCTTCCTGACCCAAGGATTGAACCTGAGTCTCTGGCATCTCATGTATTGCAGATAGATTCTTTACTGCTGAGTCACTGGGGAGTCCCTGAAGCAATGGTTTTCAGCCAGGGGTGATTTTGACCTCCAGGGGTGTAATCTAATGTATGGAGGCATTTGTGATTGTCACCACGTGGGTGGAGGAAGATGTTACTGGTGCCTCATGTGTAGAGGCCGAGGATGCTGCTAAACGTGCTATGATGCTCAGAACAGACCCCACAACAAAGGATTTTTCAGCCACAAATGTTAATAGTGCCAAGATTGAGGAACCCTGATATAGAGTAGGTAGCTGAGGCTTAGAGACTTCAAATCATCTGTGTTACATCGCAGAGTTGGACAGTTAGGAATGACAATGATAATTCATATTGATTAATAGCTGTATTAGACTCTGCTTGAGCTGCCATAACAAAATACCACAGGCTGGGTGGTTTAAACAATGAAAAATTATTTTCTCATCATCTGCAGGCTAGAAGTCCAAGATCAAGTCCAGCATGGTCTGTTTCTGGTGAGGACTCTTCGTGGCTTGCAGACAGCTGCCTCGCTGTGGCTTTTGTCCGTGTGTGCTTGTTGCAGGGAGGAGGGAGAGCTGGTGAGCATGAGCATAAATGTGAGAGCTCTGACATCTACTCGTATAAGGACACTCATCCTATTGGATCAGGGCCCCACCCTTATGACTTTATTTTACCTTAATTACCTCCTCAAGGCTCCATCTCCAAATACAGTCATACTTGGGGTTAAGGCTTCAAGATGTGAATTTTGGGGGGACAAAATCCATGCCTATCAATTGCTCTCTCAATGCCTGGCTTTGCTCTTAGGACTCTCTGGGTATTTTTATTATCACCCTATGACAGACATGGAAATTGAGATGCAAGGAAAAGCCAGTAACTTACCTGGGGTGACAGGGGTGTGGGGGCACTGCCAGGATGTACAGCAGGCAAAAGTCTCCAGAGCCTGTGCTCTCCACCCCTGGGCTGCACTTCTATGAGGGGCTCTGGCATGAATCTAGGTTTCCAGCTGTGTCATAAGTTCTGTCCTAAGCTCTGCCCTGCACCTCATCTCCTTTTACAAGTTTATGGCCCAAGATACAGCCTGAGAATAAATAAGAGCTCAACACCATAGCTTGAACATGCATAGATCAAAAGGGATGAGCCTCTAGAGGAAGCCACCATGAGCTCCTGGGAGAGATGTCACAGATGGGCTCATGCATTATCCTCTATCCCAGGCCCCCCAGGCTTGGGCTCTAAGGCAGTGCAGCTGTGGAGCCGGCATCTGGGCTGGTGGCCTGTGGTGATCACCAGCTCATAGTAGAAATAGTGCAGCTGATTGAGACAGAAGTTGTGGCCTCCAGCTTTCTGATTATGGAGTAAGGAGAAGCTCCGCTGTCACGCTGCTTCAGCAGTGGCATCCTGGGACTCACTCCTGGGAGCTGAGCCTGCAGCTACTCCTCTGGGCCTTCCAGGATGTTGTAAGCACCAATTCCCTGTATTAAATCCCTCTCTGCTTAATCCAGTCAGAGTAGTGTCTGATCTACTGCTGCCCGCTGACTAATACTGCCTGGCAAGGAAAGGGAAGGAGGGGGTGCTGGGGGAAGAATCTGGGGGAGGCTCCTTCCCAGTCCATAGGCATCTTGTGGTCAGGGATCTGGGGTCCTGAGTGGGTAGAGAGAGCTGCTAGTATTTCTCTTAAGAGTCACTGCTGCTGCTGCTGCTGCTGCTGCTAAGTCACTTCAGTCATGTCTGACTCTGTGCGACCCCATAGACGGCAGCCCACCAGGCTCCGCCGTCCCTGGGATTCTCCAGGCAAGAACACTGGAGTGGGTTGCCATTTCCTTCTCCAATGCATGAAAGTGAAAAGTGAAAGTGAAGTCGCTCAGTCATGTCGGACTCTTCGCGACCCCATGGACTGCAGCCTACCTACCAGGCTCCTCCGTCCGTGGGATTTTCCAGGCAAGAGTACTGGAGTTGGGTTGCCAGTGCCTTCTCCTTGAGAGTCACAATAGGATACATAAAAGATACCGAGCTGGGAGGTGTTAGAGCTGAGTCCCTAGTCTCCCCTCTCCTCCTTGCTCTATGTGTGACCTTTGGTGAGTCTGTTGCTCTTTCCTGGACTCAGGTGTTTCCATCAGTCCAGTCTCAGCCTGACATTCTGTGGCATGGGGTCTGAAATAACCAAGGGAGCTTGTAGGGGGTGGGACGCAGGCTGGAATTTTCAGCAGAGCCCTCTTTAAATGTCACAGTGCGAGACTTTTCCATTTAAAGAGAGATTGACAGTCACAAGCAACCTAACAAGATTGCTGCTCTGCTCCTTCTCTCAGTAGACAGAGCATCTCACAAGCTGGAAATCAAGAGGTGCCTCGGGGAAGGGAGCGGGGAGCAAACGGCACCATTTACCAACTAGTCACAGGTCTGGGCTCTGACAAGAAGCAATTATTCAAGACAAGGCACCTGAAGAAAGGGGCAACTGGGCTCAGGGCCCCAGCGGAACTTTCTTCTGGGCTCCCCACAAGAAGAGGGGAGGATGTATATGGTGTCCCTTGCAGGCTGCCTCCACTTAGCTCTGGACAATGAGGCTCCGAGAAAACAACCTGAGAAGAAGGTGGCTGCTGGAAGTGGTGGAAAGATCTCTGCTCTGTTGCTAGCTTGCTGTGTGACTCTGGATAGTCTATTCATCTCTCTGGGCCTCTGCTGCCCTTATGAAATAAGAAAATGGGTTTCATTCTAAGGGCAGGGACTGCCTGCTCTGTTTAGCCCTTAATCCCAGCACTGGAACAGTGCCTGGCATGTAGCAGGTTTTGATCAAAGTTATTAGTTGAAAGAATGAAATGGATCCTATGGCAAGACCTGGAATGGTTTTAAGCACAAAAGGTAAGGTTTTAGTCATGCTTTAGAAGAAACACCTGGCTGCCCCATGGAGGATGAGAAAGAGGGCA
Source organism: Capra hircus (assembly GCF_001704415.2). Classification (NCBI taxonomy): domain Eukaryota; kingdom Metazoa; phylum Chordata; class Mammalia; order Artiodactyla; family Bovidae; genus Capra; species Capra hircus. The sequence goes on along the minus strand of NC_030835.1, from coordinate 11,498,575 downwards.
CAGGGGGCTGCTGCAATAAAATGATGGATATGAAATGAAAGACCAGTGAGCTGAAGGCTGTGGCAAGTGGCAGCCTAGAACTTCACATCTGGTAAATATTTTAGTGTTCAGGTACATTATCTGATGTCATCTCTACAAAGGCCGGGGGATGGGACAGAGCTAGGATTGGTACTTGCTCTTCCAGACTCAGAAATATGATTTAGAGAGAGGAAGGAAGTGCCTTATGCAAGAGTGGAGCTGGTAAATGGCAGATTCAGGACTCAAGTGAGGATGTGAGAAGACACTTAGCATCACGGGTTATCAGGGAAATACAAATTAAATCTGCTATAAAATACACCCAATAGAATGGCTAGAACCAAAAAGACTGCTCATAACAAGTGTTGGCAAGAATGGGGAGGAATGGAAACTCCCCTACCCTGCTGGTGGAGGTATAATATGGCACAGTCTCTTGGAAAACAGCATGGCATTTACCAAACCCACTCCTAAGTATTTACTTGAGAGGAATAAATATGTGGCTGCACAGCATTTTGTTCTTGAGTTTTCATAGCCACTTGATTCAAAAACAAAAGCCAAATAAGCAACCCAAGTGTTCCTCAACATGGGAATATACGCAAATTGTGGTTTGACCACACAATGGAATACTACTTAGCAATGAAAAGGAGTGAGTGACTGATACAGGCATAAGGGTGGATATCAAAAGCAGAAACCTGAGCATAAGAAACCAGACATGAAAGGATAGAAACTATAGTATATGATTCCATTTATATGAAACTCTAGAAAACTCTAATCTATATTGATGGAAAGTGAAGTGTGGTTGCCTGGAGCTGGAGCTAGAGAGAGAGATTAAATGTGGAGGAGGAAGAGGAAGCTTTAAGGGGTGATGGAAATGCTCCGAATCCTGATTGTGGTATTGGTTGCTTTTATCCAAGCTCGTCACAGGATACTTTTGAGTGCATGGGATTTATTATACTAGACTTATATCTCCATCAGATTGATGTAAGAGATCAATTGATGCCTCTTCCAGGGCTCCTGTAGCTCATTCGGGTTCCCTGTGGCTCGCCAGACCAGGAAGATGATTGAGGTGCATGGCCATCCACCTGAGGAAGCCCTGACCCATCCCTGACCCTGCTCCTGGCCTCTAGGACTTTACTTGTATGTGAGGTTCACTGAGCTAGGGAGGCACCAAAGCCATCTGTGGCTGCCTTCGCAGCCTTGTTCCCATTTGCATTTCCATGTCTGTGTATCCACCTGGTGAGGAGACCTTGCAGAAAGGAACAGCTTTTACTGTCACTTGCTTTGAGACAACACTCTGGCTCTAGCTTCAGAGGTGGCTGGCCATCCCCTGAATAATTTGGGGGTCTTAAATGTGGCTGGTCTTTGTTCCAAAAGGCCTTGCTAAAACATAGGCAGGCACAACCTTCCATCAACCTTAGAGTCTGTTCCCCTGCAGGGCTGACTTTGATCCCCTGGGGGCAGCAGCCTGTGTGGAATCTGAGTATCCTTCTCTCTCTCCTGCAGCCAGCAACTGGCTCTGCAAGGAAGGTTGCAGTGACCAGCATTCACACTGAGTGACGTTTGCTGTCTGGAGAAAATGTTCCAGACTCAATGGGAAGGAAAATCCCAGGAAAAGAGAGGAGGGGGTAGGGCACCCATCAGTGGGGGGTGAGATCACTGAGGGGTGGAGACGTCTCAGGTAGGGGCTGGCAGGATGGTCTAAAGGGAGGACAGGGTCTCTTGCTTGTTAGGCTGTCTGGATCCTGCACTGCCTCCTCTTACAACCCTGCTTTGCCTCCTCTGACTTGGCCTGAAGGACAAAGATGTCCGCTGATCTAGGATCCAAGGTCAGTTAGAGTCTGGCCCCAGCTGCCCTTCCAGCCACTCTGGCTTGCATTGCCTTCGCTCATGCTGTCCCCGCCTCCTAGAGGGCTCTCCCTCACTTTTCCGTGTGGTATGTTCTCATTTGCATCCTAGTCTCAACTTAGAGTCTTCTCGAAAGCCTTCCTTGACCCTCCCAGCAGAAGTAATTGTTCCCTTCTCTGAGCTCAGAGAAAACTTGGCTTGCTCTGCTGTTTATTTCTGCGTTTGTTTTCATGACCAGCTCCCTTCCAAGTCGGGATGTTCACAAAGGCAGCGCTCGCATCTTTCTAAGCTCCCAGCCTGGGCTTATGTGCCTGCTGCAGATGGGGCACCCGGGAAATGCTGGTTGAAGGAGTGAGTGCCCTTGGTCTGCACTTGGGTACAGCAGCTCTGTGGATGCTGGCATGCTGCGCAGGCGGGTCCTATCTGTGTATGGGCAGCTGAACCCTGGCATCTGGAGTCGGACCCCAGGGCTCGGTCCCGTAAGCCAGGCTGGGCAGCCAAAAAGAGGACAGACTTGGAAGCCGGAACCAGCCTGCTAAGCCCGTGATATTTACCAGGCTGACAGTTTCCCAGCCAAAGCAGCCCGGAGACAGGGGATGGCTGGAGAAAGTGGGTCATCTTGACTCTTATTCAAGACACCAGGGAGGGCCCTGGGGTTTAGCCGTGGCAGTGATGGAGACTGATCCTGTCATTTGCTTGGATCCAAATGAAAGGGATTAGTGACTGCAGAAATATATTAATTTTCCATGCAGCACAGGGCAAGGAGAGGCAGTGAAGGATTTAAAAAAAAACAAACCTGTGTATGCGCTTGTGTGCATGTGCCTGTGTGTGCATATACATGTGTGTGTATACTGCACATAGACACCCATCATCCACACCCACGTCATGCGTCAGCGTTCAATTGCAAGTATCTTCATAGGTCTGACAGGCTGGAGAAGAGGCCTCCGCTTTAGAGCTCGAAGACTCTGGTTTGGGCCTCAGCATTCAATCAGGATGCCGCCCTCTGTGAACTTAGGTTTCTCCTCGGGGATGCAGACATGGTGACTGTACCCACAGACCAAAGTGGCAGTCACAGTGACCGCAGCGGCAGTCTGCTGTGGACATGAGAGATGTCCTTCAGAAGCTACTCAGCTCCTGCGGTTGGATTTCCCAGCTCCTCCTGAGTATAGATGGCGTTCAGGTCACCAGGTCACGCTCAGGATCCACCTGCAGGCCACACACCTCCAACCTCCAGGGAAGCTAGGGATGGTGCCCCCTCTGGAGTGGACGGGTGTCCACGGACATGGCCGAGCTGGGAGCAGATGCTGTGACCTGTGGCAAGCTCCATCCCCTTCTTACTTTGTTGTCCCCACTTGCACAAGGACAGCCTCAGTTATCCTCTGTTTCAGAACACTTTGGGAGCAGGGAGGGCGTATGACTGGGCCAGGAAATGCATGGTGGAGTGACCTAACGACCCCAAAGTGAGAGTCAAGGCCAGCTGTTAAAGGCACCTCTGTATTTCATCCTTCACTAGTCCTCTGTCCCCTGGCCTCACAGCTGCCACCACCTCTGCTCTTTTACCTAAGAAATTACACTCAATTAGGTTCTGCTCTTCCCTGAGAAGCCCAGCCCCTGTGTGTGGCCCACCATGGCCTCCCTTAGGAGAGCAACTGGCTCATCACGACGCCCTTTCCCAGTAGTGAGGGCCAGACAGACGCCTTCCCCCTTCTGCTCGCCAGACAGACAGCACTGTCCACACGGCCTCTTCCTCCAGTCCCCCTTCTCCACAGAAGGCAGGGGAAAGGGAGGGGTCATTTCCCTAGTTTCACGGAAAGTCAGGGCTTCCAGCATCGGAAGGGCCGCCCCTGCCTTCTGTTCAGGAAACTCTTCATGCAGGACAGACTTTAAGCCCCTTCCCCTCCCGCCCCCTCCCCCCTGCTGTGCTTAGGCTGGCTCAGGCCCTCGGCTCCCAGACACTCTCTGGGATATCCTCCCTTCCTCCTGAGCCCAGGAAACTCTTAAGTGGTTCCAGACAGCTCTGGCTTTGCCTCTCCAGTGAGCAGACTTGCTGGACCCATCGTCCTGGCCCTCCCATCCAGGTGCCCCTTGACTTCAGGGTGCATAGATTCTGTAGTAGCTTATGCACCTCTTTACCTGCATGCATGGAGCTCCATCCGTGTCTCTTTGCCTCAGTTGTCGTCCTTGTTCTTAATCCCAACCCAGAGTCTGGGTCTAAGGAAAGGCCCCCAAAACATTTGAGATGTGAGTGTTGGACTTCCCCAGGAGATGGTACAGGGCCCTGGCCTCATTCTGTGAGCATGGCTAAAAGACCCATACCTCATATGCCTCCCAATTCAAATTCAGCCTGCTCCCAGGACCCCAACCCCGGCCTCCTGCCTGAGTCTTGAATGAGTGGGAATGAGATCCCCAATTTTGTCTGGGGTTCCTCCCAAGCCCCACCTATCTCCTCTCCCCAGTCCTGATCCTTTATTCCAGAGACAGAGAGATACAGAGACAGAGAGAGGCCAGAAGACAAGAGAAAACTGCAAAAAAGAGATTTAAGTTGAAACAGAGACAAGTACACGTGGAGAGACAAAGAAAGAGAAGAGGAACAGAATGAAAGAGAGTGAGAAGACGCAGGCAGAGAGGCGAAGCAGGAGACGATCAGAGGAGGGGAGGGAAAGCAAGCTGGAGAGGGCAGGCGGGGTCCAGGCAGCCTCGCAGCTGCGGAAGGGAGCCTGCCAGCCTGGCAGCGAGGGGCTGGCCCGGCATAGGGCCCCAGCACGGGGCGGTGGCAGCTGGGCTGGGCATTTGGCTGCCTCTGCTGAGCCCAGGCCCCTGCGCCTGACCCAAGCCCAGCTGCTCCAGCCCTCTTGTTTTGCTGTCTGCAGCCTCCAGGCAACCTTCGTGCTCTGGGACCAGGAGCCAGGGGAGCAAGTGGCAAAGCCGGGCCTCTGAGGTCACCTCTGCCAGACAGGGAGGCAGCACCGCATATTCCACCAGCGGGACCCAGGCAGAAGCCCATTCCATTTGGCTTGGGGAGGAGACATGTGGTTTTCATGACAGTGGATCTCCTTTCTAATTAGAGACTCACTGAGGCGTGTGTCAAAATCAGCAGCATTTTTTGAGCTCCACAAATAAGAACAGCACCTCACTCCAGGGCAGTGTTTCCTGGGTTTGAGGCACCTCCCTGAAGATGCTGTTTCTTTGGTGCACTTTCCATAGCATCCCCGCTCACTGGGTGTCAACCCATCAGGAAGCTGGGGCCTGGAAGGTAAGAGGGGGTCCAGGCAGTGTCAGCCGCTAAGTGTCAGCACCAGGACCTGAATCCCATTAGCAGGTGCCACCGAACTCCCAGCTGGCCCCCGGAACCCTGGGGTCCCATCATGGCTGACCTGTGTGGGGGACAAACTGTGGCTTGGCTACAGAGTGAGGCTGGGCACCAGGTCAGGAGTCCTTTTTCTCCCATTTCGTGGCAACATGTGGTCATACATTTAGGGATGCAGGGTGAGTAAGCCAACATAATTTTTCAAGCAATGAAGGTGTTTAAATTATTTTCCCTTGGAGCCCTACTCATTTTTTGTACTCTGCTGCACTTCCCTGGGATCAGAGCCCAGCTCGTTGCTGGGCAGCTGGGGAAAGAGATCTGGGACCTAAAATTGAGTCAGAAGTGATTGACATGCAATGAGATGGGGGCATATTCTCCTATATTCCTCTTGAGGCAAAAGCTTAGATCCCTTTGTGTCCCCTGGATGTAGAAGGACCCAACACAAGGTACAGGGCAGGGCTGTGTGGAAGGGGACAGGGAAGAAAGAAGGGAGCAGGTGGGGGGTCAGTCATCGGGGTGTTGTGTGGACTGTGAGGTTTGTGATGTGAGCTACTCACCTCCCTCCTCTCCCCGATGGCTTCATCAAAGTCACTAACTTATTACTTGTTAGTTGCCTGTATGTGGGCACCAGGTTGGTTCACAGATGTCTGCATGGAGTTGTTGAGAGAGAGAAAAAGCCAAGGGCAAAGATTTGTGTGCTCAGAGACCTTGGAGTTGGGGTTTCCAGCCAAGCGTGCCTCAGTATCCAGGGCTCAGAGGCCCTAGCTGACATCTGGGTTATGGATATACATAAAATAGGGCCCAGGATGCCGAGTTGGAGGTGGTGGGGAAGGTATTGGCTATCGAATCAGGATCCAAGGGATCCTGCCAGGCTGATTTGAGACTGAGTCTGGGAGGCTGAAGTTTATTCACACAGGAGATTTCTAGTCAAGATGGCTGATCAGGCTGATGTGAGATCATCTTCCTTTTCCAGATGCTTGATGGAGTAGGAGGAAGAGCAAAAGGAGGGGAAGGAGGAGACACAGTGGAAGCCGCAGAGCATGGGGTACCAGGACAGATTTGTGCTTTAGGAGCTGGATGCAAACTGGGGCTGAGAAGGTCTCGGGCCCTGGATCTGGGCTCTCTGGGGAGAGTCAGTAGCCAGGAAGGAATTAGGTCATCTGCATTTGGAAGCCAGAATCCTGTGGGAGGTGGTATGATTGGCCCCAATTATGCACCCCTGTCTGCAGCCAGACTCCTGCCATCGCCTCATCGTGGGAAGAGTATTTGTTCATGCCTCTTAACTTTGGGCTCAGCTGTGAAACTTGTTTTGGCCAATGTACCAGATGCCTGAATAAAGATTCAGAAAGATGGTAACAGCCTGGAGTAAGGCTAAATCGAATAGGAGGGAGTTTAATTGGGACTGGAGACTTCCGTCCAACATGGCGGACAAAGCTGACATGTGATGGAAAGTGCCAGCGTGCCAGCCTGGGCCTGAGTCTCCCTTGTTTCTGCTGGCTGGGTTGGGTCTCTGCCAGAGTCTTGAAAGGTACATGCCCAGGTTATTCTGTTCGTCTAAGGAAGATAAGAGAATGGAGAGCAGGGCTACCCAAGTTGACCTCAGATAAGGTGTCCAACCATGCCAGTTTTCCCAGGACTGTGAGGTGTACTGGGATGTGGGACCTGCAACACCGAAATTGAGAAAGTCCTGGGAAAACCTGAAAGAGCCAGTCATCCTATCCACACACTTGGCGAGAGAAGCATGTCCAACCCAGCTGCAGTCTGAAGAGGGCCGCCTTGCCACTACAGCCTTGATCAGGCAATTCAGAGATAGGCAGCACACTCTCTCAGCTGGTCCACAGACACATCATCCGCATGAGTCATTCTTATTGCATCCTCTCGGACTTTGTGATTATTTGTTCCACAGCAATATTGTGGCAGTAGCTAACAGAGATATTGCCATGAACTCAGACATTGTCACCGTGAGGAGTGAGCTGCCTGCACCAATGGACCCTAGAGCCTCAAGTTGACTAAAAATACCCACTTCTTAGTCAGTGTGTTAAACCGGTAGCTCTCTATCCTGACGGCATGTTAGAATTTCCTAGGGAGCATAACGAAGCCGAATATCCAGAACACTTTCCAGAGAGTCTGTTCAATTCTTCTGCCACACAGTCCTGGCTTCATCATTTTTTAAAAAGCCCACCTGATGTGAAGGCAGGTTTGGGAATTGGTGGATTAAGTAGTAGACCAGACACAGCTGAAAAAACAATGCTTACGTTGGCTCAGTGGAAGTTGCTATACCTAATTGGCACACACCAGCTCCTTCTCACCCTGGAAGGAGAGAGGCAGCTTGGAAGAAGTTTCTGTGATGCAGACTCAGGGGTCTGAGTGGACCCAGGATCCTTTGTGTTATCAGGGTCCTGGAGATGTAAAGAAGGCTGGGGAGGAGCGAGGCGAGTTCTGTCCTCTCCTCTAAGAGGCATGAGTACAGTGTGAGCTATGTCTAGGCCTGAGCTTCCCAAACTTTAAGTGCCCAGGAAGCAGCTGTGGGTCTTATTAGAAACATGTAGGTTCCAACTCACGTAGAACTCATAGGTCTGGGGTGGAACTGATTCTCTGCATTTCCCAGGTGATGCCCATGGGCTGGAACACATATTGAGTAGGAAGGGGGTGGGAAAAGAGGGGAGAGGACGCCAGGTTCCATGATCCCCTTGGACAGTTCATACCAGAGAGAAGAGGGTTCATGAAGGTGGCGGGTGTTCCCATTCTAGAAGGGCTGCCATGGGATCTGGAGGTTCAGCATGGCCCCATAGGTCAGATCTGGGGCAGAGGGAGGCGTCTCACTGAGTACGGAGACAAAGTTCAGGATGAAATGACTGCCGTGGGAGGTGGGTTGCTGCCCGTTCCAGCAACGCAGTGGGGCTGTCACTGGGAGCAGGACGACCCCTCAGGGAGAGGGCCCGGGTATGGTCATCCACCCAGAGCCTTCAGGGCCTCTTCTTGCCCCAGACTCTTGGATCCTTGAGGTCTTTCATTTCTGTATTTGGGTCAAGAACAGAGCCTGGGTGGAGGCTGATGAGAGGCCATGTGTAGCTGCAGGGAGGCCTCCCGTCCGTGCGCACATGGAAATCTCACCGCCTGCTGGTTACCCAGCCAGGTCTGGACACGCGGGCAGCCTCTCTGGGTCCTCTCTCTGTCTAAGAGGAGACTTTGGTCTCTGGGAAATGGACACCCCTGATTGGTGGAGGCTGCCTCCTTGGCCAGACTGCTTAGCTGGGGCCAGGGGACATCAGATTCCAGAGGAATCAAATCTGATGACATTTGTGCTCAGCGTCTAAGCTGAGAGCAGGATTCTGTTTCCCAGCTGTCATGGCCCGCTGTACTGCTGGGCAAGGCCAGCCCTCGTTTCCTGCTCTGTACAGTGAAGTTGGTGTGACTGGCCCTTCCACCTCTGACTTTCTACAACTGTATGGAAATTTTGGCCTGTTTGGCTTCCAGACTCCAGAAGAGTGAGAATCTGGCCAATTCAGAGGAAACATGATGTTAGGGTAACCATTCTCTGCATCTCCTTAGGAAAGAGTTTAGGACCATGGAGCTAGAGGAGAGAGCAGGGGGACTGAAGCTGCAACCAGCCTGTGTGGGGGACCTCTGCCACCCTGGGCTTTGAGTCAAAGCCGATGTCTTGGCCCCCAAGACATTTAGAGCTCCAGAGAGCTCTCTCCGTCCCTGGCTTCTCCTACTACCCCCACCCTGATCTGGGCCATAGCCCTCAGCACTGTGAGCCAGAGGGATGGGTAGCAGTGGAGATGGGGGCATTATCATTATTATACCCATTTTCCAGATAGGCAAACCAAGGCACATAGAGGTAAATTGATTTTCTGATGTCACATGGCCAGGATGTGCCAGAGATGAATTTGAACACCTTTCTACCTTGCTCTACTCTGTTTAAGCCTGTATTCTTGAACACCAGATTCCCAGGCAGACGAGAGACATTGGTTTCCTGACCATTTGGGACAGTCCCTGAGCCTACAAGAGTGAATGCCACTCTTTCAGGTTGGGTTCAAGGTGAGACCTCACTCCCCAGCCCAGAGATGGAGAATTCAGGGTGGGCGAAGTGTGGGAGAAACCCCACTGCTCCAGGGCAGGGCTAACCCAGCATAGAAAGTCAGACTGTAAAGTTCCAGCTTATTGCTTCCAGGCTCTCAGGTTGGAGGCCAAGGCCCCCTGGAGCAGAGCCAGGATACCTTTCCTGCCCTGGTCATGGCTGGTCCAGGGAAGGGGGCCTGGTGGGAATTCTGGCTGAGAGGGGCTGGCAACAAGCAGGAAGCTGGCAGTTCGGTATGGCAGGAAAGCATCAGAGGGGGAAGGACCCCGCATCCCATGGGAGAGGTTTCTATGAATCCCCTCTTGGCACATTACAGTCTGAGCACCGCAGCCACTCCAGAGGCCTCCTGGGCTCTGCTCCCAGCCTCTTCTGGAGTTTCTTTTGGAGTTCCACAGCTGAGCCTGATGGAGAAGCAAGGGAAGGCCAGTGTCTGTGTTTTGGAACTTTCCTATCAAAATAAAAGGAGCTGGGGAAAAGCGAATACTGTTGAAGCCCAGGCAAAGATGGAGAAAACTGCCTTTTACGGCCGAAGCTATTAAAAGTCTACTTAGGAACATGGTGGCTGGCTGAGGCTTGCCTTCCTGCCAGGATTCCTCCCGGCCTTCCCTCAGCTGTTGGCCCTTCCTGACTTCACCTCAGCGCTTGTGAAGGGTTTTGGGGGGCTCCTGACAACTTTACGCTCGCAGCTTGGCGAACACCCATCTGCGTGGATCTCGGAGCACATCAGGGTTCGTTTCCAAGGACCAGTCGTATTTCACGGTCTGTGTGGACTTTGCCATATTGGAAACTGCTGGCTGTGGAGGGACCGTTAAAAACAAATGTTCTGTGTTTTCAGCCTCTCTCACCTGCCAAGAGGTTTCCTTGATGGCACTGGCCCAGAAAACCATGGCAGATGAAGATTAGATTAGAATAAATTGATTTAGAAGTGACACGAGGCTCCTCGGGAGAGGCTTAAATATTTTATACTTGAGTATGACATAGATCTCAGCTGGGCCCTGCAGGAAGGGGGAGGGGAATGGGACTCCTATACCCAGATTCAGCGCAGCCTTGGAATGTGACGGACGGAGGCAGGATGGGCTGATCTTACGTGCTGCTCTCTGCCTCAGCTTCCTGATCTGTGGTTGTTGCTGCGCTCAATTGTGTCCAATTCTGCCACCCCATGGTCTGCAGCACACCAGGCTTCCCTGCCCTCCATTATCCCTGGAGCTTGTTCAAACTCATGTTCATTGAGTCAGTGATGCCATCCAACCATCTCATCCTCTGTCGTCCCCTTCTCCTCCTGCCCGCAATCTTTCCCAGCATCAGGGTCTTTTCCAATGAGTCAGTTCTTCGCTTCAGGCGGCCCAAGTATTGGAGCTTCAGCTTCAGCATCAGTCCTTCCAATGAATATTAGTTGTAAAATGTGATAAAAGGGTGTTTATGACTAGTCTCTTAGAAGTTTTTGGAAGTCTCCGCAAATCAGCCTGCATTGGGGCCCTCTTCCCAGAGTCCCAGGAACTCTGGGCAATGTCTGGAGGTTGAAGGCAAGGTTGGGGATTTCCCCGTGAGACTTGGATTCATAAACTAACGCCTCTGAGGCTCACACTCATCAAGTCATAATCCCACCTGGGTGAGGAGGTGCCCTTTCCCACCCCACCACCTTTACCCCCTCACTGGAGTTCCATCTGGCACTTTCTCCACCTCCAGTTGCTCTGGCTTTTCTCTGAGTGATAGGATTGCTGGAGCACAGAGGGAGGGGTATTTTTCCAGGGCCTGCACACCCCCCAACCCTATCCCTACCCCAGCAACCTTCCGTTGAAGTTACCCATCTGGAGCAAGCAGAGTGATTTGCATATTGAGCTTGGAAACCATAAGGCTCCCCTGGGGCTCTTCCTTGACCTTTATTTACCTTGTGAAGTGAAGTCACTCAATGTGTCCGACTCTTTGCGACCCCATGGACTGTAACCTATCAGGCTCCTCTGTCCATGGGATTTTCCAGGCAATAGCACTAGAGTGGATTGCCATTTCCTTCTCCAATATTTACCTTGGTGACCCAAATAGAGGGGAATTAGGGATCGTTGCCAGTGCCTGGCATGCTATAGTTCATCGGGTCGCAAAGAGTTGGACATGACTTAGTGACTGAACAATAACAACCCCAGTGTCTAGAGTAACTGGGTAGAGGCTCTTCTGAAAGGGGTGGGGGCTTCTACCCTGCATGCCAATAAGTGTCTTTCTGGCGCCAGTGAGACCTTCCTGGGGCCGCGGCAGTGAAGAGTAGAGAGGAGTTCCTGCGGGCTGGGGAGACAGCAAGCCTTCTTGAAAGAAAGCGAATGTGAAGGCACGAACTCTGACCTCGGTTGAATCCGTGGGTCCAGTTCATAGGGAGGACACAACCAGAGAAAAGGAAAGCCTGGTTTCTTATTGCCTAGGAGAAAATTCATCTCCAGGAACACTTCTCTTAAGAGTGTGTGAGGTCTTCTGGGGAAGCTTTGCTTCTCCAGGGCAAAGAATTTTAATGTGGTATTTGAATGTCTGGCCAATGAAGTAATCTGAAGGGATGGAGAATAACTCTTGGGAGACAATTTGTGGGGCCGCAGGGCTCTCTAGACCTTTCAGCAATGACCCTGAGCTTGCAACCATTGTCTTGGGCAGGTTCTCATCACCCCTACAGTCTTTTTCCCTCCCAGCCCCTCCTTCTCACCTCCCAGGAGGTAGATGGGATCTTGGCAGCTGTCTACCCCCTTGCCACCATGCACACAGGGTAGGAGAGCCCCATGCTAAGAGCCACAAGGGGCTAGTTGGATGGCATTTGTTCACTGTTTGCAAATGCAATATGGGCGTGGGGAGTTAGGACCCTGGCGAAAGTACCAATGGCTAAAACGACGTTTTAGTTAAGCCAGGCTTTCATTTTTCCAATACATTTTGAGGATTTGCAATGTGCCAGGCAGTCCTGGGCACTGAAGATAGAGCAGGGAACAAGGTGGGGCTTTTACTTTAGGGATGGAGAAGGGGAGAGATCAGAACAAGCAAGTAAACACGTGAAGGTTATTTCCGGCAGCCTAAGTGCTGTAACGGAAGTGACGTAGGATGGCAAGATGGAGGATGAGTGGGTGAGGGCCGCTTTTAATCAGTGGCCAAAGGCACACTTTGAGGGAGTCAATGGAACAGAGGAGGGATGAGAGAAGATGTAAGAAGATGTAGACAACATCATCTTCCTGACGACAGCCAGGAAGGTGTTGTCACTCTCCAGTGTCTTGGGCAGGAAGGTGACAGTGGAGGTGGGGGGAGCACACCGATATGGGACATATTTTAGAGGCGTCACTGAGGAGGTTTGTGGACGGATTGGATGCTGTGGGTATAGGGGAGAGAGAAGTCAAAGGTGAACTCAGAAAAAGTTTGCTGAGTATACGTGTTTACTCTATGCCGTTGCAGGCAGTGATTTGTGACCTCTTATGGAAGAACACCAAGAGTACAATCAACTAGTTTACTTCGAGAATAGGAACCAAAGGGGCTAGGGGGAGGCGGGGAAAGACATGCAAAATAGCCCCAGCCTAGAGAGTCCGACAAACTGAACTGAACTGAACTGAACTGAACTGAGGGGCCAACAGAGTTATCACAGTTGAGTTTCATATTGGACTTGGAGTTTCTTAGCAGGAAGGGAAAAAGAGAAATAATATACAGCTAAGATAATATTCATGATTTTTAGAGTAAAAAAAAAAGAGTACCATTTTCTCAAAGGAAAGCCGAGATTCTCTTAGCACTAGAGTCTAAACAAATTCTTTTCACAGGACGCTTTTTTTTTTTAAACAAAGATCTCTGCTTGCAGTGCCGAGTGGGATCTTAGACGTGTCTGTGGCACCTGCACCAAGAAATTGTACCTGACTTTCCTAAGAGTTGTTGCCCAAAGACCCAGGGCATCCCATTAAAATGCAGCTGAGTCGGGGAAAGCATGACTGTAGCCTTCTAATGGTTCATGGAAGATGGAATGTTAAACTGTCCTTAGAAACCAGAGTGGAGAATCATAACAAAATAAAGAAGGGCTAAAAAGTGTCGAGACTCGGGAAAGAAAATTGCCATCCTTGTGTGAGTCAAAAAGTCATGTGCATTTTTCTTACATTTGCTTTTAATGTTCTACATGCAGAGTTCATTTTTTCGGATTAAAAAATTGGTATCGCCACGTCAGAGACAAACTTGAAAAATACTAAAAAATATATATAAAATAAAAATTAAAATCTGCCCTCTGGGATCAGTTCAGTTCAGTTCAGTCGCTCAGTCGTGTCCGACTCTTTGCGACCCCTGAATCACAGCACGCCAGGCCTCCCTGTCCATCACCAACTCCCGGAGTTCACTCAGACTCACGTCCATCAATACACTGTGGAAAATTCTGAAAGTGATGGGAATACCAGACCACCTGACCTGCCTCTTGAGAAACCTATATGCAGGTCAGGAAGCAACAGTTAGAACTGGACATGGAACAACAGACTGGTTCCAAGTAGGAAAAGGAGTCCATCAACGCTGCATATTGTCACCCTGCTTATTTAACTTCTATGCAGAGTACATCATGAGAAATGCTGGGCTGGAAGAAGCACAAGCTGGAATCAAGATTGCCAGAAGAAATATCAATAACCTCAGATATGCAGATGACACCACCCTTATGACAGAAAGTGAAGAGGAACTAAAAAGCCTCTTGATGAAAGTGAAAGAGGAGAGTGAAAAAGTTGGCTTAAAGCTCAACATTCAGCTCAATCTTCAGAAAAAGATCATGGCATCCGGTCCCATCACTTCATGGCAAATAGATGGGGAAACAGTGGAAACAGTGTCAGACTTTATTTTGGGGGGCTCCAAAATCACTGTGGATGCTGACTGCAGCCATGAAATTAAAAGACACTTACTCCTTGGAAAAAAAGCTATGACCAACCTAGATAGCATATTGAAAAGCAGAGACATTACTTTGTCAACAAAAGTCTGTCTAGTCAAGGCTATGGTTTTTCCTGTGGTCATGTATGGATGTGAGAGTTGGACTGTGAAGAAAGCTGAGTGCCGAAGAATTGATGCTTTTGAACTGTGGTGTTGGAGAAGACGCTTGAGAGTCCCTTGGACTGCAAGGAGATCCAGCCAGTCCATTCTGAAGGAAATCAGGCCTGGGATTTCTTTGGAAGGAATGATGCTAAAGCTGAAACTCCAGTACTTTGGCCACCTCATGCGAAGAGTTGACTCATTGGAAAAGACTCTGATGCTGGGAGGGATTGGGGGCAGGAGGAGAAGGGGATGACTGAGGATGAGATGGCTGGATGGCATCACGGACTCAATGGACGTGAGTCTGAATGAACTCCGGAGTTGGTGATGGACAGGGAGGCCTGGCGTGCTAACCAGTAGTAATGTTTAATGCACTTCTTGGTCTCATACAAATGTGCACATGCACACACACATACACAAACCAGATATTTGTGTGATAAATTTATGTCACATTCCCTTTCTTCTTAGATGCACATTTTTCACCTTTAATATTTCCAAGCATGCTTCTTTAATGTTTCCTTATATTGAAATATTTTTTAAGTCTGTGGTGCATCTTAATATCACTGCTTTTATGCAGGAAATACTGTATAAAGCTAGAATATTAGGGTTTTGGGGGCATATATAAATTGATCTCCTACAACTTTCATTTAACATTACATTATGAATATTGCCACATGCCTTGAAATATGCTCTTAAGATAAGAGTTCTCCTGGCTACATAATATTCTATCCTAAGAATGTCCCCTTATGGACTCTTTTTCTTCTCTTACTGAAGAACACAGTTTTTCAACCACACACAAGTAAGAGAAGTGACTCCCATAACTTGAGGTGAAACCACACAGCAGATGAACTCTGAAACAGAATTTCTGTCTGTCCTGGTGGCATTTGATATACCAGTGGTCCCAGTGCCCCAGAGGCCCAAGTCCTCTCACTGCCATTGCTCCAGCTATGACCCAAGTGTGCTGTTTACTGTCATTGGATGCCAGGTGCCCCCTCTTTAAGACAAGAAAGCTTGCTGAAGTTCTTTCCCTTGGAAGGATGCTAATAACTAAACCTGGCCAGGGGATCTTCCCAACCCAGGTTTCCAATCCAAGTCTCCTGCATTAGCAGGCAGATTCTTTACCACTGAGCCACCTGGGAAGCCCTGCTTATATGCATATGTATGTGTATATATGGAGAAGGCGATGGCAGCCCACTGCAGTACTCTTGCCTGGGAAATCCCATGGATGGAGGAGCCTGGTAGGCTGTAGTCCATGGGGTCGCTGAGGGTTGGACACCACTGAGCAACTTCACTTTCACTTTTCACTTTCATGCATTGGAGAAGGAAATGGCAACCCACTCCAGTGTCCTTGCCTTGAGAATCCCAGGGATGGGGGAGCCTGGTGGGCTGCCATCTATGGGGTCTCACAGAGTCAGATACGACTGAAGCGACTTAGCAGCAGCAGCAGCATGTGTATATATATATATATATATATATATATATATGTGTGTGTACATAAATATGTGTACATGCATGTGTGTATGTCTATGTGTGTGTGTGTGTGTGTGTGTGTGTGTGTGTATACATTTAGCATTTTAGTGGCTTCTAATTTCAAATCCCAGAACCTCCTTCTGGCTACTTCAAATGAGTGCTGTTGGAGGAGGTGACAGGGAGGGAAGTTTGAAGCGCTGTCAGAGGACCCAGTCTCACCATCCTCTTACTGGAGGTGTGACCTCTGCCATGACGCCTTCCTTCTTAGGGCTCAGGTTTCTCATCTATAGGGGCTGAAGTCTAGGCTGGTTTTTCAAGGGTCCACATTTGAGAATTCCAGACTGGGGCCTTGTCATTTTCTAGGTATCTGGCCACTTTAGATTAGAAAAATCCCTAGAAAACCTCAGGCCACTGCACCAGGATTGGATCCCATTGCCCATCACATGTCCTAGAACATTCTAGAGAAGCTTTGCCCTTTCCCTGCAGCAAATCGGACAAATACAATTTATTAGTTGTGCTAGTGGTACACTGACACATTAGCATCTTCAGTTTACAAGACAAGTTGCCGTCCGCCCTCTCGTTGAGCTTTACAAGCACCCTAGGGGATGGGGGGCACTGAGCACATTGTGTCCATTTTACAGATGAGGGATCTCAGGATAAAAGGTGAAGTGACATGTCCAAGGTTGTACAGGTAGGGTAGTAACCCGTGAAATGACTAAGGCTTCCCTGGTGGCTCAGGTGGTAAAGAATCAGCCTGCAATGCGGGAGACCCAGGTTTGATCTCTGTGTTGGGAAGATCCCCTGAAGAAAGAAATGGCAACCCACTTCAGTATTGTTGCCTGGAGAATCCCATGGACAGAGGGGCCTCGTCCATGGGGTCACAAATAGTTGGGCCCATCTGAGCGACTAACACTTTCACTTCAAGTTGTGAAACGAGGTCTCTCATCCCTGAGTTTGAACAACCACTCCAGACACACGTCTGCTCACCTAGCCAGGATAAGCTATTACAGTGAAGCCAAAGGGAGCTGGGAGTGAGGCTGGAGGGGAGGCCAGGAGGTGCTGGCTGGAGAGAAAGGAAGTGGAGCTTCTGGACAGGTGGGGACCCAGACAAAACAATGCTGCAGAGCCAGGCAGAGCTGAGGGTTTTCTCTCAAGGAAGTACTGTCCCCTCCTGCCCTTTGCAGTTGTCCTTCTGCAAGACATGTGACATGATGTTTCACGATTACACATGTGGGATGTGTCCACATCCCAGTTGAACAACGTAGATTCGTAACAGGTTGAACAACTCCAGCTGCTGGTAATGGATCAGAAATGACGTGGAAGGAGGTATGTTGTGGACTGCCACTGGGCTCCATCCTCAGCCATGTCCTTCCCCACCACCTCCTGGGAATGTGGACACTGGGCAGGAGGCAGGCTGCCACTGGGCAGGAGGCAGGCTGGCTGTCATTTGCCGATGACATTCAGCTGGGAAAAGCTGAGGCTGTTTCAAATGATGGGCATGGATCCAAATGATTTGAGTGATGGGCTGACTCAACCAAGAATAATTGGCGAGTTCTATTCAGGGATCTCGTAAACATATACCTGTATAGAAAGGTGGCTGTGACTTTGTAGCATCATTTTTAGAGGGAAAAAACGAGGCATTCAAGTTTTAATTCATAGGTCAGAATGAATGACATGTGAAACTGTCAGGAAACATCATTAGCAGTGTGGATTCTGCTAATAGGGGTAGATGTTCCATCAGAGGGAAGCAATGATGTTAGTTTATTCCGCATGTTCACAGAAGTGGGATTGCTGAGTTAAAGATTATGAATGTGTTTATAATTCTCCGTATGTATTACCAGATTGACTTCCAGCTGGTGTGTCCCCGACCCGGTTACATGCCCACCAGCAATATGCAAAGAGTGTTCCTTTCACTGCACTCACACCAGCATTAAGTATTATCCTTTTACAGGATAAAGTAAAAGCGTGTCACATTGCAATCTGCATTTGTTTATTACCAGTAAAGGTAAATTTCATTTTTACTTTAGTGGCCATTGGTGGTTCTTTTATGAACTATGGGTTCGTGTCATTTTCTGATTTCTCTTGGGGTTTTCACCTTCTTCTTAAATGATTCGCCTGAGTTTTATACCTTACAGAAACCAGCTCTTCTCTCTCACATTTGTTGTAAATGTTTCAGAGGAAAATATTTTCTGCAGTTTCTCTTTTCCTCTCTCTGGATCCAGGTTCCTGAATGCCTCAGTCTCAACTTGCATGAAATGTCCCGTGAAATTCCTGGAGAGCCTTCCAGGCCATATGCTCGCAGCTCTGGTGCTCACATGTCAGAAACGATGGAGCTCATTCTTCCTGCCTTTGCCACCATATGCGCGCACCCCTAATCTGATGGGCAGATCGGCAGCTGCGGGGGGGAGGATGTGCCCGTGGCTGGCAGAGGGCTGCCTGGCAAATCTTGACATCCCGGAAGGGAGGAGATGGGCAACGGAGATTCCCTTTCTAAAAATGAATCCCTTTGTTCAGAAAGAAAGTCATAGTGTTTTTTTTTTTTGTTTTTTTTTTTTTTTTTTTTGAGATTGGGGAATTTAAATGCACCTCTCAATTAAGCTAAGATTCTGTCTCTTTCCCACGTGGGAGTGAGGAGCAAGATGAAAGTGTCCCTGTGCTAAAGCTTTGGTGACACGCAGTAGAGGCCTCTGATTCAAGTGCTAGAGTTCTGGTTCAAGCGTCACTGATGCCCCCCACCTCCCACCCATCATGTCACTGTGGATAGGCCATCTCACCTGCCTTTCTTGCATTTCTTTATTTGGTGGCTTTCCCTGGATGCCAGTGTGGTGGGTTGTGTCACTGTGCTCAATCCTGCTTTCCCAGGGGAGGTGTAATGGCGTTATCAAACCCCAGCTACCACCCCCCTGCCTACTGCTGAGATGCCTAAAAGGACAGGCTCAGTGGATCACTGCAGGACAGCCAGCTTTTTGAGCAGATTTTCCTGGTCTACTTGTCAGGAAAATGGTAATTCTGGTCATCTTGACAATTCTGAAGTCCATGGTGACCAGGCAGAAATGGCCTAGCCCCAGCCTCCCACACACCTCTACCCAGCTCTCTAGATCAGGGTCAGCAAACAATGGCCAGGGAGCCAAATCTGGCCACCGTGGGTTTTGTAAATAAAATTGCGTTGGCACAGAGCCATGCTTATTCACTGATGTGCTGTCTGTGGCGGCTTTCATGCTCTGACAGTATAGTTGAGTAGCTGCAACAGAGAATATAATGGCCCTCAAACCCCAAAATCTTTCCTGTCCATCCTTTATCAAAAATGGTTCTGACTCCTTCTCTAGGATGATGCCTATAAAATCTGGTACCGGGAAAAGTGTACACAGGTCCAGGGCAAAGCAAGAAAATCAAGGGCCAGAAGGTGAGCTTCCAAAATAGCTCAATTTATTCAATATAGAGACTGCCCTTTATACCCAAGATTCTATCTGTCCTTTTTTTTCTGTTAAAATGTCTTGACTTTTACAAAATAATGATGATGGTAGACTGTACTTATTTTTTCAAATGTCCTTACTTGACCAAATAAAAAGTTGGCCATTCTGTGCAGATTCCCAAAATACTTTGAAAATTTTATCCACCTGTGAAATACTCAGATCAAGAACCCCTAGCTCTCCTACCCAAGTTGACCCTTCCACATTAACCCAACCCTTTCCTTTACACTACTCATAGCCATATATATTTTTTTGCCAGCAGTATTCTCATTCATTCATTCAGTTGGTACACTCATTCATTTATTTACTTATTAAGACATGTGTTAGGCTTGAGGATCTCAAACTTTTGGATCATCCATTTTCATTCCTAAAAATTACTGAGAAACCCAAAGAGCTTTTGCTTTTGCAGGTTATATCTATTGACATGGAAAATGAGTTCTGAGAAATGTTAGTAATACTTACCTAAGAATTCATTTAACAATAGCAACAGCAACAACAACAACAAAAAAACGATTGCATATTAACAGAAATATTTTTTATTAGAAACAATCATTTTCCAAAATAGAAAAAAATATAATGAGAAGAATGGTATTGATGCCTTTGCAAATCTCTTTGTTAGTTGTCTTAGTAGAAGACGGCTAGATTCCTGTATCAGCTTACCTTGGAGATACTGTGGATTTGGTTCCAGACCACTGCAATAAAGCAAATTTTGTGATATAGCGAGTCATACATATTTTTTGGTTTCCTAGAGCATATAAAGGTTGTGTTATATTCTATTAAGTATGGAATAGCACTACGTCTGAAAAACCAATTTATATACCTTAGTTAAAAATGTAATTGCTGAAAATTGCTGCCCATTATCTGACAACAAAAGGTTGCCACAGACTTTCAGTTTATAAAAAGCACAGTGTCTACGTTTGCATCCAGTCTGTCGCAATATGTCATTTGGGTTGAAGTATGTAGAGAAAATTGTGCTTCACTCAGAATTCTAATTGAGAAAGAGACGAGCCTTTGCAGAAAATTGTGGAAGGTCTTCTTTGATACTACACCAAAACTCAACAAGTGCAAGCTTCTTAAAGTTCAGTTGTGATGTGGAATCTGAAACCATATTAGAACTTTCGGTACCTGGTTACATTAAAATTCATTCACCTATCCTAAACTTTAAATGGATCTTTTACTTGCATGTGATTTTGGAGTATGATGTATTAGTAATCCATTAAGTATTCAGAAACACTCAAGCTCACCATGGTGGAGAAGCCTTGTCCAAAATCCTATGTTTCATTCAACAGGTTGGAATTTAGCTTTGCCAACCGCATGGTCAGTTGTTGAGCCTGTCCTTAAAGTGACAGGCTTGCTTCACTCATTTTTGAAGAGCTGTCTACCAGATACCCTTATCTGAATAACTTTTGTTTGTCTGTCAGTTGTGCTTTCAAATAAAAATGATGTTCCATGAAAAATACGGCAGCTATTTTTGGTTGACACTCACACCATCACACAAGTGATCCTTGAGGTGGCCGTAATACGTCAGTACTTAGCAGACATGGTTTTAAAGACTTCTGTCACACACAGTGTTAAAAAGATGTGCTGTCAAGGACTGAGCTTTAGTTGAATTAATAATTTGTGCTGCTTCATTAAGGTAAGTACTATTTCTTTTTTACTTGTGAGTCCATCAGAATAGCATGACTGCTGGTCCAGTTCAGTGCCATAGCTTTGGTGTGTGAAAACACCAGAAATTTTACCCACCATTACTTTTGTAGCATCAATGCAGGCTGTAATACCATCATAACAAATGGTAACTCTGGCTTAGTAACATTATGAAAAGAGTTTGAATTGTGGATATCCTGAAAGGGTCTTGGAGATCCCCAGTGGTCCATAGATTGCATTTTGAGAACCACTGTATTAAGTGCAGTGAGGGATTTATAGCTAAGTCAAATCTAATTCTTGACATCAAAATGCATGCATGTTTGTGTGCGTGCTCAGTCGCTCAGTCATGTCTGACTCTTGGCCACCCCATGGATGGTAGCCCACCAGGCTCCTCTGTCCACAGGATTTCTAAGGCAAGAAAATTGGAGTGGGTTGCCATTTCCTCCTGCAGGGGATCTTCCCAACCCAGGGACTGAACCCGTGACTCCTGCATTGGCAAGCAGATTCTTTTACCACTGAGCCACCTGGGAAGCCCTAACATCAAATTACTTGTCATATAATGGTGGAGCTTGGCATCCTAGCAACTGAAATCCAAGCCTGCATGGGACATATATTAAAAGATGTTAATTTATTTTATTGTGGGAGAATATGCATAACATAAAATTTAGTTTTAACCATTTTAATTGTACAGTTTAGTGGGCTAAGTATGTTGCCAATGTTGTGCAACCATCACCACCATTTAGCCACAGAAAACTTTCATTTTCCCAAACTGAAGCTCTGTCCCCACTAAGCAATGACTCATTCCTCCCACTCCCAGCCTCTGGTAGCCACCATTCTACTTTCTGTCTCTCTGAATTTGATGATTCTAAGAACTGCAAGGAGAGCAAACCAGTCAGTCCTAAAGAAAATCAACCCTGAATATGCATGGAAGGACTGATGCTGAAGCTGAAGCTTCAGTACTTTGGCTACCTGATGGGAAGAGCTGACTCATTGGAAAAGACCCTAATGCTGGGAAAGACTGAAGACAAAAGGAGAAGGGAGCGGCAGAGGATGAGATGGTTAGATAATATCAGTGACTCAGTGGAAATGAATTTGAGCAAACTCTGGGAGATAATGGAAGAGGAGCCTGGCATGCTGTAGTCCATGGGGTTGCAAAGAATCAGACTTGACTTAGAGACTGAACAGCAATAAAAACAGCAACAGCAAATACCTCATATAAGTCGAATAATGCAATAAACGGCCTTTTGTGACTGGCTTATTTCATTTAGCACTGTGTCTAAGGGTCATCCGTGTTATAGCATGAGTCAGAATTTCCTTCCTTTTTAGGGCTGAATAATATTCCTCGATGGCTATACAACCTCTTCTTTGTTACTGTTTATCCATCTACGGACACCTTGCTTGCATCCACCTTTCAGCTGTTGTGAATTAAGATTTTTTAATTTCTAATCTTTGTTTTAAAAAATTGTTTTAATTGAAGTATAGTTGATTTACAATGTTGTGTTATAGCAAAGTGATTCAGTTATCTCTCTGAAGAGATATATTCTTTTTTAGACTCTTTTCCATTTTAGGTTATTACAAGATATTGAATATAGTTCCCTGTGCTATACAGTAGGTCCTTATTGTTTATCTGCTTTATATGTAGTAGTGTGTATCTGTTAATCCCAAACTCCTAATTTATCCCTCCCCTCCCCTTTCCACTTTGGCAACCATAAATTTGCTTTCTATGTCTATGAGTCTATTTCTGTTTTGTGAACAAGCTCAGCTATATCATTTTTTTTAAGATTCCATATATGAGATATCATATGATGTAAATTAAGACGTTAATTTCTGCACAGCCTGGTCTTGCTCTGTTGGCAGCTCCTGATCATTTTCCTTTCCTTGTTAATAAGACGCCAGGTGCCTCCAAGTATTGCCCCACTCAGTCGAGGTGGCCCACACATCTTGACCAGGTGGTCAAGGACACCAGCGTTATCCTTCTAAAACATGCTGCTCAGGCCTTTCCATCCCCATCCCCATCCCCACCCCCACCCTCACCATCTCTTCCTCCATCGGTTTGCATCTTCTCTCTACCCCGGACTAGATGTTCAGCAACAGCTGGTCTCCTTCATTTCATCTCGACAAGTCTTTATTGATGACGCATTATTTACTCATCAAACAGATCTGCTTTTTCAAACACTTACAGTCCTGGGCTTGGCTGCACGTTTGCCTGGTAAATCTGTATTTGCACACGTTGGAGTTGTCAGCTCGGCTCAATAGAGACAAAAAGCTCTGTGCGTTGGATGTAGGCGTCTGGGGGAGAGTTTCTGAAGCACAGGGATTTTGTTTGACTAGCCATGTGCCGCCTTACCTACCCAAGCCTCCCTAAACCGTATTTATAAATCATTTAGAAATTTTATTACTAGATTTACCATCTCGCCCTGCATTTTGGCTGTCGTGCTGCAGTATCCAATAAATCAAGCGCTAAATGAGAAATGGGTAAATTGGAGCTTCACTGAGGAGAGACACATGTTATGTGAAACACAGGAAAAGAAATCACATTGCCTTCTGTCCTTGTATTTCTCACCAAAGCACCAGGAAAGACGCTTACAAGGGGCACTCACCTTTTATCTTTGAGATGACCCTAACGCCATGACACTTGTCATTTTTTGCTCTATGTGCTTGAACTTCTGGTTGGAAAAGCCACTCCTATTTTCACAATAGAAAACAAGCTCTTGAGACCCCCTGATCATGGTGAAAATGAAGTGTCTGGCTCATGTTTCATTGTATATAAAGCCTTTCTAAGTACATTATTTCTCTCTGTCTTCACAATACACCTGGTGTTCATGATGGACTCTGTTTGAAGTGCTCGCGTGGTGCCTGGCATCCAGGAGGGACTCTCTGAGTGGATGGTGGTCAGGGAGGTGTTATCCTTATCCTTGTTTACAGATGGGAGCTCAGAGAGGTAAAGCTAATTGACTAAAGCTACACAGTCTATAAAGAGTAGCTGCCTGCAATGTAAAGTCATCTTTGGCCAGGGGTCAGGGCCATTCTGGGGTTCTTTTCTCTATAAACAACTGTTACAGAGTCATACCTTCCTCTTGACCTGCCCAGATGCCAAAATAATCTGATGAAATACTTTTCTGCTCCTGTTTTAAGAGAAACTTAATACTAATAAGTGGTCAGGGGAGGAAGAAGGAGAGGATTGGAAAGTAGATGTGAGTCAAACATTTTCTAGGTGTCATGTAATATGTAGTTTAATGCTTCAAACAAACTACTGGAGAATATTATCTCACTGTTTCATAAATAAAGAAAATAGGTGCAGAAAGTTTAGAAAACTTGCTTAGTATTACAGGGCTGATGAAAGAAGAATCTGGGATTTCAAAACAGATGTGTTAAGAATTCACGTCTGTCTTAGCATGAAACTAACCATGGGCTTGGGCTACTGCAAAGGAGGGTCAAGAAAGGGCTGGCTTCTTAAAGACCATCTGGTCAGTGGCACCCCACTCCAGTACTCTTGCCTGGAAAATCCCATGGACGGAGGAGCCTAGTAGGCTGCAGTCCATGGGGCTGCTAAGAGTCAGACCCGACTGAGTGACTTCACTTTCACTTTTCACTTTCATGCATTGGAGAAGGAAATGGCAACCCACTCCAGTGTTCTTGCCTGGAGAATCCCAGGGATGGGGGAGCCTGGTGGGCTGCCATCTCTGGGGTTGCACAGAGTCGGACACGACTGAAGCGACTTAGCAGCAGCAGCAGCAACCATGGGCTTGGGCTACTGCAAAGGAGGGTCCAGAAAGGGCTGGCTTCTTTAAGACCATCTGGTCTGGTGGCCTCACCCTGGACTCGATGGCTGTGGAAAAGACTTCAGGAACCTTCATAGTGAGTGGCTTAGTTGTGTCCGACTCTTTACGACCCCATGGACTATAGCCCACCAGGCTTCTCTGTCCATGGGATTTCCCAGGCAAGAATACTAGACTGGGTTGCCATTCCCTTCTTTAGGGGATCTTCCGGACCCAGGAACTGAACACAGGTCTCCTGCATTGCATGCAGATTCTTTACTGTCTGAGCCACCAGGGAAGCCTACGTGCATTTTATGAAATGACATTGTCTATGGAGGTGTGGCTAAGGGTATATCCTTGGGGGGTGGTTTCAATAACCTCAGATATGCAGATGACACCACCATTATGGCAGAAAGTGAAGAAGAACTAAAGAGCCTCTTGATGGAAGTGAAACAGGAGAGTGAAAAAGTTGGCTTAAAGCTCAACATTCAGAAAACTAAGATCATAGGATCCGGTCCCATCACTTCATGGCAAATAGATGGGGAAACAGTGGAAACTGGCTGACTTTATTTTTCTGGGCTCCAAAATCACTGCAGATGGTGATTGCAGCCATGAAATTAAAAGACACTTACTCCTTGGAAGGATAGTTATGACCAACGTAGACAGTGTATTAAAAAACAGAGGCATTACTTTGTCAACAAAAGTCTGTCTAGTCAAGGCTATGGTTTTTCCTGCGGTCATGTATGGATGTGAGAGTTGGACTGTGAAGAAAGCTGAGCACTGAAGAATTGATGCTTTTGACCTGTGGTGTTGGAGAAGACTCTTGAGAGTCCCTTGGACTGCAAGGAGATCCAACCAGTCCATCCTAAAGGAGATCAGTCCTGGGTGTTCACTGGAGGGACTGATGTTGAAGCTGAAACTCCAGTACTTTGGCCACCTGATGCAAAGAGCTGACTCATTTGAAAAGACCCTGATGCTGGGAAAGATTGAAGGCAGGAGGAGAATGGGATGACAGAAAATGAGATGGTTGGATAGCATCACTGACTGGGTGAACATGGGTTTGGGTGAACTCCGGGAGTTGGTGATGGACAGGGAGGCCTGGCGTGCTGTGGTTCATGGAGTCACAAAGAGTGAGACACGACTGAGCAAATGAATGGAACTGAACTGAACTGGGTTCATATTAACCAAGAGAAACTGAAATAAGTTTATGACTGACTGATCTATTTCAACACCCATTTGTAAATGGGGAAACTGATACCAGGGAAGGAAAGATGTGTTCCCAAGCTTTGTGATTGGTGGAGTCGGAACCTGTCTCTAGTTTCCAGACTCCTGGTTCATGCTGAGTCCCCTCCCCCGACTGTAGCCTGAGCTGTTTCTCCAGGGTTGGTAAAGCACTGAGCTCAGAGATCGGCACATGCCATGCCATCTGTTTGAATCTGGACCAGCCAGGTTGTCCTGGGCAGACCTGGCCCAGGTGGTCTCAGAAAGCACAGGGGTGAGCCAACCTTGCCCGAGAACAGAGGGACGAAATGGCAGTCGATGTTCTATCGAAGCTCAAAGAGGTTTCAGTGTGAGGTGTGAGAAAGGGTCGGAGCTTGGTTTTGTCTGAAAGGGCAGCTTCTGAGCCTTCATATCTCTCAGGTTTATAATTTCACCTTGTTTTGCCTCCCATCCCGGCCATGCTAGTCATTTTGGCAAAAAGAGCACTGGATGGAAGAAAGACAGGTCTGTCCCTGCAAGAACAATTTCTCTGTTGTCTCTGCAATGCCACCCAATATGATAAGTGAAATGTCGATACTTCAGACTCCACGGGTCAGGATATTTATTCACTTTCTTTAGTTATCGTCAAGTTCAGCCAGCTGGCCAAGGAGCAGGTTTTAACTTCTTTGACAAGTAAAGACCCACTGTGAGGTGGTAACGTATCTTCCAGCATCATCTTTTTGCAGCTCTTTGGATTTCTCCGAGTCTTTGCTCACTGGTGCTGGGCCATGGACCTGGGAAAACAGGGGAAGGCACTGTGAGCACAGAGAGCTTGGGTCCAAGTGAATTTCGCTGGGTCAGGGCCAGAGAAATCCCAGACCCCCTGACTTCTGACTCAGTGCTTCATTGGACTGGTTCTCAACCACTGAATCAGTTTACAGCAGTGGTTCTTGCTGTATTTGGAGACATTTGTCACAACCGGGGAGCTACAGTTGGCATCTGGTGGGTAGAGGCCAAAGGTGCTGATCAACATCCTACAGTGCCCAGGGCAGCGCCCACAACAAGGAGCTCTCCAGTCTGAAATATCAGCAGTGCTGAGGTGGAAAGATCCAGGGTAGAGGCTCAGGCTGCGTCAGATTACCAGCGTGACCATCACACGCTGGATATCCACCACACTGGCTCCTAACGAGATGCTTACGGCAAAGAACTATCCAGCCCCAAGTATTCTTTGTGTTGAGGCTGAGAAAGCCTGATTCAGGGTCCTGGGGTTCTAAGCAACAGAAACCAGCCCAGCCAACCTAAATCTAGAAGGGAACTTATTGGAAGGGGCTTCTCAGGTGGCTCAGTGGTAAAAGAACCTACCTGCCACTGCAGGAGACCTGGCTTCAATCTCTGGGTTGAGAAGATCCACTGGAGAAGGAAATGGCTACCCACTCTAGTATTCATGCCTGGGAAACCCAAGGGACAGAGGGGCCTGGTGCCCTACCGTCCATAGGATCACAGAGTCGGACATGAGTAAGTGACTGGGCAAGCACGCATGCAAATATCGTAAGGGGAGGGGTTAGCAGACAGACAGAGAGGAACAACGATGTACCGGGTCCTGCAAAAATCGGGGATGAGGCCGCTCCAGTGTGGAGCAGGGACTTTAGCCAAGTCTCCTTCAAGTGCTCTGCAGGCTCAGCAGGTCCTGCCCTTTCATCACCCGCAAGGGGGTGCAAATACCTGGAGAGAGAGTCTGATTGGCTGCTCTGGGGCTGGGCCCACACTGGCCAGAGGTCAAGTGCCTCCAGAACTGCATGTGAAGGGCAAGGGGCCAGCCTCAGAGAGAGGATAACTGAGGTGCTCTGAGCAGAAGAGGGCTGTGCACTGATTGGGCAGAGCAACAGGTGTTACTCTAGAACCATCATGTGCTGTTAACAGAAATGCCTTGTGCTCTCTTTTACAGGACTCCTCTCCAAAGACCCAGGCTGGCAGACATTGTCACCAACCACTTGGGGAATTGAAGCAAAGGCCTCTGAAACTGCAAAACCCACCGAAATGGATTTTGAGAAGAATACCCAGGTGTCTGGTAAGGTGACCTTTCATTTCCTATTTTTCAATGACACTGTGTTTTTCATTTCATGTACTGATCTGACCAAATGTACTGGGTTGCTACTGTGTCTAGGCGCTATGCCAGGGTTCCACGCATAAACAGGTATGGACCTCAGCTAGAAAGAGCTTGCAGTCTAATGGGGGTGAGAGAGAGATAGGATCAGGGAGAAAGAAGGGGATGGGGAAGAAATGGGACAAAGATAAAAAGATATCAAAAGTTGGGACTTAACTGGCAGTCCAGTGGTTAAGACTCTGCTCTTCCAGTGCAGGGGACCCGTGTTGGATCCCTGGTCAAGGAACTAGATCCTACATGCCGCACTGTGAAGCGAAAAAAAAAAAAAAAAGATTATCAAAGAAAGGTGGTTTGAAGGGAAAGAGGAATTAGCCATGGAATATCAGAATCCCACTTGGGCCATCGTGATCCTTCTGTGAACCTGCTCCCTCATCAGCAAAGGAAGAGGACAGGCCAGGAAGGAAGTGTTGCCACTGGCCAAAGGCACACTGGTGCCCCCAGAGCAGCGTTCAGTGAGCGGGGGAGAGCCCCCCCTGCTGTTCCCCACGTGCGTTCATTTCTGTGGGAACGATGCTCTCCCCGGGACCCTCCCCTGGCCTTCACAAGGCTACTGCAGTGTTGGCACGGGAGACCCTGCATCTGTTCCTTTTATTTGTTCTGTTAAAGAAAAAGGCCCATTGAGGGGGCACTGGGGGATCCAAACCACTGGTCACAGGGCAATTATTTATTACGAGCCTTGAATACCTTCCTGATTGTATAAGGTTTTATTGTGTTTTTACATGGAGGGCAGACTTGCGGAGTCAATTTGGCAGCCGAGACCGGGAGGAAAAAAGAGCTTTCAGGGATCATTCTGGGAGTTAAAAGTTCACCTCGAGGCAGAAGTTCAGAGATTTGGTGTGATCCTGGGGACTCCACCAGGAACCTCTTGAATCCCCATTAGCGCTTAACCCTCCCTGGGAAGTCATAAAGTAAGATATTTCCCCTTTTCTTCTAACGATAATGGGACTTCCCCTCTAAATAGCACAACTGTTGGACTCTAGGACACCTGAGGAAATCAGTTTCCAAAATGCCGAGCTGTTTCTTCAGCTTTGAGACTGTCTGCAGCCCCACCGCGGCTTGTGACCCTGCGGTGATCTGAGGAAGGGGACCTCGGGCTGGCTGGGGGTGACGGTGCCGCTCAGAGCGAAGTCTCACATCCTGTGAAAAGCAGTGGTCTGACGAGACTAGCACTGAGAGCTCAGTCCTCCAAGCTTGGAAACACTGTGATTCCTTGGTCTCATGGACCAACTGCCATGACCTTTCCGGAAACTTTGCTGAAAGTGACAGAATGGTTTGATTTGGGATTGTGCTTCAGCAACCTCAGGGACTCAGCTCTGAGAAGAGCCTCTCTTTCCTGATGCACAGGCTTAATGTGTATGCAACCATCTGGCACTCGATCCAGGTCTGCCCCTGCTCGCAAAGCCTCTAATCACCACCACTAGCTCCTCCTCCTTGGGTACCACTGTTTATTGAGTGCACACGGTGCGGCAGGCAGTAGCCAGAGTACCTTAAGGACATTATTTCAATGAATCCCCACAAAAAATATTATTATCACCTGTACTTTATGGAGATAAGTCCTAGGGCTCAGAGAGGTTTTGTAACTCATCTAGGGTCTTATCCTTAGCAGGTAATAGAGGGAAGCCTCAAACTCAGGTTCGTGTGATGCAAATAGCTTCTTGTAACTTCCAGCTGCCTGGCCTGTGCTGGCTCGCCTTCCCTACCATTTCTTAGGACGCATCCTCACACTGGGTGCTGCTGGTGGCCATGTTGTTTGGGCCAGCTCCTTGGCCTGGTGGGAAGAGCATGAAAATCCCTGCATTTTCCTCTAGCTCTGGGGTTACTCTGCTGCTGCTTAGTTGCTCAGTCGTGTCCGACTCTTTGCGACCCCAGGGACTGTAGCCCACCAGGCATACTAATAATTCGCAAAACTTTTCCCTCCGGTGTGTGATTTGTTTTTAATGTTTTTTATGGTGCACCTCATTTTAAAGACAAAAGCAAAGAGGAGCCAGGTCATAAGACATAGAAATTTACAGGAGTCCATGTGAACTGGAAAGGGCTTCCCAGATAGCTCAGATGGTAAAGCCTCTGCCTGCAGTGCAGGATACTGGGTTTGATCCCTGGCTTGAGAAGATCCCCTGAAGAAGGAAATGGCATCCCACTCCAGCATTCTTGCCTGGAGAGTTCCATGGACAGAGGAGCCTGGTGGGCTACAGTCCATGGGATGCAAAGAGTTGGACACAACTGAGTGACTACACATACACACACATACGAGCTGAAAAGATGCTTCCTTCCTTGTGGATCCCCAAGAGTGTATGTTTGTGTGCCACAGGAAATATAGATGCAGGATCAACAAGGTAGAAACTTAAAAATATATGTACACACACATACATGTATATATACTAGGTAACCTACACCATTACTTTATAGTAAAACATAGATGGGAAATGGCACAGACTTCAACATCTGTATAAATTTTTAAAGTAAAGCATTGGAAAGTCAAAGAAATGTCACATCCATATTTGGCTGTTTTGGGCTCTGCCTCCATGGGGAGCTCTTCAGTGGGAAGGCTCGAGAAGCCCTGCTCCCACGGGAGCTGGCAAACCCCAGTTTTTGTGTGAGGTCTGCCCCTGGTTCACCGTGTGATCCAGCTACATCCCAGTGCTTGTCATAAACTTCAGATTCGCAGAGCAGGAGATCTAACTGGGCAGGGTTACTGTTTGCTGATGAATTGTCGGTGCCTAGAACAAATGTCTAGTACATAGTAGAGGCTCCTGAAGGGGTGTTGCCCATAATAGAACAGCATGCTCAAAATACACTCTATCCATCACTCTCCCAAAGTTACAGTTGTCAGCTGTGTTCATCAGCCTACTGTGTATGGGACTCTGGGATACAAAGATGCCTGAAGGAGTCCCCTTCCCTCCCCCCATTCATCAGGACCAGAAACATGTGCTCTGACGAGGTGATGCTGAGGATAGTTCTGGCTCTCACTTGGTTCTTGTCTGGGTATTGTAGAACATCAAGGTCAAGAATAAACATTTTGTCACATGTCTCTAGAGGTCACCTTATCCACTCCTCTGCCACCTCAAGGCACTACCCCCACTTTGAGGGTGGGGACCCTCGAGTGGTCCAGGTCCCATAAGACTATCAGCAAAGGTGGTCCTTCCGCGTCCTGGTGGTCCCAGACCCCTCTCACACAGCTTGCTCTAAAGAAACATGATCCGGACTGTTTATGGGGTGTAGACTCTGATATGTGGGTGGCAGCCTGCTGAGCCATCGGCAGGCAGTAAAGTCTTAAATGTAGGCCTGTTTTCCAGCTACAGCTGCCACATCAAAAGAGCACACTCCCTACAAACTTCGCCTTAATTAAAAAGTTACAGTAATCCTCAGGACGGAGGCAGGTCAGACACCCCTGGAGACAAAAGTTCTCTCTGTGGCCGCAGACCAGGCCTTTCCTCCCACCCCAGGCACTATTAAAAGTGGGGCGATTGTCAGCATCCCAGACTGGGGTGAAATAGGAACGGAAATGTGGCCTCCCTTCGTACTCGTAATTTGCTTCAGAGGGATCTAGGGCCAAACATTGGAAAAGGGGCCCTGGCTTCCTGGACAGATCTGTCTTTTTCACATGTTTCCATATTCTTTGGGATCTTTCCCAGCTGTGGTTGCAAATGCCTCAGACCCCTGGGGGCGCATGTTAGGGAACCATGGAGGGTGGTTCTCTCCTCCACCTCTAGCCAGGGTGGTTAATTAATAACTTTGATTGCTGATTGGAAACCTGAGTTCTGGCAACGGGAAGAGGGGTTGCCTGTAGGACCCAGGCCAGCACCAGGGCCTGAGGACAGTACCCCAAGATCCCGGCTAGATCAGCCCACAGTTATGAAAGCCAGAGAGGTAGCGATGCTCCCCAGATGGGCCATCTGCTCCCCCACATTTCCTGGCCTCCTTATAAGTGGGCAGAGTCATGTGACTGACCTAGGAAAAGCCCACTGGAGGGAAAGGTGCCTCTTGCTGGCTGCAGCA
Source organism: Capra hircus (assembly GCF_001704415.2). Lineage (NCBI taxonomy): Eukaryota > Metazoa > Chordata > Mammalia > Artiodactyla > Bovidae > Capra > Capra hircus. Next base: position 11,466,627 of record NC_030835.1, on the reverse strand, counting down.
GGGAAAGGCCCATACAGGATTCCCCAGGCTTCCCCCCATTGCCATGACTGGGAACAGTGGCCCACAGAGTAAAGACGCCCTACGTGAGGATCTTGCATAGGTACCCCCCTTCCCACCACACACACATACATCACAGACTCACCCTGTGGGAGAGAAATATTTATTATTTTTTATTGGAATATAATTGCTTTACAATGTTGTGTTAGTTTCTGCTATACAGTGAAGTGAGTCAGCTATATGTATACATATATTCCCTCCCTCTTGATCCTCCCTTCCACCCCCCACCCCCATCCCACCCCTCTAGGTCATCACAGGGCACCAAGCTGAGCTCCCTCTGCTCTGCAGCAGCTTCCCACTAGCTATCTATTTTACACGTGGTAGCGAAAAATATATTTTTGCTGAGCTAAGCCCCAAAGGCTTCTTTCTGCAGCGTAATACACCCTAACTTTTAACCTAACCAATACACTAAATTAGCCCAATGAGCCCACAATATTTACTGATACGTTTATCCTTTAGTGCTCCAAAGACCACCATGGAGAAAAGTTACATGGAAAAGACCTCAGCTCAAACATAAGAAAATACTTTTTACCCTCCATGGGTACTCCATTCTGACCCTCAGAGAGCAAGTCCCTGCTCCCTGGCTATGCCAAGTATCAGTTTATTGCCTCTCAGCAGCAAATGGAGCTAGCTCTGGTGTTTTTTTGTTTTTTGTTTTTTGTTTTTCTTGGTAGTAGAATATTTTTGAGATGAAAAAATATTAAGTTGTGGTAAAATACACATAATTTAAAATTTACCAACGTAACCATTTCTAAATGTGTAGCTATTACCACCATCCATCTTCAGAGCCCTTTTTATCTTGCAAAATTGGAACTCTAATACTTTTGAACAGAGACATCTAAAGATGAGCTGGGCTGCCTAAGGGCATGATGCAAAGTCTGCCTTTGCACAGATCTGTAGCTGAGGTTGGACAGGTTTTGGCAGGAGAGTGGTGGAGCAGGAACCAATGGAGAGGGGTGGTGGGGAGTCACCTCCTGCACTCAGGGACCCCTCTCCATGCATTGCACTTTTTTGTAAATTACAAAGAGGCTTTCTCTTTCCCTCTGAGGGTGAACCATCCACAATTCTCTGGGTGGATAATTTTTTTTTTTTTTTAAGAACCCAGTGTGAATGACCAGCAAGTTTAAATTGAAGATAAGGCAGGATATCAGTCTCACATGCCCCTTGGCTGGGCATCTTTGGGCAAGGCGGAAGCTAAGCACCTATATGTAGCAGCCCCAAGTACTGAGCCCTGTCTCAGACCTTTCCCTGTGCCCCACCTCTCTCTTTTACTCACTGCAATAATCCAGTGGGCTGGATGTTATTATCCTGACTTGAAAAAATGAGAAGACTAAGGCTCAGAAAATTTCAGTCAACTGCTTAAAATCATAGTTAGGAAACAGCAGAGTTGGGGTTCAAATCCAGTCTGTCCACTTCCAAGTCCAGTGTGTTTACTTCTGCCTGCAGCTGTCCGCACTTGACCTAGGAGTCTGTGCTTGAGGTCATACCATGTATGGAGCCGGGGCTCAGACCAAGGGTGCTAGACCAGTGGCGTTGAGGCGTCTTGCTTTCACAGGCCCACAAGAAAAGTGGAATTTCCACACACGTGATAAAAACAGACTATTGATAATGCTCTAAATCTTACTTGAATGGAAGTATTTAGAGTCACAAAAAACATATTGTTTCATCTGCAAAGACATAGGGGCTGAAGGATGCCATGAAATACCTGCCTCTGTAGCCAACCAACATTGTCCCATTTCAGTTCCCAGCTCTGTCTGAGGACCTGGGCCCTGGATATCAAGTACAGCATAATTGATTTTCTAAAATACTACTAGTTAGGGAAAAAAAAAAAAAGGCAAAAGAAAACAGAATAATTTCCTTTCCCATCTCCTATGCAGGTGATTGGATTGCAGGATTGGGTGGAGGCTGAGTGATTTTGTTTCTTGGATAATGGGATTAAGTGAGTGCCTCTCGATTTATTCCTAAAAACACAGAGTTGGCATTTACGTTCCCGAAACATGAAATCAGTAGAAACACAACTGGGCAAAGAAAGGGAAATTAGAGAGAAAATCACCAATCATTTGATTAGACGACGGCTCGCGAACATTCACGTACTTGATTGTCCTTTGCGAATCTGTAGGAAGGATGATTTAAAAAAAAAAAAATTGCTGGCTTCAGCTTGTTTTTGTGAGAATGGGCAGCTGGAAAGGATAGCGTTCTGAAACAAACGCTGGCCTGCATGTCAGAGTTCACAAAGCACTTTCATCTGTGTTATTTTTTGTCCTGTGTTCTGGCTGGTCCAGGGTCTCAGGCCCCCTGTCACCCTCCCGCTCCTGCTTCATGTGCGTGGGACACAGCACTGAGGTTGTCTGTCCGCCGGCTCTGCCCACGTGCTTGCAGACAGATGCTTCCTTGCAAATCCACCTTCCTGTTCTTCTGCCCTGTGCCCGTTCCACCCCCGGAGGCTGCCTCCCCATCCTCTTAGACTGCCCTTGGCCCTGCCGCCACCGCTCCCTGACACCTTGCCCGAGTGCTCCTTCCATACTGGCTGTCCGTTTTCCCTGTTCTGTGGTGTCCTCTGTACCTCTAGTCAATGCCACGGCTGCCGTTTCCTTGTAGAGAGTCTGATTACAGACCTTCTCCTCTCTAGGCTGAGAGGCCCTTTCCCAGAGCTCAGGGAAGTGTACCCCAACCCCAGGCACAGACTTCATGCAGAGCGGGGCTCAGAATCTGCACCCAAGAAATCCTGGGTGAACAAGTTCCAAGAGGATGGAGTCATTGTCCCTAGCACACAGACAAAGAAATGGAGGCTGATGGAGCCTGGCAATGTGTCCTGTGAGTTAGAGATGATGCCTGGGCCAAAGGCCAGGGTGGGCGACTCCTGGCATTCTGCTTGCTGTGGAGGCTGGGGTGTGCTTGAGGCTACGCTGTTTGGAGCTCTGGCTTCCTCACCGAGAAGCAGAGTTGTCTTGGGGTGAAGAAGCTGCGTGTCCTGGTGCCATCACTGGGCGGGGTTCTCTGCATCCAGGCAAGTGTGGGGGAGGTGGCACAGCAATTTGGAAGGAAAAGTCTCCACCTCGGATTGACTTCAGATGAGGGGGTTAACCCGGGCCAGGTTGGGACCCCAAATTGAAGGAGTGAAGCTGTGTCAGCTGCTTTAATGAATGAGTGCCTTTGCGGTCTCAATTATATGGGCACTCGCTGTTTCCGTTTAAAAGATAAGGTTGAAAGGGGAGCTGAAATCATGAAAAGAGATAAAATAAAAGCAAGTAGAAGATATTATCCAAAAAGGAGCTGGATGAAATAGCAAGAGCTGTCTGTGGTGGTGAAAGGAGCACATGAGAGTGAAAAACATCCCCTAATTATAGCTGCCAGAGGCTGCAAGTGAGTATTTGCGTCAGCAGCCAAGTCACCCTCCTTCCCTCCTGGGCGTCCTTACCTAAGGCCAAGAGAGTCATTCATTTAATGCGTTTCTCCCGAATGCCTACTATGTGCGAGTCCCTGCGAATATAAATGCTCTTGCAGCTCCAGGAAAATGACAATAAACTATTATTTTACAAAAGCAACACCAGGACAATCTTCAGTGCGTGGTAGGAGCCCAGGAAAGGGAGTGATCATCTACCTAAAGGCACTGGGAATGAAGCAAAGGAGACACCTGAGTCAGCTTGGATGGATGAAGGCGGCAGGTAGAGGGATGGAGGAGCAGGGTCTCCAGCAGAAGCAGCTGCACAGAGAGTCTGGAAGGAGTGGCTGAAAAAGTAATGGGAATGTTTCGTCTTGGTTATTCTATGCTTCATTTGTACCACTGGGGGCGTGTACGCTGAGTCCCTTCAGTCGCGTCCAGCTCTTTTCGACCCTGCGGACTGTAGCCTGCTAGGCTCCTCTGCCCATGGGGATTCTCTAGGTAAGAATACTGGAGTGGGTTGCCATGCCCTCCTCCAGGGAATCTTCCTGACCCAGGGATTGAACCCTCATCCCTTATGTCTCCTGCATTGGCAGGCGGGTACTTTACCAGTAGCGACACCTGGGAGGCCCAGTATGCGCAAAACTCTGCCCTAATTGCACTACTTCTGTTAAATGATCTGTTCATCACAGCATTTTGAGATAGGCACTGTTATTACTTACATTGTAGAGATAGAAATACTGAGTCACTGAGTTAAGTAAATAAGTTGACCGAGATCACAAGGTTGGTGTGGACTCAGACCCAGGTCTCTCTCTCGCCAAGCCCATGTTCTAGAGATTAAAGTGTCTTCTGAGGGGTATTAGTTACCTGTTGCTGGGTAACAAGTTACAGCCCCCGCCAACTTTTTCAGGGTCAGGCCCCAGGGCAGCAGTGTGGCAGGGAGACTCTAGGCTAGGCTCTCTCATGAAATCACAGTCACAGTGTCAGCCGAGGCTGCAGTCCTTTAAACACTGGATTGGGCTCCCTCAGGGGGCTCTTGGCAGCAGGCTTGTGTTCCTCCTGTTTTGGGCTCTCCATAGGACTGCTTGTCATGTGGCAGCTTGCTTCCCTCAGGACAGGTGATCCGATACAGAGAGAGGATGGTGAGAGGCCAAGTGTTTTTTATAACCTCCCTTGGAAGTGACATGCCTTCACTTCCATTGGATGCAATTGGTCATGTAGACCAAGCCTGGTACAATGTGGGGGGACCACACATAGGTGTGAACACACGAAGCAGGGATCTGAGAGACCATCTCAGAGGCTGACTACTCTGCATGGCATCCTACATTATTGGGAAGTTTTGTTCCAGCAAGAAATGAGTAAGGGGGTTAGGGACCTGATGGGTGGGTTCTTCTAGTGGGAACTCCAGGGCAGAATTTATTACAAATGCATATAAAGAAGCCCAATCTGACCCCCACTAAGAGGCTGAGCTGGTCATCCCTGCAGGCAGGCACCACAGAATGGTCCTTTCCCTCCTCCATGCTCCCCCGTTCCACAGCTATATGTCCAAAGGTCTCTGCACACAGTAGGCCTCTCTGCTGTCCTGGTGGAGTTGAATTGGCTGCAGCTTCAGCTTGGGGCACCTTGAGCTGTGCAATTGAGTTCAGAGCTCCTTCAACCCCGTGTGCTCACTTCCTTAGGCCGGCTCATATTTCATCCCCTCTGAAGTTGTCACCCACACTTTCCAATCAGGGATTTCCTGCAGACCTGCAGCAATCCAGGCAGGCATGAGGAGGGGCTCTAAAAGTCTTGGCTTCTCTTTCCGAGGATTTTATTTGCACATGAAAATAAACAGAGCTCGAGGGGTCCTTGATGTTTTAGGATTGCATTTTGATTACTGCTTCTTTCTGAGAAGACCGGCTAGCCCCACTTCCTGGTTGACATCCACACCCATACCCAGCATAGCTGGACCTGGGATCCTGGGGGCCTCAAGCATCTCAAAGTGTGACTAGACTTTACCATTAGCACTTCATAAGAGAGAGACCCTTTGTCCACAGAATCAAGATTGACTCCCAGGGACCAACATCTGCCACCAGCTCCCAGAGTGATCTTTCTAGAACCTGCTTCTGAGCACACCACTCTTTGTTCAAAACTCTCCTTCTATCTCTCTGCCTTGGGAATCCAGATCCTCAGCATGGCTCATAAGAACTATCGCAATCAGCCTCTGCCTGCTCCCTGGCCTCACCCACCCGCTGCCCCTCCCCTCTCCTCCAGCCCTGCTTCCTTCAATTTCTCCTGCAGTCAGATCCAACTGTTTGTCGTAGGTGAATGATCGATGCTGTCTTTCACCTCATCTCTATCTCGGATGCCCTTCCCGTCCTGAATAACATCCATGCCTGCTTCAGAATTAATCTCCATCCTCCCATCATCTGGGAAGCCTTCCATTAACTATCCTCAAGTTGAATTACATTCTCCTTCCCTTCCTCCCGCAGCAGTGAGATAGCAGTGTTGCTTCTTCACTCCTGGCGGCTTCCTGGATAACCTCGGCAATGTCCCCACCTTGGATGACACCCCCTCGCCCATATTTAGGAGAGCTGGCTTGTGAAACTAGTCATGTGGAATGTCGTGCGTGGGGGGCCCAGCATGGCTCTCAGTGGCTCAGACGAATGCATTGTGCCGTTCATGGCCTGCATCCCCACGGTCCCTAGGATTCTGGGAGCATGTGGTAATAGCTCCTGAAATCCTTGCTAAAAAGCAGAGGTGGTCTGGCCAGGACACCCACGATCCCTTGATATCCGGGATGTCTTAATGTCCTGTGCCCTTGTGTCAGCACGGGACTCCTGTGTTTAGTTGGTGCCTGGTTTCATTGGTTAAGGCTCTTTGCTGCCCACACTTCACAGTCTATATTCCTGCCTTTGAACGGCTTGATGAGAATGTTGCAAGGAATAACAGGGACTTTGAGGACACGTGGTATCATCTTCCAATGTCATGGCAAGCACTGTGGTCTTGAGCCAGTGACAAACTCAAGGGGCATCCGTGTCCTAATTGGCTAAAAGCAGAGGCAACATCCCTCATGGGCTGGCATGAGAGTCACATGATATAACATAAATGAAAGACATAGCGCAGCCTTAATGCTGCCCAATCTCCCTCTCTTCCTGTTTGCAAAATATACCAAATGCTGGCTGTATGTTGGGCTCTGTGAAGGAGGAAACAGGAAGACACAGCCTGCCCTCAAGACCTCCCAGTCTAGTATAAGAAGTGACACGTGGACGCGCAAACTGATGACCCAAAGCGGCAAATGACGAGTCCTGCAGAGAGGCACCACAAGGGCTTTAGGAGAGTTTTCTGGGGGCGGGCCGCTGGAAGGCTTCTCATCCGGGGGTTGTGAATCTGGAAGGCATGGTGTGGGCTTGGAGCAGCATGAATCCGGCAGAGTACCAGGATCCCACCCCCTTGCCATGAACCAGAACCCTGCTCATGGGAGATAAAATTTTCGGCTGCCAGGACTGCAAGGTGGGGCTGGGACTGCAGGAACAGCCAGCCGCTCCTGGGGACCAGTGCATTCTCCGAGCCCTTTCTGCCAGGATCTGAGGAGGCCTGTTTACATGGGTCCCCCCTGCGGTCTCTGCTGCTTAATATGCCTTTTGAAAATGATGCTCAGTGGGACGTGTGCACATTTGTAATTACAAAGACTGGGCTGGTTTTTCACAATCTGTGCCTGCTAATTTCTCAGGCGCAGAAAGGGAAATAGCAAAAAGTCCAAAATGTTCCTTGTTGAGTGGGTTCCCTGATAGCACTCTGTAGTGCTTCCTGTTTACAAAGCACCTTTATTCCTCCCCACGAGGAAAGGCGACCTGATACTCTTAGCCCAGAGGCAGGACCGAGACTCGCAGAGGAGAAGTGACTTGTCCAGGGTTGCAGGGCGAGTAGGAAGGGCAGGCAGGATTGCTCTGCAGTCCCTCTGATGGCACATCTGGTGCCCTTTCCTATTGATCTCTGGCGCAGAAAGAAGGAGGGATGAGGCAAGAAATTCCCAGAACTGAGTCTGCTTCCCCTGCGAGGTGGGCAACCTGCCATGAGAAATGGCTCATCAGGAGCCGCTGGGTGGAAACCTACATTCAGGGAAAGTCTTCCCAGTAACTGAGATCCAGCTCGAGGCTTCCAGGAGCAAGCCTCACACGGAATGAGGGCGGGCTAAAATTTCAGCCAACGCTTTGAAACCGAGCCTGCGGTTGAAGTCAGGTCAACACATTCACAGGCGTTTCAGGCCCTATCGACGTCTGGGGTGGGAAACCCACCCGAAAGTTGTTGAAATGCAGGGGCCAGTACTGGTTTTGCAGAACAGTGGCTCTTTGAGTGGAAGGTGTTCGAGAATTAAGTTTCCGCAGTGTTCCCAGGACTCAGACTTAAAGCCAAGGCTGGGGCCGGGGCCTCCCGTGCCTGATGGAGCCACTGATAGGTCCCTGCTGGCTGAAGTGATGACATTGGCAAGAAACTGATCTTTCTGGGGAGCAGAAACTCAAGAGCACTCAAGTGCAGAACACAAGGCAAGTGTGTTACCTGCCACAAAGCGTCAGCTATCATGCCTGAGGGCGGAGGCAAGAGGGACCACTGGTATTGGATATCAGGAGTCCCAGACCTGACTCCAAACCAAGAAACTATGGGAGTCGGACATCTTATCTTGTCTTGTACATCCTTCTCCATATAGAATTAGGACATGCTCTGGCCAGGGTAACCCACTGGGTAATACACTTGCTCCCTCTTTCATAGACAGGAAAATTAAGACCTGTAGTGTTAGGATACTAGCCTCTGGGCATCAGAGTGTCAGATGTGAGGCTTGGAACCAGGTACCCAGATTCTCAATTCACTGCTCATGGGGACTGAGAAAAGAGACAAAAGTCAATACCCCCAGCTCTTTGTTATCAGGTCACAGGCCACAGCCACAGCCCACCTGCCTCTGGCTTCCTTCACAGTCCTTGTGAGCCTGCTGAGTGCCGTTTCTTGCTGTAAGCTGATGCTCGCACACATGTCTGGCCGAAGCAGTTTTCAATTGCTGGGTGACAGTTGTTAAAAAGCAAAGTCAGTTTGTGTGAAGCAACCCTTCCATGGCCTGACTGTCTTAGCTGTAGTCATCCGCATGTTCCCCTGCTAGTCAATGCTTGGTTGAGCGGTGAAGACCAAGGCTATCCAATGTGAGTGTCACCTGTACACAGCCTCAGTTAATCCTGGGGAGACAGGTGTTGACTGGGCTCTCGCCTCTGCATCTAAAGGTGAAGTCCAACATAGCTGGCTACAGATACAAAAAGTGGCCCTCCTGAAGGCCAGTGGTCCATGGGTAGCTTCTTGAGTTGGCTTAGGGTGGGGATAGAGCTGCTGCAATTGCAGGGAACACCTTGCTCATATCTATGCATGGGCATTATCTGCTGGGGCTTCCCAGGTGGCGCTAGTGGTAAAGAACTCGCCCCAGTGCAGGAGACTTAAGAGATGGGGGTCTGATCCCTGGGTTGGGAAGATCCCATGGAGGAGGAAATGGCAGCCCTCTCCAGTATTCTCGCCTGGAGAATCCCATGAACAGAGGAACCTGGCGGGCTACAGTCCATAGGGTCACAAAGAGTTGGACATGACTGAAGCAACTTAACATTTATCTGTTAATAAGAAGGAAGTCCTCAGTTTTCTTTAGATTTTCAACTCTGAATAGTTGGAAGTTTAAGAAGCCATAAGGTAGCTATCTGAAGGCATCATCTTGGCCCTATCTGCATCCTCCTCAGGTATCTTACAGTATCTTGGTTCCATACAGCCCAGTCTGAGCTGGAATATCTCTCTGACTTCAAAAACTGGAGTGTTGAAAGCCCTTGTCATGGCTGAGTGACCTTGGCTGCTGAAAATCCTGTGTCTTTCTTTTTTTTTTCTCTATTAACTGTGTTCTTTCTGTAGGACAGTCACTCTCCGTTATGCTGGGGATGAGGGTCTGCACTGGAAATATGAAGGCAGAGAGCTGCAGAAAGGAGGTTTAAACCCTCTGTGGTACAAAGAAGCCTTTCTTCTTAAGTGTAATCTGTCAAACAATCCGCCAGTGGGGAGTGCCATGACGCTTCCTGTGTAACCTGTACAGACATCCCCCGGTTACCATGGTCTGCAGGAACCCAGCAGGGCATGAGGGCAATATGTGTCTTCTCTTCAAGGTTTTTTTCAATTAATAAAGGACTTACAATTTTAAAATAAAATAGTAATTGCGGTGGAATCATCGAAGAGCAAATCTAAGAACTTTAATTTTCTCAGCTGTGAAATGAGACTTGGGTGAGAATGGCCTCAGTGGCCTAGAAAGGGGACAGAACTTACCCACAGAGGTAACGCCCAAGTCCTTGACCCTTATAACCTGAGAGTTGAGCCTTGAGTACTATATCTCATCATATTCTTGATGGGGCAGTCACCATTTGGGAATGGTGTCCTGGCAGCAGTCACATAAATGAAATACGAAAACATCCCACTGTCTTCAGTACGTGTCGTCGTGACTTCACCAACTGGAGAGAACAGTATCCAGCGCAGTTCCTTTGAGTGAATGTCCTCCCCAGCAACCAGGATTAAGGTGTTTCTTTAAAGCATTTGGTTGCAAAGAACCTGTGCGTGCATGCTCAGTCACTTCAGTTGTGCCCTACCCTTTGTGACCCTACGGACTATAGCCCGCCAGGCTCCTCTGTCCATGGAATTCTCCAGTCAAGAACTGCTATTCCCTCCTCCAGGGATTCTCCTGACTGGGGATTGAAGCCACGTCTCCTGCAGGCAGAGTCATTTAACACTGTGCCACCTGGGAACCTTAAAGTCACCGAGAATGAATATTTGGCAGTACCCTGAAGACCACCTAGTCATGTCTCACCACTTTGTTGCAGGTATTTCCCAGAGAAGAAAAGAGACTCAAACAGATGAACAGTGCCCATCAGATTCTGTCTTTCAGAAAGGAAAGGAGTAGAGAGGACAGTTTCCAACTATGATGGGCACTGGGGTTTGAAGGTCACATGGCTTCGAGAGTGTTATTTGTTGGTTTTTGCTGGGATGAATAAGCTGAGGAGTACGTAAATCTTTAGAGAGCTGGGTTTGGGGCAGGTGTGCAAGAGATACATTTTTCCTGCCCCAGCTTCCCTTAAACTCTGCTTTAGTGAAATGAACTGCTTGGTTTGTTGACAGATAGAAGAGCCCTGACCAGAACAGGGGACTCAGGTGTACATGGGAGCTGGACTGTAGACTTCTGAGAATCCTTTAACCAGAGGTATTCTGATTTCAGGAGTTTCCTGTTTCAGGACCTATTGGAGTGAGTGAATGAGTAACTCATGCTGGTTTCACTGAAAATGCAGGTGGTCTCTGGGAAAGGGTCTTTGGGCAGTTTGATGCTCATAATACTGTCCATTAACCAGCAACATCAGCATCTAGGGGCTTGTTGGAGGTGTAGAACCTCGGCCACACCCAGACCTTCTGAATCAGAATCTGCATTTTCACAAGTTACCCAGCAGTTCCTATATGTGTTAGGTTCGAGAAGCAGTGATTTAGGAAACAACCTTTAAAAAGCAATAGAGCAAGGACATAATGGAGAAAAGGCTGTGAGCAGAAACATGAGGATCTGGTGGTAATCCTATCTTCAGAACAAACTCGCAGTGCGGCCTTGGGAAAACCACAGCCATGTTCAGAATGGCTGTTCTCTCATCTGAAAATGAGGGGGTTGGACTGGGTGATCTTTATTCTCTGGGCTCACAGGCATCTCTGATATGAGATGGGAGGAGGGAGCCCCACTCAGCTGAAGATCAGAGAGCTTCTTGCTGTGTAAAACACTCCCTAATCAGCCTTATGTCAAGTCCCCCACCCCCTGACTAACCACAGTGACAAGTCCCAGGAGTGCATCTTGTCAGGCTGTGAATAAAGTTCAGGCAGCTTGGTTAATTACCCTGACACCAACTAGGCTTAGCTACCCAGCAGCTCAGAAACTCATCTTAGTGATTGGATGAATGCACACGCCACAGCTTCAGTCACCACCACCACCTTTGGAGCCTGCAGCTTCATCTCAGGGCCTCAGATTCAGGCAGAGGATCCCCAAGGGCATCTGGGGTCCAGGTACATGTCAGGAGGATCCCCCTTACCCGTTTCACCTGGGCATGAGGCCTTTCTCCAAATGCGTCATTAGTGAAGCCTTGTAACCATCATAACAAAGAACTCATTTCTTCCTCTTGTCCTTCTGTGTGAAACCTGCTCTGGGCTCTCCACTGCTGTCAATAAAAAGCTGTGTGGGATGCACACCTCCTCATTTTGCAGCCACAGATCCATTAATTTCTGCCTCAAACCCTCGGCCCTGACCTCAGAGGGCTACACTCTCTTCCCTGTGTGAACTGTGCTGTTTCTTCTATTTGCTCACATTTCTTCTGCCCCAAACACTTTTCTCTGCTCTTGACCATAGTCCTTACTCAGTCTTCAGATTTAGTGTCTCTGCCATTACTCCTAGAAAGACATTATGTCTATATCACATCCCCTTTGTCTAGGTTGGATGCCTACATTTCTATAGAGTCCTGTGCTACATCAATTATAGCAGACATCAGTGTATTTTAAGAGTTTCTCTAGAAAAGAGTGAGCTCTGGGTTGTCAGAGACCATGCCTGACTTACTTAAGCTCTGTGAGAATAGGAAATGTTTCCATGTCCTTGACAGCTGTATTCAGAGTGCCTTGTACAGTGCCTACCCCATAGAAGATGCTCAGTAAATATCTTTTGAGTGAATGAATGAATGAAGAAATGAAATCTGCATGCTAAGCACAGAGTCGGGTGTGTGATAAACAGTTAATGTTGTTTCAAGTGGATGAGAGGACGAAGGGAGATTTTTCCATTTTGGCATCAAGTCTGGACAGGAAAAGCTCATTAGGGTGGATTGCTTGACAAACTGAAGCACAAAGGTGTCCACAACCCGGCTGGCTCTCAAGAGGTCTGTCCTGATACCGACAGGCAGGTAAGACTTGTTTCCTGACGGTGGGACCTAGGGTGAGAGATTCAGGGAAGATATTTCAGTTACAGGATTACTTTGAATGAATGACCATAGGAAAGTGTGAGGTTCCAGTCCTTCAGCCCAGAGCACACGTCCCCTCTCTCCCGCAGGCTCTCTTGAGGGCCTGGAGGGCTTGTCTCAACCTTTCATGTGGACCAAGAGGCAGAGGCAAAGAAGGGATTTCTCCAGGCAGGCCCTTTAAAGAGGAGAAAACATTCCTAGAGCCGACATTGCAGATACGGGAAGCCACATCTTTAGGTGGGGGCTTTAAGCCCAGGGCTTTCCTAACCATTGTGTTTTGATAAAGACTTGGGGCTTTTATTTTTCTATAAAGCAAAGCTCATTTTTAAATATCTATTTCTTTACATGTGATGGCAGCAGTAGAAGAAAAGTCCAATGTCCACAAGAATTTAGGGAAAAGAATTGGAGCCTTTATGGAAGATTCTCCTCTTTTCTATGTTGGTTCAGGTTGCTCAGATTTTCCCTTGAGGAATGGAGCTGGAAAGGAAAGAGTGTATTTTATTTACTTTGTAAAAGGAAATTTCTCTCTCCCTCTTCCCTTCTTTTTCCCTAGCAATCCCTCAGCCTAACAGAGTAGCTTCCCAGGGACCTATGTCGGCAGACTTCTTCTGCCGTGACCAGAGGCGCAGAGTGCAGGAGGCAGGATACGATAATGCTTAAGAACCCAGGTTTGAAAGTCAAATGCATCTGGGCTTAACCCCGGTCTTGCCATTATGAGCTGTTTGACCTCCTTTCAAATGGCTTAGTATCTCTGAGGCTCCATTTTCTCATCTGTACAATGGAGATAATACTAGTGTTAATCATTTGGCAGTTTTATGAAATAGTGAGATCAGTACAAGCAAGTATATAATATGAAAGCACAAACTCCGTCCACAATGCCAAAATTAGGAAGTTCTGAGAACTAAGAATATTTTTCATAACTCATTTGGCAGTAAAATTTGATCTCACTTGAACTCACTTGGCAATAGAAATCTAACTTGAACTTATGTAAAAGTATTTAGAGTTGTTACTGTGAGACTATTTGTGTGTCTTGCTGCAGAAATATTGATGGGTTTGATCACAGGGTAATACCTCGGTATCCACTGGGTATGTTAGGTAAAATAAGCTATATGCTATATGTACCCTATTACCTTTCTAAAATCTATAATGATTTGATTTCCAAAATACATATGACGCTAAAGATTTCACACAAAGGATTGTGGACTTGTAGAGGACCTGGCTGTGTTGACTGCTCAGTACTTGAGAGCCATCATCTGTTCTGCTTCAAGGATTTGCCCAAGGACATACAGAGACTTGTTTGCATGTGACACTGTCCTTAGGTATTATTTATTCCATAACTATAACCTTGACCGAAAAAAAAAATCTCTTTGACTATTCAACTTGAACTTCCTCAAAAGAAATCTGTTTCTTTAGATATTTCAAGCTCTTTGGTCCTTGAGAGACCACTTGTAAAGATGAAAATTGAAAATGGGTTGATTGAATATTGAGAGTGAGAGGTACTCATAAACCAGAACCAGAGAAGGAAAGGGCAAGACAGGGAATCGTGGAGATGAAGATGTGACCCACTGAACAACAGTACTGGTGCTGTGCTCAGGGCCAGCCCAGGAAATTAAATATTAATGGAACTGTGACACATGGGAGGTTTGAAATATATAGAAAAGGATGAGGAAGCAGCAAAATTCCCAACATCTTCCTATTTCTTTATTAAAAGATTGTGGGAGAGGTTTATAATAAAAGACACAAATCTAATCTAATTAACATAAGGTTAAAATATCAAATGTTATATACATGAAGCAAGAGGTAGGGATAAGTTATGGGAGACTGCTACAGGGAAGTCAGAAATCTAGCTCTGAATTTCCTGGCAGCCAAGGTAAAAAGGAAAACATGATGGTTACTTATTCTCATAAGCATGTGTTTTGGGTATCCATTGTTGCATAACAAGCTGCCTCAAAGCTTAGTGGCCTAAAACCATCCTTTTACTTTGCTTAAGATTTTAGGGGTTAGAAGTTTGGGGAGAGTCTAGCTGGACAGTTCATCTCTGAGACACACAGCATCAGGTGGGGGTGGCTGGAACTGTAGGACTGACTTCTAAGAATGACTTCTTTAGTCCTGTGCTGGTGCGTCATTGCTCCTTGGCCTTTCTCTCCATGCATGTCATCCTCCAGGGCCTCTCACTCTGGAGTTTGGGCTTCTCATTGCATGATGGTCTGAGAGTAGTTACACTTTTAACATGGGAACTGGTTTCTCGAAGATAGGAAGAGGAAGCTGCAAGACCAGTTAAGGGCTACGCCCAGAACTGGTTACAGCATCACTTTCTCCAGATTCTCTTTATCAGAGCAGTCAGAGGACCTGCCCAGATCCAAGAAGTAGCCTCTACTTCCTGACTGAGTTGGAGGACCAGGACGTGTTGCCGAAGAGCACGTGGCATAGGAGATATTTTTGTGAGCATCTTTGGAAAAATAATCTGCCACAGCAGGATAAAAGAAAGCATATACATTTGTCAGGAGGAATGACATTTTTCTAGCACTGAACTTGCAAGATGATTTATGTGGCATCTCTTCTAAGAGAACAGTCATTGCACACTGACTGAAACAGACAACGTCATCAAGAGCCAGTTTGAAGAAGACACACAAACAGCTCAGGATTTTATATACTGAGAAAGCTGAAAACCTGGTTTCCAGGGGCTCTGATCCCTGTAATTAGTGACAGTCCTTGGGACAAAATGTTACCTTTCAACTGACTGAAGACCATATAAAGCATGTGCTGTGAGAACCACGTGGCCACGTGCCTGGTCCTTGTCTTCCTGGCATCCATCTCTCAGGAAAGGCAGCATGTATTACAAAGTGTAGGTGTGGACCTGATCTTTTCAGATGTGGGCACAGAGAGCTGCCTACATCAGACTTGTGTGAAACATGAGGTGTCTAGACACAGGTGTTTTTTAAAAATCCAGATGCTTGGCGCTGTTGTTCCCTGCAGAGACCCAAGGAGCTCCGCTTTGAAATACTCTCCAGGTGATTCTGAGCATACTGATGTTCAGAGCTCCAAGTGGGGCCAGAGCAACACCACTCAATGCTAACAGCAACACCAACAGTCAACACTAATTGAGGACTTCCTCTCACTCAGGGACTATTCTGGGTGTTTTACACATTACATTAGTAAGTCTTCACAACAGCGATTTTCTTCCATTTTTCAGATAAGGAAACTGGAGACTTAGGTTCCAGAATCTGTCCAGGGTCACACATGTTTCTAAGTGTCTGATGCCAGGACTCACCCCAAGGGTCTGGTCCAAAGCCCTTGTTAATGTGAGTCCAGGTGACCAGAGAGGGCTTCAAAGACCCTCTGTCCAGTGCCAGGATGCTACCAACCCCCTGGGGCATAAGAAGATCACCTTCTCCTAGCTGCATGTCCCAGTAAGTCTAAGGCAAATTCAGAAAAAAAAAAAAAAAACGCAACACAGTGAGTTTTGTTAACGTGCTGTCTTTGGAATATAGCAGGTAAGAGAAAAGACACTGGCTTCATTTCGGTGCTGATACCTGCTAGGCACATGACCCACCAGGCCAGAGCTTCCACTTCACATAGCCACAGTTGCCTGGTCTGTGAAAGGCAGACTGCCTAGGGCCAACTCTAGATCTTCTTCCAGCTTAAATTTGTCCCTAGTCCAGGATAATGAGATATGACAGCACTGTGCCTCAAGTACTGCTTGTGGCTTCACTGATTCAATGATTGTTTCATTCATTCAGTTCATCCAGCAAATAGCTTCTCTGTGTCAGCTATTGCACTCCATTCTGAGAAGTAAATGTTTAAAGTCCCTACTTAGTAACTTGAAAGCTGATTTGACCAATTTCATTTCACTGCACAGCCTCCCAAAAGATTCCTGAGTTAGCACACACCCCCACTGGCACCAAAGCATATGCCCACAGAACCACCTCATTGTTTGAAAGGAAACCCAGAAGTCAATCACCCCAGCACTTTCTAATTCAAATCGGCTGACAGTCAAAGGCTTTCTGCCCTGGGGCAAACCCTCCACCTTCAGACCTGCTTTGATCCTTTAGCCCAGGCTGCTTTCATTTCACAGTTGGACTAACAGAGGTTAAAACAGATGACAACTCTTTCTAGAGAGTGGGGTCCTTTGCCCCAAGATGCACTGTGGTGAGACACAGAGGAGGCTTGTCAGAGAAGGGCAAGGTGAAGCTTTGGAGACTGAGGAACCGTGTAGTCTAACAGTAGTGGCAGATTTTCTCCAACAAAGTGCGGGAGCCCAGTATTTACAGTGCATGGCAGGGCCATGCCTTCACTGTGGGACTGGGACCCATGAAGCTCCAGTCCCATCATCCTACAGGTGAGGACCTCCTAGAGAAGGAAATTGCACCCCATTCCAGTATTCTTACCTAGAGAATCCCATGGACAGAGGAGCTTGGCAGACTACAACCTATGAGGTCACAAAGAGTCAGACATGACTGCGCGACAGGGCACACATGCACACAGGTGGGGACACTACAGGACCAAGAAAGGGGAGCTGGTTTCCACTGCAAGCTCGTGGGCTGGAGGGAACATGAGCGATGGAGGCACAGCAAAGGCAAAGCAAAATAAAATTCAGTAAAATAACCATAGTGCTGTATTCCCAGAGCAGCAGTTCTCTGAAGGACACCTGGGACCTAAGAAGCCTGCTCCACCTGGCCTGTTCATTGCCCCTGAGGTCATTCCTCCAGACAAGGGTCTGCCCCCTGGACCACCCTCCCTCGACCACCCAACCCTCCCACTTCTGCAGCAACTTCCCTCTTTCCCCAAATTGCCAAATAGAGAAGCCCCACCTTCACCCAGCCCTCTGGCAGTGGACTGTCCAGGAGCTGCAGACATGCTCCTGGGGGTCCCTAGGTGGATAGCTTTGAGTTTTTACCAGCAGAAGAGAAGGCAGCCGAGCCCAGATGGGAGATCACTCGCCCTTCTGCAAGCCCTGTGCCCTGCCCTGTGCCCTGGCAGCTTCCTCCCCAGAATCAGGTCTTCTGGGGAGTGCTTAGCAAATGACTCAGCTTCCAGTCCAAAGCCTACAGTGCTTGGCCCGGGGAGATGTTTTCAGCATAGAATGCTCAAGGCAGACATCTCTGTAAGTGTGGGTGAGAGTGGGTGAGGGCAGACCTCTCTACTCATCAGAATTCAGATGTGGCCCCCTCCTCTGTCCCCTGAGTGACTTCACGTGTTCTCAGACAGCTTTCCAAATGCCTCCTTCCTTGCACTTGGGGGTAGGAGGGAGCTGTGTGGAGACTCTATGTAGAATTTGTTGGGATCAGGCAGAACGAGGCAAGACACCCTCTTCTGATTCAAGATATGTGAGAATGTTCTTTTGACAGGAGCAGCTCCCAGTAATAGTAGCAGCTCCTGGGCCTTCAACAGGTTCCAGCTCAGAACCTTCAGCACCCTGCCAAGCTCGGCAGCATCCCTAGGCAGGAGGGGACAGAGAGTGGGGAGGCAGAGGGGATGGGGGCTAAAGACAGACATGGAGAGGGGGAAGTCAGAAGGTGCAGAGAGCAGACACAGGACATGAGACAGACATGGATAGTGAGACGGAGGGAACACAGGAAGTCAGGTGGGGTGGTGGACGGAGAGAGATGGAGATGGACATGCCAAACGATTTGTCCCCTGTTGCTCTCATCCTCCCTTAGGCCCTTCCCATGGCCTGCATACAGCTCTCCTGCTTGGAAGCCTAGCCACTGGCCTAGCTGGGGTGAAGAGAGGGAGGTGCTTTATGGCAGGCCACCAGCCACAATAAATTCCTGTACCTCTGGAACCTACGGAGGTTTTGGGCCCAGGATCCCTCGGTCTGTTGCTCTGGGAAGTTGCCTCCTTCCTGATGTCAAGATTTGGGGGCTCTGGGTGGTGCTATTTATTTCAAACATAATATCTCTTAAAAATAAGATATTGCTTTCCTCTTTTAAAAATAATCTTTTCCCACCCTCATTGCTTCATTACAAAAGAAAACAATGCAAGCTTATCATATATTGCTGGGAAACTATGAAAAGATACACGAAAATATAAAACATGCATTGTAATCCCATCACCTAGTGATAATCACCACTAGTGGCTGAATGGCTTTCCCTGAGTCTTTTGTCAATATATAGACGTATATAATTGGCAACAATATTCCACAATATTTAATTCATTATTAAATATTATTTGACATCACCATTTTGTTAGGGTATGTATGCTAATATATGAATAAACTTATGCTTCTTGAGATAATCTATAGGTGAAGATTTAGGTTCCGTCTAACTACTACTATATATAACACTTTAAGAAACATCTTTCCACCTACATATTTGCCTGAGTTTCTGATTATTTTCTTTCAGTTCAGTTCAGTTCAGTCACTCAGTCGTGTCTGACTCTTTGTGACCCCATGGACTGCAGCACGCCAGGCCTCCCTGTTCATCACCAGTTCCTGGAGTTCACCCAAACTCATGTCCATTGAGTCAGTGATGCCGTCCAGCCATTTCATCCTCTGTCATCCCCTTCTTCTCCTCCCTTCAATCTTTCCCAGCACCAGGGCCTTTTCAAATGAGTCAGCTCTTTGCATCAGGTGGCCAAAGTATTGGAGTTTCAGCTTCAACATCAGTCCTTCCAATGAATACTCAGGATTGATATATTTTAGGATGGACTGGTTGGATCTCCTTGCAGTCCAAGAGACTCTCAAGAGTCTTCTCCAACACCACAGTTCAAAACCATCAATTCTTCGGCGCTCAGCTTTCTTTGTAGTCCAACTCTCACATCCATATGTGACTACTGGAAAAACCATAGCCTTGACTAATCGGACCCTTGTTGGCAAAGTAATGTCTCTGCTTTTTAATATGCTATCTAGGTTGGTCATACCTTTCCTTCCAAGGAGTAAGTGTCTTTTAATTTCATGGCTGGAGTCACCATTTGCAGTGATTTTGGAGCCCCAAAAATTAAAGTCAGCCACTGTTTCCAGTTTCCCCATCTATTTGCCATGAAGTGATGGGACCGGATCCTATGATCTTCGTTTTCTAAATGTTGAGCTTTAAGCCAACTTTTCCACTCTCCCTCTTTCACTTTCATCAAGAGGCTTTTTAGTTCCTCTTCACTTTCCGCCATAAGGGTGGTGTCATCTGCGTATCTGAGGTTATTGATATTTCTCCCGGCAATCTTGATTCCAGCTTATGTTTCTTCCAGTCCAGCGTTTCTCATGATGTACTCTGCATATAAGTTAAATAAGCAGGGTGACAATATATAGCCTTGACATACTCCTTTTCCTACTTGGAACCAGTCTGTTGTTCCGTGTCCAGTTCTAACTCTTGCTTCCTGACTTGCATACAGATTTCTCAAGAGGCAGGCTAGGTGGTCTGGTATTCCCATCTCTCTCAGAATTTTCCACAGTTTATTGTAATCCACACAGTCAAAGGCTATGGCATAGTCAATAAAGCAGAAATAGATGTTTTTCTGGAACTCTCTTGCTTTTTCCATGATCCAGATGATGTTGGCGATTTGATCTTTGCCTTTTCTAAAACCAGCTTGAACATTTGGAAGTTCATGGTTCACATATTGCAGAAGCCTGGCTTGGAGAATTTTGAGCATTACTTTACTAGCATGTGAGATGAATACAATTGTGCGGTAGTTTGAGCATTCTTTGGCATTGCCTTTCTTTGGGATTGGAATGAAAACTGACCTTTTCCAGTCCTGTGACCACTGCTGAGTTTTCCAAATTTGCTGGCATATTGAGTGCAGCACTTTCACAACACCATCTTTTAGGATACGAAGTAGCTCAACTGGAATTCCATCACTCCACTAGCTTTATTCACAGTGATGCTTCCTAAGGCCCACTCGACTTTGCATTCCAGGATGTCTGGCTCTAGGTGAGTGATCACACTATTGTGATTATGTGGGTCATGAAGATCGTTTTTGTACAGTTCTTCTGCGTATTCTTGCTGCCTCTTCTTAATATCTTCTGCTTCTGTTAGGTCCATACCATTTCTGTCCTTTATTGAGCCTATCTTTGCATGAAATATTCCCTTGGTATCTCTAATTGTCTTGAAGAGATCTCTAGTCTTTCCCATTCTATTGTTTCCCTCTATTTATCTGCATTGATCCCTGAGGAAGGCTTTCTTATCTTTCTTACTATTCTTTGGAACTCTACATTCAAATGGGTATATCATTCCATTTCTCCTTTGCGTTTTGCTTCTCTTCTTTTCACAGCTATTTGTAAGCCTCCTCAGACAGCCATTTTGCTTTTTTGCATTTCTTTTTCTTGGGGATGGTCTTGATCCCTGTCTCCTTTACAATGTCACGAACCTCCATCCATAGTTCATCAGGCACTCCATCAGATCTAGACCCTTAAATCTATTTCTCACTTCCACTGTATAATTGTAAGGGATTTGATTTAGGTCATATGTGAATGGTTTAGTGGTTTTCCCTACTTTCTTCAATTCATACCTGAATTTGGCAATCTTTAGGAGACTAACTGAGTCAAAGGCCTTGAATGCACATATAGGAGACAATATAAAGTAAATAAGTAAATACATAGATGAATAATGTATTTGTCTATCTACCTCCAAATTGCCCCCCAAGAGGACTGTACAATTGCACTTCTAGTGCAGTGTAGACTCAGATGCTGATCACAAGGCATCCTTTGATAGTTACTAGTCTTTGTGGTTTGTAAGTTCCCATAGGTGGAAGACAAGTCTAATTATCTCCTTTTTCTCAGGAAGAAACAGGCTCAAAGAGGTTGAGTGACTTGCCCAAGACCTTAAACTTAATCTAATCCTCTGGCTCCCCATACTAATCACAGCATCAGCACCCAGGATCTAGCTTGGATCTCCCTAGAACCACCTGTCCAGTGTGGCAGCCGCTAGCTATATATATGGATATTTACATTTTCTAAAACACAGCAATCAGCACCTCAGTCACTTTATTTCAGGTGCTTCAGATCTGTGGGTATTTATCATATTGGATATCAGGGCATAGAGCATTTCTATCACTACAGAAAGTTCTATTAGACAATGTTGCTCAAGAGTGCCAGTGTCCCCACCTTTGGTGTGGACCTCCCCACTCCCCATTCCCGCAACTCCTGTCCACAGAGGTTGAATCAAATCTCCTGGAGACTCAAATTTATCACCTTAGTCTAAAACCTTTCCTGATTCTCTCTTACCTATTATCTGCCACATAAAGAATAAGCAGAAATCTAAAACCATGTTTTCTCTTTATCTGTATCTAATTTCTCTTCAATTATTACATGACATCTCTGTCTGGATTGAGGCCCTATAGATTTGGCGGTGAGCAAACTTTACCCTCAATGAGTCTATGGTTTGATGGGTTAAATAATATACAGTCCCTGCCCCCTGTCCTGCTTTTGTTTTCTTCATGGTGCTGACCACCACCAGTGTTTCATTGTTATAAACAGTTACCTTTACTAGAATGTAAGCCTCCTAAGAGCAGTGTCTTTCTTTGTTTTGTTGACTTCTGTATCCGCAAAAGACTGCTAGCACTTAGCTGTTGAATAACAAATATTTATGATTGAATGTAGTTATTTAACTATAGTCTGTGATATTGTACTTCCAGTTCTTTCTGATGAGCTAGAAAAATTAAAAATGAAGCAATCCTTAGCCACAGCTAGGGTTGAAAGAAATGACATGAGCAATTTTCTGCAACTCTTCTGTGGTATTGATTTTTGGAAAGTTTTTAATAACCGTGAGCTTTTTGTTTACGTTGTCAGAGTTCTTTCCTGGTTGCTTGTTCACTTTTGACACTAGTAGCAGCAGCAAGGCACGGAACTAGTGAAGAAACAGTACTGGCAAAATTAGTGATGGGTTTTTAGGTCCCCAAATGTGCCATAGAAAGTTCCCTCTCCTTTGCCCTGTTTTCTTCGTGTTTACCTTGATTCAAAGTCTTCCCTGCATATAGAAAGCTTTTTCATTTCCTTTTTAAAACAACAACTGGAGGTCCCTATCTTTTAATAGAAAGATGTTGTCCATTCATGTTTAGCATAGCAACACTCTTACATAGTTTTATTCCTACAGTTGGCTTTTATATTTACTACTTATTCTGTTTCTTTTCTTAAGTTTTTTTTTTTTTTTTTAGTTTTCATTATTCTTCATTCTCATCCCTTTGTAATTTTGACTCAATTTTTCTGTCCTGCTAATGCTCCCCTTTTGTTTCCTCATACTCATAATTAAATACTCACTTCTCTCTTCTGCGGAAACAAAAGGACAACTATTTCCCCTGCTGCTTTTGTCTTCACTCCAATATTTTACGGCCTTTAAAACTCTTTTAATTCCCTACTCCTCCGATAGATGAGAGCCTCAGAACCCTTTTGCTTGTACCTTCTTTTCCTTTGCCTGCCTCAAGTCCTAGTTTCTCCCAAGACGGTTTTATTATAATTAGTTCCAGATCATTATTAGGTTTTCCTCTAATATTGTGTCATTTATGTTTCAAGGTCTTTATTTAGCACTTTCATTACACATTCCACAAAACTCTGTAATTATCCATTTAAATTTAACTGTGTATAGGTTAATTACTCACTGCTGTTTCTCTTTCTCTCTCTCTTTTGCAGTCTTCCACAATCTCTGTTTTGATTAATTTTCATGGTTTGAATCTTCCCCTAATTGTTGTCCTCAGATGATGCGGTAGTTTTAAACTAAGTCCATGGGGTGGAGCTTCATTCCCTCCCTCTGTGTAGGGCTGGACTTTCTGCTAATGAGTAAAATGTAAAAAGTGACACTGTGTGGCTTCTGAGACTAGGCCATGAAAAGCACTGTGGCTTCCTTCTTGCTGTCTCTTTTGGATTACTAGCTTGGAAGAAACCAGATGCCATATTTGGAGGACTCTCAAGCAGTCCTATGGAGACATGGTGAGAAGTGATGCATGGTGAGAAATGGAGTTTTCTTGCCATAAGTCATATTGGAAGCATGCCCCCCATCAGCCCAGTAAAGTCTTCAGATGACTGCAGCTGCCAAATTGCAGACTGCATGTAGAGGCACCCAGGGGAATTGTCTTTATATTCCCATTATCTTCTTAGCCACAGAAATGGCAAGGTCCCAGCCCACCTGTTCAGCCCACCTATTCAGGTGGCCAGGGAGACCAGCATATAGTCTCAGAAACACTAGAGCTGGCTTAAGACGTTCTGACATCTCCAAAGTTTGGGGTTTCCCCAGGACCTGCTATTGCTCTGATCTCCTCCTCAGTGCTCTTAGCTGCTGAGACCCGAACTCTTGCCTGGACCAGAGAGGAAATGAAATTCTATGCTCATTGTCAGACCTTGGGAATGTGCTCCCAGCATGCAGATCCTGCTGCTTCCTGACCCCAGCACTCACTACCTCTGGAGAAGCGGGTGTGGTTGGATCAGGTGGGAAGGGAAGCTACTTCCTTCTCGAAATACCCTCTGCCTCTTGACTTAGCTCCCTGATCCCTGGTGAGAGATGACTCCCCACCCTCCAAATGCTCCTCGTCCCTGGCTGGAGCCCACCTTGACATGGATTATCTGGGCCTTGGGCAGCCTCCTCCACCACACTGTATTCTCCCCAGGGCCCGGAATAGCATAGATCTTCCTTAGAGACTTGGGAAACAGAGCTCATCCTGTCTTACTGGTGTTTTGAGTAAAACAGGCCTTCCTCTTTCATAGAGAATGTATTTGTGTACTTAACTTGGATCCTTCAGGATCCTTTGCACTTGGGGTAAATGGAAGTTGAGATGGAGTTGTACCTAAACATCTCTACTCTCTTGCCTGGATTCCCCTCAAGTTAGAGTATTTGCTTCAGAGATTTGCAGAAGGTATAAGTGTGAGCTGGGCTGGAGAAGAGGGGCAGAGTCTTTTTCTTGTGTAATCCATGTTGATTCTGATCCACTTCTAGGAGTCTGGAAGACCATCTTAGTAGGCCCCAAACAGTCTGCTTGGACTCTAGGCCTCCCACAGAAGGCTTCCAAGGCCTCCCCTCTTGGGGCTGGTGAGCAACAGTCTGGGTCAGTGTTTTTCCGAGGGTGTTCTGGTGAGCACTGGTACCGTGAAGTACGTGGTGCAAAGAAAACACCAAGGTCAAATATGTTTAGACAACTTGCCCAGCTCTATCAGTGTACATTCAGATGCTACCTAAACAAACAAAGCAGAAAGCCAGCAAAGAAACCTTTTAAAATCTATTGAAACTCTATTTCTCAGACATACTTGACTATGGGTCTCATGCCCTCTTTCACCGTATAATACTGATCAGCAACCTATGGGAGGATTTCTTGTGAATAACACTTCAGAAAGGACTAGGATCCGGGAGCTGCCAGTGACCTTGGGGCTCTCAAAGAGTTCAGTTTCCCTTTGATTCTAAAGCAGCATAGCCTAAAGCAGCAGCTCTCAGAGTGTGGCCCCCAGATCAGCATCATCTGGGAATTTTTTGGAATTACAAGTTCTCAGTTCCTACATAGCGCTGTGAGTTAGAAACCTGGGGTTGGCATTCGACACTGTATTTTAACAACCCCCCTTCCCCAGGTGATTCTAATGCACAAGTGTGTTTGAGAACCACTGACCTATTGGGTAAGAAACAAACTCAAGCCGTGTTCCCTGGATTTAAATTCCACCTCTGCTACGGCACCTTGGCGGCCTTGATACATTTCATATTCTCTCTCTCTGTGAAATAGAACCTATCTCACAAGGCTGTCATAAGCGTTAAGTGAATTTTTTAAAATTTATTTTTTAATTGGAGGAAAATCGCTTTGCAGTGTTGTGTTGGTTTCTGCCATACAACTGTGTGAATCACTCATGATTATATATACATATTCCCTCCATCTTGAGCCTCCCTCCCTTCCCCCAATCCCATCTCTCTAGGTTATCACAGTGCCATGCTGGGCTCTCTGTGTTATGTAATGACTTCCCACTGTCTGTCTGTTTTACACATGAGAGTGTATATATGTTAATGCTACTTTCTCAATTCGTCCCACCCTCTCCTTCCCCCACATTAAGTGAATCTAAATATATAAAGCTCTTGGAACAGTAACACAATGTGTTAGTTGTCAGTGAGTGTTTGCTATTATTACCATTACTGAGTAATATCTCTGAATTTCCACTGAAAGGGCAAAGTAGGCTCACACAGTTGGCAGGGGTGGGTGTGAGTTGGTGTCACAAAATTTTGCCATCATGACCTTATAGAACACAAGAGGTTCCCGTGGGAGGAGATGTCTTGCACTGTGTCATTCCCGGAAACATCATTTCATTACTGTTCATAGTGATTAATTAAGAACCACCAGTCTTGGGAAGTGAGGACCTCAGAGGAAGTAGAATCGTTCCAGCTGCCTTGACTTTAGGTGGTGAATGGAATCTCAGCTTCATCTTCCGCAAATGCCCTCTGATTCTGCAGACCGGGCCTCCTCTCACCCTTGCAGCAATAATTTCTCGTTCAGTTTCTGTCACAACAATGACTCAGGAGCTTCAGCAACGTTGCCGAGTCGCCCTGTGGCAGAGCTGGGATTCGAACCCAAAGGCTCGTGCTCCTAGCACATCGTCAGCATGTGTTCCATTTGGAGGGCCCTTAGAGAGCATCAAGTCCAACCCCCTTAATTTACAGAAAGGGAGACTACCGGCCTGGGGCCCTGTGGCTGGCTGAAGATTGTCCAGCATTGGCGTGACTGAGCTATAGCTGGAAGCTGGGTCTCCTCTAAATTCAGTGCCCCTCACTGATGAGGCTGGCCTCCAGCCTGTCTCTCTCTGGGGCTAGATGCAGCACTGGGGTCAGAACTCAAGGGTCTTTCTCTGCTCTTTTCTGAGCATAGCCCCCATGAGCCACTAGATGCAGCACTGGGGTCAGAGCTCAAGGGTCTTTCTCTGCTCTTTTCTGAGCATAGCCTCCATGAGCCACTAGATGCAGCACTGGGGTCAGAGCTCAAGGGTCTTTCTCTGTTCTTTTCTGAGCATAGCCTCCATGAGCCACTAGATGCAGCACTGGGATCAGAGCTCAAGGGTCTTTCTCTGCTCTTTTCTGAGCATAGCCTCCATGAGCCACTAGATGCAGCACTGGGGTCAGAGCTCAAGGGTCTTTCTCTGCTCTTTTCTGAGCATAGCCTCCATAAGCCAGGCAGACACATCGTCCGTGGTGTGGTGGGGTGGCTGTGCTGCCAGACATGCCCCGTCCTACCCAGAGGTCCCATCTGAGGCTCTGGGAAAGCCAAACAAAGGTAACTAGGATGTGTCGCAGGGGGCCCATTAGCTTCCTGGAGCCTCCCGGAGCATTCCCAGGAGGAATCTCTGCTGGGAGTGTGTGATCAGCGGCAGGCACCGTCACAGGCAGCTGCTGGCATATTAATATTCCAGACAAATGGCTTTTGGCTCAGGCAAAAGATCCTGCTTGGGAGCAGGTTTCTCTTTGAAGCTCCTAAGAGGGGCAGCTTGCAGAAAAAGAGTTTTGCAACATGATTCCATTGGAAACCCTCTGCTCCAATCCGTCTTGGTTTATTTTGTTGCGCTCTCTCTCCCGCTTCATAGTAGGCTCGGCTGTTCTTGCCCTCAGGGAGAAACTATCCATGCTTAGCTGGGACACCAAAGCAGCCATGCTGGCTCAAGGCAGAAGAAGCAGCCCGTCGCTGCTCTGGGTGCGAATCTTAGCTCTGCCTCTTCGCAGCTGTGTGACCTTGGACAGATCTCTTCACCTTGCTGAGCCTCAGTTTTCTGGGCTATGAAATGGGAGCACACTACCTTTCCCACATGGTGGTTGAGGATTAAATACAACCACGTGTATCAGTGCTTAACACAGTGCCTGAGGACAGTTGAAGACAGATGCCATTAATACTGTGTGGGAGGCTCAGAACAAGCAGAGACACTGAAGAGTTCTGAGCAGTGCCGGCAACATTAATTTCTCCCAGCAACACCTCCTTTTCAGGCTAGGGGAATGGGGAATATGTCCAGATATTTTCACCTTAAAGAAACTCTAGCCTATGGCCCTTCAAACCCAAATTTTATAGGTGGGAAAACTGAGGCTCAGAGAGAGGAAGCAACTTGCTGAACTTTACACAGCAGATTAGATGCTGGAGTGGAGCAAAGCCTTGTTTTCTCCCCCATCTTCCTGAGTACCTAAGATGCATTCCCATGAGCCACACCACTCAGGGCCTTGCTATCTTTGCCTCAAATCCTTTGCCTCAGAAGGGGCATGTTTGGCATTGCATGTCCACCCCCAGTGGACCAAGCCAGGTTCGATTGGCAGAGGGGCTGTGTGGTGTTACCTGGTGGGTAGGTCTACGTGGAGGTCTAGGCATCTGAGTGGCTCCCAGGCTCCCCTGTATGTTCTGTAAGTGAACAGGCTGGAGGCCTCCTGACCTGGGGGAATGCACCCCTGGGAGGGGCATTGGTTGTTGACCCCTAGGTGACCTTGTCTGAGTCTCAGTTTCCTCATCTGTGTAATGGAGGACAACTCTCCTCTTTTCAGGGATTAGGGTTAGGATACCAGGGGCCATGCTGAGAATACAGCAGTATGCCTACCCCATCCCTGACTGTAGGGACTGCTCAGGAAGTCTCAGTGCAACCCCCAGACCAGTGTGGCTGGGCACAGGCTCATCCAGGGAAGGACACCACCGCGTCCTCCGTGGAGAGCAGAGACCAGCCTGAAGTACACATCCAAGCTGTGGTTGGGAGCCCCATGGCAGGCAGTGGCCTGACAGCCACATCCACCTCCATGCTGCGGTGCGACAACCAGTCCCAGTCACTCTGCTGGCTCCCACCTGCACTGGAGGTGGGACAGGCTTCCTGGCTGCTTGAGAGGATGCTTCCCAATGCAGTGGCTGGCTTCTGGGCCACGGACTCACTCAAGGCTTGGTGCCAGTCCAGGGTTTGAGTCAGGAAGTCCCACAGCCTCCCAGCCATAACTGTCTTCTTGACCAAGAGAGGATTACGTTCACAAGTCCCTCAGGAGGATGTGAACTTGTCAGGCCTTGGGAAGTGCCAAAGCCATTTTCAGTGGTACGAAAGAAGATGATGGTGATACAGGAAGAGAGGAGGAGAGAGGCACATTGCCCCAAGTTCAAGAAAATGAGCATTGTAAAACCCCAGCCCTGAACTCCTCTACAAGCGTGACCAGTCCATTCCCTAACAATACCTCTCCTCCCCTCACTTCCCCCCCTTACCCTCAAACACATTCATGGTTCAGCCACTGTCCTTCAGTCCAGGGCCAGCCCAGTGCATCGTGCACTGTGGCACCACTGCTCCCTGGCCATCAGGGGACACGATGTAGCTGAAGGACCTCTCACTGTTTGCTGGGTGCAGCTCAAATGGCATGTCCTGGTTCCTGGGTGCAGAAGGTTGACGCCTTGTTTCTGTGAGACCTGCAGGAAATACTAAGGGGCTGGAGTATTAACCATAGTCTAAGCCTCCTGGAATTGTCAGGGAGGATGGAGCCTCCAAAGGACCAAAGTGAAGTCAGCCGAGAGCCTGTGCTATGCCATCTTTCGTGGTTTCATTCATGAGGTCATATTCCTCTGCTCCTGAGTTTGCTAAACCTCCTTTAATTCTGAGTGATCCTCAGGCATTCTGTCTCCACATCTATCCCACGCTCACCACCATTGGGAGCATCCTTGGGAAGCAGACATGAGCCCTCTCTGCACACATTTTATGATGGAAGACCAATATCTCTCATGTCCGCCGTCCCCTCTCCCCACAGCTCTGACCTTGTTAGAAAGTGTTTCTCATGTGAACTACAAGCTCTGCCTCCCTGGGGTTGCACCCACTCTCCTCGCCTCGCAGACCACCCCTTAAAGGACACCTTGGAGGTGGAGGGTTTCCTGCCGTCCGAGTCCTCATGAGAAACTGACGACAGTGGGTGTGAGATTCACCACCTTCCTCACACATCCCTGGGGTCCATAGAGCAAAATTCTGTTCACTCTTCTCCATGGGCTTTCCCATCTCTTGGGGAAGGAAGGAAGGCCTGGTGCTATTGATTAAAAGTACAGAGTGGAGAACCGACTGTCAAAAACCCACATGAGTGACTAGTTGAGGAGGCTGAGCTGAGATGGGAGTGATCACCCTCTGGTCCAAGGCTCTCTGATGCTATGTAGGGCCCAGGGGTCAGATGTAGGGGGTTCTGGGATGATCCACGTCCCCACATGGAACTTGGCCCCATCCCACCTTTTCCAAACAGCACTCAGCCTCCACCCTGTGTGACCTCTGGAAGAGGGGACATTTTATTTCTCAGAATAGGGCCAGACAGGCTGCTGGCTTTCCTCCAGCAAGTCTTGGGGCTGCTTCAAGAAGAAATGTCTGGAAATGTGTGGAGTTCATGAGCAAATGGCTTCATGGAAGCGCCTATTAAAATTTCCTCTGCTGAGACTGAAGTAGACAGCATGAAAACCAGCGGGCCTCCCACCCCCCCACACCTCTCCTGGGTCTCATTTTCCCTCCACTCCCACCCAGCCCTGGAAAACACATACCCTTGTCTAAACACCAGCACCAAGCAGACCCATGCCGAGGCCATATGTGTTAGATTATATTATTGTTTAAAATATTCGCTGGTCTTTTCCATGGAAGATTATTCCTGCTTACCCCATTAGGCTTGGCCATTTGATTTGATTTAGCTGATGGAATGTGAACAGAAGTGGATTGTGCCGCTTCTGAACAGAAATGTATTGAGTTCTACTCTGTACTTCCCTAGACCTGAGGTTAACAATGCCCTGGGCACAGGCTGCTCTCTTAGCCTGGTACTAGAAGGAAAATGGCATAGAACTTAGCTACAACTGATCTTAAAGGGCATATAATGTGAGTGAGAAGCAAACCTTTGTTGCTGTAGGCCACTGAGAGTTGGGGGATATTTGTTATTGCAGCATAACTTAGACTATTCTGACTAATACACCAGACAAGGCAGGAGATGGTATGTTGCTTTGAGATCAAATATCCCAGGATATATGGGAAAAGAGAGAAAGTACCTGCAGGTAAATCCAGAGATAGGGGCACTTTATTCCCCCATCTTCCCTCTGCAGCCTTAACTGACTTAAAGAGGGAAGGTAAAGTAAGCATTTGCCTCAAATTCTCCATATCTCCCCATCCATAAACTTAGAGTCTCTTATAGGGACGGTATAAGGCCCAATTTTTACTCAAATGTGGATTTTCAGCCTCAGGAGAAAATAATTTGTGCTGTTTAAATAGGAAAGGGAAACAGCTTTGGAAATGATTCCTTTGTGATTTAATTACCTTTTGTTCAGACTCTTCAAAGCTAGCTCAAGGAGGATCTATGTATTGGCTCATGTACTAAATTTCCAGCAATATCTGAAGACAGAAGAGACATAGCTTTATTGCCAATCTCCCGTCCCCTCTTTGGAGAAGCATGAGACAGAGAGCTGCTTCTGGACCATAGCACCTTCCATATCACCCCAGACAACAGAGTGGGGAGATCACTGATACCAACCCATGCCTGTGAATATATGAGGAAAACTGATGCTCAGGAAAAGCACATACCAAAAATATCTTGACGTGCTGGAGCACTTTATGTTTTATAAAGCATGCTCATATTTTTTTATTTTAACGAATTTCCTCACCCACGTAAAGAAAGCAGTCGTCATCCGGCTGGAGGTCAGGAGAGTGGGGTCTGAGTACTGCTGCCACCATCAAATTGTAGAGATGTCCTGTACAAGCCATGTCGTGTCTTGGAGTCTCAGCTTTGCTGTCAGAAGGCCGGTTTCAACTACTCTTTCTTTCATTCATTCAGTAACCGCTGATTAAACACCTACCACATAATAGCCACAGTATGTAGATGAACAATACTAATGAAAGGAAAATAAAGTATAGGAGACTGGAAAAATAACCATAGATTCTTTCCGTCTCTGAGTAGATTTCCTTTCCATAAAGAGGTACAGTGTTTCTATGTTTGGTCATGTGACTTTGGCCAATGGGACAGTAATACCTATGACATAACCATTGACCTGTAAAGCACTTGCACATTGGGACTTTTACTGCCTTTCTATGATTGGATCCTTGACACCACCGTGTGTATGAGCTCATCATATCATGCTGGAGGGCGAGATTCATGTGGCTCAGTTACCCCTCCAATCCACACTGACAGCCTGTCAATCACCGATATGTGTGGACCATCCAGCCATCAGCCAACCCATCAACTGACCAGAGTCACATGATAAAGCCCAGAGGAGATGAGCTGTGTTAAACCAGAAAAAGTACCCAGTGGACCCATCTAATCACGAGCTACATAAAATAATTGTTACAGTAAGCCATTAATTTGGGGGATGATTTGTTACACAGCTAAAGCTAACCAATGCAGAAAAGAAGACATTCATTGAGCCTCTATGAAAGGCATGGCACAAGACCTTCTGTATAGATTTCCTTATTACATTATTACTATGACTCCATGAGGTCGATAATGTGCCTCCCCACTTTACTGTGGAGTAAACTGAGGCTCAGAGAAGTTCATCTACTGGCCAGTTCAGAGAAGTAGTGGAGTCGGGAATAGAATCTGACGATAAGATGGATTTAAGCTGCTAAGAGGGTGTGAAAATCGCTCAGTCATGTCCGACTTTTTCCAACCCCATGGACTATACAGGCCACGGAATTCTCCAGGCCAGAATACTGGAGTGGGTAGCCTTTCCCTTCTCTAGGGGGGTCTTCCCAACCCAGGGATCAAACCCAGGTCTCCCGCATTGTGGGCAGATTCTTTACCAGCTGAGCCACTAGGAAAACCAAGAATTCTGGAGTGGGTAGCCTATCCTTTCTCCAGTGGATCTTCCTGACCCAGGAATTTAACCAGGGTCTCCTGCATTGCAGACAGATTCTTTACCAGCTGAGCTACCAGGGAAGCCCAAAGCTAAGAGGGTACCTGCCATGAAAAGTGTTTGTATAGCAGGAGTGAATTCTGTTCTTTGAAGGCTCAATATTTTTGGTCTGCAGGCTGCACAACCCACCTTGATGCTTCACTTCTGGGAGCCTTAGTGAACTGTGTACCACATGGGGAAAGGAGTGTGCTGAGTCCAGAAAGCCTTAAAGAAGATGGGGTCATGTTGAAAGATATGAGAAGAAGGGGTCAAGGCAGTGCTTTCCAACTGAAATGCCTCAGAAGACCCGCTTCTGGGAGCCCGCTTCTAAATGATCAATTCCAATCTCATTATGACCGCAGCTGCCATTAACTCAGGAGCTAATTGCTATTAGCTTATAGAAACTCAAGAGGGTTTAGCTTCAAAAATTCCACGACACGGGGCCATCTCACTGCTTAAATGGCCACATTGCTGTTATTAATTCCTTTTGACTATTAGCTTATTACTGTTAAGTTATTATAACTTTGTATGAAGTCCTTGAACCAGATGCATGTCCTCCACACACATTTCATTAGAGGGAGCAGAGTGCACCCAGAGGTTCAATATTTTAATTTCCATTTTTCTTTAAGGTATAGGCTTATTAAGAGGCATCAGGAAGGTCCTCGATTTTGAAGACGGGTTCTGTAAGCAAAGGCTGTAAAAAAAACCAGACTGTTCCACATTTTTATGCAGTTAAGGTCTTGGCAAGTGTAGAGCGAATCTGGGTAACAACAAAGCTTCACACTGGAAGGGCCCTTGGAGACTCTAGCTCATTCTCATGTTACGTTGGGGGAAACTGAGGCTAGGAGATGGGCTCAGGACTCAGGTAAGGTAAACTGCCTGGTCTGCACTGGCCAGAAGACAGCATCTGAAATAGCCAGGTCTTTGATTCGGAGAAGTTAAAAGTCTGCCGAGGATGCCAAATATGCAAGATTACCAATGCTAGACAATTACAGCAGGGTCCCTCATATTCCCTGGAAAGGTACCTACGTGCTAAGAAATGGGCCAAGACGCAATCCTTTACTCCTTTTTAGCAGAGAGCCAGCTGGCTGGAGAGCTACATGACAGTGTGTGAAATTAGACATATTTAACGGGTGACGACAAGGTTCTTTCTGTCTATGTTCAGAAGCCTCCCTTTAACAAGATCCAGTCGGTCTGTTAAGAAAATAAGAGTGTGTGCAATTACCAAGTTCACCGTTTGTTTTTGTTTAACTTTGTAGCTTCTTCCCAGGATGCCTTGGGGCATGTCTGGAAAAATGTCAGCACTTGTTGCTAAGCAGATTCTGGTCCTGGGAAATGTTCTCTTTAGTGCTCTCTGGAGTCCCTCTGCGGCCAGGTCCAGGGGGGAAGTTGATGGGCGTGGTGCCTGGGGAGCCGGGGTTCGGACGTTAGCTCTGTCTCTAACTGCCTACGTGACTTGGGGTGTCGTGGTCTCTCTCGAAGCCTCAGCTTTCTCCTCAGCACAGCTGAGGAAGAGAAGGTGGGATGTCTTTGCTCCTCCAGATGTCGATTCTAAATCTCTTTTATTGGATTTTTTTGCTCTTAAAGGCGTGGAAGAGGGAGGTGATAAGACGGAGCACTCTGCAGCTTGAGTGCAGGGTTTTCTCCGAGGTCAGGGTTTCTGAAAGGATCCTAATTAAAGCCAAGTGAGCTCTTTTGAGTGAGAATCTCCAGAGTTGCTTGTTGACCTTGGGAGGACTGCTGAATGAGAGAGAAGTGAAAAAAAGAGAAAAGAGGAGAAAGAAGAGTCAGAAAAGGGTGCAAAAGCTACAAAGAAACAGGGAGAGGAAGGAAAGGAGACGGAGTCGGGGCAGGGAGGAGGAGGAGACAGGCAGACCCAGGACAAGAAGAGAGATTTCAAGCAAAGGAGACAACTTGGTAAAAATTAGGAGGGAGGAAAGGTGAGCCAAAGAGAATAAAAAGTAAGGAGGGACATCAAGGAAGATGGGATAATGGATGCGCATGCCTCTATTTGTTCATTTCTAGAGCATACAAGGTAGGAATTAGCTTCCCTTGCAGCATGGATGGGAGAGTGAAATATGCAAAAGCAGAGAAAATATGTAAAAGCAGGAAGCGCTTTATTTTTTTGATGTCGACACCTGGACGAGGTTCTGACACACCACACATGCAGTAACAGGCAGTTTTTGTCCGGGCATTGTGAACCCTGGCGTGGGATCTCCCGCTCACAATGGTCGGTGGTCAGCACTTCCTCAAACTTGTGATCATTCAACCGTTGTGCCTGTTTCCACCCTCAGATTGTAACTGACATCGTAAGTCACTAGCTTTATGGAATCCCTGTAAATCCCTTCCCTCTTCCTGCCACCCTGAAGAGACACAGTCGTGTTTTACCTAGAAACAAAGCAGCCGCGCCCCCAGGGTAGGCTTGTGAGGAGAGAGCTGGGAGATAATCTCTCTCTGAGCCCTTTTGCTGGTGACCCACCTCCCAGCTGGAGCACAGCCTGCAGCCCTCAGTGGCTTAGCTGGCCCGGGTTTCCCCTCCGTCTCGGATGCAGGAGGACCCGAGCTCTGGGAGGCTGGGGGAGGCAATTTGACACGGCAGCTTTATCCCTTCCAGTTCTCTTGCTTCTGGGTCAGGTAATTTGGCCACAAACACCACACAAAGATGAAACATGTTCTCTCACTTCTCAGTGGCTCATCCCTCAGGCTCCAGAGGTCTCTAAGCTATGAAAACAAAGCAAAACACAGCCCATCTCCAGGCTTTCAACCTCTCAGTTTGCCTTGATTTTGTCAGTTCCACCTAGAGGACAGCAACCGGAGGTGATGGTCCAAGTTGGAAAGGCTCGATGTAGTCTGTTTCTGAAGAAAAAGGATGGGAGCTGAGATGAAAGCCAGAGGTGGTAAAGTTCTGGAGGGATTTGCACGGAGAACCCCAGCTTGTCAGTAAGCCCTGTGTGCTCTGTAGTGCATCCATCTTTCATCCCCAGCACCTGGGAGGTATGGATAAATAGGGACTCCAAGGAAGAAAGCTCTGCATGTATTGTTCACCAGTTTCCATGGTGTAAATCCTCCCACTGTGGCCATTTCAGGGTGTCAATGCTAATGTCCTCGAAGGAGGAGTTGGTGAGAGATGCTCAGCTCTGTCAGTCCTGATAGAAAGGGGCTGCAGCACGCCACTGAGGAACATTTCCTTGGACCGCTCTTCCCCTATTCTTAACCCTTTTCTGTTCCTGAGAGTTCTTCTGAAAGACAGGAATGACTGTAGTGCTTTCCTCGTTATAAGCCATCAGCGGCTCCCCATTGTTTATAAACTTCAAAGTCTGTGGGGCAGCATTCAAGCCTTTTAAATTTGGCCTCACTCTATTTGTTTCAATCAGATGCATGACCCACAGAATATAATTCATACCTCCACCTGACCGTCCCTCTCTGTTGATCTCCCCTCACCGGACTGCAAGTTCCTTATAGAGGGGGAGTCTGCGCCCCTTGTCTTTGCACCTGCAGTTCTTGGTCCATCGTACATGCTATTCAAATATGGCAGGAAGAAGGAATGGACTGATACTGGACCTTCTGCCTTTCCCAACAGGTCATGCTCACCACTTCCTCTGTGCTTTCTTGCTCTTGCCCTCCTAACACTTTCTCCACCTGTCAAACTTTAGACCCATTTCTCCTTGATTCAGAGTCGGCTGTGTGTGGAAATCTCTTCACATTTCCACCCAACAGCAGATCTTAGCTGAGCTCCTACGATGTCCATATACTGTTCCGTGTGCTGAGGATACAGCTTTGGAAAAGACGGGCAGCATCCCGTTCCTCCTGCATCTGATGTCTGGTGGAAAGCAATCATCAAATGAATATAAGTGCTAATGCTATAGAGCAAAAGTGATTGGGAAAAGCTAAAGCCCAGAGGTGGTGATAGGGGTTAAGTGTTAGTCACTCAGTCATGTCTGACTCCTTGAGACCTCATGAGCTATATAGCCTGTTAAGCTCCTCTGTCCATGGGATTCTCCAGGCCAGAGTACTACTAGCGTGAGTTGCCGTTTCTTACTCCAGGGGATCTTCCCTACCATACACTAGGGGGTCTTCCCTACTCCAGAGGATCTTCCCTACCCAGGGATCAAGTCTCTTATGTCTTCTGCACAGGCAGGCGGGGTTCTTTACCACTCATGCCCCCTGGGAAGCCTTGGTGATAGGCATTCCAGCTTGGTAAGTATGGCCAGGCAGGCATCTCCAGGGAGGTGCTCTGAGAGGGGGAGGTACCAATTTTTTATTCACCTGTGGAGTCTGGCCTCTCCTGTCTCCTCCAAACTTTGTCTTGTTGATTATCTGTCTGTCCTATATATAATCCACCTGTCTCTTATGTGGGCTTCTTCCTGTTAACCCAATGCGCATGCCGATCAACAATCCTGTTCTGAGAAAAACAGCCCTGCCTTGACCTCACGCCCTTCTTCAGGTACTCTCTTTTCAGCCTCCCCACAATGGTGAGAAAGTACTTGCAATGTGGCTCTCTACTTACCTGCCTTCTGTGTCTGCTGTCTTCCCTGCTCTGACACCTGCTCCCAACCTCCAGTAAATCCATTTTTGGCTTCAATCCCGGGACTCTGTGGTGCCGAGTCCAGTGGACATGTCCTGGTCCTTACCTTGCATGATCTCTGCAGAATCAGCCTGCTGCCATCCTCTCCTCATCTCTCTCCTCCAGTCTAGCCCTCTTCCTGGGTTCTTTTTTTACATACTTCCTCTCAAAAGCTCTCCTTCCTCAGGGTCTTCCCTTTCCTCTGGCTCCTCTTGTTGTTCAGCAACACACCCAAGACCACAGCCCCTGTCTACAAGCTAGTGAACCCACAGTCCACACCTACAACCAACTCCTGTCCCCAGAACCAGTGCCCCCAGACATCTCCCACCTTGGCAGGCTCCAGACCTCCAGGGTCAGTGCATCTGAAACTCACCACCTTATTGTCCAGATCAGCAGCTCTCCTTGGGTCCCAGCTCACAAATGTTCTACCAGGATCCCCAGCAAGGAAGCTGGACACCATCCTAGAGTCGTCTCCCTCCCTGGCTTCCCTTCCTTAATCCAGCAGTTCCTGTTCACTTTCACCTCCTCGCTAGCTTCCAAGCTCACTGCTCCATCTCCATCACTGCACCCAGATTACCCTCCTCTACCAGGTCTCCCAGATCCAGGATGGTCTCTGATCCACACAGAACTGCCAGAATAATCCCTTAGAGATGCAACTTGGACCACATCCTTCTCTACCTTAACCCTTTCTTTCATCCCTTTTTGCCTGCAGCACGTGGTTGACACCCTTAGACCTGTGCTACAGCCCCTGCGTCACCGGCGCCCGCCTGCATCTCCATCCACCCCATCCTCAGTCTCTGCCTGGCACTCAGTATTCAGGGCATACCTAGCTCCTTGTCATTCTGTGCACTCAGCAGGCTGTTAATGGCTCAGTTCCTTTGCTTACTCAGGGCCCTCTGCCTGGAATATCCTAACTTTGTCTGCCAAGCCTATCACTCAGCTCATCTCTCCTGGTTCTTCTCTCAAATCAGGATTAGCAGCTTCAGGCACCTCCTCCCACCGCTGCATGCGACCCACTGATGTGGAGACAGTGCTCCCCGTCCTGTGCTCACCCCCTCATGCCTGCCCTTCCCCCCCACATATCCTACACAGGATTGTAATTACCCATTCGTGCATCTCCCCTCCTCTGTCAGGGGCATATGCAGCCATGTCATGTTCATTTTCGCATCCTCTGTACTTGACCAGACTGTGAACTTGAAAAATGGTTTATGCTCAAAAGGACAGTGCTAGGCACCTGGTTAAGAGGAAAGCAAGAAATGTATATTGAGAAGGGAGGCAAGATAGCATTATGGTTCCTGCTTTGCTACTTAAGGGCTGCACACGCTTGGACAAGTCCCGGACCTTTCTGTGCCTCTGTTTCATCACCTGTAAAATGGGTGTTAGCAAAGCACCTCGTCAGAGGGTCGCTGGAGGATTAACTGGGATAGTGTGTGCAGAGTGCTTCCAGGGTCCACTGGCTTGTAACTCTGGCACACAGTAGGACCTGTCCATTTACATACATCATTCCATTTACTTGTCATAACACTCTTGAGAAGTAGGTGTTATTTTCCTGTTGTTCCCTGTTAAGGACACTGTTGAAAGAAGTGGAGTGGTCTCCCCAGGGGCACCCAGACAGTCAGAGATGGAGCCACGCTGCTCCCGGTGCGTCTCTCCTGCTCCTCGGCTGACCTGACTCCAGAGAGCTCACTCGCTTCCTAGAGAGCAAGGGAGGACCGTCATGGAGTCTGAAAGAGACAGCTTCCAGCAAACCAGGGAAAACCCTGTGGAGGGAACGGGCTGGGGAGGGACCGGCACTCACTGTCCCACGGACAAATTTTCTTGTGTTTGCAGGGCAGGTGGGGGACTTTGCTGGGTCATAATGGGTCAAAAAGGAAAGCTGTAGTGGGTGTATTTGGGAATCTTTTCTCCCTGTGGGGGTGATGTCTGAGCTGGTGGCCTAGCCAGTGCCTCTGGAACAGACCTGCTTCTTCCCATCAGAAGGGCCCCTGGGTGGGCATGGGGTGGGAAGAGGGTGGGGTTGTCTGAGTGGGCCCACCTAGGGTGCTAACCTGCTTCTGTCTTGTCCTTGCCTGCATTTCTGCTCCTTACGCTTCTCCTCTGGGAAATGCAGTCATCCTAGCTATTTGCAGAGCTCGTGTGCAGTGAAGAAAGCCCCTCTCTTTGGGATTTAGAGGCACATAGTGGAGATTCAGCTCTGTGAGGGTCTCCTATCCTTCCAGGAGCTTTTTCCATTGGAGACTCTGGCCTCCACAATTCTGGCCTCCCAGCTTGCTAGTCTAGGCACAGCCTGAACCATAGAATCTATTCCCACTGGACTCTGGATCTGGGGGACTCGAAGACCTTCAGGAAACCCACGAACTGGGGAAACGCTTTCCTTCACAAACAGTCAAGGTCCAATGAGCATGTGTTTCTGATTTGGGAGGAATGGGCACATGAAGTGGGAGAGGGGGGAGATCAAAGGGGCAGGGACATGGGAGGAAGCCTTTGGACAGGAGGCAGAGATGGAGATCTTTTTCATTCCCTAAGCAATGGGGACAAGATATTTTCTAAGGGTGGCTCTGCTCCCAGCTAGGGCAGAGTAGTTGGTGCCAAGGAAAGAGTTCCGGACCAAGGTCCTGGAAACATATTTCCAGCTCCGCCGTCATTCATTCCATGGCCTTAGGCCCACATTATTCCTTTCCATGAGGCTCCGTGCCTCTCATCAGTGCAATGGGGAGACAATGCCCAATTCATCCACTCGTTGTTTATGTGTGTCCTTGGGTCAAGCCAGGAGCCAGGTGCTGGAGATGCAGAAAGGAAGGTCTCTGCCCACAGGACAGCTCACAGCTGCCTGGGAACTAAGCCACAAACACATACCCAAGTGAGGTGAAAGCCTGGTAGGAGTCTTGCTCAGGTATGAGGGGAATGCAGAGGAAGGGACCTACAATGGGTTGAACGTGCCCTTGCTCAGCTGCTGAGTCATGTCCGACTCTTTGAGACCTTGTGGACTGTAGTCCACCAGGCTCCTCTGTCCATGGGATTTCCCAGGCAAGATTACTGGAGTTGGTTGCCACTTCCTTCTCCAGGGGGTCTTCCTGACCCAGGGAATGAAGCTGTGTTTTCTGCATTGGCGTGCAGATTCTTTATCACTGAACCACCAGGGAAGCCCAGGGGGCTGAATAGTGGCCCCCAAAAGACATGACCAGATCCTAACCCCTGTACTATGAATGTGATCTTGTTTGGAAAGAGGGTGTTTGCAAAGGTAATTAACTTAGAAGCCTTGAGATTGGAGCACTCTGGATTATCTGGGTACACCCTAAATCTCATGACACATGTCATGACGGAAAGACACGGGCACAGAGGCACAGAGAAGGAGGCCATGTGACTACAGAGGCAGAGATTGGAGAGGTGAGCCTACAGGTCGAGGAATGCCATGGATTGCTGGCAGCCGCTAGAAGAGACTAGCAGGGAGGCAAGGGACAGAGGCTTCTTCACAGCCTCCAGCAGGATCCAGTCCTGTCCATACTTTGATACTGAGCTTCTGGCCTCCTGGAGTGTGAAAGAGGACATTTCTGTTGTGCTAAGCCACCTGGCAATTGTTATGGCAGCCCCAGGAAACTAACACAGGCACGTGACCACCTGCAGGAAGGTGATCTGAGAAGGCTTCCAAAGGAGGTGGCTTGGAAATGAGTCCTGAAGTCTGAGTGGAAGGTGGCTAGCTGGGGAGGAGGAGAGAAGAGAGGCATTCAGGATGAAGGCCTAACACAGCACAGACACAGAGGTGAGAAGAGGTGAGGCAGGGTCAGAGAACCCAAATGATCCAGAAGGGCCAGAGCTGAAGAACCAGTAAGAGCCCTTGCCAGAGGTGGGTCTGCTCGTCGGAAGTTTGCTTGGATTCACCTCAAGAGCTTGGACGTTGTCCTGTGGGTTACAAGGGTTCATCTAAGGATTTTAGCAGGGGAGTGACCTGGTCAGTGCTTTGAAAAGACCACCTAGGGACCCAAAAGGAAGGGCCAACCAGGAGCTGAGCATCCAAGCCAGGGAGCCTGTGTGGCAGCAATGCCAACCTGGCGTGGTGGGAACTGGACCAGGGCAGAGGCAGGGCAGGTGCGGAGCCCAGAAATGGGAAGACCTGTTAGGAGGAGGCACCATCTCCAAAGCCTGGGCTGCCTAGGTGGGAGGACACCCTGTTAGGGGTCTTGGTGATGTCATTCTGAGAGATGGAGTAAGACTGGCCTCCGGAGGCTGTGATGTTTGGGTTGGAGACACGTTGCTTCCCTGCAGGGTTGCTCAGAGGATCGATTGAGTGTAACTCATGTAGAGCAGCCAGTGCAGTGCCTGGCTGGGAGAAGGCTGGAGACAGGGCCCCAGGGGAAGGAAACCGAGGCCATTTTCCTTCCCATCCCTGGCATCATGCGCTGAGCTGGGCACAGTAGGTGTTCAGTGAGTGCTCGTCAAGAAGAACTGTGGGCTGGACCCCAGTCACTGGGTTCGTGGCCATCACAAATGCAACACGCTTCATAGCACAGGGTCCATTCTGCAGACCGCATCAGCCACGCAGGCATGGGGAGATCAATTGGTCCGGCTCCAGCTGTTGAAACTAGAAGCAGAGAGGAACCGCGGACAAATGGTCCTCAGCTCAGCACTTTCTCCATCTGGGAAGAAAACCAGGTGTGGGGGGAGAGTACCAGGCCATCAGGAGGTTATGAGGCCATAAATAAGAGATTTGTGGTAAATAAGCTGGCGAACATATCCGCTCGCTGCTCTTTTTTATCACTCACCTAGAGAGCAAAATTCCCCCGCATCTTTTCTGCAGGCCAATAAATATCTTTCAAGAAGCCGGTATTTACATAGAGAATAAGGGGGGCTCCACGGCTCCCCAGGCCCCGTGTCAAGAAGGAACAATGTATAGCCCTAAAGAGAATGGCTGTGCAGAGAATCGATGCAAATGCAGTTTCTTTTCCCAGGATGATGCTCCCGAGCAGGGTTCAGCCTGAGTTCAAGGATTGTGCTCGGGCGGTGGTGTGGGCCCTTCTCTAAGCCACGGGGGATGACTATTTCCCCTAGGCTGGGGGTCACATGGCCCTTCCTGCTCTAAGGCCCTGTGCTTGAAACTCTCTCCCCCAAATGAAGCAGACTCAAAGGAGAAAATAAGGGACCTCTAGATCAACCACCTTCCCTGGTGGCTCAGTGGTAAAGAATCTACCTGCAATGCAGATGACACGGCCTCGATCATCTGTAGTATAGGGAAGATCCCCTGGAGGAGAAAATGGCATCCCACTCCAGTATTCTTGCCTGGAGAATCCCCTAGACAGAGGAGCTTGGCAGCTACAGTCCATGGGGTTGCAAAGAGTTGGGCATGACTTACTAACTAAACAGCAATAACAGATCAACCACCAGGTGTCATTCCATGAAAGGCTGCATGAGGACCAGCAGGTATGTGCCAGGCGTGATGGGGACATGGAGGCAGGCAGGACAGACGCGGCTCCTCTCCCACTGGTGTGTAAACTCTGGAGTCAGCTGCTGTCCGAGTAAAGGAGAAGGCCTGATATATAGGCTGACAGCAGGGGAGTGGCCAGCACGAACAGCCCAAAGTGCAGGCACAGAGAAGCGTGGCACCCGGAAGAGGTCCTCATGGGACACCTGGTGAGCAAACACCTGACTCAAGGCAGAAGTGAAGGAGGAAGCAGGTGGCTTCTGGAACTGGGTCCTGTCTCCATCTCTAGTCCTTGGGCAGTGGGAAGCCACTTCACGATCTTAGGCAGAAGAATGACATCCCCAGAGAGACTATTTCTGGAAAAGGAAACAAGTAACTTTTCTCATGACCATGATTCTTGGATAATGTCCCCTTCATCTTAGAATAATGCCCACTGCAAATAAGTGCTTGATGAATGCTTGTTGAACCACTGAAGCAATGTATGGAATCTCTCACGGATGAGGAGACCTTTGGAATATGATGTCCTTGGAATGACCTGGAAAGCCAGTGCTGTGGACAGACAGCGTTTTGCTATTTACCTTGGAAATGAAGGAGAATCTGATGGTGGCCAGTACTTGTCCAGGGTCACCCAGCTGCTTGATGGCTGAGCTGAGACTGGAACTCAAGTAATCTTTGTTGAAAGATTTCATGTAATGCAGCTTGAGAAGACAGGCAGAGACAATACGGGTACCCAGATGGGAACGGTGGGGGGGTGGGGGGCGGGCGGGGGGAGAAGAAATGAGAAAGGAGGAAAAGCGAAGTGCTGGGTGGGGAGTGCAAGTCCTCTTCCACCCTTTACTGCTTTGGATTTTGTTAATGGCCCTGAGTGTAATCGTATAGGACATAACATCTTTTCCACATTTATGGAACCAACAGTGCAAGCTTTTAAACACACACAAATTCACCTCTGACCACAGTATATAGTTTTACTTTATAAAGAACGAGGAAAACTTCTTTCTGAACATCTGGCTGTTATTTCTCCAAACCCAGATGTGATAAACAAGAAGGACAAGTCAATAGGCTGTACCCGCCAGGAACAATTGACCAGAACTTTCTAACCTTCGTGCTCCATATTCCTTTGGACTCGGCTAATGATACTGGCTCCTGCCCCAGGGGGCCTTAGGTTCTCTAGATGACGGGTGGGTTCCGTCCGTGTTTAATTGTACGTGCTCTGGTGTCTCAGCTGTTGAAGAGGGGAACTTCTGCATTCACTTTCTCCTTCAAGAGACTCACGGGTGGTGAGGGAGGCGGAACGATGATGGATGGGAGGGTTGCTCTGACCATTGGCTACAGTCCTCAACTGTCACTGGGCTGTGTTTCCTAAGGGGCAGGGTCATGTGTATTAGCAGTTTGCGCCTTGTGGGGAATGCCATCTTTTCCTCTCTTGCCCCACAGAGTAGCTACTTTGCTCACCGACACAGTGTCAGCCCAGAGCAGTCCCAGTCCCTGGCCTTGTTCTCTGTTCTTGCTTTCCAGCCCATGGCTGGATGCCAGGAGGTCAGATGGGATGACGAGCTGCAGATGTGTCCATCTTTGGTTGGGGGGAAGGAGGTAGGATGCCTCGTGCTGACCCTCTGGTCCAAGCAGCATAGTCCAGACGAGTTGTTAGAGAAGAGGAGCATGGAAGGTGTCTAGTGGAGTGGGGAAGGCTTGCCACATAAAGGAGACCTCCCCCGAGGCCTGCTGCTGGCCCTCCTGT
The DNA here is from genome assembly GCF_001704415.2 of Capra hircus. Taxonomy (NCBI): domain Eukaryota; kingdom Metazoa; phylum Chordata; class Mammalia; order Artiodactyla; family Bovidae; genus Capra; species Capra hircus. The sequence goes on along the minus strand of NC_030835.1, from coordinate 11,422,737 downwards.
ATCCTACATACGTAGCTTGCCAGAGCCCCTAGGAAGGGGAGTGGGAGGAAGGACAAGGCACATATCATATCAGAAAGCAGGAAGCCTCATTACCAGCTTCTGTCTTCTCTCCTGGTGATCACAGGTAGTTAGTTACATTTGAAAGTAAATGCTTGCTGGATAAAGGGGTGGGCAGGAAGGCAACCGGCCAAATCCAAGTGTGACCAGCAGGGGATTCCAGGGAAGACCTGGCTACTTGGCTATTTATACCCTGACTATCTGTGACTTGCCCCAGTGGGAATTAGAATCCCTACACTGCTGCCTTCCCAAGGTAATTGTGCAGCTCCATAAAGAATACACAGGTAATATTTGAAACACTAGGAAGCATACTATACTTGTGTGTGAAAGATAACTGGGGCGATATTAGACAGTTGGCACACTCTGACTTATGCAAGAGGTCTGCAAACCTTTTCTGTCAGAGATAGAACTCCCAAGGGGGCAGGACCAGTCAGCGCCTGCCCCCCTCCCCACCAAGCCCAACCCAGGCTCTAGGCGGGGCAGGGAGTCTGAGCGAGGCAAGACGGCCCTGGACCACTCGCTGGTGCTAGGAGATGTGAGGGGTGCTCATCTCCCGTGGTCCTCAGCACTTCCAGGACCTGGAAGGCAGGGCCAGGCTGGACACGATCACCCTCATCCCTCCACACATCCTCTGGAACTGCCCTGTTGCAGCTTGACTCTCAACGTCATTTATCACTAGATAGACTTCCAGTAGAGAGACAATTTGCAAAAGAAGTCCTGGATGTGCAATTTCCGTTATTCTTCCAGTTACTGTGTGACTTTCAACACGTCACTTCTTTTTCTGCACCACACTTTTCTCATCCTGTTGGTATTAAAACCCATGCTCTGATTAACACACAGGGTTGCCTTCAGAATCAAAAGAGAGCACGGACAGGAAAATGGCTTGTAGGCTTGAAATCTCCTAACACATATAAGGAATTGTAATGTAATGTTTAGCCCTAGCCCATCAGAGTTCTTTAAGTATGGGCCTGGGCCAAAACATTAGAGGTGGTTTAACTTGGTTCCCAGATCCAACACATGCCTTGTTAAATATCAGCCAAGGTGGTACGTAATAAAAAATTTCACACTGAACCCAATATAGGCTGATAGATAAACATTGACCCTCCAACCCAAAGCTGAGTTCCTGTTCCTCCAGACGCTGATGCCAAAATCAATCTGCTCAGGTTTGTAAAGAAACCAACAGCCTCTCGGCAGAGCAGAGACCTCTGTAGGTGGCCATACACGTTTGTTCTGGCTTTTCCAAATTGAGGTTGGGATTTTTTAATAGGCACAGAGGTCTGAGTAGTCCTCCATCCGCTGGCCCATTCATTCTGTGAGACAAGTGCATCCCAGCCTGCTCCGTGGTTTCTCTTCTCTGGAGGATATTCCCAGGTTCCTTCAGTGGGCTCCACTGTCTTCAGCTGCTCATGGTGAAAGGGGATGTCTCCAGCAAGGGGAGTCATGTCATAAAACTGTCACTGGGTGCTTGGCCCAATCACACTTCCCTGGTAGGGCTGATTGTTGTATATGCATTTGAGATTTGCTGCAGCAATGCTGTTTGTGAGGAGGAAGGGTGTTAATGAGGCTGTCACAAAATCTCCCTCTGGTAACATGCAGGCAGTTGGAAAACGCAAACTATCCCCCTTGGGAACCTGCGTCTCCTTGTGCGGTCCTTCTTCAGGGTCCCGGGTTCAGGGTCCAGGATTCGGTGCTCTAGGGTAACAGAGCCCATGGGGCCATGTGAGCAGCGGGCTGAGGGCTTCGGTCCTACTGCTGCTTCTCCCTGTGGCCTTGGACCAGTTGCTTCCCTTTAGAAGAGTCGGCTCCAGTATCACACGAACATCACTCTCACAAACTGAGATGCCGATGAACAAAGGTAAAGGATGGGAAAGCGCTGCGAGACTCTGCATCGGCGGGGGTCGTGACGAAGCTGCTGCTGGAGTCTGTGCAGGACATGGCGCTGAGCACTGGCCTGTGCTGATGAGCACCATCCTTAGGAGACCTCCTCACGGGGGCCGTCCTGTGTCCCTGTGTCCCAGGTGAAGAACCGGCTCTAACAGAACAGCATGGTCCTGCTTGGTCAGCAGTGCAGGATGTGCCATGGGACTGTGTGCCGTGGTCTAAGGGATGCCCCCTTAGATCAAGCGTGAGGGGGTTGCAAAGAGTGAGAACGACGCCATCTGTCCGAGAAAGGGGAGGGCGCATCACATTCAAAGCACAGAGTGGCGGGGTGGGTGAGTGCAAAGTTGGAGCCCAGGAGGGGTGGGTGTGTGTCCATGTAGGGGAGGAGGGCAGTAGGGAGGCCAGAAGGGCAATCTGCACCTGCATGTGGGCACTTTGTTTCGGGAGCCAATGTTCTACGAAGGATCCAAAGCAGTTTTCTTGTACTGTCTCATGTTGGTCGGAAAGAGTGGCAGGAAATGTACAGCACATCCAGGCTGCTCTTCACTTTTGGTTGCTCAAAACCCTACATCCACACGAGAGGTAGCAGTTTTCTCATCAGGAAGATCCACCCAGGGACCTGGAGGCAGCTTCATCCCTTCCTCTGGTGAGGATATCAGGAGTCACTGCTGAGTAATATTCCATGGTGTAAGTATATATACACACACACACACACTGTATATGAATATACACACATATACAGTGTGTACATGTGTGTGTGTGTACACATACATATATATGGCTTCCCTGGAGGCTCAGACAGTAAAGAATCCACCTGCAATGCAGGAGACTTGGATTCCATCGCTGGGTTGGGAAGATTCCCTGGAGAAAGGAATGGAAACCCACTCCAGTATTCTTGCCTGAAGAATTCCATGGACAGAGAAGCCTGGTGGACTACAGTCCATGGAGTTGAAAGAGTTGGACATGACTTAGCAACTGAACAACAGCAACAACAATATGTGTACCCCATACAGTGGAATATAACTCAGCAATATAAAAGAACAAAAGAATGCCATTTGCAGCACCATATATGGCCATAGAGATTGTCATACTACTTGAAGTAAGTCAGACAGAAGACACATATTATATGGTGTCACTTATATGAAGAAAGCAAAAAGATGGTACAAATGAACTTATTTACAAAACAGAAATAGAGTCACAGATGTATAAAACAATCTTATGGTTACCAGTGGGGGAAAGGGTGTGAGGAAAAACTGGAAGATTGGGAATTACATATACACACTACTATATATAAAATAGATAACTAATAAGGACCTACTGTATCACACGGGGGACTCTATTCAACAATGTAATGACTGTATGGGAAAAGAATCTAAAAAAGAGTGGATATATGTATAACTGATTCATTTTGTTGCACAGCAGAAAGTAACATAACATTATAAATCAACTGTAATCCAAACAAATTTTAAAAAAGAAAAAAGAAGTCACGGGAGTGACCCTAGGTGACCCTAGGCATGGCTCTTGGGGCCGAGGCCCATGACCATGAGGTGTAGTCTTGCTCCGAAAGAGGCTTTGCCTTGCTTCCTGGTGCCAACAGCTGGTGACACACGCCCATCGCTGCTCCTTGAGAACGCAGGTGCATCACGTGCCTGACCTGACTCCCTGAGAAGTGGTAGAAAGAAGGCGTCTAAACTACTTCCCTATTTAGACCTAAACTATTTGGATTGTCCTTCAATCAACAATAGAAGCTGTCCACACTCTAGCCTCTTGCCAAGGAGATCAGCCAGGAGCCAACTCCTGGCTCTGAGCCCAACTGAAACAATGGATAACAATAGCCTGCACTTCTAATTGCTGTGCGGCTGAAAGGCCGTTTTCACACATGGTATCTGCAGGGCAGACTCGCCACCCACTCTTCTAAGTGATTCTTGTCTAGACTTCATAGATGCCTAGAAGGTTAATAGAGAGATCTAAGATATCTGTGAACCAGCCGACAGCTGGGTACAGGTACTTTTTGCTAGGGAGAGAGCCTTAGTTGTTGTTTTTTAAATCCCGTTCTTTAAGAGGCATAAGACTCTAAGAATGTTTAATTTTTATTCTTGTGTTAAGAAGATGGCCAAAGAAGCTGCCTCTCCTAATCTTACTTATTTAGATCATGCTCCACTTTAATATTGTGGTTCAGCTGTCAGCCAAGGTCAGATAAAGGACATTTCTGTATCTTTTGGTTAACTGTGATGGAAGTCTTGATCTATTAGAGTGCTTGGCAGTCCTTAACCCAAGACCTATTCAATACATCCTCTTTAAAAATCTGTACTAGGAAAGAGTTAATATTCACTGAAGCTGAGATGTGGGTCTTTCCTCTTCTCAGTAAGTGGGAATTATGTGACTCAGGATGTTTCCCTCCTTGCCCTGGCTGCCAGGAAGGTCTGAGTCACATGTGATGTTCATGTATTCCTTGGTTTTTATTCAGCACCTGTATTCTGCTGCTGCTGCTGCTGCTGCTGCTGTTAAGTCGCTTCAGTCGTGTCCAACTCTGTGTGACCCCATAGACGGCAGCCCACCAGGCTCCCCCGTCCCTGGGATTCTCCAGGCAATAACACTGGAGTGGGTTGCCATTTCCTTCTCCAATGCATGAAAGTGAAAACTGAAAGTGAAGTTGCTCAGTCGTGTCCGACTCTTAGCGGCCCCATGGACTGCAGCCTACCAGGCTCCTCCGTCCATGGGATTTTCCAGGCAAGAGCACTGGAGTGGGGTGCCATCGCCTTCTCCAGCACCTGTATTCTAACATCATGCAGAGCACTGGGGATAGAGACTGAGCCAGGCAGATGTGTTTCCTGCTGTAACAAAATGGCTTTATGACCCCCAGGTGTGCGTGTATGTTAAATTTTTTTCTTTTTGATTCTACTGCGGATTTTAAGCAGTGATGATAGCAAACACATATACATGGGTGATAAGTCACTTCAATCATGTCCGACTCTTTGCAACCCTGTGAACCGTAGCCTGCCAGGCTCCTCTGTCCATGGGCTTCTCCAGGCAAGAATACTGGAGTGGGTTGCCATGCCCCCTCCAGGGGATCTTCCCCACCCAAGGACTGAACCAACATCTCGTACATCTCCTGCGTCAGCAGGCGGATTCTTTACCACTAGCGCCACCTAGGAAGCCCCAAACATATAGAGCTTGCTATGTCTAGGCATCATCTAACTGGCTTGGATATTTCACTGATTTAATGGCCCTCATAAATTTAAGAGGTAGGTACTATTATTATCTCAGTCTAAATATGAAAAAAATGAGTGAAATAACTGGCTCGAGGTCAAAGTGCCAACAAGGGACAGAGTTAACAGTCAAAGCTCAGCCCTCTGACTCCAGGCGCCGTGCTGAAACCTGGTACCCACACCGCTCGCCTCCAGGTGGAACATCACCTTATGTTTATATAGCATGTTCTCCTCTGTGGGGTACTTAACACCCATTGCTGCCATCACCTTGGTTAGTAAACACTCTTATTCCCATTACTGGGATGACAACAGTGATCCTCAGAAAGGTGATGAGGTTCTGTGCATCAGCAGCCAAGCTGGTACCCAACTCAAGTCCTCTGAGCCCAAACCTTAAAGGGCATCTTTCCTATGACCTGACTCCTTCCTTCCCTCTTAGCACATGTTTGCCTGTCATTGTGAATGGCTCCAGGCCTGAGGGGGGAGTGGACAGAATCAGTGCTTGGCATCTTTGATTTGATGACTAACTGGCCAAATGTCCAGTTGACCTTTTTTGGATACGTGAGTGGAGATCCTCTAGGGCTGGTTAAACGTAAGATCAGACCTTGTTAATGCTGGGAAGAACCTTGAAGATTGTGGATCCAGGAATTTCTGACAGCTTGAGGGGAGACATCAGAATCTCTTCCGAGAATCTGATGTGTGTTATGGACACTGTCTTCCAAACCCAGGTCATCCTGATCCCCAGCCTTGTTCTTATCTGACCACCAAGGCATTTTTATGATAATTTCTCATTGTGTCCAGAAGGGGCTCTCAAAAAGAGGCTCATTGCTTGCTTTCTGCAGATCTAAATACCTTTCTTTTAGTTGTTGAATCACAGGACATTTTTTATTTTATTATTTTCATATATATTTTTTTCTGCAACGGAGAAGAAAGGGAAGTGTTATTTTCAACTCTGAGCATAACGTGCCTTTGATTAATGTATATTGTAGTCATCACAGAATCCACGGCTGACTATTAGCGATGGAACCAAATGAGTTGAATAGATTATCAAAGACCAGCAGCCCCAGTCCCACTCTGAGATACACGCTTGTCTTTAGAACATTAATCTCGTTACAGGTTAGAGTATGATTCCAATTTCCCTGATGGTAGGCGGGAGGGGAGGAAGACTCATCAAATCCGCTAGGGGCGAGGAGCGCTCAGATCTCAACGGGACTAAAAGAAAGCAGTGTGGTTTTCTTAAAATGATTATTCCAAAGGGATGGGGAAAAGGCGTGCGAGGTGTTTTGAGAGGGAGAAGCAGGTTCCCAGGGTGAGCAGGCAGGGGAACTGGAAAGCAGTTTCCAGCCTAAGCAGAAGGGCTGTCTGCAGGGGTGAGGTTCTCTGCGGGCGCTGCTGACGAGGAGATGTCAGGCTGATAGGAGTGGGTGAAGGATGTCGCGGAATGTAGCCAAGTAACCAGAGCCTGACCTTCGAGGCTCATTGAGCCCCCAAAGGCGCTGACCCGCAGTGGGGAGTGGAGCTCTGAACTTGAATTAGTGGTGACTCAATCCCACCCCAAGAGAACCCTCAGGCCCTGCCTTGCAGCTGGCCCAGGCCTCTGGGGACCTCAGGCCTGGGGAAATTCTTACCCTAATCCCCTTGAGGGTGAGCCTGAGGACTTTGGACTCTCAGTCCCATTGAGTAAGTTTTCACCCAAGCCACGCCGGCAGAAGAACCCCCAGGACTCCCCTGAGCAGCCCACTGCTGCCTTTCCACATGGCACCCCACCCAGTTCTTCACACAGTCAGACTCTCTTTACTGCCCCAAGCAACCTCCCCACTGTGTGCTCAGATACCCACATGTATACACAGCCACCGCGAGTATAAACTTTAAAGGAGGAAGTCGCCCAGTCCTTTATCTAATTCATCAGCTCCTCCTTCATCTATCTTCACCTCCTCCCCTAAACAGCCCACCTTTCAGTGAAGCCTGCCTCCTCACTGTTCCTCCTGGTCGACACAAAACTTTCAAGTCCACACCCTTCTGCCTGCGTTGGTCCCTACCTGCGACTCTGTTTCTCCTTGTCCATCTGAAAACCTCCTCCTTAAAGTTCAACCTCCAGCTCAGCAGTCATTCCGGCAGGGGAATGGCCTTAATCAAGCCTTCTAATGACATTCACTCCCTTTTCCAGCAGGACCCCACCCTCTCCCTCTCTGCCGGCTACGTACACATCTTGAAGCCCCCGTTATGTAGGGTGAGAGTGATAGTTCTGCCCACCTGCCTGCCCTTCTTGTGGACACCTTGGAAGATGAAGACTCTGGCTTCCTAATATTTGGCCCACCAAGGCCGGTCACAGCTCCTGGCTCCTGTCAAAGGTCATATAAGGTCACAGCTCCTGGCTCCTGTCAAAGGTCATATCCCACAGTAAAACCTTTCTAAGTCCCCCTCTCACACAGGGTGTGTTCACTCACTTGCCCTCCCTGGGAAGGGAAGATAGGTTTATATGCCATTGAACAGAGAGACAGCCAAGCTCAGAAGGATTATCATTCTGTCCAAACCCCAGAGTTCCAGCAGAATTTTGAGCTTGGTCTTCCTGAGCCCAGACTCGCCCACTGTCCTGCAGCTCTTCGGGGTGAGTCCAAGTTCATGGACTAGAGGGTAGAAATTTCAAGCTTTGTCTTAGACAACAGGCCCAGGTCTAGGGGGAGGTGGTAGAGGCTCAAAATTTAATCAGGCACTTATTCTCAGGTACTGCACTCATCCCCAAAGATGAGAGACTCCCTAAATTTTGTGCCCTCGGCAGGCACCTTGCTCACCTCCCCCTGCTCTCAGCTCTGCCTAGCACTCCGTCAGCTGTGTCAGATTTTAGGATTCGCTGTGGATTTGCTGATTCGTGTGATGAGGCTCTCTGAGCGCCAGCTCTGTGCCAGGCACTGGAGGCAGAGGGGAGGAGGGAGCTGTGGAGAAATGGACGTGAAGCCTGCTCCAGACCAGAAGGTCGGGAGGAGGGAGGGGGCTCCTGACACAGGAACTAGCTTCCTAGATGGGAAGGCACAAAAGCCAGGGGCTGTTCTGGGAGCCCGGTTCTAGTGAAATGGCTGGAAACAGATCAGAAAGTAGCCTAGCACCTGCAGTGTGGCCAGGCCCACGCATCGGTGTTGCATCCAAAGGACACAGTTGGTACCTCTGAAGCCACGAGGCTGGATGTCCCGGATGGAGGGCTCTGGCTAAGGGCAGACGGTGCCGGCAAGTCTCAAGCACCATCCATTTTCAAAACCATCACCCTCACCTCAGTCGGGCTCCGTCCTTCAGAGTAAAAAGCGGCCTTGGAGGTGCTTATCCCCTCTAGTTCTTTAGACAAGTTCAGTCAGCCCTGCACCTTGCTCTCCTGCTGAGATTCCGTGGAACATGCCAGGAGGTGGCAGAGGCTCCTGCCCAGCGCTACTGCTTTTACTGGAACAGGGCACGGTCGGGCTTTGTAAGGCCACGGCTGGGAAAGCCATCACGATGGGGTCGGGGGGACAGGTTTCGCTGCGATTTCCCCCTTCACATACTTCTGCTCCATCCTCTGCTGTGACCCATAAATTCATCGAGATGAAGTCATTCCCCAGTCGCGGCTGTAAAAAGTCAGCCTCATAGCTAGAGAGTTTGCAGCCGAGTTAGATTATAAAATAAAACCAGGGGTTCTGGAGGAGGAGGAAGGTCAAACCCACAGGGCCTTGGGGGAAGGGAGAATGCTGTTCTGTTCTTTTTAACAAGGACCAGCATGTTTTCAACTTTGAAAGGTTCCTCACCCCGCTGCCCCGTGTGCCCCCAACTCCGTTTTGTATGGGGTCATTCCTGCAACTGTCACGGTGCTTCCTCGGTATTAAAAAATGAAACCAAAATAAAAAATTTAAAAACCAGCCTGAAAGTTCTCTCTGGCCTGCTGCATTTGAAACATGCCTCATTGTTCTCAAGTCATCTGAAATGTGACCAGAATCTGAGGTCTAAGAGATGCCCCAGACCCAGCCATCAGCTAGGGAGAGTCAGAGCAGAATTTGAACCCAGATCTAAGTTACTCCGAAAACAGGGTTCTCAGTTGCATCCAAGTTCTGAAATTGCTATAGCACTGTGGCATATAGAGGTAGAAGGAACTTAGAGAGACCTCATTGCCTGCAGCCCATGTCCCAAGCTTCTTATCTTCATCAAGTTGGAAAGATTATTTTGAGTTCCCTTGGAATTCTTAGAATGATAACCTCAAAGGGTTGACTTCAGTGGTGTGCTGGTAAATGTTTGACATTGCTTTCAAAAGAAAAAAACAAAAACCAAAAAACACAGCAGTCAAACAAACAATACCTCCCGCCCCACCAACAACATCTTGATTGGCAGCATTTGCTGATTTCTGTCGGAGAAGGCAATGGTGTCATCCTCTACCCATAGCTGATTTCAGGTTACAAATGTGAAAGCAGAGTTGGTCTTTCTACTGTACAGAATCAACAAATGTTATAGCGTTATATAGCATTTCTGCCACATAGATAAAATAGGTACAATCATGTAGTTTTTCCACCATATAGACACAGTAAACGCTGTAGAGTTACACAGTATTTCTGCCTTGCAGACGTAAGGGTGAAGACATGTCCCTGCCTTTCAGGCGCCTTGCCTTGGCATGTAGTAGGAGCTCTGTGGGCGCTTCCTTACTGATAGGCCACAGTTCTCACTGGGTGTCTGCAGATGTCTTAGAAATAAGCTCAGTTCTGGACTTGCTTCAGACAGCCTTTGTGTCAGAGCTGTAAGGAGCTTGCATTTAGGTACCCACTGCTGTGTCATAAATTATCCCAAATTGAGTGGCTTAAAACAATAAACTAGGCTGTCCCACAGCTTCTGTGGATCTGGAATCTGGACACGGCTTCACCATGTCCTCTACTCAGGGCTCCTCACGGAGGCTAGGGTCTCCATCATCTCAAGGCTTGGTTGAGGAGGCCCCTCTTGTGGAAACACTCCAGTGGTTGTTGGGAAGGTCCATTTCCTTGGGGGTTGTTGGATGGGAGGGCTCCGTCTATTCACTGGCCCTGGGCTTGAGGCTGGCCTCAACGTCTTGCTGCACAGGCTTTGCCACAGAGAGGCCCTTCAGAGGGAGTGAGTGAGAGAGCAAGAAAAGAGGTGCCAGATGGAACATGTAGTCTTTTTATAACCTTGTCTTGGGTGTGACATCCCTCTGCTTCTGCTGTCTTTTCTCCATTAAGAAAAATTTGTGAAATCCAGCCTATACTCAAGGGGCTAGCATTACATAAGGGCATGAACGCCAGGAGATGAGGATCACTGGGGTCCGTTTTAGAGGCTCCCTACCACAGAAGCTAAGTGAGAATAACAATAACTACTATGGGATTTCCCTGGTGGTCCAGTGGTTAGGACTCTGTGCAGGGGCACTGGTTTAATCCCTGGCTGGGGAACTAAGATCCCTGCAAGCCACTTGGCATGGCCAACAAAGTAAATGCTAAAAATAATAATAATAACTACTAACATTTTTTGAGATTTTATTGTGCTCTGGGGACTGTTTTGCATCCTTTCCATAAAAGTCTTATTTGATCTACAGACAACTCAGGAGGTTTGTTCTATGAACCCCATCTTACAGATGAAAAAACTGAGCCCTAATTCCCCCAAACCACCCAGCTAGGAGCCAAGAGAGCTATGGACCTTGCAGTCTGCCTCCCTGAAGCGCACACTTGGTGATCTGGACCATCTTTCCTGAAAGACTTTTCAGGGATCCGGGCACACTGCCCTTTTTGTAGATGAAAAGCCTGAGATCCCAAGAGTTTCAGTGGCCAGCTAAGGTCACTCAGCAAATTAGGAGCGGGGTTAGAATTCAAGTCTTACTATCTCTTAAGTGTCCTGGCTGCTGAAGAAAGACAAGACGTGAGCAAAGGTAATGTTAAACAGTCTCCTCTCCCTTCTGGATCCCTAGAAGATGCCTGACACAAGGCTCGACTGAGTATCAGCTGGCAGTCAAGCTCCCCTGCACCCCAGGTTCTGACATGAAGGTGATGGCCCTCACTTGTAGCTGTGTTTAATCGGTGTCCCTTTTGTTGCTTTGGCTGGGGAAAAATACCAGCTAGACCAGTCCCAGACGTCAGAGTAATGGACTGGTTTTAAGTTCTCCTGGAGGCTTAATAAAAGGTGGTGGTTTGGGTAACGTTTCTGTGATTGGCCCTTCTGTTAATACTTATCTAGCTAATGTATCTTCCAAATGGCCACAGCACAGCGTTCAGGGCATTACAGAGCTTTCGTGATGTTGTTCTACATGTGGTATTTCTGCACCGGATTTTTTTCCCCTTTCTACTTGCATAAATTATTTTACGATGAAGGTGGTGATGCTGAGGGAATAGAGGTGGGAGGAAAGGTTAAGATTTCACAGGACCCAGCCTGAGGCATTTTTGGAGCCCAGAGGGAGCCAGGCCTCACATTCTTGAGCACGGAGTAGGGAGGAGGGGAGAGGGGAGGGTTGAAGTTGAGTGAGACCAAGAGGCCTGTGGCTGACAAACACCAGCTGTGCTGAGTACATATCACATCCTGGCGTGGCAGACGTCTTCTCCTTCAAAATGACACAGGCCGTTAGCAGACTTGCCCCGAGAAGGATACACCCGGAGTGGCACATGAAGCTCCTGCCGATATCCAGGAATCCCCGGATTGAAGCAGTCCTCCCCGCCCTTATCAGAAGAGCTGAGATAACTGTACTCAGGGTGGAATCTGAACACCAGGATGGAGTTCTGCCTTACAAATACAGGGAACCAGATCCAGGCCCTGTGTTTTATGAATTTCCTCATTCCGCCCAGCTGAATGCTTACTCTGTGCCAGGAATAGTGCTAGGTGCTGTAGACACAGGGTGAATAAAATACAGCCGGTACTGTTGAGGGAACTCCCAGCCTAATGGAAGATGCAGATGGCACCTGTGTCTGACTCTTTGCGACCCCGTGGACTATAGCTTGCCAGGCTCCTCTGTCTGTGGAATTCTCCAGGCAAGAATACTGGAGTGGGTTGCCATTCTCTTTTCCAGGAGATCTTCCCAACCCAGGGATTGAACCCAGGTCTCCCTGTGGGACGTTCTTTGCCATCTGAGCCACCAGGGAAGCCCAGACGGTGCCGAGTGCCATCTGCAAATACGCAATGTGGTGAGCCTGCAGACAGAATGCAGCCGAGAGTGGGCTGGCATCGCGGGGGAAGGGTGCAGGGCCCATCGTGGTAGTGGAGAAAGCTTTGAGGGCATCAGGCTTGAGCTGCATCTTACGGTCAGTGAGAGGAAGGCAAGCAGAGAGGGGTGACATGTGAAGTTGCAGGACATGCTTCTTTGTGGACATGTATGTGGCTTTCTCCGAGATCTATGCCCAGGAGCAGGATTGCAGGATCACAGGGTGTAAATACCTGAATTTCGCTCAGAATATCTATATTACTCTCCAAACAGCAAAATCCCTACAGCTGTGCACAAGGGTATCCGTTCCTCTACATGTGCACAGGACTTTCTCATGTTTTCCAGCTTCCTCGTGCTTGCCAGGTGCAAAGTGGTGCCTCACTCCAGTGGGCATTTCCGTGCTTTCTTGGCATTTTGAGCATCTCTTCAGAAATTCATTAGCCTTTTGGGTTTCTCTGGTGAATCCCCTATTCATGGCCTTTGCTCATTTTCTAGTTTGTTTTCCTTTCTTTCTCTGGCTAATTTACAGTAATTACTTGAACAATCTACTTATTAATCATTTGCTGGTTTTAGATTTTGCCAAAGTCTTTCCCCCCAAATTGTTATGCATCTGCTAAGGATCTTAATGGTACACTTTGATGAACACAATCCTGATATAAAGCCGTTTGTTTCTCTCCTTATGGTTTGGGCTTCTGGGGTCTTAAGAAATAATTTATGATGCCAAAGTAAAACAAAAATGAAAACAAAAACCTACCTTTCTTTCTATTAGTTTTTAGCCTGAATTTTTACACCTAGGTCTTTAAACCACTGGAACTTATTTTTACAGAAAGATGAGGTAAAAACTCTATTTCTTTTTTTTTTTTTCTGCACAGGAAGTTACTATTCCTAACATAATTTGCTAAATAATTTGTCCTGTTCTCCAATAATTTGTGATCCTGACTACTGTAAACCGTTGGTAGACAATTCTTCATGTGGCTCTTGCATTTCTTCACATCTTGTGATCAGAGGCTATGATAGATTTTGTTTGCAGTTATCTTTTTGAGGATATTTGGATAGCAGTCATCAGAAAGCAAGATGGTAACTCAGTGCAGAGCAAAGAATAGATTTGTTTTATACACACACACACACGTGTGTGTGTGTGTGTGTGCGCGCTTAGTCACTCAGGTGTCAGACTCTTTTCTACCCCATGGACTGCAGCCCACCCACCAGGCTCCTCTCTCCATGGGGATTCTCCAGGCAGGAATACTAGAGTGGGTTGCCATGCCTTCCTCGAGGGGATCTTCCCAACCCAGGGATCGAACCCAAGTCTCCCACACTGCAGGCAGATTCTTTACCGTCTGAGCCACCAGGGAAGCCCATATGTATATATACACTACCCAGTATAATAAAGATATCTCCCACTGGGGCAAAGGACAGTAGCCTTATTGACCATTATGAAGATCTGCGTTTCTTAAGCTAGGAGCTCCTCTCTTGTCACTTAACCCACTGTGTGTGCAGGCATCACCCAATAGGAATTGGGACCCAGGAAACCAGCACAAATGCAGATTATCTGGCCATTGCTATCAGTATGAGCAGTAAGGTGTCCTTTAGCTTTGAACTAGGGATCTGAAGTTCTGCCAGCAACACTGCAGTTGTGGCAGGCTAACTTGTGAACTTGCAAGTAGCCTAAAACCTCAGACTTTTTTTTAACAGTTCTCAACAATACCAGATTCTCATGCATTTGGAACTCTGAGTACTTTTTAAATTAGTGTATTTGTCTTTTTTTTTCTTTTTATATCAGTAGCAACTATTTTAACTACCGTGACTTTGTAATGAGTCTTGATGTCTGGTAAGCCACGCCACTTACTTAATCATAATGTATTTTTTAATCCATATACCATTAAATTCAGTTTTCTAAAAATATATTTAGGAGTTTTGCATCCATTTGGACCACTGTGCAGGTTTTGGTGTTTACTCTGAGTGAGATGAAGAATCACCATAGGTTTTTCAGTGGAGGAATGACAAGATCTGATTAATGTTTTTAGAAGGGTCATTCTGTCTGCCGTTTTGAAACTTAAGGATAGTGCACAAGGATGGAAGCAGGGAGATAGTTAATTCGCCTGTTGTTTTTTCAAGTCTGAATACGAAATCATGGTTTGGAGAAGGGTGGCAACACCTCAGGAGTTGAGGAGGTTGGGTGCTGGGTCTGTTTTAGAGGTCAGACCTTAACACAGGATGTTCTGCTAGACTGAGCATTACATCTGAGAAGAGTAAAAGGAGTCAGGTTGTTGACCTGAACAACTCAAAGCACAGAGTCGCCATTAAATGCGGTGGAGAACGAGGTAAGAATAGCAGCAGGCGGGGTGAAGAGGAGCGGGGGTGGCAAGGGTTTACCCAGCCCGTGTGCTGTGAGCTTAGTGGCTCAGTGATGTCTGACCTTTTGTAGCCCTCCAGGCTCCTCTGTCCACGGGGATTCTCCAGGCAAGAATACTATAGTGCATTGCCATTCTCTTTTCCAGGGGATCTTCCCAACCCAGGGATAGAACTCAGGTCTCCCGCATTGCAGGCGGATTCCTTACCATCTGAGCCACCAGGGAAGCCCAAGAATACTGGAGTGGGTAGCCTCTCCCTTCTCCAGGTAGCCTATCTCTTAGCATTCTGGGGGGCTAATGAACTTATTGTAAGGACTTGAGGACCTGTGTCGAGAGGTTGAGCTTCTATAAACACTGCCAGAAACCTGACTCCAGCAATGGTCTGATGAGGGAGGGACCTGCCATGCCACTGCCGCCGCATCACTGTATCCCAGCTATGACAGGATTTCCTATTTGCTACTTGCTGTTTCCTATCAGTTGCTGTCAGCTCCATGCCACTTCCTTACCCAAATGCAACTGTGTAGTCACTGTGTAGTCACTGCTGCTGAGATCTCTCAGCCTCCACCCTCACCAGCAAACACAGATTCTGTGCTGAGTTCCTTTCCTCCAGTTGCTCACCTCTAAATCCAACTCTCCGGCAGCTGCCTCTGATTGGAGGGGTCAGACACTTGTGCTAGCTGCTAAAGAGGCTGGGTAAGCAAGTATTCAGGGGTTTCCCCTGTGGCTCAGTGGTAAAGAATCCGCCTACAATGCAGGAGCTGCAGGGGGCGCAGGTTCAATCCCTGGGTTGGGAAGATGCCCTAGAGGAGGGCATGGCCACCCAATCCAATATTCTTGCCTGGAGAATCCCATGGACAGAGGAGCCTGGCGGGCTACAGTCCCGAGGGTCACAAAGAATAGGACATGACTAAAGCAACTGAAGAATTGATGCTTTTGAACTGTGGTGTTGGAGAAGACTCTTGACAGTCCCTTGGACTGCAAGGAGATCCAACTAGTCCATTCTGAAGGAGATCAGCCCTGGGATTTCTTTGGAAGGAATGATGCTAAAGCTGAAACTCCAGTACTTTGGCCACCTCATGCGAAGAGTTGACTCATTGGAAAAGACTTTGATGCTGGGAGGGATTGGGGGCAGGAGAAGAAGGGGACGACAGAGGATGAGGTGGCTGAATGGCATCACTGACTTGATGGATGAGAGTCTGAGTGAACTGAGTTGGTGATAGGCAGGGAGGCCTGGCGTGCTGCGATTCATGGGGTCGCAGAGTCGGACACGACTGAGCGACTAAACTGAACTGAACTGAAAGCACCCTAGCACGCACACACACAAGCAAGTATTCTGACTTCTCCCTTGAGAAGACAGAACTCATAATGCAGTATGCTTATGAAACAAAGCAAGGGTATTCAGAAATTTCTAAGCAGCTAGAAAACATAACAGGCAGCTGTTAAAATTTTGGATCACCTTTATTTCTTCGGTTCTGCTGCTTTCATCTCTTCCTTTTGGTTTCATTTACCCAAATGATGGGTTTCTTAAATTTATCCATATTTTGTATGTGTCTGTGGGTTAATTTTTACTGGTGAGTATAATTTCATTATATGAATATACCATAATTGTTTTGGGTTTTTTTTTTTTTTTTTTTTTAGGTTGACGGGCCCTGGGTTTTTCCAGTTTGAGGACAATTATGAATAAAACTGCTTTGAACATCCTTGTACAAAGATTTGTACAAACATGTTTTTATTTCCCTTAGGTAAACGTCTAAGAGTGGAAATATTGGGTTATGGGACAGGGGTGTATTTAGTTTTATAAGAAACTGCCAGATCTTTTTTCCAAGCTGGCTGGACCGTTTTATATGAGAGTCCCAGTTGTACTGCCTCTCACAAACACTTGATATTCCCAGGATTCAAACCCGAGTCTGTATCATTCCAGAACGCATCTGCCCAGA
This sequence comes from Capra hircus, assembly GCF_001704415.2. Classification (NCBI taxonomy): domain Eukaryota; kingdom Metazoa; phylum Chordata; class Mammalia; order Artiodactyla; family Bovidae; genus Capra; species Capra hircus. The sequence goes on along the minus strand of NC_030835.1, from coordinate 11,406,164 downwards.
GCTCCTCCCTGCCCTTTGGCAGCAAGTCTGTGTGCCTTTTACCATCAGAACACCTGTTTATTTCCAAATGAGAGGAAGTTTACCGTAATACTTATTCTTGGACTGACCTCGGTCAAGTCCCTTCCCTTCCCTGGACTTCAGTTTCCTTTGAATGACTAGAAGCTTTGGAGAAGGTGATTGTTTACCTTCCTTCCAGTGGTGACATTTTCCTGTGAATGTTTCCAACGTCTGTTCTTTCTTGGTTTCCTTTTCCGTCTGTCACTTGACACTGTACGATTGATTACATTTCTTTAACTGCCTTTGAAAACAGCTTGTTTTTTTTTTTATAGGCTTTAAATAAAATAAAGCTTCATTTTGCTAACAAATTTGAGAAGAAAAGTGGAAGGAAATGTGACAGTTTGTGAACACCTACCCTGAATCACACGCTTACGGAGCCAGTCGCTCGTGTAGTTGTTGAGAACATCCTGCCGTGCAGCTCTTCTGAATGATGTTCTGACCTGAGCTCTGCGTTCCCATCCGCCTGGACCATTCTTCGCTCAGCCAGCCCTGTGGCTTGCTCCCTTGCCTCAGTCCTGTCTTACTTTGTCACTACCTTCCCAGGGACGCCCAGCCCAGCCTATTTAAAATAGAAACTCCTCCTCCTCCTCCCACTCATGGTTCTCTTTGGCATCCTCTCCCGCCTCGCTTTTTTCCCGTATGATCACCACCTAAAACCCATCAATGTTTCTAATATGCTTTTCCATCCCTTCCCCACTCCCAACTGGAGTTTAAGCTCCATGTGATCAGGAATTTATGTCCCTTTTGGTCACTGCTGTAGCTCCTCGCTTAGACACATAGTAAGTAATCAATCCATACCGAGTGCGTGCGTGAATGAATGAGAAGAAGAAAACAGAAATTCTGAGAGGGATTATCTTGTCCAAGGTGACCTTGGTAGTTAAGCCACAGGCCTGGAGACACAAAAGTGAATAAGGCCTGATCACTGCCCGTCTGAGCTGACAGACAGGCTAGCGGGCAAGGCGATGACCGGCTATGATGACATCCGAAGGTTTCTGGTCTCTCTGTCTGACTCAAGCCATGCCAGCGCCTGGATTACTTCAGTATCCAAGGGAATTCACATGCACACAATTTCTGTTGAAAGTATGACTCACAGTATGCTACCCTTGCTGAAGATGTTTCGAGGGGTGTAGTGTAGCGAGGTGCCGTTGCTGGACTCAGAGACCCCAATGACCAGCCCTTCCCCCGATGACCAGCCTGACCTCACTCTCCCAGAGACTCTCAGTGCGGCCCCAGGGGAGAGGATGAGCCTCAACACTACATTGGAGACTCAACTAAAGGGCTCAGAAAGGGCCACCTGACCCAGCCACTAAGCCCACAGCCCCATTCACTGCTCCACCACCTCCCCTTCAGTCCCAGCTATGTGATGAGCAAGAAGATGCTTTTTGGGCCTGGAAAAGCCTTTTCTCTGACCTCCCCCTGCCCCTAGCAGCTTCTTCCCATCTCTGGACCTCAGTTTTCCCATTTGTAGAATTAAGGACTATACTGTTTCTTTGATTCCCTAAAGGATTTGTGCTTTAGTAGAGAGACCCCTGATTTCCAAGTCCTATACAGTTGTTCTTGAGTTTTCTCTCTTTCTCTCTGGCTATACCATCATGGGTAAGTTATTCATTTTCTCTCGGTCTCACGTTGCCCATTCATAAAATCAGAGGTGAATGCCAAGTAATCCTACCTCAGCACCCAGGTGGACTGCCCTGGGAACACAGGGTGATGTCCGCGAAGGACACAGAGGTGAGCGCAGCCTGCAGACCTGAGGTGTTTGTTGCGGGCAAGGCTCAGTCCACAGGAACTCCATCTGCTGGGCAGCTGCACATCTGCCTGGGCTGTGTACTGGCCCTGTGATTCTAGAAGCAGAGCTGCTTGTGTGGGTCTGGGGTCTGCGGCAGGGTCCCCACAGCTGGCCTCCCTAAACCTAAAGAGTGCACTCCACTGCTTCATCAAGCCTTTATCTAGCTGCCAGGGTCCATCACGGGCACTGCAGGACCTGAGGCTGACGGCATGGCCAAGACGGCTGAGAGGAGGGGGAGAAGATCCCAGAGACGCGAGCTTACTGTCAATTAAGGCATGTTCCTGCCACAGGGACCAGCCCACCCAAGAGGGACGTGTGTTTTGTTCCTGGTACAGGAAGTGAGCCGCCCGGGGCCATCTGGGATGTGTTTTCAAGGAAATCTTGAAAACGGCAGCTCCAGCCAGAGGTAAACAGGATTTCATTAAATCATGCCTGGCCCGAGGGACAGGGAGCGGGTGTCTGATTTCGCAGAAGCAGCCGTGTCTCTGTGCGATGTTCCTGGCAGCCATTTTGGTCGAAGACGCGCCTCCTCGGAGAAAATAAACAGACACATTCCGTGTGCCTCCCACCTCCCGACGCCCACCATTTGTCCAGGTGACATTTTCCAAAGCCTTCTGACCAGTTGCACTTTCACCAGCTGGTTGGGAGTTAATCTCAGGATGTCTCTTGGGTGGATATTAACATCCCCTTGTTTGTTCTTTTGAAAATCGGGAAACCCAAACAGTGGGCGATTCAGCATGTTGCCTAGTGTTGTGCAGCTGGGAGGGGGCCAGGCTGAGATGCACACCCAGGTCTTATCACCTGCTGTCTAGTCCCTGAGTCAGCCTCTTAGGACATGAATCTTCTGGTTGTTCCCCCGATTCTCCCATTCTGCCCATGTGAAATGAAGGTTCATGACCCGACAGCTTGGCCCTCATGATGGCCCTGGGAGATCCCCAGAACCGGATTGTACCCATTCTCAGATGGAGAAACAGGGGTCAGCAAAGCTGGTTACTAGCCTGTGTCACTTTGCCAGTTTGGGACCAATCTCGTTGCTGATCTGAGAACTCTTTCTTCTCCTGGACAGTGTCAGGCAAAGAGAACCACATATTCGCCAGGGAAAAGCTCCAACTAATTTTCTAGACACTGGTTCCTGGGTAAGGCTTTCATGAACAGATTTGTTGGCAAACCCTTGGAATGAGTTTTCTCTTTCAGCCCTTCCTTTTGTAGCTGGGCCTGTGTGCCCTCTAGGCGGGGTTCAGATAAGGTTTCTGTGGCTCCTCTGGTCCATGGAGCTATGAACTTGGATCAGAGCACCCGAACTGTGAGTAGTGTTAATCCTCACTAGCCACCCGATAGTAAGTGATTCTCCGTACTGCCTGAGGGCAGCGCCTGCACCAGGCTTTTCTGCAGCGTTCTGCCTGCTTGCAGCGTTGCTACCTGGGTGAAGCATGCCCAGGCTAGCCACAAAGCCCACAGAAACCGGAAGCCTGCAGAATGGGCTACACGTCTCATCCAGGAAGGGAAGCACCCTCTGTGTGGTCCTTTGGGCTTGGCACATTATGTGACATGCACTGCCTTGCTCACCCTCCAATAACCGCAGGACAAAGATGCTAGTTTCGCTATTTCAGAGACAGAAGCTGTAGTTAAGTGACCTGGTCGGGGCAGGTGACTTGGTGGGTGCTGAACTCAGGGCATAGTATCAGTATCCACCACTGCTCCCCTGCTCCGGTGGCCATTGGAGAGAAGTGATCCAGCTCTCCATTCCCTAAACACAGAGCCAGGGGAAGGGCCCAGGAGCCCTGTCTTCAGCCCTAGGAACTCAGTGCTGGGAGGCTTGGGTGTGGTTGTTGAGTTCCATGTCTTCTCTTGGGGATGGGAGAACTGAAGCCAAGTACTGGGGAAGGATTGTTTGATATCACAGCCAAGTTGGCTCTCTAAGGGCCCACACACCCTCTATAAGCACATTGGAAGTTGAGTCCTCTCCAAGGCACAGCTGGGGCAGTCTGCGGACAGCAGGAAGCCTGCGCCCTGCCCTCCAGGGCTCCAGAGAAGCTGATCCACAGGAGAACAGGGGCGGGTCTGCGCCTGGGGCCATTCTCTCCGACGCCTGCGCAGTGCCCCCATCTGGCCTTGCCTGTGGATCCGCATCTTGCAGCTGTGTGTCAAAGCTCCCTGAACCATTCCTCCCTGTCTTTCCAGTGATATACGGTTGAGTCCTCGCTCTCTCTTCTTTTTATGCCATAAAGAGAGAAGTGTTTTAAGAAGTCCCAGGGGAGACAAGTTAGCTGATGATTGAAAGAGGCATCTCACTAAAACACTGAGAGCTTGGCCTTAGCTCTGCCACTTAAGTGCTGGTGGGTCTTTCCCAGCCAACCCATCCCCACTCCAGGCCCCTTCCTTGTCCACCCCAGTCCTTATTCAGGGACGCAGTTCAAATAGGAACTTTGAGCTCCAGAAAGAGCTTCATGTGCATGCATGTCTGAGCATTTTGGGAGTCCTCAAAGCATAGAATTCTCCTGCTAAATACCAGCAAGGCTCCTCTAGCACCAGAATAAAGCACTGAGAGCCCCAAGCACATTTCCAGTCTCTTTCTCCACTGATTCCTTCCCACCACCCTGGGCAGCTCAGAGACTCACCCTGGGCATCGGGTGAGTCGCTGAGGAAAAGGTCAATCAAAAGCACTGTGAGCAATGGCTGCTTCTAAGGGATGTGTGTGTGTACGAGCCTGAGTCCATACGTGATATCTTGAAAACAGTTGGGGATAATAACCAAAGGTATGCGGGTAGTTACACAGGAGCACGGGTAGCACGCAGGGAAAGCCATCTTCTCTGCAGGGAGTGGGGAAGGGAGTCATTCATTCATTCAGCAACATCTTCGCTGAGTTCCTGCCATGTTCCAGTTTGTGCTAGGGGCTGGAATGAATGATGAGCAAAGGAGAAACGTCCTTGCTCTCTCAACTCTTAAAGCCTGATTAGTAGGCAGACAACTACATACATGACTATATAAGAATAAGATGAGACAATACTAGAAACGACCATACAGGCTGATGTAAGGCAAATGTGAAGAGACGAAACCGAGCTGACCTGGAGAAGGGGACTCCATGAGAACGTGAACCCTGAACCAAACCCTAGAGGATGAGGAGGTAAATAGGAGAAGAGGAGACAGAGGAAGAGATGCCTTGGGCAGAGGACATGGCTTGTACAAAGGCCCTGTGGCAGGGAGAAGCATAGCACAGTGGATGGGCCGGAAGAAGACCCAGGTCACTGAAGCTCAGAGTTGGGGGGATGAGTGGGGGGTGAGCGTGGAGAGGGTGGAGGACACTGTAGAACAGGCTGGGGCTGGTTCTTCCTCGTAAAAGTAATGCAAAGCCATCAGATAGTGTGAAGCTGAGAGCGCTCCTCAGACCTGTATTTAGGAAGGCCCTTCTGACAGTTTTGGTGGATGAGGGGTAGGGAACAGGACAGGCGGATAAGAAAAGACAACTGTTTAGGAGGAGTTCCGGTTATCCATACAGAAGGGAGATGTTAGTCACTTTGTTAAGAGTGATGATGAGAGAGCTGGAGAGAGACAGACAAATTCAAGAGATGCTTAAGGGGTCAAGTCAGCATGACCTGGTGAAGGATTTTTTTCATTTTTCAGAATTGAAGTATGGTTGATTTACAGTGTTGTGTTAATTACTGCTAAAGAGCAAAGTGACTCAGTTATATACATACACACATTCTTTTCTCGTATCCTTTTCCATGGTGGTTTATCACAGCATACTCCCTGTGTTACACACGGGTTCAACCCCTGGGTCGGGAAGATCTGCTGGAGGAAGGCATGACAACCCACTTCAGTATTCTTACCTGGAGAATGCCATGGACAGAGGAGCCTGGCAGGACTCCCAGAGGAGTCCATAGCGTCACAAAGAGTCGGACACGGCTGAAGTGACTTAGCACGCACGTACGCACATGCTATACAGCCGGACCTTGTTGTTTTTCCTTTCCCTATATGCCAGTTTGCGTCTGCTAATCCCAGGCTCCCAATCCATCCCTCTCCTGCCCAGCCGTCCCCCTTGACAGCCACCAGTCTATCCTCTATATCTGTGATTCTGTCTCCGTTTTATAGACGCATTCGTTTGTGACATGTTTTGGATTCTACATGTGAGTGATATTATACGACACTCGGTTTTCTCTCTCTGACTTACTTCTCTTAATAGGATAATCTCTAGTTGCATTGACCTGGTGAAGGATTCTGTTGGGAGGGAGGAGGGAATAGGAAATATCCAGGCTGAAATGACCCCAGGACTATTAATGGGATTAAGAAACAGTGGTTGTGGTCACCCTTCTTCTGTGCTTTTTATTGTGGATGCTACTTCCCAGGAAATTATGGGAGGACAAAAGATCACAGCGGGTTCAGAAAGAGATGGGACCAGAATAGTACATAGAGTATAGGCCAGGATTGAAGCCAGGGCGCAGTGGCACCAGAAGACAAGCAAAGCTTTAGCCATCCTGCTCCACGCTCCTTCTGTCTTGGTCTGGCCCAGGCCCTGCATGGTGATGCCCGTTGGGAGGGGAGGGGGCTGACTGCACACTCTTTGTCCTCAGTTTGGACAGCGCCCCTATCCCCTCCCTCCCTCCTCAGTCTCTTCCTGCTTCTTGCACTGCACTGTGGGCAATTCCTTTGGCGGTGCCCCCCAACTCCACACTGTGGCAGACTAGTTATATTGACCATCCCTCTTAATCCTCCCAGCAGCTCCTGGAGGAAGGTACTAGTCATCTGCATATCCATTTTGCAAATGAAGAAAGTGGAAGCCCAGAGAGATGACTTAATTTGCCCAAAGTCACGCCACTGGCAATGGACCTCTGGTTTGTCTGAGTCCAAAGGCCAGGCTTCACCGCTAATCCCTACCTGCTTGTCCCTGCTGGGTCCTCAGCCCGACAGCCAGGCTGGACCTCAGCTGGGGAGTGAGACTATGCCCCATGTCTCCACCTTCCAGAGATTCCTTCCCCCTGGTGCCTTTCGCCTCCCATAGTAGAGCAGAGCTGTCTGGCACAACTCTGGCAGGCAGCAGGCTCTCAGTTCAACTCCTTCACTCTCAGCCCCCCTTAGGACTCAGACCAATGTAACCCTAACTCATTCTCTTCCTGCCCCGCGGCCCTTTAGCAGTCCTAAACAGTGAGATGCCTGGGATGGAGTGGTGGGTGTCCTCTCACCACTGAAGAGCCTCCTGGTTGTCTCAGCAAGCCCTGAACTCAGAGCAGCCTGTGAGTCTCCAACATTGGGTCCCAGAAAACCCCATTCCCTGAGCCCCACCAATCCATGGTCCACGTGGACCTCATTCCCGGCCCGAGGTCCACACAAACTGGAGCCCTGGGCGTGCACCACAGCAGCTTGAAGCATCAGTTTGGTCCCAGCACCTCCTCTCTAAACTTAAGTCCCCAGACTGGAGAAATCCTGACTTTTGCCTAGAGAAATAGCAAAGGTCCTTTCCAGCTCTAAAATTCTGCGATTCTCTGTGGAAAATGACCAGAAAATAGCAGAGCACATCTCATTCCGAATAAATCAAGGAGTCTATGGACACTCTCTAATTCCTAACCATACCTTTTCAACAAATTCCTCATTCTCTCGGAACAATAGTTCAATTAAAAATGTCCCGGGGATGGAAACTTTCATCTGCTTGGGTCCCTCCTCTATCTGCAGTGCCCAGGCCACTGCCTGACACGTGGTTCGATAAATATTTACTGGCCACCTGGATTCATTAGTTTATTAAGGACGCTGCAACAAAGGACAACAAACTAGCTGGCTTTAAAACCATAGGAAGTCACTCTGACAGTTCTGGAGGGGAGACATACAAAGTCCAGATGCCGACAGAACCATGCTCCTTCTGACACCTGTAGGGGAGAACCCTTCCTCACTTCTTGCTAACTTCCAGGGGCGGTGGCCGTCAATCCCTGGGGTTCCTTGGATCGTAGACGCATCAGTTTCCACCTCTGCCCTCACGTGGTCATCTCCCTCCTGTGTCTCTGTCCTTTTCTTTCTTATAAGGACACCAACCGCACTGGACTTGGGCCCACCCCAATAACCTTACCTTAACTTGATTCCCTCTGCAAAGACCCTTTTTCCAAATAAGATCACATTGTCAGATAAAGGAGTTGGTACTCCATTACATCTTTTGGGGGACGGGATTCTGCTGTAACACTGAATAGATACTCAAACACGTCCTGGGATGTTCCATTCCTGACTTCTGTTTCGGAAGGGCTCCTGCTGGAGTGGGCTCCCTGCCACTTCCCGGCTGAGCCAGTGTTTCCTTTTCAGGAGCCAACACAGCCTGGTGGTGGCGATGGTGGGGGTTGGGGCGTCTTCTATTTCTAGATCCCTAAGGCTGGAAGGAATCTGGGGCCCATCTGGGCCTCCCCCTCATGTTCCAGCAGAGCAAAACTGAACCAAGGAAGGGACACAGGGCTGGCTCTGGGTCCCAGAGGAGGTAGGTTAAGCCTGCCCCATTTCTCCTTGGTCACTGTTTACAATCTGCCTGCATTCTAGAAGGGACTTACAGGAGGCTGATAGGGAGCTTGTATGGTTGCCTCAATTTGAAGCCATGAACCATCTGGGCTGGGCTTGTGAAGGAGGAGTTAGAATGCATTTGCTCAAATTAAATAATTCTCCGGCTCTGTGAGGGTCCCTCAGTGGCTGATTATGGGAGGCATCTGCCAGCTCCTGCTGCCCCCGCCCCTGTGCTGGGGACAAGGCTGCTGAAGAGGGGACAAGGAGATGAAGCATACAGAAGAGGCAACAGACATTCCAGTGGGGCCCCAGGTTGACTCCAGAGTGGGGGTTCAGTCATGTCTGGGTGTGTTAGAAGGGCCCGCTGGGAGTTTATTTGCATGATGACTGCAGCTGTTTTCTATCACTGTCATGAAAACAATTGCAAGCTTAGGAGCTCAAAAACAACTTGAGTTTATCAGTTCATAGTTCTGTGTGTCAGAAGTCTGGGTGAGCTGGGCAGGTTTCTCCAATCCAGGTCTCACAAAGCCAAGGTCCGTGTGTTGACTGGCCAGGACTCTTCTCTGGAGGTGCTGGGGGAGACTCTGCTCCCAGCCTCACCCAGTTCTGTCCTTTGTGGCTGCCCCACTGAGCTCCTATTCCCTTCTGGGTGTTGTGGGATATCTCCGTCAGCCTGGTAAGACCCCCTACTGTCCTCATCCCATTGCCTCCTCTGTCTTCAAAGCCAGCAATGACACAGCAAATCCTTCTCATGATCCGATCTCTTCGGCTTCTTCTGCCTCAGTTCTTCTGTCTCCACTTGAGAAAGTTCTCTGCTTTTTAAGGCTCAGATGATTAGAGCAGGCCCACCCAACTAATTCAGATACTCTCCATGTTTTAAGCCCATAACCTTAATTATGCCTGCTAAGTCACAAAGAGTCAGACACGACTGAGCGACTGAACTGAACTGAACTGAACTGAAGTCATTTTTGTCATGTAACATAACCCATTCTAAGGTTCCAGTGATTAGGGTATGCGTGCCTTTGGGAGATCCTGTTTCCTGGGACCCCAGTGATCCTAAAGGAAGAGGAAGCCTCAGGCGTTGGAGGGAGATCTGAGTCTGAGTTACAATTTGGCCTCTTCCACTCATCTCAGCCCAGCGTCTTGGGGCAGAAGATGAAAAAAATGGGGTAAGGACTCAGCTGTTACTGGAAGTGAAAAGGAATGAGCTGTTTCTACAAAAATGTTCATAAGTTGGAGCACTTTGCGACATCTTTGTGAAGGTGTGACGCAGAAAATGGGACAGATCTCTTTTTCCCTTTAGTGCAAAATATAGTTTCTCCTGCTGCCCAGGGGCTTAGGAGGGGCATCTCCCAGTGCAGCACCTCAGCAATGGCAGACTTGCCTGATGGCTGGGTGCTTGGCGGTGCTGGTGGCAGGGCCGAGGGCCGGAGGTAGTGCCAGATTCTGGGCCAGCCTAGGAAGACCACCTCCTGGAAAGCTTTGCTAGGTGGGCCTTGGGAGCAGTGGCTGTGCTGAGAGGTCTTCATGGGACCTTTGGAACAAGGAGTCCACTGGAAGCAGGCCTTCTTGGGAGGGCCGAATAACAATGGAGCTAACGTGACCATCACAGGCTGGTGGGGAATACTGCTGGGATCCTGTGTGCGTGAGTGAATATAGTTATATGAGTATAGATTTGTGTAATCACCATCACAATTAAGACAGAGAACAGTTCCATCACTCAGCCTCCCCCCCCACAGAATTCCTCATGCTGCTGCTTTTTGTCAACCCCCCTACCTGTATCCCATGCAAGCACTGATCTATTCTCCATCTCCATACTTTGCCTTTTCCAGAATGTCACAGAGGTGGAATCAGACAATACGTAAACTTATGAGGTAGCTTTTTGCTCAGCCTAATGCCTTTGAGATGCGCTCATGTTGTGACATGCATTAAAAACCCCTTCTTTTTTATTGCTGAGTACTTAGTATTCCAGTGTTTAAATGGACCACAGTGTGTTTATCCACTCACCCACTGAAGGACATTTAGGCTGTTTCCATTTTGGGCAATTATAAATGGAGTGCTGTTTGCATGAACACGTTTTTATTTCTCTTGAGTAAATGCCCAGTAATGGATCATTAGGTCATGCAGTATCTGTGTGTTTACCTTTAAAAGAAACTCCTGAACTGTTTTCCAGAATGGCTGTTCATTTTTGCATTCTCTCCAGCAATGTATAGCGTTCCAGTTGCTCCATATACTCACCAGCATTTGTGGGATTTTGTTTGTGTTTTGTTGTTGCCATTCTGATAGATTCTGATGGTATCTTGGATGTTTATTTTATTTTGAATTTCATGAACTTATTTGCCATCTGTGTGTCTCCTTTGGGGAAATGTCTCAATTGCTTGCCCAATTTTTTTATTGGGTCGTTTATGTTCCTTCTGTTGAGCTTTGAGAGTTATTTGTGTATTCTGGATACAAGTCCTTTGTCGGGTATGTGGTTTACAAATATTGTCTCTCAGTCTGTAGTTCGTCTTTTCATTTTCTTAGCAGTGTCCTTCAGAGGCAAAAAAGTTTTAACGAAGGCCCATTCATCCATTTGTTTCTTTAATGAATGATGCTTTTAATGTCACTTCTAAGAACTCTGCCTGACTCGAGGTCATGAAGATGTTCCCTGATGTTTTCTTCTAAAAGTTTAATCATTCTAATTTAGATCCATAATCCATTCTGTGTAAAGAATGTGTGAGCTTGGTTTTTTGGTTTCATTTTGTATTTTGCGGTGGATATTCAATCGTTCCACTGCTGCTTCTTACAACGATAATCTCATCTCTATTGAATTTGTCAAAAATCAGTTGGTCATATTTGTGTCTATTTCTGGGTTATTTATTATGTTTTATCAGTTTACTTGTTTACCAAGGCCCTGCAGTCTTGATTTTGTTGCTGTTCAGTCTCTAAGTCGTGTTCGGCTCTTTGCGACCCCTCGGACTACAGCACGCCAGACTTCCCTGTACTTCACCATCTCCCAGAGTTTGCTCAAACTCATGTCCATTGAGTCAGTAATGCTATCTAACCATCTCATCCTTCACCCCCTTCTCCTCCTGCCCTCAATCTTTCCCAGCATCAGGGTCTTTTCCAATGAGTCGGATCTTTGCATCCGGTGGCCATAGTATTGGAGCTTCATCTTTGGCATCAGTCCTTCCAATGAATATTCAAGGTTGATTTCCTTTAGGATTAACTGGTTTAATCTCCTTGAAGTCCAAGGGACTTTAAAGAGTCTTCACTTCATCACTGGAGCTTTAAAACGGAGTAGTGTCACTTCTCTAAATCTTTTTTTTTTTTTTTCTTTTCAAATTTGTTATGGCTATTCTAGTTCCTTTTTCTATAAATTTTAGAATCAGCTTGTCCATATCTACAAAACATGCTGCTGGGATTTTGATTGGGAGTGCCTTAAATCTATAGAACAATTTGAGGGAAAACTGACTTCTTAACTATATTGAGTCTTTCAATCCAGAAACACAGTATGTCTCTCCACTTATTTAGATGTTATTCCTTTAATAAGCACTTTGTAGTGTTTATCACAGAGAAGACAATGGCACCCCACTCCAGTACCCCTTGCCTGGGAAATCCCATGGACGGAGTAGCCTGGTAGGCTGCAGTCCATGGGGTCGCTAAGAGAAGGACACGACTGAGCGACTTCACTTTCATGCATTGGAGAAGGAAATGGCAACCCACTCCAGTGTTCTTGCCTGGAGAATCCCAGGGACAGAGGAGCCTGGTGGGCTGCCGTCTATGGGGTCGCACAGAGTCGGACACGACTGAAGTGACTTAGCAGCAGCAGCAGCATCAGTGTTTATCATGCAAGTCCTGAAGATGCTTTCTTAGATTTATTTAATTTGGGGGGATTTTGTACATAAGTAATTTAATGATGTACATGGTATCAATTTTTAAAATTCTGGCTTCCAATTGTTTATCACCAGCATATAAAAATATGATAGATTTTTTTTCATGTTGACCTTATATTGTGCAACCTTGCTAAACTCAATAATAAGTATTTTTGTTTTGTTTTTTTTTGTAGATTCTTTGTGTTTTTTTTTTTTTTTTTTTGGTCATGTTGCCTGTGAATAGGGATAGTTTTAGTTCTTCCTTTAAAATCTGTGTGCCCTTTATCTGTTTTTCTTCCCTTATTGTGCTAGGGCTTCTGGTATGAGAGTGCATAGCAGCTGTGAGAGTGAACAGCTTTGCCTTGTTGTCTGTTTTGGGAAGGCAAGCATTCAGTCCTTCATTATTGAATTTGATGTTAGCCATGAAATTTTTGTAGATACTCTAAATCAAGTTAAGGAAGTTCTCCTCTAATCATTATTTGCTGAAACTTTTGTCACAAATGTATGTTGAATTTTGTTAAATTTTTTCTGCACTGATTGATATGATTGTGTGGCTTTTATTGTTTAACCTATTAATATTATAGCTCGTGTTCATTAGTTTTAAAACATTTAGCTAATCTCCATTCCTGAAATAAATCTAATTCTGTTGTCATGTATTATTTTTTAATATATTTTGCTAATATTTTCTTGAATATATTTGCATGTTCATGCAGGGTATTAGTGTATAGCTTTTTCTTCTAGTGCTGTTTTTCTTTATGATTTTGACTTCAGAGTAGTGACAGCCTTATAAAATGAGTCAAGAGGTTATTCCTTCTATTTTTTGGATATTATTACGTACAGTCAGTATAATTTTTCTTTAAATATCTGGCAGAATATGGCAATAAAACTATCTTGGCCTAGAGTTTTAATGACAAATTCTTTGTCTTTAATAAATATAGGACTATTCACATTATCTATTTTTTCCTAGGTGACTTTTAGTCATTTATTGCTTTCAAGTAAAAAGTCCATTTCATTTAAGTTATTAAATTTATGTGCATAAACTCATTTATAGTGTTCTCTTTTTATCCTTTCAGTATCTATGGGATCTATGATTTTAGAGGTTTGAGGGGACTTAAAAATAACACCCCCTGTCTTCCCCCATTGCTCAGGAAGGGATCAGGCAGTAGCCTTTAATCCTGATAAAGCCAACTTGGTGAACATTAATTTGCTTTAGATGGGAGGCTCACTAACACACCTGGGATGATACTCAGCCATCTAATCATAGTAGTTTTGAAAAACACAGGCTCTGTTACACTAGCCAGCCTCTGCAAAACCTGTGACTTATAGAGATGTGCTCTCTGCAGGTGATAGATTTCAAAGTCGCAAGAAGGAAAGAAGTCCTGGTCCTAGAGATTGAATGTTTGCGTCTCCCCGAAATGCATTTGTTGAAACCTAATTCCCAACGTGATGCTGTTCGGAAGTGGAGCCTTTGAGAGGTGATTGGGTCACGAGGATGGGGTCATCGTGAATGGGGATTAGTGTCCTTGTAAAGGAGACCCCTTTCTATCGTGTGAGGACACAGTAAGAAGATGGCCTTCTATGAACTGGGAAGCAGGTTCTCACCAGGCTCTGAATCTGCCAGTAGCTTGATCTTGGACTTTCCAGGCTTCAGAACTGGGATAAATAATGTTTGATGTTAAGCCAGCCAGTTTCAGGTATCTTTGTTATAGCAGCCTGAACGGACTAAGATGCCCTGCACGTCCATTTCCTTCTCACACACTCGCCAGATAAGGTGGGTAGAGAGTGTTAGGCCAGCAGAGGTTCCTCAGCACTGAAGCAGGAGCCAGGGAGAAGGAGATTCCCCTTCAATAACTCACAAGAACTGTACTCTAATCATGGCGGAAATAAATGGAGAAGTTGGGGAGGGGAGGTGACCTCACGTCCCACAATAACTGGTGGGAACAAGAGCCAAATAAATCTCCCTGGTTAGACTAATGTCATATGCAGGTTCATGTCTAACACAGGTTACAAAAATCACAATGGGATACATTAAATTTTAGATCAGACCTTTGTGACAGTGTTGTGACAATATGGAGGAAGTGATGACCAAGTGCAGAGTCCAGAATGAGAGTAGAGTCAGGCCAGACTTCACGGAAGGAGTGTAACTTACATAAGTAGTGGATGGGAAGGGGCTAGAACTCAGGGGGATGGTGAATGGGGAGGAATGGGGGGATAAGGTGGGAGAAGTGGGTCAGAATGGGGTGGAAAAGGGTTTGAAATACCATGCTAAGAGTCAGGGGTACTCTTTTAGGGGGAGGAGCTAGGGAGGAGTTCATTAAGAACAGTGCTTGGGGAGACATATCTTGGAAAGTAGTGAAATATCCATAGCATTAGCAGAAGTCATTGCTCAAGGCCTCGAGTTAGTGCCTATCTTCCCTCACTCTTCCCCCAACTCCACCTCTCTGATGCCCTCCCCTGAGGCCCTTGGACCCTATCACAAGCCAGCAAGCAGAAATTAATGCCTGGCTCTGCTTTGGTCCGTGGCTGAGGTCCATCCCAATGTTCTGGTGGGTTGGTGCCCATGTATCCTGGCTCTTAGGTGAGTTTTTTCAAAAAAACTATTTGCCATCAACCCATTTCCATTTTGAGAGTTTGAGGAACAACAGCTGAAGACCACTCAGTGGTTGAGCCATGGGAGCTGCAGAGCAGTCTTCAGCGGCAGGCTGAGCACTCCAATCTTCACAGGGGAGTCGAATAGTCTCAGAGGGCACCCCCTGCCTTCGGACGCCCAACTCTGGTTGAGTAGACGTGAACTGCAGAGCTGGAGCGGTCCGTCCACCCTGAAATTCCTCCTTGGTCACAGTCTTGTCAACTGCTGCCTGCTCTTCCTTTTCAGTCTTTTCAGAATCTCTGTAGAAGCAGAGATGAGGCATGACCTTCCATGGGGGTTCACTGGAGATGCCATGCATGGGCAGAACTTCCTGGGCAAACAGCCACCACATCAGAGCCACTGAGTGAGCTCTGTCTGTGCTGCATGGGATGGCGGTAGCCATAGAACACAGAGTGTCTGTGTTATGCAGAGCAGTGGATGGCAGGTTAGTGTAAGGGGCTTCTGTGAGATGTGGTGGTCAGCCCTGGGATCAGTAACCACCAGAAGTCTTGGCTACCAGAAGGCTGCCTGGATCAGGTTAGTGAAAGTTCCAGGAGTGGAGCAGCCAGCAGTAGGAGGGGCTCGAGGGGCAGCAGCAAATTTGTTAGCCAGTATTCCCAGAGGATAGGACACTGGTTCGTCAGTTGGGTTTTCAGTGGCAACCACGGCGTAAGCCGTCTGCAGAAGCTTCGGCCAGGTCTCCTTCAGATTCATGATGGAGACACCATCCCTCTTCCTTTTGTAGATGGCTTGGAAGCCAAGGTTGGTGCTACCTCACTGGGTTCCTGGGAGTTTGAGGATGTCCTCCTCCTTCATTAGCAGGACATTGAGGGCTCCGGACATTGTGAAAGTTTCCTTTTAAGTTCCAGTGGGAATCCAGAACAATGTCACATGGACCATTTTCTGGGTAGTGCGGAAAGGTGATTCTTAGGTATTTTGTCTCTCCACCTTCAGCAGCCTTGAGGACATGATGAGGAAGGAAGAATTCATGCTGCCCAGGGATCTTGCCCTTCCACTCTGAGCTCTCAAGTCCATCTGAATGTGGCAGGCACAAGACCACAGAGCTTGGAGAACTCCTCATGTTTGGATTTAAAAACAAAACCATAGCATTTCATAGAATTATTTTCCCTCAATAGAATAAAAGTTCCAGGAGAGAAAAGTAGTTCCTTTGGACCCTGCTCTCCCTTTAAGTCAAATAAACATCTGTCAAGGAGGAACAAGACAGAATTCCTTGTGATCAGATGCTCCTGGTTCTACAGCAATTTATCAAAGCCCTTCTCATCAATTAGAGAAATATTTGAAAAATCATCACAGCTCCTGCAAGCGCCTCATGTATAATTCAAAGCGGTGGCTCCGGATGGAGTGAGGAAGCTACAGAAGCCAGCCCTGCCTTTTGAAGGTAAACCTGCCTATTGTCCCTTTCATCCCAAACCTAGGAACAAACTCCGGGGCCCTTGAAAATTGTATTTCTACTGAAGTGTAGACATCTTAAGCCTGATGTGTAGACACTTTACCTCCCAGGGAGCCCCCTATAGGGACACCACTTCTCAGTTCTTGGAAATTAGGTGTCCCTATGAGATTAAGACAATGAGTAGGGACCCCTCTCACGTGTGCAGTATTCTGCTTTTTAATCCCAGCCTCCAATACCAAGTGTTTCAAAGAAGGCAACCAATAAAGGAAAAAACAAACATGTGATCAAATCATAACCATGTAAAAGCACCCTCACTTTTCCTTTTTTACTTGCTATTCCCACAAGTCAGATATTATCTTGATTTTATAAATGAGGAGACTAGAACAGAGAGGTGAAATGACTTGCTCAGGGTTGCAGAGCAAATTTACAGTGAATAGTGTTCGTACTTCGGCCACCAGACACTTTCTCTGTGGGTACAAACCCAAATTTTCGTTTTGATTCTGTTGCTCGACTTGAATAGTATGGAGACCCACAAGTTAGAAATTGACCTTTTTTTTTTTTTCATAGAATAAAAAGGCTTACATAAAAAATATCAAATACTTTTTGCTAAGTACAGTGGCTATATTGCTTATGTTATTTAAACCTCTGCGTACCTGAATTATATTTAACAGTTTCAATTAATTTTACTTTTGAATTGCACTAAGGGGCGACTCAGTGGTAAAGAATCTGCCAGCTAAGGCAGGAGACACAGGAGACTTGGGTTTGGTCCCTGGGTGGAGATCTCCTGGGGGAGGAAATGGCAACCCACTCCAGTATCGTTGCCTGGAAAATCCCATGGACAGAGGAGCCTGGTGGGCTACAGTCCACGGGGTCCCAAAGAGCTGGATAAGACTGAGCGACTGAACACATATGCACGCAAGAACATGAAGAGCCCACAAGATTTAAGACCCCAGCACCGCCAGCTCAGGGCGCAGAGCTGACACAGGGAGGCATGGGAAACATGTGTCTGTACAGTGGAGGAACTGCTTCCTTCGGATTCGATCCAGAAGTTCCTCTTGTGTTCACACGTGGTCTCCACCTGCCCTTGCAATATGAGCAACAGAGGCGGCTCTGAGTGGGACAGGGTGGGCTCTGTAGGATTCCTTGTGCAGTGGGTGAGTGGGCCAGACCCTCTGCAGGGCATGTGCAGTGCAGGCAGACAGTCGTCAGCTCTGTGCTCGAGGAGGTAGGGGAACACTGGAAACGAGGTAGGTGAAGACCAGAATTCTAAGTAGTTCTGAGGGCAGAAAACGAGCATCCTCTTCCATGAGTGAGAAGGCCTTTTGAAGGTAAATGACAGTCCATTGCAGATCAAATAGGCCAGACATGCAAACCGTAGGTGTAGAGAAGAGGGACCCGGAACAGCACAAGCAGAAATATCCACTGGGACTGGGCGATGAAGGCTGGCCCCGCAGGAGGAGAGGTGCATATGGGAAGGGTCTGGCCTGGCCTCACTACTCTGGGCCCAGCCCCCAGCACAGTGTCTAGAACTCAGCAGATGCTTAGCAAAGTGAAAGATGGTGCTCCGGCTTCACTTCCTGCAGAAGCTGACTAAGATGCTCCAGAATGCCAACAAGGACCTACTGTGGAGCCCATTTAACTCTGCTCAATCTGATGCACCAGCCTGGAGGGGATGGGTGCTTGGGGGGGAGAACGGATACATGTGTATGTATGGCCGAGTCCCTTCACTGTTCACTTGAAACTACAACATTGTTGATCTGCTGTAACCCAATACAAAATTAAAATTTTGAAGTTTGAGGGAAAAAAAATACTATAGATGCCCCAGTGTGAGCTCGGGCCCCCTCTTCTGAGCTCCCATGATACCCCAGGCTTGCAGATCACCGAAATACAGCCACATTGCCTTATAAGGATCTGGTTTCCAGTCTGCTTCCTTCCTAGAACCACTTTTGCATTCCAGCGTCTCCTCTAGCATATGGTACATATTAAGCCCTAAAGGAAGGAGGGACAGACGGGAGGGAAGAAGGGTTTCGTCAGCTACTTGGGGCTAAGGGTTTCACCAATAACTGAAAGAGGAGAAGAAATTGGGAGTTAATAGGAGGCCTCACTGTACATCATCCCAAGGATGCTGGATGTAATTATGCCGCTGTAAATGCCATAAGGAGTCACGCATAGTTCTCCTATAGGGGAAGCTTGGCCATGCTGTTATTCTGCCAGAGTGTGAGTCTCAAGATATCACAGTCTTTCTTGGTCATCATTGTTTCACTCAGTTCAGATCAGTCACTCAGTTGTGTCTGACTCTTTGTGACCCCATGGACTGCAGCATGCCAGGCTTCCCTGTCCATCACCAACTCCTGGAGCTTGCTCAAGCTCATCTTCATTGAATTGGTGATGCCATCCAACCATCTCATCCTCTGTCATGCCCTTCTCCTCCTGCCTTCAATCTTTCCCAGAATCAGGGTCTTTTCTAATGAGTTGGCTCTTCGCATCAGGTGGCCAAAGTATTGGAGCTTCAGCTTCAGCATCAGTCCTTCCAGTGAACACTCAGGACTGATATCCTTTCAGATCGACTGGTTGGATCTCCTTGCAGTCCAAGGGACTCTCAGGAGTCTTCTCCAACACCACAGTTCAAAAGCAGAAACTCTTCAGTATTCAGCTTTCTTATGGTCCAACTCTCACATTCATACATGACCACTGGAAAAACCATAGCCTTGAGTAGATGGACCTTTGTTGGTAAAGTAATGTCTCTGCTTTTTAATATGCTGTCTAGGTTGGGCATAGCTATTCTTCCAAGGAGTAAGCGTCTTTTAATTTCATGGCTGGAGTCACCATCTGCAGTGATTTTGGAGCCCCCCAAAATAAAGTCTGTCACTGTTTCCATTGTTTCCCCATTATTTTCTATGAAGTGATGAGACTGGATGCCATGATCTTAGTTTTCTGAATGTTGAGTTTTAAGTCAACCTTTTCACTCCTCTTTCACGTTCATCAAGAGAAGAAGCTCTGTAGTTCTTCTTCACTTTCTGCCATAAGGGTGGTGTCATCTGCATATCTGAGGTTATTGATATTTCTCCCGGCAATCTTGATTCCAGCTTTTGCTTCATCCATTCCGGCATTTCACATGATGTACTCTGCGTATAAGTTAAATAAGCAGGGTTTTAATATACAGCTTTGACGAACTCCTTTCCCAATTTGGAACCAGTCTGTTGTTCCCTGTCTGGTTCTAACTGTTGCTTCTTGACCTGCATACAGATTTCTCAGGAGGCAGGTAAGGTGATCTGGTGTTCCCATCTCTTTCATTTTCCACAGTTTGTTGTGATCCACACAGCCAAAGGCTTTGGCGTAGTCAATAAAGCAGAAGTAGATGTTTTTCTGGAACTCTCTTGCTTTTTTGATAATCCAGTGGATGTTGGTAGTTTGACCTCTGGTTCCTCTGCCTTTTCTAAATCCAGCTTGAACATCTGGAAGTTCTCAGTTCATGTACTGTTGAAGCCTGGTTTGGAGAATTTTGAGCATTACTTTGCTAGCATGTGAGATGAGTTTAATTGTGTGGCAATTTGAGCATTATTTGACATCACCTTTCTTTGGGATTGGAATGAAAACTGACCATTTCTATTCCTGTGGCCACTGCCGAGTTTTCCAAATTTGCTGGCATATGAGTGCAGCACTTTCACACCACCATCTTTTAGGATTTGAAACAGCTCAACTGGAATGCCATCACCTCCACTAGCTTTGTTCATAGTGATGCTTCCTAAGGCCCACTAGACTTCACACTCCAGGATGTCTGGTTTTAGGTGAGTGATCACAGCATCGTGGTTATCTGGGTCATGAAGATCTTTTTTGCACAGTTCTTCTGTGTAGTCTTGCCACTTCTTAGTATCTTCTGCTTCTGTTAGGTCCATACAATTTGTGTCCTTTATTGAGCTCATCTTTGCATGAAATGTTCCTTTGGTATCTCTAATTTTCTTGAAGAGATCTCTAGTCTTTCCCATTCTATTGTTTTCCTCTATTTCTTTGCACTGATCACTGAGGAAGGCTTTCTTATCTCCCCTTGCTGTTCTTTGGAACTCTGCATTCAGATGCTTATATCTTTCTTTTTCTCCTTTACCTTTCACTTCTCTCCTTTTCTCAGACAACCTTTTTGCATTTCTTTTTCTCGGGGATAGTCTTAATCACTGCCTCCTGTACAATGTCATGAACCTCTGTCCATAGTTCTTCAGGCACTCTGTCTATCAGATCTAATCCCTTGAATCTATTTGTCACTTCCACTGTATAATCGTAAGGGATTTGATTTGGGTCATACCTGAATGGTCTAGTGGTTTTCCCTACTTTCTTCATTAGCACCTGGTATATAACAACTTAATACACATTGGTTGAATGCATGAATGAACAGTGAATGAACTGGGCCTTTTATGTTCTTTATAAAGTCCTGGTTTACTGAGCCTGTCTGTGTGTGGTTCTCATGGTTCTCAGCTATATCCATGACGATGAGAGTTCATAGCCTGAGGCCCACAGGAGATGCTCAAGCCAGCGGCTCACTGCTGCACGCAGGCTCCACCCTCAAAATGTTCAACCTCACAGTTAAACCATGTGGGGCCTCCCGGTGGAGGAGGGACCTGTTCTGAATCCCATGGCCCTACCTTTAGAGCAGGTGTGGATGTGAGAATGGTCCTTCCCTTTACTGGGCTCATCTTCCCCTCTATGAAATGAGATGGCTCCCTAAGATGATCCCAAAGCTTTTCCAGCATTTCCGGAAAGATGAGGAGGGAGGCTGAAGTGGCAATGGCATCCTAGCATTTTCACTCGGCAGTTCCACCCCAAGTTTCCGGGATTCTTGGGATCAGGGTGGTTGTGTGGGATGAGCTTCGAGGAGACGTGAGTAAGCATGAGTCAGCACCCCTGCTCGGGGCATAGGAAAACGTGTCAGAGGCATGGAGGGGGACCTGCCTTCTCTATGGAGACAGCAGACTTCCAGACTAAAGATAGGGCCTGCCTCCCAGTGGGGAGGGGGCTGCAGGGGTTTCCTGCCTCCAGGTGGAGGGATGGAGACAAGCTGAACACAGCAATGAGTGCCTGATGTTAGTCTGTTTTTCTTAAAACATTTTGGGGCAAGAAGATACAAACTATCTAGAAATCCAACAGATGCTGCGGATATCCTCTCTTCAGAAAAATGCACAGACATCTGACATTCTGCATCTGATGCAAGAAAGGGGGATGGACTCCTTAAAGTACATGTCTGATCTCTGGGACCCCAGTAACAAACCCATCCATGGCAGAGAGAAAGGGCAGGCAGGGGTCCTGGGTCCTACCTTTCATCTGGGCTCTGCTCCATCTACCTTGGATAGCCTCAGTCTTGCCATCTGTAAAATGGATGACCTGGAAGAGGAATCCTTCGTGGATTCTATCCTCAGTTCAGTTCAGTCGCTCAGTCGTGTCCGACTCTTTGCGACCCCATGAATCGCAGCATGCCAGGCCTCCCTGTCCATCACCAACTCCCGGAGTTCACTCAGACTCACATCCATCGAGTCAGTGATGCCATCCAGCCATCTCATCCTCTGTCGTCCCCTTCTCCTCCTGCCCCCAATCCCTCCCAGCCTCAGAGTCTTTTCAAATGAGTCAACTCTTCGCATGAGGTGGCCAAAGTACTGGAGTTCCAGCTTTAGCATCATTTCTTCCAAAGAAACTCCAGGGCTGATCTCCTTCAGAATGGACTGGTTGGATCTCCTTGCAGTCCAAGGGACACTCAAGAGTCTCCTCCAACACCACAGTTCAAATGCATCAATTCTTTGGCGCTCAATCTTCTTCACAGTCCTATCCTAGGTTTTTGGTTATCACAAGCACACTCTCTGAGAGCAGCTGTGGGGTGTTGAGGCTGCTCTCCTAATGGCTGAGCTGAGAAGCAAGTAGTGTGGAAGCTGGGGTGGGGTAGGGGCAACTCATAGGCCTTCAGAACCACTTTTTCTCTAGCATTAAATCCAGCTTCTTTCTGACAGAAGACCCACTTTTGGGTGGAGACTGAAATGGCTCCTACCTGGGGACAAGAAGTATGCAGACCCCCTCTGTCTCTTCCTCCAGCTCTGTCTAAACCGGCTGGATAATGAGAGTTGGGGTTTCCCTTGGCCATGGAGTCCCCGCTTCCTTTCCGGCCTTTTTTTAAGTTGGGCTTAACAAAAAGCTGGGAGAGGGTTACAACCAAATTTTCAAGAGGAGGAACTGAGGCCTAGACAAGCTCTGACCTGGCTCAGTCCCACTTGGCCGGGCCTGGGGCAGATGCCCTGTACCTGGTCCGGAGAGCTTGGGGCACCCACTGATGCATCTGAGCAAGAACAAGGAGGTTTCACCCCCAAGTCTGGGCTTTCTTCCCTCTCTACCCCACCCTCTGCCCCCATCTTCTTCTCCTAGTAACTTCTAGGCTAAGGGAAAGGGGCCTTTGCCCAGGGGGCTGGCCTGCCTGAATGGCCTGCCCAAGACAGGATGGCCATCTAGTCCTTGCGCCACCCTGTGGTCAGCCCACCCGGGGCCTCGCCTTTTCCCCACCCTCTCAGCTCCACTCAGAGCTCCCAGCCTTGGTGTTTCATGGCTAGAAGCCTTCTGGTAGCTTCCATTGGGGTTTGCCTCGAGTCAGATGATGTGAATCTGGCCTCTTTAGATGGAAGCTGTTACTCCCGCTCCAGATTGCGATGACTCCAGAGGGTGATCAGCAAAACCCTGGAGCATCGCCCATCCCTGCTGGCTGGGGTTTCTTTCTGGGGCCCCATTCGCCCTCCCTTCCTCCTGCCTCTGTTCCCTCGGCCTTCTCCACCTCTCAAAGCCCCGTCACCCATCAAGACAGCTCCCCACTGCCTCCTCTATGAAGCTTTTCCAGACCACTCTGGCCAAAGTGAGGGTTCCCTCCCTCCGTAAGCCCAGCTGTGTGTTGGGAAGGGGGAGACTACAATGCTGAGACCTGTGTTAACTGCTTCAACAGGGCAGGACCTCAGTCAGTCCCCACAGCAAAGCTTTGGGATAAATATTAGCACCCCCACACAACAGATGAGGAACTGTGCGGATATGGGCAGGGTGGGTGGGTTCACTGACTTGCCCAAGATCTCAGCTGGGAAATTAAAGGGTCTGCACTCAGCATGTGTTCTGTCTCCCTGTCCTGGTCAGCCTCCTGCCTTGCACTCAGCCTTTCTTTCTTCCTGACTTTCTGTCCCAGCTTGTTTCTGTGACTCTCCCCTTGCTCTGAGTCCCCCTGTGAACAGAAGCTGCTGTGTTCTTCCCTGCTCTCACCCAGCGCCGTTCAGAGGGCCTGCTCCATCAATATGTGAAGGATTGGATGAAATCTCTCCGCTAGTGCTAGGAATTCTCCCTGCACCTGGAGTTGCGGTCATGAAATTTCCGTCATGTGCTGGAAAGGATTGGAGTGTCAAAAACGTCACAACCTGGAGGAGACCAGAGTACTTGAAATTTACAAGTAAAACAATGGCTTCTGTTTATGGAGCATCTGCTGTGGGACCCCTTGCGAGCATTTCTCTCTGATTGTTGATAATCAGTTCAGGCGACTCCAGGGTAACAGTGTTGGTGTTTGCGACTGGCCCCAGGTCTGATTGATTAGTGCCCCTGTGTGCCCCTTGTTAGATATTGTAATACCACACCGGCCATAAGTCTCGTGCTATTACAGATGCCCATTTTACAGATGAGGAAACCGAGGCTCAGAGGGGAGAAATTAATTACCCAAAGCCACAGAACTAGGCCTTGGCAGAGCTGGGCATTGAAGCCTGGAGTGTTTGTGGCACAGACAGCTCAAGCAGTACCCTTTTCAGCTTCACAGGCCAGCTCCCTCCCTTTCCTAGATCAGGGCATCTCCACTCTCAACAGGCCCGGGGTCTGTGTCTGCAGGGGGTGGGGGTGAGGCCAGTTCGCCTGCATGACCTCCAGGCAGCTCAGCCCATCTATTCAAGAGAAAAACGCTCCTGCTGGACCCTGGCACTCGGAGGACAGACACCCGCATCAGTGCCGGTGGGCAGGAGGGCGCAGGGCCTCCCCGAATGCCGCATCAGTGGTCCCTCCTTTCACACAGGAAAGGAGTGAAGGAGAGACCAGCCACTTGTTTGCAAATGCTAATCTTTAGTCAGTGGTATTTTGTTAAATCCGCAGGGACAAACCATGGACTTGGGGCCAAGAGGCCCTGCTCCCCATCACTGCGCGATACTGGCCAGGGAGCTTGCTCTGCCCAGCCTGACCTCCCCAGCTGCCAGGTCACCTGGGCTGGGTGCAGCCTAAGGCCCCTCCAGCTCCTCTTTGGCAAGGATTGGAAGTGGGCCCTGGGGCCTGATTGCCTGTGTTCAGATGGCAGCTATGGGATGGGGGTAGGGGGTAGAAATGGTCCACCTAACTTTTCTGCGCCTTGGTATCCACATTTGTCAAATGGGGATATAATAGCAGTAGCTGCCTCAATTGGACATTACCCATAAAGTGCTTAGAACATTCCAAATCACACAGTGCTTGCGCAGTAACCCTTCATTATTAGACTGCTTTACCGACTCGATGGACGTGAGTTTGAGTGAACTCCGGGAGTTGGTGATGGACAGGGAGGCCTGGCGTGCTGCGATTCACGGGGTCGCAAAGAGTCGGACACGACTGAGCACCTGAAGTGAACTGAACTGAAGGCTAAAGAGGTCCTTTTGGCTCTGCGCCTTACTTACCCAGTAAGTATTATCTCTCTGATGCAAATGAGAAATGGAAGCTCAGAGATGTTAAGTAACTTGCCGAAGGTCACACAGCTAAAAGAGACTGGGGCAGTTCTCAGTCTCCCCCTTGTTGCTGAGCTGCACTCCCCTCCTCCTGTACCCCAGCCTGTCCTAGGAAGGGGACTGCAGGCAGTTCAGATAGCAGGTGAGAGCAGCGTCTTGTCCGAAGTGGAAGAAGGATCAGCCTCTGTCTTTTTCCATCACTCCATCTCACCGTCCAGCACCGGCAGCTATGAAGGAGTGGGGAGAACCTGGAGCTTGTGGTCAGTGGGCTTGGCCATTGGCCCTGCTTCCTTTGCTTGCAAGCTGGGTGACTTTGGGAAGGGTGGGCAACCTCTCTGGGCCTTGATATCTTCATCAGAAAACTGTGGGGGGAGCAGCTCTGCCCTCTCTATTTACAGGATCGCTTGGAGCATTAACCAAATGTCGGATGGAAAGCGCTCCCTCAGTGGCAAAGGCCTACCTAGGGCTTGGTGTCCACCAGGGTCCCCGTAGGAGACAGCTGGCTCACTCTGACGGGCGACTGAGAAGGAGTTGATAAGGGGCTGTTGACAAGAGCGGGGCCAGAGTGGAGGAGAGGCATGGACACAGCTCAGCACACGGCACAGCGCGCCGCAGCTAGCAGGTCCAGGAGTGCTCTAAGCACGCCAGCTCTGCACACCAAGAGGTGGGGGCAGTTACGACGATGATCGGGAGGCTGCGAGAGCCCGGACAGGAGCTCCTCGGGCCCCAAAGGGAGGACACCAGGTGTCTGGCACTCCAGCTTGTCTTTTTCCCTCCCTGGGGTCTCCTGCTGGATGCAGCTGCCCACTGGCTGAACTCAGTGGGGAACCAGAGAACATGTGGTCCCCCCAGGCAGCCTGAGTGCAGAGGGGAGGGCCAAACGGGAGATGTCTGGGGCATCTCTGAGGTTGGTCTGCTCCTCCCCGACTCGGCCTCCATGTCCTGAGAGCTGACTAGACTATAATGGGACCCACACTGGAGACAGCGCCATATCCACCTGCCGGGGGTTTATTGTCAAAGGAGATTTAGTGTCTCTCTCTCTCTCTCTCTTTTTTTTTTTTTTTGCGAGTAAAACAATGAAACCTCCATAATTGTTCCAGGAGAAATAAACATGCCAAAATATTTAAGTACTAATAAAACTTAAGAATTATCCCAGCATATTTAAATAGAGATGTATTTTTACGGCAGGCAGTGAAGGCAATTGCCAGAAGAATGCATTTCATCCAGGCTATTTAATACTAAACTGCCCGCCCCTCCTTTGAGGCTTGGTTGGGGAGGGGGCACCGAGGAAGGGGGCGATGTAGCCTTCCCAGTGATGGGGAGAGGGTCTCCTCTCCCATGGGCAAGCCCCACCAGGCTCTGCGCTCCACCGTTTCCATTGCTCACTGCTCCCTGGTCCTCATTGCAATCCCAGACGATGCTCGTGTTATCTGTTAGCCAGCAGAAGAATCCAAGGCTCAGAAAGGTGAAATAAGTGCCCCAGGCTACACAGTTCAGTTCAGTTCAGTCGCTCAGTCATGTCCGACTCTTTGCAACCCCATGAATCACAGCATGCCAGGCCTCCCTGTCCATCACCAACTCCCAGATTTCACTCAGACTCACGTCCATCGAGTCAGTGATGCCATCCAGCCATCTTATCCTCTGTCATCCCCTTCTCCTCCTGCCCCCAATCCCTCCCAGCATCAGAGTCTTTTCCAATGAGTCAACTCTTGGCATGAGGTGGCCAAAGTACTGGAGCTTCAGCTTTAGCATCATTCCTTCCAAAGAAATCCCAGGGCTGATCTCCTTCAGAATGGAATGGTTGGATCTCCTTGCAGTCCAACGGACTCTCAAGAGTCTTCTCCAACACCACAGCTCAAAAGCATCAATTCTTCAGCACTCAGCCTTCTTCAGAGTCCAACTCTCACATCCATACATGACCACAGGAAAAGCCATAGCCTTGACTAGATGGATCTTAGTCAGCAAAGTAATGTCTCTGCTTTTGAATATACTATCTAGGTTGGTCATAACTTTTCTTGCAAGGAGTAAGCGTCTTTTAATTTCATGGCTGCAGTCACCATCTGCAGTGATTTTGGAGCCCCCCAAAATAAAGTCTGACACTGTTTCCACTGTTTCCCCATCTATTTCCCATGAAGTGATGGGACCGTTTTCTGAATGTTGATCTTTAAGCCAACTTTTTCACTCTCCACTTTCACTTTCATCAAGAGGCTTTTTAGTTCCTCTTCACTTTCTGCCATAGCTGGTGGTTATTGGAGCCGGGATAAGGCAGCCTGACTCAGGAACCCACCCTCCGGTCTGGACCATCTCTCATGCTGCCTGGTCCTGTGCTGGGAACCTGGGACGCAGGCTCACAGCAGACTGAGTCCTCGACCAGCTGAGCTCTTGCCAAGACTATTCCACAACGGTTCCAGACTCTATTCCCGTGTGGCTGCCCACCACTACCCCATCCTCAGTGCTGGAGTTGGCGTCTTCTCCCAGTCTGAGCACGTGCAAGAGTGTGGGTGCAAACCTGACTCTGGATCGCCTGGCTTTTTTTAACCTTTCCATGGCTCCCTAACCCCCACAGGATACAGCCCAAGCCCTTGGGCCATACCCAAGGCTCTGCCTGTTTCTTCAACACTATTTTCTGTCTCTCCTTGAGCTCCAAGCTTTAGATGGACCAGTCATTTTCTGTTTCTCTAAACATGGCATGCTGTTCCACGCTTCCATGTGGTCGCTCATGCATGGACCTCTGTCTGGAATGCCATTCTACCCTTCCTCCCCTGGCCAACTCTCAGGCACACTTCACAGCCCAGCTCGTATACAAGTCTTCCAGAAATCCCTCCTCTAACCTCTAAATCCAGGTACACACCCCTTGCTCTGGACACCCGAATGCTCAGCACTCACCGAAGTACGTTGGCATTATTTACTGATCAGACTCACTCCCCCAAATGCAGGACCGTATCTTCTTCTTCTGTGCACGCAGCACCCAGCATCCATTACTGGCCCGAAGCCATCTTGAGGCAGGACATTTGACTCAGTGACTCTGAAGGAGGCCAACCCGCCTTAGCATCTTGGTTCCATGGTTCCGTACCTCTGTGACCCTGAGCACATTTCTTAACCCCTCCAAGGTTTACCTGGATAACAGGGCTATCTATGCTCCTTCTTACCACGCTGTGGGAGGAGTAAGAAGAATATCCCTTGTAAACACATTCACCAGGTAGCCAGGCGCGTGTTCCATAAACGCTAGTTGGATGTGAATTTTTAACTGTGCTCGCGACACTGCCCAACCTCGGACCCTTCCTTCCTTCGGTGAGTGGGGGTGGTGCCCCTCACATTCGCAGGCTTAGTCGCTCACACAGCCCTTTTCATCCACTCCCAGTCTTCGAGAACGACCTCCTGAGAGATGCAAGTGCAGAGAGAAGCTGGTGGCCCAGAGAAGCTAACACTCTATCCCAGGTCACACAGAAAGATATAGATGAAGATAAGACTGGTACCCGGGAGAAGGCAATGGCACCCCACTCCAGTACTCTTGCCTGGAAAAATCCCATGGATGGAGGAGCCTGGTAGGCTGCAGTCCATGGGGTCGCTAAGAGTCGGACACGACTGAACAACTTCACTTTCAGTTTTCACTTTTCACTTTCATGCATTGGAGAAGGAAGTGGCAACCCATTCCAGTGTTCTGGCCTGGAGAATCCCAGGGACAGAGGAGCCTAGTGGGCTGCTGTCTACGGGGTGGCACAGAGTTGGACACGATGGAAGCAGCAGCAGCAGCAAGACTGGTACCCAGGTCTGGGGCGCCCAGGCCACTGCTATTTTCCAGATTCCCCAATTCACTTAGGAACAGTCTTCTGTAAAGAACTGATGACTCCCTTGAGGGAAACTGCACCCCCTCCAGACCCCTCCTTGGCTCACGTCTGGTAGAGGACTGGGCTGGCAGAGGTCAAGTGTTTCTGGTTGGAGCTCCTGCAGCCTACCAGAAGCCGCCTGACTTCAGGCCTCACGCAGAGCCTGCATAATCCCTCCATAAAGGAGATTGCCTTGAGTGGACAAGACTCTCCCTGCTCCCCTGCTCTGCCCACATACATGGCCATTAGCCTGCATCCCTCCAGCTGGGCTCATGGTTCTGGCTCTGCCAAGTGACCAGCTGGGTGACCCTGAGGTCCTAACTCTGGAGTGAGCCTTTTCCAAGGCTTGAGTTCCTGATCCATTAAAAATAAGGGTGTTTCCGTTGTGAGCAAGAAATGAGATTGGATCTAACGGTTCAAAAAAAATTGTAAAAATTGTTATGGTTAAGATTATCACTATTCATCCTAGATAGTGAAGATAATTCAGAGAATGTTGAAGTCTCATTGGAAATTAAAACCCCCCGAGGAAGTTAACTTCTGTGCTAGAAATAACATCATAATCCATGTCCTATTTGTTTTAGAATTTTTCTATCGTGGTAGAATATTCCTAATCTAAAACTTAGCATTTCTGATTATTTTTAAGAGTGCAGTTCAGTTCCAGCATTAAGTACATTCATACTGTTGTGCACCCATCACTACCATCCACTTTCCAAACATTTTCATCTTCCCAAACTGAAACTGTCCCCATTAAACACTAATTCTATATTTCTCCCTTCCCCCAACCTCTGACAATCACGACTCTACTTTCTATCTTATGAAGTTGATGTCTCTAAATACTTCATGTAAGTGGAATCATGCAGCAGCATTTTCATACTGGTTTGTTTCACTGAACATAATGTCTTTAAGTTTTATCCCTGTTCTAGCATGTGTCAGGATTTTCTTTTTTCTAAAACTTGAATAATACACCAGTATATGTGTGTACTGAATTTTTTTTTATCCATTCATTTGTCAATGAACACGTTTATTACTTCTACCTTTTAGCTATTTTTCATAATGCTGCTTTAAACATAGGTGTATGAATAGCAATTAGAATCTCTGCTTTTACTTATTTTGGCTGTATAGGTCTGTATAGTCAAAGCTATGGTTTTTCCAGTGATCATGTATGGATTTGAGAGTTGGACCGTAAAGAAGGCTGAGTGCCAAAGAATTGGTGCTTTTGAACTGTGGTCCTGGAGAAGATTATTGAGAGGCCCGTGGACAGCAAGGAGATCAAACCAGTCAATCCTAAAGGAAATCAACCCTGAATATTCATTAGAAGGACTAGTTCTGAAACTGTAGCTCTAATACTTTGGCTACCCAATGTGAAGAACCAGCTCATTGGAAAAGACCCTGATCCTGAGAAAGATTGAAGGCAAAAGGAGAAGGGGGTGGCAGAGGATGAGATGGCTACATAGTATCACTGATTCAATGGACACGAATCTGAGCAAACTCCCAGAGATAGTGAAGGACAGGGGAGACTGTTCATGGGGTCACAAATAGTTGGACATGACTTGGCGATGGGGCAACAACAATATCCATAAATGGACTTGCTGGATCATATGGTAATTCTGTTAATTTTTTTGTTTTTTGAGGAACCAACATATTCAAAGCAGCTGCACCACATTACATTCCCGTAAGCAGCCCATTAGGGTCCCCATCTCTTCACATCCTCACCCACACTGATTATTTCTGTTCTGTTCGGTTTTTCATTATCACCATCCTAATGGGTATGAAGTGGTATCTCACTGTGCTTTTGATTTGCATTTCCCTAAAGAATAGTGACGGCAAGTGTTTGGTTTTTTAATATACTTATTGTCCATTTGTATGTATATCTTCTTTGGAGAAATGTCTATTCAATTCCTTTGCCTATTCTGTAATGGGTTTGTTTTACTTGTTGTTGAGTTCTAATTTATATTCTATTTCAACATCAAATGAACTGCTGAACTGTCTTTCCATTGGTAGCAGAAATTTGTGTGAGTGAATGTGAGTATCAGTGGACAGAACACTAACATTTATGAAAACACTTCTTTTGTTTAATCCTCACCATAATAGTGTGAAGTAGACAATATGGCCTTTAGGTATGAGGAAACTAAGGTTTCAGAGAGGTTAGGTGATGTAGCTGGTACATGGTGGATAGATAGGGATTGAGGATTTGGAGCTCATCTTGGCACTCATGCCAGTCTATCTCCAAAGTGATGCCCATACTGCCTCCCAGCAAGGCTGAGGCTCCTAAAACAGCAAGAGGATGGCCACAGTGAAGACCAAGCCATTACTGTTATCTTCTCCGAAGAGACAGCCCCAGGTGAATGATGTAACCAGAAGGTTCAGAGCAAGGCCCGCCATTAATCTCGTGGTTACAATAATATACGCAGATTACACTGGCCTCCAGCCCAGTTAAGTGGACATTTGGATATTTTCCAAAACAAACACGAATACTGCAAATACAGGTCAGCTGGTTTGCAGGAAATCAACGTCCAGATAAAGCCGCATCTAGAGAGATTTTTCCAAAAGTCCTACTGCAGAGAACCTGGGGGTGGCCCATTTAGAGTACTTCTCCCACATGTAAAATGTTTTTCATTCATTCAAGACCACCTTGCTGAGGGACTCTGTGTGCCCAGCTGTCTAGTGGGCTTGGCCTTGTGTGTGAGATGTTGCAGGCGGAAAGGTTCAGTGCATTATGACTCTGGCAACCATCTGCCTTCTAGTCTCCGTAACAGACTGGGCTCGATGACCAGAGATGGGTGGAGACTTGCCCATGGTTACACAGTAGGCTCTTAAGTAGTAAAACTGGGCAAACATGTCCTCAGTCACCATTAAGTCATGCAACTTTCCTAAATACCCCGAATTTTGGCATTTGGACTACTGAATTTTTCAGATTGCTTCCCAGCAAGGAAATTCCCAGAAGGGGTGCAATAATCGTTTGCCAGAACTTGTGCCCTAATTTTGGTTTCAAAACAAAGTGAATGTAGATAAGTCTCTATATCTTTGCCCTGGCAGCAGGTATGTAGAGGCTAAGACTGCTTCCTAAGAAAAATTTGAGAATGACATGAGAAGGAAAGGCAAGTGAGTGCTCAAGGCACTGGGTGATTACGTGCCACAGGAATAGAACAGACAGTGAGTCCTTTAAATCTACTGCTTATCCAGGGTGTGTGTGAGCACTTATTCAGGGTGTATGTGAGCACAGATGGTTTTCCTTTGTTAACCGAACATCCTGATGGACGGAGACTTCACACCAGGCACTTTCCAGGAGATGGATCCAATGGCCATGTGTGATTTCCCAAGTTTTCTCTTCTGTTTGGGGTGGGATGGTGTTGCTACACTAGGCTGGCCCAAAGGATACATGCATGCTAAGTTGCTTCAGTCGTGTCCAACTCTATGGATTGTAACCCTCCAGGCTCCTGTGTCCATGGAATTCTCCAGGCAGGAATACTGGATTGGGATGCTCCTCTCCAAATGAAGCTCTGTCTGGTGATGGATTCCATGCCTACGTGCTGCTTCCCCTTAGCAGAGTTGGGACAGGATCCATCTGTTTGAACATCAAGGGAAGACAAATGCAGGAGCAAACACAAACTGAATGGGATGTGTGAACTCAGCCCGAGGCTCTGACCCGCCACTGTTGGATCACCCCCAAGGCTCTGTCTGAATCTCATGCTGGAGTAGCCAGCTGCTGGCAGGACCAAGGACTCCTTGACTGGGCTTTGGGTCATCTCTTGGTAGGGGTCCCATGTTGTCAATATGAGCATACAAGTTCCTCGGTCCTTCAGCATAGAAACTGAATCTTAAGTATGTGTGGAGTATAACTGGGAAATTTTTTGTGGAAGGAAGGAAGGAGTGAAGGATAAATAAAAATTGTTCCTTGTAACAAAAATCCATGAGATGCATCTGGTCAAACTACATTTGTTGGGAGAGGCAGATGTTTTTGTCAGCACAGTCTGGAAAATCAATAGACAAAATAAATGGTCACTTAATATTTGTCGAATAAATGAATGATTGAATAAATGAATATTGTGGAGATCTGTGATTTGCTTACTGAGAGGGAGATTTCCTTGTGAAACCGTGTTGGTCACTATTAGTAAGATTGAGGGGGATATGTAGACCAAGGCTTTGGTTTTAAGTCACAGGAAATATACAAGCCCATCATGACATTTCCACAATAGGAGGCTGGTTTGAATTACATGTAGTGAAGTTATTCATGATGAGTGATTTCTAAGTCCCAGCCTGCCCAACATCATCTCTCCCAGTCAAGCCTTTAAATTACCAGTGAAAGGGCTCTTGTCTGAACACAGTCCGTGATTCCCCTCGATTCTCAAGCCAGGAGCACTGAGGGTCTCTTTCCTGTAAGTGGCAGATCCACCACCTCTTGCAAAGCGCCCCTTCCAGAAAATACAGACCCTCCACCTGCCCTTCACCTCCCAGTTCCTGATTCTGAAAAGGAAGCTTGAACAAGATGCCTACAAACTGGAGTGAGTAGCTCTGCCGGGTGAGTCCCAACATCTCGCCACATTAACCCTGTGAACTTGGGCCAGGAAACGAGGCTGGGGCCATTAAAGCCTAATGATGTTGCATTGTCTTCCAATAACAAACCACCTCACCAGTTGGTTTTATAGGGGACCAGCTGTTGTTAATTGGGCAAGATGAGCATGAAATGGCAGCTTTCACACCTGACCGAGAAAGAGCTGCCATGTCCTAGGGCACAATGGGAGCCACCTGCTACAAGCAGGAGGGCCCCTGAGCTCTGCCCTGGTGAAGGAGAGGCCCTGGGACGGCCCCGGGCACCCACTCCTCTCATATCCTTAGCAAACAAAAACAGAAAAGAGCATTGGGTTCACTGAACATCCCACGCTCCCTCCTGCAGCCCGACAGCATCACCCTGCAGGGCTCTGTCACCTGCGTTTGCCCATGCCTGTGTCTCTAAAGCAAGGTGGGCAGGCCCAGGGCTGCACAGTCAAGCATCTGGCATATTCCAGGCTCTGCAGAGGAGGCATGGCCGGGTCCTCTGCCACCGATCCTAGCTGTTGCTCTCCGGCCACAGGACCAGGGATCAGGCTGCCAGCAGCTAGTGACACAAGGGCTCAATTGCACTTTCTCCCTTGGCATTCCATCAGAGAGACCCAGAAAGTGCTTGTCATCCAGCACTGGGTACAAAGCAAAGGGGAAGGGAGAAGGGCTGCGACATGGAGACCTGAGGCAACTGTTTGGTCCAGGAGCAAAGCAACGCAGGCAGGGAGCTGATGCATGGGGATGGGAGACTGGTGCTGGAACGCACAGGGAAATCTGTATGTAATACCTCCCATGTGAATTTTAATTTAACCGTTAAAAACTTCTGATGGTCCTTCCAGGGCACCTGGAGACATGTTGCATTATCCCCACTTCAGAGATGAGAAACTGACGCTTCCTGATGCCAGGCAACCTGCTGATCTTTAGTGATCAAGAGCAGGGGCTTGAATCCAGGCCAGGTTGAGAGCCTTGCAGTGCACAGCCGCTGTCGGCACTTGAGGACGGCTGCAGGCTCTCCACGGGCCAGCAGACAGAGAGCTCCGTTTCAGGCTGCTCAGTCTGGCTGCCTCGACTCCCGCAGACTGAGAAAAGCACAGACCTCTCTCTCTGCCTATATTTGCCTTTATTTGCAGTGTCGCTGCAAAAGACGGGAATGCGGAGCATTAAAACGTGTACTGTAAATAAACCAAATTAAAGTAAAATTGACTCATTTAGCAACCAGCCTCCAGTCTTGCATTAGAGGCAATTGAAGAGATTTCACAGATTTTAGTAACCAGATAAGATTATTATATAAACAGACTTCTGCATTGAATGATGAGCCATATCTTGAGGAGAATATTTGAAATCAATAGCAATACGGGCTGAGAATTAAGTAATGTGGTTAAGCACCTTTGAATGATGCCATTTTTAAGAACTGATTAGGAATAAATATGCCAATTGCCGCAGAGCTGATAGCTGAAATAAAGTGATGATTAATCAATTTGGGCCTGAGAGCCACGGAGGCCATCTTGGTGTTGAGAAAGCACGGGAGCCTGATGGTGGCCCTGAAAAGAGACAAGAGAGGACGTAGAAGAGTCCTCAAGCAGAAGCACGGTTCTGCCCACCCAGGGGCTGACCACGGTGGTGCGGCGAGGAGGGGCCGGGGCCAACAGAGGATTAGCTGTAAGCTGCTTAAGCTACTCACGCAGGGCAAGCCGGCATCGCAGGGCGGAAATTATGGTGGGGGACACTGACACCCCTGGGATTGTGTTTGGAATGCCCAATTACCAACCAGTTGGGAACTGATGGGTCTTTTGGCTGCTCTGAAATCGCCTCTCACCTGGACAATCGCACTGGCTTCCCAACGTGTCCTCATGTGAGCCAGGGGATGTATCCCCTGCAGTGCCGGTCACTGGAGTGATCTTTCCACAGCACTGGTTCCATGCTGGCCCTCGCCTCGGAGAAACCACCGCTGCCTCCCTTTCACCTCAGGGCCAAGTCTAGGTCCCTTCGCTTAGGGTTCAAGGTCCTCTGAGGTCCAGCTGTCCGTATTTGCCCCAGTTCTTCCTACTCCCCATCCCTGCCCTATGATGGCTCCACGAGAAGGTTTAGCGGGACCAGGTGTAGCCTGTTCTTTGCAGTACTGTACAGAGACGTTCCTGCTGGCCTCTCCGCACCTCCCCTGTCTGCTGAAGTGCCGTCCGTTCTCTGGCCTCACGCCAAGTCCACCTGGACGGTTCCTTCCCCCACAAGCAGAACTGGATTCTCTCCATTACCATCACACCCTGAACAGACCTTTTCCTGTTTCATATCAGTGTCATCCACCCTTTCTTTTCTATTCTGTGAATGCTTATTGACCCCTTGCAGTGCTTCTCACTGTGATTGGCCCTAGAGATCCAGGGAGAGAACACATAGTTGTCCCGCCCTCCTGGAACTCAGCATTTTATACCAAGCATTTAACACTCTCTGCAGCTGTCCCCTGTTCTGGGGGGCAAGTCATACTTGTTTAATTCACCTGGCATAAGACAAGTGATCAAGAAGTGTTTGAATGAACGGATGAGAGATCAAACGAGTGAATGAGCAGCAAAGGTGGATCGATGGGAGGAGGCTACAGTGAAACAGATTTTTTTCTGGGTAGAAGAAATGCAAGGCTGAGCTCCCAGAAACTAGAGGCATCCATGCAGAGGAAGGAGGTTCCAGAAAAGACTCAGAAATGGCTGTGAGATTGAACTTGAAGGGATAGGATTCCAAGGCCAGCCCCAGCACTGACTCACTATGTGACCTCAGGTAGAGCACGATCTCTCTTTGAGCCTCAGTGTCTCCAACTATAAAATGAAGATGTTGGACAACTGTGAGCCTTTGCTAACATGGGGAAAACAGGATTCTTCTTCTTAAATGTTGGTGGCTTTCAACCCACCCCATTGATAGTGGACTATAATTAGTGTTGGGTTATATCCCATGTGAGGTGCAGAGAAAAATAGAACAAGCATAAGATGATGGGAGAAAAATTAAGTGCAAGATTTGGTAACAGGAGTATGATGAGTGTCAGAGACACTCCTGTGAGTTAGTGTAGGCAAGGAAGGCTTCCTGGAGGAGGTGCAACATTGACCTAAAGGATGAATAGGACTTAAATATTGAGGAAAGGAGTGGTAAATTCAGGCTGATATAAGAGTAGCTCTGAGTCAGCAAGGCAGCATCCCAAAGGCCCCCCTGTGGGTGCATTCCCATATCACACCTTCCTCCCTAACTAGAAGGAGGCTGGGAAGGAGACCCTATTTGGAAAGCTGAGCTTCTTGGTCAAAGGGGGCAGATGTGAATGATTCTTTTTGTGTTTTAATACTGTTGTCTGCCTTCAGCAGGCCTTCATCCTCCAAACTCTTGAGGTACTGGGCAGCGACCCTGCCACGGGCAGGCTGGATGAGGGGCTGAAGCTGGGCTCTCCAGGAAGGCCCCTGACTCTGGCTCTCATAGCTCTGCAGGCCATGGGGCGCTGCTGCTCAGGAGAAAGGGGCTCTAAATCCTCTAGAAGAGGGGCTGCTACAACCAGGTTAGCCAGGAACAGGCTCAGAATCCCACTCCCCAGGTCATCAAGCAGGACCTGAGTTTCCCTGTGGGGAGCTGGGGGCTGGGGGCTGACAGCCATCAACTTGAGCTGCTCGTCTCTGGAGGTCTTCTGTTTGCCAGCCTGCTCCTCACCCTTTTGCCTGACCGTTCATCCCCAGTGTCCACAGCTCTGCAAGCCCAGGGCTCTGTGGTGGCTCTGGAGATGGGGCCGCTGCAGGGGCCTTCCAGTCATCTGCCAGCCTGGATCAAAGGTTAGAGAAGGAGGCAAGGTGTGCTGGCGTGGGGCTCTCAGCTTCTCACAACTCGCTTCCCTGCTCTGCTTCCTTCCTTCCTCCAGAAGGCCTCCTAAAGATTCCTAACAGCAAATCATAGATGGGGAAACTCAGACTCAGAGAAGACAGAAGACTTACCAAAGATCCCAGGGCAAAGAGCAGAAACCAGAGTCCCCTGACAGCCCATCCTGTTTGCTGTCCAGCATGGATGGCATGGTGCCCTGTCCTTTCTCCCCGGGGCATGGTGAAGTCTCAGGGCAGGCTCTGCATGCCCTATGGTGTCACGTCTTTCTCTTCCTGCCCATTCCTCCTCCACCTTCCATGTGCCACGTGTCCTGGGCACTCTGAAGTACTCCTGTCCAGTCTGGCCCAGCTTTCCCTGTCCATCTCATTCAGCATCTGTAGTCCTGAAGCTCTGGACTCTTGGCCAAGGGTTGTGTTGCCACCAAGTCATAAACTTGGATACGAACTTCTCTCTGGTTCTCTTCTGGTGGAGCCAAAACACAACCCACGCCCAAGTGTCCGAGGGAAACACCCGTGCTTCCCTGTTCCCTCCCACCACCCCTTGGCACAGAGGGTGCGAGGAGGAGGCCAGGGCACGCCCGATCACACCCATCCTGCCAGGCCTGCAGAGGCAGCAGGGGGCAGGCCTGCCCTTGGCTGGAATGACCCGGCAGCTGCTTATGGTCCATGGAGAGCACAGTCTCTACCAGAGGCCCAGCAGAAGCAGCAGCAGCAGAGCCAGCAGGCTTCCTACGTGCCCGAGAGAGGAAACAGGAGGGTCTTCTCTTTCTGAGCTAATCAGACTGAATGTAGCTGCAGAGTCTATCAGCCACAGCCAAATATACCCGGTGGCTTCTTTCTCACTTCTTCCCAAAGAATCATCTTTAATCAAGTTCAAGCCAAGAAGGCTGTTACCGTAACACAAAGCTATTCGAGTAATAGACCTAGAAAGTTCTACAAATAATCCTGATAGTAAGTGGGCATCAGAAGGGATTCCTGATTCCTTGGTGACACACAAGTTTGCAGTCTCTGACCGGATCAGGTGAGCCCCAGGCACTTCCCCCACTGACCACCATCTGAAGGTCAACTCCTGCACTGGGGCTTGGCTCTGATGTACTATTAAAAACGGTGTTTGAACATTCCTTGCAGAGCAATGTACTAGGAAGGTGTAACACTCGGTGTCTCCTTTTTGTTAGTGGTGATTACAGACTTGCTAGGGAGAGTCTTTTCTCTGTTCTCACATAGGAGAAAACAGCAGGGTGTTTCTCAAAGTTTGGCATCCTTTGTCCTTAGGGGATTCTTTTTTTTCTTCTTCTTCTTTTTTTGATGTTTTAGAGCATGATGGTGGAATTTTCCAGTCCCCGGAGGAGGCTTTTTTTGAGTTTGAAGAGGGAGGGCTATAAGAATATGTAGTCTGGTGATCTGAGAGGGGATGAAATGTGGAGCCTTTGAAGTTGAAGAGAGGGGAGCGTGGTCCTAGGGCTGGGAGGAGCCTCCGATAGGGCAACTGGAGGGGCATTGCCCTAGTAGTACCAGCGTCTGAGGTTGACACACCCCATGCTCCACAGACACTCTGCTACACACACACACACACACACACACACAAACATACATAAACACACGTGTGCACGCATGCACGCGCGGCTTGTGAGAGAGCATGTTTACTTAGAGGTCAAAGGAATGTCAGTGTTTCTGATCTGGATTGACACTGATGGCACAGGAATGGTAACCATGGGATGGGGTGGACAGTGGGGGACTGAACTGCCTCCGCAGAAGCAGGGACCAAGCTGCAGATCCCTGGGCACCGTGGCTCTGGCCCCTGGTTGCCCTGCTGATGTCCACACAAAGCTGGGTGAGCTGCCCTGCGGGCTCAACATTCCATTCAGGGCTCTCTGGCTCTTCAATTTTTTTTTTTTAAATTCAACAAACTGTTACTGACAGTAAACTCTATTTCAGGCCCTGTGCTTGGCTCCCGAGGTAAAGATATGAATCAGATGTGGACCTAATTACAGGCCCTAAACACTGGTGTCCCAGGAGAAGTATTCCAAAAATGAAAGTAAGATACAAGGATGACAGAGCAAGATAAAGCCTACCAAGTGAGCCCAGGACTTTGTGGGAACACACACGGGCCCCTCTGAGGTGCTGGAAAGGGTTTCAGCAAAGGCGTCCCACCAAATAATGGGGGTCTCTCACCAGCCCAGCGAGGTAGGTAATAGACACACCCCACGTTCCCCGTACTTGGTTTAATGGAGTTTCCCATCTACTTCCCCAAATGAGTCTCTCAACAATTGTGGTTTCTGATCTTCCTCTCTGACGCTCTCATCTTCCCCAGCTGTATAAACACAGAGGTGGAATGACTGCATATGAGCAGTCATTCTGGGAACCTAACAGGCCCGCAGAGGGGCATGTGTCCCTTTGAGCGACGTCTCCCACCTCCAGGGAGAATAGCCCCAACCAGTAGCTCGGGAAAGCGCTGCACTCCTCTGGATGCGTGGCTCAGTAACAGCATCCACCGAGCAAGTAAACAGAAGCCCCCTACTGATTCCTCCAGACCCCCCATCTCAATGCAGTTGCACCATAAATAACGACGCCTAGGCTGGAAGGGACATGGTGGGGACGGATTAGCAGGAAAGAAGGCTGTTCAGAAGAGAGAGGGCAGGAGGAGAAGAAGATGATAGAGGATGAGACGATGCTTGGATTCCTTCCTTCCTTCCTTTGGGAAGCAGCTTTCACCTCCTGTTGGTCCCCCTGAGGTCTCTGGTCCAGGACTGCAGGGAGTGGGCTGGGGATGGGGGGGCGGCAGCCAGGACTGAGATGGCAGACTGAGAGCTCCTGGGGGCTGGTTCAAACCCCCTAGACCCCGTGCCTCCCTTCGGGACCTCAGGCATGGGCTGTTGATGGTCTCTTGTTACTGGATAGTGGGAATGGGGCTCCTAGTGAAGGGAAACCAGTTTTCCTGGAGCGCGTGTGTTAGGCCTGTTTATCAATGCTCTTGAGCTGGATTTATTACTGTCCAGCTGTAGAAGAGGAAACCGAACCTTAGGGGAGAGGCCCCTGATGCCACCAGCTGGGCGGAACCAGAGTTGGAAATTGAGCCTGGGTGTGTTTGAACCCTCAGCTAGGCTTCACTCCATGGATGCACATGTCCTGATGTCACTCATGAGTTTGGTCAGAGGTGAGGCAGGGGTGGTGGTCTGAGGGTGCAGACCTGAAGGAGACCCTCCCCGAAGGGGTCATGCAAGCATGGGTTGTTGTTCAGTTGCTCAATCATGTCCCCCACAGACTGTAGCAATCCAGGCCTCCCTGTCCTTCACCATCTCTTTGCTCAAACTCATGTCCATTGAGACAGTGGTGCCATCCAAGCATCGTCTCATCCTCTGTCATCTTCTCCTCCTGCCATCTTTCCCAGCATCAGGGTCTTTTCCAGTGAGACAGCTCTTTGCTTCAGGTGGCCAGAATATGGGAGCTTCAGCTTTAGCATCAGTCCTTCCAATGAATATTCAGGATCAGTTTCCTCTAGGATTGACTGGTTTGATCTCCTTGTAGTCCAAGGGATTCTCGAGTCTTCTCCAGCAGGGGCATCCCTGGGAGTGGGGGTTGTGTCACGGGGTGCCCTCAGGCTCCACTATCTCGGCCTGGGGATCAGCTCCAGGCCTCCCTCTGCTCATGCTTTACCTTCTCAGGTTTTCTGGACCCTTTCCCTGGGATGTGAAAAGGGATTATGGACGTGGCCATGACACTGAGGACACAGGACAGTGTGTCTGTATTTTTTTCTCCATCACATGAGTCCAGGTGGAGTCTGCACCCACTCACACGGCCCTTGAGAAGTCTGATGTCTTGTATTCAGCAGAAGCCTTTCCCCAGTCTGCTGATTCCTGTTAGATCCTCACACCCATGCAAATAAAAACAGACGGGCACAGTTCCAGCTCCTGGTCCATGCGAGTTTATTGTTATCTCAGTGATGGATGCTACCACACCCACACAGTCCTCTCAGAAAGGCTAGACCTGCTGGAAGCCCCCTCCCTCCATTTCCTGATGTCCTAGGTGAAACAGATATGCAAGGGCCTTCCCTTCCATCTCTAGTTCTGTATTCTTAGACCAGGTCCCTGAAACTGGGCCCCTGGTTAGCAAGGAAGAATAACAGCCTGTGGTTTTCATGAAGGTGACACGATTCCCTCCTTGGTCACTGAAGACATCACATCACTGATGATGGCCCAGGATAATGACTTCCCCCTACTCAGCGCACACCGTCTGCTGACCCCATGCGAGACTATTCCTCCTACAGAGG
This sequence comes from Capra hircus, assembly GCF_001704415.2. NCBI lineage: Eukaryota > Metazoa > Chordata > Mammalia > Artiodactyla > Bovidae > Capra > Capra hircus. The sequence goes on along the minus strand of NC_030835.1, from coordinate 11,364,761 downwards.
CAGTGCCAGAGCTCAGGACTGGCAAGAGAGTCCACAGAAAACAGCCTCCTCTCTCTAAGCGCCCACTCACCTGCATTGCTTGAATGATGTTCTTTGGTTCTTCACAATTCCAGAAGACAGCTGTGGCTGACTCCTACCAAGTTCCCTATTCCACCAGTGAGTGAGAAAAGCAAGTTGCAAGGAGTACACAAAATAGAAGGTGATATTAAATACACATGCAATCACACTACGTTTTTTCTGGTTCCATTTGGAAAGACATAAGGAAAAGCCTAGAAGGACACACCCCACCAACAACAACTTCCCTGGTAGTCCAGTGGTTAAGAATCTGCCTTCCAATGCAGGGGATGTGGGCTAGATCCCCAGTCAGGGAATAAGATCTCACATGAGGGGGTGGGGATGGGGGCGCTAATAAGCTTGCACAACACAACAAAAGATCCCACAGCTAAGACCTGATGCAGCCAGAAAGCAAGGAAGGAAAAAAGGAAGACACTCAGTGACCTTTCATTGTATAAGATATTTCCATCTTCTCTGTAATATTTTTAATTTCCTACAAAGAACAGGGAGTCTAATATCATTTACATAATGAAAATTAATTTTAAAATGAAGGAACTACAAAAAATAAAATGGGTTCTGTGGCAATATGAGGAACAGCAAGTCTGCAAGGAAAACCTCTCCTTGCTGGCTTGTGAGCAGCCTTTCTTACCACTGAGGCACCGGGAAATTAAGTGGTCGTTTTGGTAGTGATTTCTCTGGAGGGCGGAGGTTCCCTGGCATGAGAACTAGACAACTTTTTGAAAGTATGTATTTGTTTTCTACTGACAAAAGGAACTTCTATTCACCATGGACAATTTGCAAACTATAGCAAAGTATAAAAAGAAAAATGGAAACCCCTCGTAATCTGCCCACGGTGTCATAATCATGGTTAACATTTCAACACAGGAGCTGGTGTGGATGTAGACACGCCTGGCGTCACACCCCGACTCTGCCACCCACTTCCTTAGTCTGTGTGGAACTTACTTGTCGAGCTGTGGAAAGGGGAAGATAATACCTACATCACAGGACGAGGCCCGATGGACCAAGAGGGCTCTGTTGCCCAAGCCAGGGAGTGCTCAGTAAGTACAGATACTCACTTCTTGGTGGTTGGCAGCATAATGCTTGTGTATATATATATTTTGGTCCACCAAATTGGGATCATACAACGTATACAGTTTCGTGGTTTTTTTCCTTTTTAATTGACACTTTAAGATATGCACTTTCCACACAAGCATTCTTGCTTCCCTGGCGATTTGCTACAGGAACTAATGCTATGCTAGGTGGATTTGCAGAGCTGGTGGTAAGAGCAAGCCCTGCCCCTTGCTCTAAAGCTGCCATGGCTCCCTGCTGCCACCAGAGTAAATCTCATCCCCTATCTGATGTCTGGATCCTATCCTGCCTTTTCCTGTCAACTTTCTTCACTCTGCCTCTGCGGGGCTCCCAAGCCATCCTACCCAGAATACCTGCCTTTCACCTGCAGTCATCCATCCGCTCTCTCTCCACAGGGGCCCTTGTCCTCACTGTCTGGTCACGGTGACTCGCTCCCCCCTCCCTCAGGCTCTCACTTCCCAGGGTACTCTGTACATCAAATACCTGAGACCTTCATTTACTGTTCTGTGTTAAATTTTGTCTACATTGCATGTCTCTAATGACTGGATCAGGCACTCTATTCATCAGATCTGGTTCCAAATAGGAAAAGGAGTACATCAAGGCTGTATATTGTCACCCTGCTTATTTAAGTTATATGCAGAGTACATCATGAGAAATGCTGGACTGGGAGCCACACAAGCTGGAATCAAGATTGCCGGGAGAAATATCAATAAACTCAGAAATGCAGATGACACTACCCTTATGGCAGAAATGAAGAGGAACTAAAGAGCCCCTTGATGAAAGTGAAAGTGGAGAATGAAAAAGTTGGCCTAAAGCTCAACATTCAGAAATCGGTCCCATCACTTCATGGGAAATAGATGAGGAAACAGTGGAAACAGTGTCAGACTTTATTTTGGGGGGGCTCCAAAATCACTGTAGATGGTGACTGCAGCCATGAAATTAAAAGACTCTTACTCCTTGCAAGAAAAGTTATGACCAACCTAGATACCATATTGAAAAGCAGAGACATTACTTTGCCAACAAAGGTCCGTCTAGTCAAGGCTATGGTTTTTCCTGTGGTCATGTATGAATGTGAGAGTTGGACTCTGAAGAAGGCTGAGTGCCGAAGAATTGATGCTTTTGAGCTATGGTGTTGGAGAAGACTTTTAAGAGTCCGTTGGACTGCAAGGAGATCCAACCATTCCATTCTGAAGGAGATCAGCCCTGGGATTTCTTTGGAAGGAATGATGCTAAAGCTGAAACTCCAGTACTTTGGCCACCTCATGCAAAGGGTTGACTCATTGGAAAAGACTCTGATGCTGGGAGGGATCGGGGGCAGGAGGAGAAAGGGACGACAGGGGATGAGACGGCTGGATGGCATCACTGACTCGATGGACGTGAGTCTGAGTGAACTCTGGGAGTTGCTGATGGACAGGGAGGCCTGGCGTGCTGCGATTCACGGGGTCGCAAAGAGTCGGACACGACTGAGCGACTGAACTGACTGAATGACTGGATCACATAATCTACCTCTTTTTGCTGTGAAAGTTTCCTAGCATGGTGCTGAGCCCACAGTCACCCACATATACTCTGATGTTTTTCTACCAGCTAGTGAGTGATGGGATTGGTTTTTGTGTGTGGTTTTTTTTTTTTTTTTTTTTTTTTTTTTTTTGTATTGTTTTGTTTTGCTGATTGGTTTTCCTAGCCTCAGGACTGTGTCCTGGCTGGGTCAGTTGTCAACTATAAACATGGAGACCTTGATCTATGGCATGATGCATACCTATTGCTTTTGTCTTTCCAGCATCCCTTTCCCCTCTTTTCATAACCTTTCCCATTATCTTGCCATGTACTTAGAAGTGGGGTCAACCTGATTTGGGACCTGGGCCCCATCCCTGGTCACAGTGATTGAGTCAAGGATGGACCCAGGACCTGAGCCAGCTAATGAAATGCAATTCTAGAACTTCTGCTAGAAGGAAGAAAGGGGAAACAGCTGTGTTTCTCTGCTGATCTTTTGTTTTTAAGTGATGAAGGATTCTGAATGGATGACAGCTACCACGTGGAGGAATCCTGCCTGAAGTGGAGCCGTTATAGGAAGCAGTAGGCTTAAGACACTCAGGGAGTGTTGGATGTGTTAGTATTAGATGGCAGTGCAAGAACCTTGAACCCAACCAAGCCTACAATCAAATCCTACCCCTGTGCTTGTAGTTATTTGAGCAAGATGCTTTTTCCCCTGAAGCTAGCTTGGCTTAGGTTTTTTTGGTCACTTATTTTTCAAAGACTCTAGACGCAAACCTTCCAGTCTCCTAAAACTTCTCCCTTTTCTATGGCAACTGAGTATCTACCTACCTATCTATCTATAGAAGCTGTAAGGGGTCCTGGAGTCCAGGTCCAGCCTCCAGGCTCTTACCTCTGTTGCACAATTGCAATCTAGAGATGAGTGTCCTGAGACTTGGAGGCCTGACAATTCTCATGAGACCACACAGGGAGCTGCGGATGGAGCTGGGCCTTGGTGTCTCCCGTGACAGGGCTGTGCATGGCTCCCATGCCCTTGTGTGTGTGTATGTGTGTGTGTGTGTGTATGTATACTAAGTCACTTCAGTCGCTTTCGACTCTGCAATCCCACACCCTCCAGGTTCCTCTGTCTATGGTTTTCCAGGCAAGGATACTGGAGTGGGTTGCCATGCCCTCCTCCAGGGATCTTCCCAACCCATGGATCGAATCCACGTCTCTCACATCTCTCACTCTTTACCACTAGTGCCACCTGGGAAGCCCGTGCACCCACGTTACATCACAGTAACAGGGCTCAGGTAGGCACAGCAGTCAATGGTAGCATGGGGGCTCCGTGGGCAGCCACAGGAGACCAGATGTGAGCCCTGTACACAGCCTGTTTCCTCCGTGTCTTCAAGAAGCCCACGGGAGCATGTTCTTTTTGCTTCAAAGTATCAGAGGATCTGCTCCTGGGCAGCAGGCACACTGGCGCAGCCTGGCAGAAAGCTCTCAGTGCCAGGAACATCCAACAGCTTCTGCTCTCATTCCACAGGCCTACCTGTCGAACAGGTAGCCCATAAGCATCTTTGTTACATACCACTGTATACACCTCTCCTGGGTTGGAGCAGGTACCTCAGCAGTGGTAAGTCATTAAGTCATCACTTCCTAACTTCCACGGGCGTCAACCATGGGACTCTTTCTTGCTAAACTTGGGTACAGCCTAAGTTTCTTTCTCAAAGAAGCTCTAGGCAGCCCCTACCAATGCCTTGAGCGTTTGAAGTGAGACCAAACTTTTTGACCTGCTGTTGGAAAGGAATTCTGATTAGGAATATTATACTACCTAGCACATATGCTCAACACACTATAGACTCTGATATTAGAACTGGACACAGAGTTAAACCAAGAGGTGTTTCTGTGACCACCACATTTTGTAGGTATTGAAATGAACAGAGGGGACATCATCACTCAAAGGTCACTCAGAGAATTCGTGGCGGATGTGGGTCTACCCAGGGCTTCCCAGGTGGCTCTAGTGCTAAAGACCCCGCCTCCAATGCAGGAGACATAAGACAGGGGTTCTGTCCCTGGGTCGGGGGAGGAGGGCATGGCAACCCACTCCAGTATTCTTGCCTGGAGAATCCCCATGAACAGAGGAGCCTGGTGGGCTACAGTCCATAGGGTTGCAAAGAGTCAGACACGACTGAAGCAACTTAGCATGCACGCCTGGGTATACACTCCTTCTTTGCCTGCTGATTCAGAGGCATGAGGAACCCAAAACGGCTGGGATCTCGCCATCTTCACTCCCAGTTCAACGTAATCACGGCTGTGTCTCTTTCTTTATTTATTTTGGGCTGTGCTGAGTCTTTGTTGCTGCGCATGGGCATTCTCTAGTGCGAGTAGAGGCTACTCTTCATTGCAGTGTATGCGCTTCTCATTGCAGCGGCTCCCCTGGTTGCAAAGCGCAGGTTCCAGGGCGCTCAGGCTTCAGTAGTTGTGGCACTCAGGCTTAGTTTCTACAAGGCATGTGGGATCTTCCCAGACTAGGGATCGAACCCACGTCCCCTGCATTGAAAGGCAGATTCTTATCCTCTGGACCACCAGGGAAGCGCTATTGTTTTGCCTTTTGATGGGAGTATTCTTCCTTTCGGAAATAAGACCTCTAAGTCAATGGAGATAATATCACGGCAGCAGGAAGCAAAATTTTTGCTAGAAAGTCACTAGTTGTGATAGTGAGAGGCCCCCTTCCCATTCCTTGCCTTGACTGCTGGACTAGAATCCCAGCAGTAAGATAAACAGCACTGCCTATTGGATGCTGATTTGGAACAGAGACAGCATCCAGAGGGCACTGCCCCACCCTGCAAGGGATTGTTTCCAAACTATTCTGCAGCCCTATCAAGGCAGCTGCTTTCAGGTAGATGAGGAATACCACGAGGCCTGTGAATTCCAAGAGCACAGGCCCTCTGCTGCACTTCACTTGGCCTGCAGCTGAGTTTCTTGCTGGAAACAACTCTGTAGGATGCCATGATGGAGGACAAGGCCTTCTGTAAGTCGTTGAAGGGGAATTTTGGCAGAAGCAATGCAGGCAGGGGAGGCAAATCCTTATGCAGAGCAACTGACCATCATAGATTCTAATCCCATCCATCCTTCAGGGCCCAGTTCCCATTCATCTCCACCAATAAGACGTTAATAACCTCTCAGACTAATCTGACACTCATTCATTCCATCAGCACTTATTTAGCACCATCTGGATGCCAGACAGTCTTCTAGGTACTGGAGAAAGACAGGGTCCCTGCTAGGACAGAACTTAGGAAACGGGGAGATGGAATCAATGGGCCCGTTTTCCGTGTCTTCACAGCCCAGCGGGCATTGGTTTGACTTCATTGCTGGCAGTTTTCTCTCGGTCACACAGCATCTCTACCTCTCTATCCCCATGGCAGCTTGTGTAATTCTAAGGACATGAGATGTGCTGGGGAACCACTGGAAAAGTTTGGGAAACATGAAGTGAGCAAGCAAGTGGTTTTGCAGCAGCCACTTCTCCAGATGTGGCCCCTGGGGGGTTAGCTTCTCCAGGGAGGGAGCAGCAGTGAGCAGGGCCATGGAGAGGGCCTTCCTTGCCAGCTGGTCTCTCTGTCAAGCAGCCTCGCAACACTCAGCTGGCAGCCCTTCCACTTGGTCAGAATCTGCCTCCTTTTCTCCAGCACCGTGTTGCTCCTGGCCGGTGCATCCAACTCGGGCGAGTCTGAAAGAGGTCAGAGGAAACTGCGTGCCCTCCTGACTGCCACCAGCCCACGTCTCAGCTCCTGGAAAAAGCCTTTCTGACTTCAGTCTCCCTGGCAAGCCGCGCCTCCTGCCTCTGAATGCCCAGGGCACATTATTGATTAATGTGGCCATCTGATGGAATTCTCTGAGCAGTTGTAGCGCTGGGTCTGCACTGGATTTGCACTCACATTTGCGCCCCTGCAGCTCCTCTTCAGAGTGCAGCAAGTTCACCTGAGCCCGGGCAATGCAGGGGAAGAGACGAATGCTACGCTGAGAGCTGGCTCCAAGCGCGATGAGTTAGGCAACTCACTTCCCCTTTCTGGCTCTGGGATTTCTGGCCTGAGAAGTAAGATGTTTGGGCTGGATGGGTCTCCTTCCTGGGTCTCCTTCCATCGCAGGCCATAGATTTTTAAGTGCAGCATCAAAGCTAAAGGCCTGACTCTCTGCCCACAAGGCTTCACATGACCAAGAAGTTTTGCATTCTGTCTAGAGCACCAATTTCCTTGTGAATCTGCTTTTGGAACAACTCTTCAAGCTAGGAAGCTTCTCACTGATTTACTTAATGTCTGCACACCTACTTTGTCTCCACCCAAACCAACACAATGCCCGCTGCAGTAGGCTGCACTATTGGCCCCGACTCTTCTCTGCTCCCCATTTCCACAGACAGGATATACTCATACTCATCATCTTCATTGACTTGCTTTGGGCGGCAGAGTGATGGCATCTGGACCTGGGCCTCCAGAGGCCTTGCATTCTTCTGCTTGCATCTTGGCCCCTCTGCCATCTCAGTGAGACAAACAAGCCCAAGCGGCCCACTGGCCCCAGGAGATGATGAGGATCCAGGGACAATAAGCTCCTCCCAGCCAACCCCGCCTGGATCACCTGCTTCCAGCTACTCTGCAGACACAGGAGCTAAATCAGAATTTTGTTATCAGCTGCTGAGACCCTCTGACTGTGTGTTACTCTACAATTTTTGTGGCCACAGTTAACTGAAGCAGACTCTCAGAAAGAAATAGACCTCATCTCTGGATGGGCTGCGTGGTGATCTTGCCAATACTTCACCACCATCCCCAACCCAACATGTGACCTCTCATCTCTTGCATTTTATACACGAGTGAGGACGGGGGACTCCGTCTAGGCTGTGGCAGCCCTTGTCACATTTAGAAATACGCAGTGGCTGAATGTCTCTATCATGAGTCAGAACCCCTCTTTTAACTTCCACCTGTTGACGCTCAGGACCACACAGGATAGATCCATCTTCTTTCTTCCCAACAGCTGCTCAGAGGTGTGAACTGTACTCTCACATCCTCCTCAGCCTTTGCTTCTTCTTGCTTAACATCCTAGGCTCACTGTCTTCTTCTGCCTCTTGCCCTCGTTCAACATTCCAGCCAGCCTTCTGTCATTCCTGCAGTTTCACTAACCTGGGGCAGCTCTGTCTTTCTCCCTTGCTCCATGTGCCCAGAGCCAAACACACTCTGGCAGCTCTGATCAAAGTAGAGAAGCCCGGGGCCATCACCGCCCTCCTCCTGACGTTGCTGATGCCACTGAAGTGGGAGAAGTGGCAGCCACAGACCACAGATGTGGCCCCAGCCCCACCCAGCCATGGACAAGCCCAAGCCATTCTCACATGTACGGGGCCATGCCAGGCCCCTGCCCTCCTGAAACCGTGGATTTACAAGTGTTTCAAGGCATTTGAAAGAAAGGTATCAATGCTCTTTTTACTGTGCCTACTGCCTGTGTTTCCAGAAGCAGGGAAGGCTTGCAAGCCAGCCCTGCAGCAAGCAGCAAAAACTGAGTCCCCCGTTCTTAGGAGCCCCTCATTCCTGAGAAATGGGAGGCAGACCAGGCTCTTTCAGGTCAGTAACACCCAGTTCATCTCAGAGTCTCTCCACCCCTGGACTGGTGGATAAGCACCCTCTTAGGACCTGCTGGGGCCAGGGAGGTAGGCTCAGATGAGCTGGAACCAATTTGACAAAGATTTTTCGGCAATCTCTAACATCCACGACTTCATCATCAATTACTCAGGCACTTGGCTGGAGTCCGGCAGCACTGTGAGCACGTGCAGACCCTGGGCACCAGGAGGTTGGTGCGTTGTGGAGCACAGACCATTTGGATCACAAGTGGAGCGCAGCCTTGTTTACAGAAAATGATTTTCAGTGTCCTGGGCGAGTCCGAGGCCCTGTTCCAGGGGTCTGGTAAAACAAGGAATCTGAGTGACTGCCCTGGCTGAAGCAGGCCTGCCTGCCCTAGAAACGCATCTTGACTTCATGCCTCTTTCGTGGTGGCTGTTTGGCTATCCAGTATCCAGCTTAGGGGATGATACTGGGGCGGTGGCCTCTTTTCATGCCTGGGCTGAGTCTTGTTAGATGTCACAAAATTCAGGGCTGGAAAGGACGTGAAAGACCATTCCATGCAATACAGGCTGAATATTTTGTCTGCAGCCTGTCTCTCTTACATTCCTCCGATCAAAGGAAGTTCATCACTTGCACCAAACAGCTTACAACAATTTGATATTGCCTCCCTGTGGCCTCCACCCACTGATCCCCGCTCTGGCTCCTACAATCACATAAATCAAGTCCTGCTTGCATAACGAGCTCGTCGGTGAAGACACGAACCACAGCCCTCCTGTACTCTCTTCTTCAAGGCAAATGGCCCCAGTTCCCTTCTATACTCTCTGCACAGTCCTTGTACGGTCAGCTTTCTGGCCCGTCACACCCTGGGCTCCCTTCTACAGACGTTTCAAGAGGAAATAGCCTCTGGTGTCCAAGAGACTTGGTCCAATAACCAAGAATGGTGTGGCAGCTGGAGCATTAGACAGGGAAGTGGGCCAGCTAGATTGATGCTTACACTCTCTCTTATAACATCTGTTCTCTCAGACTTGTCTGCTCTTCTGGAACATGGGATGATCCGGGTGCTGTAAGAGGCATAAATGTGTAAATCCAGTGAGATTACTGACATGGGGGTGAGTGTAGACCCTCATTGTGACTATGTAAGTCACAGTGCGTTGATACCAGCGTTCCATCACTGGTGTTGACAAAGAAGGGCCATCCTTGGGCTGGAGAAATCAGTTTTGATATCTGCTCTTTCTAAGAGTTAGCTGTGATTCATCCTATAGATAGGTACAATTGGGTGAGCCAAGATCCAGAGGAGGGGCCTTTGCCAAGTGTCATAGTCAGGGTCCTCCAGAGAAACAGAACCGATGGGAGACAGATGTACATAGAAACAGATATAGATAGATAGAAGATTAGATAGACAAGCAGATAGATAGATAGAAGATTGTTGTTTAGTTGCTAAGTTATGTCTGATTCTTGTGACTCTGTGGACTGTAGCCCTCCAGCCCTCTCCGTCCATGGGATTTTCTAGGCAAGAATGCTGGAGGGGTTACCATGTCCTCCTCCAGAGGATCTTCCCAACCCAGAGATTGAACCCTGGTCTCTTGTATTAGCAGGCAGAGTTTCTTTTTTAATCACTGAGCCACCAGGGAAACCTAGATAGAAGATAAGTAGAGAGATAGATATGTAGATAGATGTTAATAAAGACTGATTTATTATAAGAAGTTGGCACATATGATTCTAGGGAATTGGCAAGTCCAAAATCTGATTGGAGAGGCCTGCCGACATAGGAGACAGTTGTAGTTTGGATCCAAAGGCAGTCTTTTGAAGAACTAGGAAGAGCTAGGATTGCAGATGAAGTCCAAAGGCAGCCCGCTGGAGAATTCCTTCTTACATAGAGGAGACAGATTTTTAGATCTATTGAGGCCTTCCCCTGACTGGACAAGGCCCGCCCACATGATGAGGGGAATCTACTGTACTCACTGTCTGCCTTTTTTCAATGTCCATCTCACCCAAAAACACCCTCCACAGAAACATCCAGAATAATGTTTGACCACCTAACTGGGTACCCTGGCCCAGCCAAGTGGACACATAAAACTAACCATCCCACCCAGCTAGCCTCCCATCTGAGGACAGAGCACATAGAGTGCAAGAGGGACTCGGGACGCTGTCCTACTTGGCGGAGATTTTTTTTTTTAAGGAAAAAAGAAATTATTCCTCAAACCTCAGGGAGTTTCTCACATTTATATGAACTAAAAACAATGCCTGACTCACGGCAGGACTGAAAAATGAAAATGATTACAAAATGTAGCCCAGCCATCCAGCCATCAAAACTGATGTCCTGTATATGAATACTTCGTTGGGAAGATGTTCATAATATACACATTTTTCAAAAGTTATAATGTAGTTTGTATAATGTAATAATGATTTCTAGTAAAGATATAGGTTATATTCGGTAAGGTGCAGATATGCAAATGATACCACCCTTATGGTGAAACTGAAGATGAACTAAAGGGCCTCTTGATTAAACTGATAGACAAGAGTGAAAAAGCTGGCTTAAAACTCAACATTCAAAACACTAAGATCATGGCATCTGGTCCCATCACTTCATGGCAAATAGATGGGGAAATGGAAAGAGTCAGAAACTTTATTTTCTTGGGCTCCAAAATCACTGCAGATAGTGACTGTAGCTGTGAACTTAAAAGATGCTTGCTCCTTGGAAGAAAAGTTATGACAAACCTAGACAGCATATTAAAAAGCAGAGACATTACTTTGCCAACAAAGGTCTGTATAGTCAAAGCTATAGTTTTTCCAGTAGTCCTGTATGGATGTGAGAGTTGGACCAGAAAGAAAGGTGAACACTGAAGAACTGATGCTTTTGAACTGTGGTGTTGGAGAAGGCTCTTGAGAGTCCCTTGGACTGCAAGGAGGTCCAACCAGTCCCTCCTAAAGGAAATCAGTCCTGAATATTCATTGGAAGAACTGATCCTGAAGCTGAAGCTCCAATTACTTTGGCCATCAATGTGAAGAACTGATTCACTGGAAAAGACCCTGATGCTGGGAAAGATTGAAGGCAGGAGGAGAAGGGGATGACAGAGGATGAGATGGTTGGATGCCATCACCAACTCGATGGACATGAGTTTGAGCAAGCTCTGGGAGTTGGTGATGGACAGGGAAGCCTGGTGTGCTGCAGTCCATGGGGTCGCCAAGAGTTGGACATGAGTTAGTGACTGAAATGAACTGAACTAAGGGTGTTACCAGCATTCATCTCTAGATATTGGAATTACGTGTTGATTGCCTTCCTTTCACTGGCATGCCCTATATAATATTGCCATTAAGATCTGCTACCAGTGAAAATCTTGTGCCAAAGATTATGCAAATAAAACATCTTCAGGTAAACAAATTTTTTATATAGTCATTTCTATCACCTAAAAATTCAGAAACCTCCAAAATATATTTGGCATCAACTCCTTTGTCTGAGTTATGTTCCAGCTAAATTTAACTAAACTTTTACCCGCGAGAGCCTGTGGGTCTTGTTGGCGTTGCTATTTTGGTTTAAAGGTGTTTTTGATAAGATTTTAAGCACTTCATTAGAAACTAGTAAGTACTGTACACATATTAGTTATTTCTAGAAGATATTCTATTCTTAGACACTGGCCACAATTAATTCCTTCTCAATCTTGTTTACAAACAGCCTTTTTTTTTTCTCTCTCTCTCTCAGCTGTCACTTCAGCTAAATCCTCAGGGCTCTTATCTTTTGTTATTTCACAATAATTATGTGTCTGAGGCTCCCTGAAGGAAGAAGCATCTCTTCACTTCTCTGAGGTCACACGCATGGGCTTTATCACAGCTGTTTCTCACCTTCTGGTACATGGAGCCTCATTGTATGTCAGGGTTTCTCAGCCTCAGCACTGCTGCCATTCAGGGCTGGAGAGTTTCTTGTTGTGGGCACTGCTCTGTGCATGGTATGCTGTTTAGCATCATCTCTGGCCTCTATCTGCTAGATCCCCGTAGTTAACTCCAAATCGTGACAGCCCAAAACATCTCCTGACATTTATCCCAAATATCCCTCCTTGTTGGAAAGTACTGCCATGCATCATTAACTTTCCACATACTCCAGAAAAATAGGGATGAGAAAGGATGATCAGATAAGCATCTGGAGGGACAGAAAAAGGCCTTGGCTCATGTGGTCCCTCCCATGCCTCCTTCCCATGCCAGTCTGATTGGCTCTGATTGACCATGTGTCTCTGGGTCCCAGCTAAGTGCTTGCCTGCACAGATCCACACTGTCGTGGGCATGACACCTACCTCCTGGGAGCATCATTCTGAGACAGGCAGCATCAGCACAGAGGCCATGGAAAGAGTCTGCAGGAAAGAGAAAGCTACAAGAGAGTGAGGAAGATGTCTACACATTTGCAAGGCATTCAAAAAACCAGGGGAAAAAAAAACCAAACAGGTGCTGGGGGAAGGGGGATGCCTCCTTTTGGGCTCAGGCCTTGGCTGGGCTGGGTCTGGCCCCCTCACAATTATCCCCTTGGACACTCATTACCTTTTTTCACAACCATTCCCTGAGAGCTGAGCCTGCTGTCAGGGAGGTCATTTTAGCAACAGAAGGACTGGGGCAAAAGGGCAGGAAAATGCACTCCCTGATCTCTTTTAAATCTGCTTCTGTGACTTTGGGCTGCTTTTAGCCGTAGCTCAGCTGGTAAAGAATCCACCTGCAATGCAGGAGACCCTGGTTTGATTCCTGGATCGGGAAGATTCCCTGGAGGAGGGCATGGCAGTATTCTTGCCATATATATATGGAGTGTGTGTGTGTGTGTATATATATATATATATATATATATATATATATATATATGTACTGGAGTATATACTCCAGTATTCTTGCCTGGAGAATCCCCATGGACAAAGGAGCCTGGTGGAGTACAGTCCATGGGGTCAAAAAGAGTCGGACATGACTGAGCAACTAAGCACAGCACATGAGAAGACTACATCAGACCCTTGATCTGGGGCTGGGGAGATGTAGAAGGGGGTCATACTTGGAGCGTAAGCAATAAAGCTTTGTGGCTCTGAGAGGCCAGAGCCTGGCCTCCAGCTTTTCCTGGTTTGCTCAGGTCCTGAGAGTAGCCCAGGCTACATACTTGTTGTTGTTCAGTCACTAAGTTGTGTCCGACTCTTTGTGACCTCATGGACTGCAACTTGACAGGCTCCTCCATCCTCCGCTATCTCCAGGAGTTTGCTCAAATTCATGACCATTGAGCCGGTGGTGCTATCTAACCGTCCCATCCTCTGCGGCCTCTTTATCCTTTTACCATCAATCTTTCCCAGCATCATGTAATATACATATACCTTCAGGATATTCTTCCACTGTCTTGGAGCTCCAACACTTTCACTGGCTCCCTTCTTTCCAAACGAAAATCTCAGTGCTGCAGAAGGGTCTTTGCACTACTTTTCTAGGGCTGCCATAGCAAATCACCATAAACTTGGTGGCTTAAAACAACATTTGTGTATTATCTCACAGTTCCAGAGGCAGGAAGTCTGAAGTCAAGGTGTCAACATGGCTGTCTCCTTCTGGAAGTTCTGAGGGAGAATGGCTCCATGCCTCTCACCCAGATTCTGGTGGCTGCCAGCAGACCTTGGCAATCCTTGGATTATAGGTGCATCACCTCTGTCTTCGCTTGGCCTACTGTCTGGATTCTTCCTGTTTCTTTTCTTACAAGAACACTTGTCATTGGACTTAGATTCATACCAGATAATCCTAGATGGTCTCGTCTCAAGATCGTTACTTCATTACGTCCGTCGAGATGCTTATTCCAAATCAGGTCACTTGCACAGGCTCTGGATGGACATATCTTTGGGGAACCCAACATCCACGTCAGTAGTCTTCAAGGGCCTCCAGAGTCGGGTTTGCCGAGTTACATTCATTTGCTCACTGACTGACTCATTCAGTTGGTTAGTTAGTTGATGGGTTAGTTGATGAGCAAAAGTTGGATCTGCCGGGACACTCTTGCACATCCCCATCTGGGCCAGCCTCCTGCCTGTTTGCCCTGGTTCCTGTTCCTGACCCCCTTCCATCCATTCAGTGCTCAGAGCACTGAATCCTTGCCATTCTAATGGAGAATGGTATCTTATTATGGCTTTATTTGCAGAAGTCAAGTGGGCCTTGGAATGCATCGCTACGAAAAAAGCTAGTGGAGGTGATGGAATTCCAGTTGAGCTATTTCAAATCCTGAAAAATGATGCTGTGAAAGTGCTGCATTCAATATGCCAGCAAATTTGGAAAACTCAGCAGTGGCCACAGGACTGGAAAAGGTCAGTTTTCATTCCAATTCCAAAGAAAGGTAATGCCAAAGAATGCTCAAACTACCGCACAATTGCACTCATCTCACATGCTAGTAAAGTAATGCTCAAAATTCTCCAAGCCAGGCTTCAGCAATACATGAACCGTGAACTTCCTGATGCTCAAGCTGGTTTTAGAAAAGGCAGAGGAACCAGAGATCAAATTGCCAACATCCGCTGGATCATGGAAAAAGCAAGAGAGTTCCAGAAAAACATCTATTTCTGCTTTATTGACTATGCCAAAGCCTTTGACTGTGTGGATCACAATAAACTGTGGAAAATTCTGAAAGAGATGGGAATACCAGACCACCTAACCTGCCTCTTGAGAAATCTGTATGCAGGTCAGGAAGCAGCAGTTAGAACTGGACATGGAAAAACAGACTGGTTCCAAATAGGAAAAGGAGTACATCAAGGCTATATATTGTCACCTTGCTTATTTAACTTATATGCAAGTACATCATGAGAAACGCTGGACTGGAAGAAACACAAGCTGGAATCAAGATTGCCGGGACAAATATCAATAACCTCACATATGCAGATGACATCACCCTTATGGCAGAAAGTGAAGAGGAACTAAAAAGCCTCTTGATGAAAGTGAAAGTGGAGAGTGAAAAAGTTGGCCTAAAGCTCAACATTCAGAAAATGAAGATCATGGCATCTGGTCCCATCACTTCATGGAAAATAGATGGGGAAACAGTGGAAACAGTGTCAGACTTTATTTTTTTGGGCTCCCAAATCACTGCAGATGGTGATTGCAGTCATGAAATTAAAACACGCTTACTCCTTGGAAGAAAAGTTATGACCAACCTAGATAGTATATTCAAAAGCAGAGACATTGCTTTGCCAACAAAAGTCTGTCTAGTCAAGGCTATGATTTTTCCTGTGGTCATGTATGGATGTTAGAATTGGACTGTGAAGAAGGCTGAGCACTGAAGAATTGATGCTTTTGAACTGTGGTGTTGGAGAAGACTCTTGAGAGTCCCTTGGACTGCAAGGAGATCCAACCAGTGCATTCTGAAGGAGATCAGCCCTGGGATTTCTTTGGAAGGAATGATGCTAAAGCTGAAACTCCAGTACTTTGGCCACCTCATGCGAAGAGTTGACTCATTGGAAAAGACTTTGATGCTGGGAGGGATTGGGGGCAGGAGGAGAAGGGGATGACAGAGGATGAGATGGCTGGATGGCATCACAGACTCGATGGACGTGAGTCTGAGTGAACTCTGGGAGTTGGTGATGGACAGGGAGGCCTGGCGTGCTGTGACTCATGGGGTCGCAAAGAGTCGGACACGACTGAGCAACTGAACTGAACTGAAAGGCTTCCCAGGCAGTTCAGTGGTAAAGACTCAGCCTGCCAGGGTTCAATCCCTGAGTCGGGAAAATTCCCTGGAGACGGAAATGGCAACCCACTCCAGTCTTCTTTTCTGGTAAATCCCATGGACAGAGGAGACTGGCAGCCTACAGTCCATGGGGTCGCAAAGAGTCAGACACAACTTAGCGACCAAACAACAATAAGGCTTACAAAGATGAGCACCTTGCCATGTGCTTAGTTTCCATCCATATAGCTCCTTTCATAAGGCATCTATTCAGATATTTTGCCCACTTTTTATTGGGTTGTTTTCTTATTACTGATTTCTGAAATTCTTTAAATATCCAGCTACACGAGCTTTATATTCTCTCAATCTGTGGCTTACTTTTCACTCTATTGACAGTGCTTTTCAAAACGCAGACATTTTTATTTTTGATGAGATCTGGCTTATCAGTTTGTTATTTCATGATCATAAAATTCTTCATTTAAAACAAGGAAATTTGGGACTTTTCTGGCAGTCCAGTGGTCAAGAATCCATCCTTCCAATTCAGGAAGCAAGTGTTCAATCCCTGGTCAGGGAATTATGATCTCACATTCTGCATGGTGAGGCCAAAAATAAACAAACAAGGAAAGCTGAGTGGTTTACAAGATCCAGTCATTTATGTGGCACCTACTATGTGCCAAGAAGTGTTTGGCCCCATGGGTAAGGGTAAAAAACATGATCCCTAGTTTCTGAGTGCTCAGAGCTAAGGAGGGGAGTGGAAATGAGTGCTTATAATATTAGGTAGGCGTTATCAGTGCTGCAGAGAGGAACAAAGAAGATAATGGAATTCATAGGAAAAAAGATACAAGAGGGTGGAGTGGGCATTTTGAACTAGGTCATGCCCTGAACTATAATACACAGACAAAACATTTCTTTTTTGTTTCTGAAAAGGCCGTCTTGGCCATTCGTTTTTCTTCTGAGCAGAGGATGAAATATTGGGCAACAGACAACTTAAAACAGAAAAGGTTTGTGTCAAATGTGGAGAAGAGCTTGACCAGAGAGGATATCAAGAGGAGGGAAACAAGACAGGAAAAAAGGAGGGGGAAAAAAAAAAAAGGTTAGTCGCAAAGAAATATCAAGGGAAGTCTCTACTCATAAAATAGAAATTAATGGATTACAGAGCAAGGACATTAAGAAAGATCTTTAAGAGGTTACAGGAAATGGGAGAATTAGGGCAAAGCTGAGCTGTCATGTAGAACATTTTACATAACAAACTACTGGTTAAAGCTAATATAAGCTTTATATTATAAAGGGTAAGGGACAGCATGTGCTCAAGAGAGATGAAATGAGAGAAGATATAACACTTGGGATCCAAGCCATGACTCAGATCAGCTCACTTTGCTGAGTTCCCTGTGCTGCTCTAGGCCAGGCATCCTCTGGAGCTTACACATGAACTTGGCAAGGAAGCTTCCAGTCCATCCTGATTTGGGTCATGGGGAATGTGCTTTCTTTCTTTTTCTTTTTTTTTTTATTGCAACACCTTCAGTTCAGTTTTGTCACTCAGTCATGTCTGACTCTTTGCGACCCCATGAATCGCAGCACACCAGGCCTCCCTGTCCATCACCAACTCCCAGAGTTCACTCAGACTCACGTCCATCGAGTCAGTGATGCCATCCAGCCATCTCATCCTCTGTCTTCCCCTTCTCCCCCTGCCCCCAATCCCTCCCAGCATCAGAGTCTTTTCCAATGAGTCAATTCTTCGCATGAGGTGGCCAAAGTACTGGAGTTTCAGCTTTAGCATCATTCCTTCCAAAGAAATCCCAGGGCTGATCTCCTTCAGAATGGATTGGTTGCAGTCCAAGGGACTCTCAAGAGTCTTCTCCAACACCACAGTTCAAAAGCATCAATTCTTCAGTGCTCAGCTTTCTTCACAGTCCAACTCTCACATCCATACATGACCACAGGAAAAACCATAGCCTTGACTAGACGGATCTTAGTCGGCAAAGTAATGTCTCTTCTTTTGAATGTGCTATCTAGGTTGGTCATAACTTTTCTTGCAAGGAGTAAGCATCTTTTAATTTCATGGCTGCAGTCACCATCTGCAGTGATTTTGGAGCCCCAAAAAATAAAGTCTGACACTGTTTCCACTGTTTCCCCATCTATTTCCCATGAAGTGACGGGACTGGATGCCGTAATCTTCATTTTCTGAATGTTGAGCTTTAAGCCAACTTTGCAGCACCTTAGGGTAGACCTTTTCATGTCGTTATTTACTCTGGAAATTGCTTAGTTTAAAACATTAGAAATCAGGGGTTTCAAAAATCTTTTCTTCCACTGTGATGTAGCTCAGAGCCATGATAGAGTGGGATGGTGAGAATGACGGAGCAGATTGGTGCTCAGAGAAAGAAGTTACTCCTTGGATGCTCAGTGGAATCTGCTCCAGCATCTGATGGTCAGCATGCTGACGGGAGGGATGAGGACAGCCAGAGTGAGAGATGCTGAGTTGGTGGAGAATTTCCACCTCAAGTCTAAACTGGGTGTGATCACCAGTGAAGACATTCTCTGCTTTTGGAATCAAAGCCCAGCCACGACCACTCCAACATGGAGCAACATGGACTCCAGCGCAGCAAGGGGTAGAGAGTAGAGAAAACGATGTCAAAGCAAGATGAGAAGCATTCAGTATGGCTACATGCGGTCTTTTGTCTTCTGTCTTCGTAGAGTGAGCACCAAAGCTGAGCCGTGTCTCTGTGCTTCGTCTGTGTCATTGAGCATTAACATATACTTCATCTCAAGCAACAACCTCATTCATGGCAACTATCTTATTTAGGATTAAAACTGCAACTGAAAAAAGAAAAAGTAATGTGTAACAGTGACTTATACAAGATAGAAGCTTATTTATTTTTTATATGAAAGTAGGGCAGGCCAATATAGCACCCCATTGTGTCAGAGACCCAAGAACCTTCTAGATCACCACCTTGCCATCCTTGCCGGGTGGCCCTTGCCCTGATAGTCCAAGGTGGCATTTATGTTCCAGGAGAGAGAAAATGATGGAGAAGAAGGGATGAAGTATGCACCCTGGCTCTCCTCCTTGGCAAAGATCCTGGAAGTTATCACACAACATTGCTGCTACTGTCCCATTGGCCAGGACTTGGTCGCATGACTGTGCAACGGAGACTGGGAAGTGTCATCTTGGTTCAGGGCAGCCATGCAAGGCACCCTCTTAAACACTCAGTCATATGAGAGAAGGGGACACGGATATGGGGTGACAATATCTGCCACTTGGGACTTCCCTGGTGGCTCAGATGGCAAAGAATCTGCCTGCAATGCAGGAGACCCAGGTTCAATCCCTGGTCCAGTAGATCTCCTGGAGAATGGAATGGCAACCCACTCCAGGATTCTTGCCTAGAGAATCCCATGGACAGAGGAGCCCAGTGGGCTACAGTCCACGGAGTTGAAAAGAGTCAGACATGACTGAGCGACTAACACTTTCACTTTATCTGCCACACTGGGCAATCGTTTACAAAGCCATAAATTAGGGGGAAAGTAGAGACATTGCAATGGGTAGTTGTGGTTTCTGGTCTCCAGAGTGGGCACACTTTTCTAGGTGGACATAATTCTCCAGTAGAAACATTCCAGAAAGGCAAACGGGGAAGTTGTAGGACTTTGGAGAGAGTCACAGGATGATGTTAGAAAGGGGAAGCAAGTAAAAAATCATGTTCGGGGCACATGTTCTCTCCTGGAACTCAGGACCATGATGAGGAAACAAGCAGCCATTTGAGAGTCTGCACTGACAGAAAAAGGAAATAAGAGCAAGGGATGACCGGAGTTGCGGATGGCATTTGAGGAGCCAAGGATCAAATCAATGGTTGGGATGCTTTGTCTTTCAGTGGTGGGAAAAGACCTGCACACAGAACAAGCTTTTACAGAACACATGCTGTGTGACTGTCTCCTATTGGGACCCTGGGATGAAGGAAGAGAAATAAATAGAGCCCCTGCCTTCAGAGAGCTTCCAGTCTGGGAATGTAAACTCACACATCCATGATACCTGATGACTCTCTTGAACTCACTGCTGCAAAAATGGCATCTCAGCTTGTAAACAAGATATCTGAACTCTTTACCAAGCACGTGTTGAATGTGCTTGATAGCTCAAGTTCTGGCATCAGACAGTGGCTTTCAACCCTACGTGTGTCACTTGCAGGCTGATCCACTCATTCTAGTTTGCCTGGGACCTCCCCATTTTAGCACTGAAAGGCCTACATCCTGGGCACCCCAGCTACTTATAGATTTTGTGTCCTTGGGCAAATCATTTGATCTCCTTGAACCTCCGTTTCTTTAACTGCAAAATGCAAATAGTAATTCTGATCTATTATGGCTGTGGTGATAGTTAAATGGGGCTGCGTTAAGAGAGCCTAGCAGAGCACTTGGTTCTGCAAGTGTTAATATTATCATTTATTATTACTGCTGTTATAACAGTCATGGATTTGAAAGATTCACATTCATTTTACCTGCCTTTTCCTAGACAGCAGCTGCATGCTGTCCTGGAAAATGTGAAACTGACTGAGCTGGTTCATAATATGTTTCTATGAATGGCAAAGAGCTACTGTTGTTGAGGAATTTTCTTTTCAAATGTAATATAGATCTCTAATTTCCCCTTTTTACTTTCTCAGTATACTAATCTTTTTCTTTCCCTTTTCATTGTCATGGGATCTGAAATGACACTATCCTGTGTCATAAAACAATTGTCTGAAACATTATAATAAATTTGTTTTTAAAAGGCAAATTCAGAAAGGAATGATAGGGAATTTTTTCTTAGTGTTCCTGTTTTTTATGCATTCCTTCTTTCAACAGATATTTAATTGTGCTATTATTGGTTGTCAAGCAACATGCTAGGTGCTGGATACACAGCCTGTAGCGCCCCAGTCCCAGCCCATGAGGACTTCACCCAGGGAGACGGGCATACAAGAAATGTTCATGTGTGCGTGCTCAGTTGCTGTCAGACTCTCTGTGACCCCATGGGCTCTAGCCTGCCAGGTTCTTCTATCTCTGGAATTTTCCAGGCAAGAATACTGGAGTGGGTTGCCATTTCCTACTCCAGGGGATCTTCCCAACACAGGGATTGAACCTGTGTCTCCTGCACTGGTGGGGGGATTCTTTGCCACTGAACCACCTGGGAAGCCCCAAGAAGTGTCCATCACTGTGCAATAGAGACAGAGATGGAAGGATTCCCCTAGTCAATGAGAAACCTCCCCTGTACTTGGTGGAGTCAGGTAGGGTTTCTAAAATAAGTGATGGATGCGCTAAGCGCTGCATCCCAGGTGGAAGGAGATGGGGGCAGATCCAGGTAGAGGGCGACGTGTGGACAAAGGCACTGAAATAAAAAGCCCCCGAGTCACCCAGGTTCTGTTGGGTGCTTATGGCTTGAAAAGTGATGGAGACCTTATTTGCAAATCCTTCCACCAAATATTTGCTAAGTGCCTAATACATGGATGGCACCATTAAATACCATTTATACACAAGACACGGACTGTCCTTGGAAAGCTTAGGGTAGGGCTTAGGAAAGGAAATAAGATATGCACACAAATAACCAAGACAAGTTACCTCTTATGGACTGAAAGTTCATGTCCTCTCAAAAATCATATATTGCAGTGTTAACCCTGGTGTGGCTGTATTTAGAGATGAGGCCTTTAACAAAGTCACTTAGAAGGAGATCATAACAGGGGCTTTGACCCTCCTGGACTCGTGCCCTTATAAGAAGGGAGGGCGCAGAGCTCTCGTCCTCACTCTCCGTCCCTCAATGTGTGCCGCAAGGAAAGGCCACATGAGGACAGATGAGGATGCAGCAGCTGTAAAGCAGAAGGCAGGCCCTCATGAGAAACCACACCGGCCAGAACCTTGATCTTGGGCTTCTAGCCACTCAAACTGGGAGAAAATACGTTTCTGTTGTTTAAGTCACTGACGTCTGTGATGTGTTATTATGACAACCCAAACAGACTAAGAGCTGCGGTGTGCCATAAGGGGGAGGAAACAGTGGCCCAGACTGGGGAGGAGAGAAGATAAGTACTAGCTGGGGGAGCAGGACTTGCTGGGGGAAGTGACCTTGAACTGAGCCTTAAACACTTGGAAGCACTTAGATTTAGGTGAAATTGATAGTGGAAGGACATTCCTGCTAAAGGAAATGTTACAGGCTAGGCGAGCCAGAGGAAAACACATTCCTTCCATTTACCTGGAGAGTCTATGAAGAGTGTGGGACATGCTGGGTCATGTTGTAAAGGGGCTCTGAAAGCCAGGTGAAGACCGTGGGCTTCCTTTAGGAAGCTCTGAGGACGCACTGCTGATTTACACAAGCGGAGTTCCGTTTTGTGCTGTGTCTTCAGCAGAGTAATTCTCGAGATCTCAGACCTAGTTAATGAGGGTTCAGCCCAGGGCAGCAGCCTTGGGAGGGAGAGCCAGGAGGTGGCAACAGCCACATCTTGCATCTGTTGGATGCGGACGAGAGGAGAGGGAGAAAGAAATAGTCATTATCACAGAGAGTCGAAAACATGCTCATAAAACCATCTTGCTGACTTGTCAGTTTCCAGATTGCTTGCTCCTAGAACATCTTGAGGATGAAAAGACTTAAATGGAATGGCTAACATCAGGGCTCAGGACACTGGCTCTTCCTGCCACCACCCAGTTTCAAGCCTGAGTGATGAGGCCGCTAAAAGTGACTGCGTGACCAAGACTAGAATGAACTTTGGGGCCGTGTAATTCTTTCCTCTAGCCACTGGGGCCTGCGGTGCACAAGCCACTGGGAAGGCACTACCACTACCTCTCTGAGAAGTGGAAGCTGAGAGAGTGGATTCAGAGGAACATCCTTGTAGGGAGGCGGCAAGACGTAGCCCTGGGGTCAGCCCACATTTAGAAGGTTAGGGAAGGAAGGAGAAACCCAAGCAAAGGCTTTGGGATAATCAGGAAGGAAGCAAAGCAGTATGATGTCAGGTCAGCAGCCATCTTTCATCATTTCATGAAAGAACTTGATCAATAGCTGTCAATTCTAGAAAACGTGGACTTTAAAATGCACATTTATGGGACTTCCCTGGTGGTTCAGTGGTTAAGAATCCATCTTCCAATGCAGGAGATGCAGGTTTTATCCCTGGCTGGAGAACTAAGATCTCCTATGCTATGGAGCAACTAAGCCACAACTACCGAGCCTGCAGGCCACAACGAAGATCTCATGTGCCACAATTTAAACCCAACCCAGCTGTGTGTGTGTGTGTGTGTGTGTGTGTGGTCACTTCAGTCTTGTCTGACTGTTTGCAACCCTACGGACTATACCCACCAGGCTCCTCCCTCCATGGGATTCTCCAGGCAAGAATACCAGAGCAGACTGTCATGCCCTCCTCCAGGGAATCTTCCTGACCCAAGGATCGAACCCATATCCCTTATGTCTCCTGTACTGGCGCTCCACCTGAGAAACCTATATATATATATATATATATATATATATATATATATATATTAAACCTATATATGTGTGTATATATCATATGTAACATATAAATGTATATAACCTATATAATATATACCTACATATAAGTATATGGAAAACTCAGCAGTGGCCACAGGACTGGAAAAGGTCAGTTTTCATTCTAATCCCAAACAAAGGCAATGCCAAAGAATGCTCAAAGTACTGCACAATTGCACTCATCTCACATGCTAGTAAAGTAATGCTCAAAATTCTCCAAGCCAGGCTTCAGCAATACGTGACCCGTGAATTCCCTGATGTTCAAGCTGGTTTTAGAAAAGGCAGAGGAACCAGAGATCAAATTGCCAACATCCGCTGGATCATGGAAAAAGCAAGAGAGTTCCAGAAAAACATCTATTTCTGCTTTATTGACTATGCCAAAGCCTTTGACTGTGTGGATCACAATAAACTGTGGAAAATTCTGAAAGAGATGGGAATACCAGACCACCTAACCTGCCTCTTGAGAAATCTGTATGCAGGTCAGGAAGCAGCAGTTAGAACTGGACATGGAACAACAGACTGGTTCCAAATAGGAAAAGGAGTACATCAAGGCTGTATTTTGTCACCCTGCTTATTTAACTTCTATGCAGAGTACATCATGAGAAACGCTGGACTGGAAGAAACACAAGCTGGAATCAAGATTGCCGGGAGAAATATCAATAACCTCAGATATGCAGATGACACTACCCTTATGGCAGAAAGTGAAGAGGAGCTAAAAAGCCTCTTGCTGAAAGTGAAAGAGGGAGAGTGAAAAAGTTGGCTTAAAGCTCAACATTCAGAAAACGAAGATCATGGCATCCGGTCCCATCACTTCATGGGAAATAGATGGGGAAACAGTAGAAACAGTGTCAGACTTTATTTTTTTGGGCTCCCAAATCACTGCAGATGGTGATTGCAGCCATGAAATTAAAAGACGCTTACTCCTTGCAAGAAAAGTTATGACCAACCTAGATAGCATATTCAAAAGCAGAGACATTACTTTGCCGACTAAGGTCCGTCTAGTCAAGGCTATGATTTTTCCTGTGGTCATGTATGGATGTGAGAGTTGGACTGTGAAGAAGGCTGAGCACTGAAGAATTGATGCTTTTGAACTGTGGTGTTGGAGAAGACTCTTGAGAGTCCCTTGGACTGCAAGGAGATCCAACCAGTGCATTCTGAAGGAGATCAGCCCTGGGATTTCTTTGGAAGGAATGATGCTAAAGCTGAAACTCCAGTACTTTGGACACCTCATGCGAAGAGTTGACCCATTGGAAAAGACTCTGATGCTGGGAGGGATTGGGGGCAGGAGGAGAAGGGGACAACCGAGGATGAGATGGCTGGATGGCATCACTGACTCTATGGACGTGAGTCTGAGTGAACTCTGGGAGTTGGTGATGGACAGGGAGGCCTGGCGTGCTGTGATTCATGGGGTTGCAAAGAGTCAGACACGACTGAGCAACTGAACTGAACTGAACTGAATATATATACACAGCCTTGGGAGGGAGAGTATATATAGAGAGAGTATGTATGTAGAGAGTATATATATATAGTATATAGAGAGTATATATAGAGAGAGTATGTATATATAGGTATATATATAGTATACATATAGTATATATAGAGAGAGTATATAGGTATATATAGAGTATATATATATAGAGTATGTATATTTAGAGTATATATAGAGAGAATGTATGTATATATAATATACCTATATTATATGTATATATATGTATGTATATATACATATATATACTAGCTCCACCTGAGAAACCTATATATATATAATATATATAAACTATATATGTGTGTGTATATATATACACATAACCTATATATATATATAACCTATATAATATATACCTACATATAGGTATATAATGTGTATATATATATGTATGTATATCTATATATACCCATATGTAGATATATTATATAGGTTTATATATATATATACACACATACATACATACATACATACATACGGTGAGATCAAGCCACTCTGCCACTCATTCCCTTGGGAGGAGAATAGACAGCCAGCTCCCTGGGTAGCTTAACTGTTCCCTGCCTGAGGGCGGGCTTTGGACCAGATGCGCGCAGAGCCCTGAGAATGGGCCCACACACCTTGGTCTCCTGTACTCCTCATAGGCCATTCCTCTACTGACCATCCTTCTACTGGGTGAACAAGAGGTGAGCACAATTTGTGCCTGGGGAAGGTGCTGGAGAATGTCCTGGTTACGGAAAGTCAGACAGCCAATTTCAGAGACGTCGAAGATCCTATACATTGGTTCCTAGACTTAATGTACTAACGGATCATGGGTTTATAATGCAGGAGATCTGGGGTGAGGCCTGAGACTGCTCATTTCCAAGAGCTTCCAAGCAATGCTGATGGGCCTGGTTTGTTGTTACTGTTATTCAACTGCTAAGCCATATCCAACTCTTTGTGAGCCCCAACATTAATGTGCCTGGTTATCTGACAACATTTGTAGCTGCAGTGGTCTAGAGCAGAGGGTGGTGGCCTTGGGACCACACATTATATGCCCATGTGTCTTCCTTGATGAGCATAAAGTTCTAGAAAGTTAGAATTAATTGACAACAGTGAAAAATCTCAAGATTTCATTTTTTAAAAGCCAGGTTCTGTCTTCTCATATAACCCTCAGGAGCACTGGCAATACTGGGCCTGCGTTCCCACATGGCAGCTAATGTCTACATCCTCTAGTCTCCTGAGATTTCACCACCAGGCCTGCTTCACACCTTCATGGTTTTCCATTCCTGATCCAGAGCAAGCCCCTCAAGTGACAGCGGGGAAATCCAGACCAGGGATGGGCAAGAGATGACCGGAGTTCTCCCAGGAGTCAGCAGCATCTCGTTTCTGCACCTTTGAAAATGTGAGCACTAAGAGGGACTTGGCTCCTGTTGTAGAATGACCAAACATACTTGCCCAGCATCATGCCAGGGTCTGAGAGCAGAGGCTGGAATCCCCCCGCCATGCTCCTTGCCCAGGATCTCCAGGATCTCTGCTGCCCTTCATTAGTGAACAGTCCAGGAGAGAGAGCATGGGCAGAGATCACTCCTCTCTTTGTGCCCTTCTCCAGATCTGTCCTTTTTGTTTCTTGGGGAGAGGCTGGGACGAGTCAACTCACAAAAATGTGCTTCAACCGAACTGAGATCCTGGAGTTTATCTAATAAGCAGGTTGGGAAAAATGAAAACGCTAATTACTTGAGGGAAAGCTTGGAAAATGAGTCAACTGATTGGGCCACCAGGCAGCCAGTAGGAGCTGAATTTTTTATATTTTTTTAGAGGATAATGACTTATTCTAGGGGATTTCAGCCATGCATACACACTGCACACACAACAAAAATAATCCCAAGCGTCTGCTAGCAAAATCCCACGCTGCCGAAGAGCACATCTGAAACTTAATGTGACAAGCTGGAGGCCCATTTTGCCCCAAGATCAGGAGACAGTGAGAGCTTCCTCCCCAGGAAGTTTCTCAGGGTAGAACCAGAAAACCCCACTGGAGAGTCCAGAGGGATAGCCGCCCTACCCAGGGACAATGACCAGAAATCTCACCACCCTCCCTTTTCTGGGCAAAAGGGCCCAGCTTCTGAAGCTACTGTTGGAGGCTGGTGGGGCTGCACGTTAATTGCCTTGTTCATCCCATCATTAAAATGATAGGTCTGGCTGCTGGGAGTGGTGCTGCCTGGCTGTGAATTGGGTGAACCTCCTGGATTGAGACTTCCCGACTGGGCCCCAAACATGGCTTTTTCTAAAGAGCCCAGCGGTGGTGTGGGGTTTACGTGGGTATATTCGACTCCAGACTCCAGGAGCTGGGGACCCCAGGGCTCTTGCTCCCACTCCCTGGCCAGCGATGGAATTAATGAAGCCCGACAGGCCTGTATGCACGGCACACTCTGGTCCTTTCCAGCTCTTTGTCTGCAGCCGGGCTCTTGTCTTTCATTGCCGGCTGCCGCCCTGTCTCTGGGGCTGATGCAGTGCCAGATAATGAACAGTATATCAGCGCTGGCGGAGTGAGGAGGGGGTGCGGGGGAGGGGGTGAGCGCCTGAGCTGAGCCGGCCTGACTTATTATTCCTTCACTCTCAAACAAAACAAAATCATTGGCCTGCCAGGGTCATTAAGGACCCCAGGGTTGTCATAGAAACGACCTTTGGGGCCCGGTGGTTGTTAATGCATGAGTGACTGCCTGCATTGTGTGCTCAGAGAGAGGTCAGAGTTTTGTTGGTGGCTTAAGAAAAGAAAGAAAGAGAGTAAAGAAGAAAGAGAGGCAGCGCAAATCCCAGGGTTGGACGGCTGACGTTCAGAAGGAAGGGCGTACCCGCCCAGAGTACTGATTAGACATCTGGGATCCGGAGCATTCTGTGCCTAGCACATAGTAGGCCCTCAATAAATGTCTGCAAAAGTAAAAGGATGTGTTTGTTGGGTTAAAAATCTCCCATATCCTCTACCAGTTCCATATCCCTGCCCCCTAGGGACCTCTTGGCCAGTACACTCTGAGAAATACTGAGACAAGTCATCGCTCCGGCCAGGATTAGCCAACTTGTGTACAAGTTTTAAGGGGAACTCACATGTCCTCATCTCGCATAGGGCTGTTTTCATGGCTGCAAGGGAATCGGGAGTACCTGGTTGAGAGAGGGTGGGCAGGGGCTGTGGCAGAGCAGAAGCAGGAGGGCAGGGCCTACGCAGGAAGCCCTGGGCTTTACACACGAGCTTTCAATCCACTTCCTAACTAGGTGATGGGTACCTTCTACCAGGGCGTGTTCTCAGTACCACCCTCATGATGTAGCTCACCCTCCTGGCTGGCAGAGCTCAGCCCCAGGGCCCACCCACACCTGCATGCCCACTTTGCTCCCAGGGTCAAGAAGGAGGGTTTCAGAACCAGTCCTGCCCCAGCTCACTGCGTGCCCCCTGGCAGGTCCTCCCTGCTTCAGTTTCCGGATCTGTCACATTAGAGACGGGCCAGGTGGCGCCCATCGCCCACCCCAAGCGTGTCCTGTTGCCTTGGCAAGAGTCTCCCCCGGACTGAGGTTTCTATTTTCCAAGTGGGAAGAAAACTTTCTAAGAGTGTTCTTCCTGTGACTTTAGGATTATTTGATCTCTGAGAGGAAACTAAGCCTGGTTGCCTTCTCTGGTCCCTTCTAGTTCTGTTTCCAGCAAGAACTAGGGCCTTTCCAAGATCCTCTAATCGGCTGGGGTCCATATAGAACAAACACGTTGGGATTAGTCTGATTTCCCACCTTCTGAGGGCTTGATCCCCCTCACTGGGCACCCTCCTGCCCTGTTCCAAGTTAACTAAAACACAGTGCCTGCTGCCTGGGCCCCATGTTGGACTTGGAGATTGGACCCACAACCTATGAACAGGGAGATACACCCACTGAGCATTAATGGCACAAGAGCCTCCTTTTTAAAATTAATTTCAAGGACCTGTCTGCTCTGCTTCCTATTAATATTTCCAAGGCTGATTCTCAGATTTTGCCCAGACAGACCAGACTGTCACTCACAGAATCCCTTCATCAGCTCATGGGTTCAAAAACACAATGGTTGCAAAAGCTAGGTCTCCAACATGTGCCAGGAATAAGCAAACACAGCCTCTTGGTGAATCACTAAGGTCTGCCCTACACTTCCTTGCTGTTTTGTGGGCACACCATGGGGATTCTTTATAAGAGTGTTTGTCACAGAATCTGGGGTGAAAGTGCCCCAGAAGAGGGGTACCCTGGAGGGCAAAAGACAATCTTCTTCCTTCTACAGCACCGAGTGTGATGCCTGCCCTGAAGCAGGCAGTAAGGCATGGGAGTACGTGCTTGATTTCAGTCTTTCATTTCATTCTTATAAAAAGGCAAGCAGCTATCATCCCCAGAGGACAGATGAGGGATCAGAAAGGAAGGGGGCATGCTTTGTCCAAGGTCACCAGGCAGTGAGTGAAAGGAGCAGCATTAGAACCCAGACCCACAAGTTCCATGTTCGCATCACTGCCCGAGGCATCAGCTAGGTAAGGATGAGACAGCAGGAATCGACACTTTTGTTACTTACACTGGCATTGCATCGAAATTATGTTCTGGGATATTCAGTTTACCTTTGTCTTAGTTTTTAAAGTCTGCACAACTGATTTGCCTAACTGTTGGGGCTGCAGCCTGGCACCTGCTCCACTGCGTGTACATCCGAAAAGAGGCTTTCCCTTGAAACAGTTTTTTCCAGTTAATTGAAGAAAGAATAGCTGAAACCCTGCTTAAACCTGCTGAATCCTCTGTTCAGCCCCAAACACTGAACTCTGATGGTGGAAGATTTTCTCTTTTCAAACTGCATCTTCCCACCTCAGTAAGGAAACAAAAATCCCTCAAAGTTTCCTGGGTTTATGGAGGTAAAGAGCAAATAGTTCACCTTAAATTCCGAGAAAATAAATGAGGAGTTGCTGGTTTGGAGTAAAGGCCCCAGGCTAGACAGTACTAGCTCACTGGAGCTAAGATTGCTTCGAAAGCATTCAGTGACCTTGGGCCAGTCACTTCCCTTTTTGGAGTCTATTTTCACTTTACTAAAATGTAAGAGAGTCCAGTTTTTGAAATGCTCTAATTCTGAAGCATAAATTCTGATAACAGTTGATAAACGCCAATGTGTTTGTCTTAAATGATGTTTAGCACCAGGTTATAAAGTAGAAACACTTTTGGGAAGAAAAAGGCAGTGTCTAAACCAACAGAACTGAACAGCATATTTTACTTTGTGTTAATGTGTTTCTACTTTGGGACCTGGATAAAACACATTTTTTTTAAGCCTTGAACATTTGCATATAGTGTTTCTGTGAAGCATGATGCTTATTTCTCGGGGTGGGAAGTGGGGAGAGCTGATAACTTACTAAGTGCCTCCCTGTGCCAAGTACTTACACACAACATTGGCTTTTCAACAACTCAAGGTTGCATCGCATTCATTGAACACTTACACAAACTGAGGTCCAGAGCAGTTGCTCAAAGTTCCAAGGTAACATGCAGAGAGTTCCTCATCCCTTTACAGCACTTTGCCCTCCTGAAAGTTAATAGAATGGGCATCCATAGCACAGAAGAAATGCATACAATAATGTCAAAGAACTGGATTTATTTTTTTATTGGATATAGTTGCTCCATAATTGTGTGTTAGTTTCTGCTGTCCAGTGAAGTGAATCAGCTATATGTATAAAGGAAGTGGATTTAGAACAGTCGTTTTTACTCATCAGTTCAGTTCAGTCGCTCAGTCGTGTCCAACTCTTTGTGACCCCATGAATCGCAGCACGCCAGGCCTCCCTGTCCATCACCAACTCCCAGAGTTCACTCAGACTCACGTCCATCGAGTCAGTGATGCCATCCAGCCATCTCATCCTCGGTTGTCCCCTTCTCCTCCTGCCCCCAATCCCTCCCAGCCTCAGAGTCTTTTCCAATAGGTCAACTCTTCGCATGAGGTGGCCAAAGTACTGGAGTTTCAGCTTTAGCATCATTCCTTCCAAAGAAATTCCAAGGTTGATCTCCTTCAGAATGGACTGGATGGATCTCCTTGCAGTCCAAGGGACTCTCAAAAGTCTTCTCCAACACCACAGTTCAAAAGCATCAATTCTTCAGTGCTCAGCCTTCTTCACAGTCCAACTCTCACATCCGTACATGACCACAGGAAAAATCATAGCCTTGACTAGACGGACCTTAGTCGGCAAAGTAATGTCTCTGCTTTTGAATATGCTATCTAGGTTGGTCATAACTTTTCTTGCAAGGAGTAAGCGTCTTTTAATTTCATGGCTGCAATCACCATCTGCAGTGATTCTGGAGCCCCCAAAAATAAAGTCTGACACTGATTCTACTGTTTCCCCATCTATTTCCCATGAAGTGATGGGACCAGATGCCATGATCTTCGTTTTCTGAATGTTGAGCTTTAAGCCAACTTTTTCACTCTCCCTCTTTCACTTTCAGCAAGAGGCTTTTTAGCTCCTCTTCACTTTCTGCCATAAGGGTGGTGTCATCTGCATATCTGAGGTTATTGATATTTCTCCCGGCAATCTTGATTCCAGCTTGTGTTTCTTCCAGTCCAGCGTTTCTCATGATGTACTCTGCATAGAAGTTAAATAAGCAGGGTGACAATATACAGCCTTGACGTACTCCTTTTCCTATTTTGAACCAGTCT
Organism: Capra hircus; assembly: GCF_001704415.2. Taxonomy (NCBI): domain Eukaryota; kingdom Metazoa; phylum Chordata; class Mammalia; order Artiodactyla; family Bovidae; genus Capra; species Capra hircus. The sequence goes on along the minus strand of NC_030835.1, from coordinate 11,333,306 downwards.
GTTTTTCCATGTCCAGTTCTAACTGCTGCTTCCTGACCTGTATACAGATTTCTCAAGAGGCAGGTTAGGTGGTCTGGTATTCCCATCTCTTTCAGAATTTTCCACAGTTTATTGTGATCCACACAGTCAAAGGCTTTGGCATAGTCAATAAAGCAGAAATAGATGTTTTTCTGGAACTCTCTTGCTTTTTCCATGATCCAGCGGATGTTGGCAATTTGATCTCTGGTTCCTCTGCCTTTTCTAAAACCAGCTTGAACATCAGGGAGTTCATGGTTCACGTATTGCTGATGTCTGGCTTGGAGAATTTTGAGCATTACTTTACTAGCGTGTGAGATGAGTGCAATTGTGCGGTAGTTTGAGCATTCTTTGGCATTGCCTTTCTTTGGGATTGGAATGAAAACCGACCTTTTCCAGTCTTGTGGTCACTGCTGAGTTTTCCAAATTAGCTGGCATATTGAGTGCAGCACTTTCACAGCATCATCTTTCAGGATTTGAAACAGCTCAACTGGAATTCCATCACCTCCACTAGCTTTGTTCGTAGTGATGCTTTCTAAGGCCCACTTGACTTCACATTCCAGGATGTCTGGCTCTAGATTAGTGATCATATCATCATGATTATCTGGGTCGTTTTTACTCATAGTCCTCTGTAAAGCCGGAGGTTCAAACAAGGATGTTAAGACCCATTTCACTTTTAAAGCCCAAATTTGAGTTACTTATTTAAACGGCATTTACCAAAATGCATTCTGAATCACAACACCCCTCAAAAAACAGTCTGCAAAAGCACATTTCATGGTCAAATATGTTTGGAAAATATTACTAATTGTATCCTTAATTAAAGATTTACAATGTACATTATAAAGGCTCTGATAAGTCCTGCAACAAAAGCCAGAATATCTGTTTAATTTATTTTCTGGACATATTCAACTCTAGGTCCTTTTTACTCCCCCTGTTAACATTTGGTGAATCTACTTGGCTATTTAACACACTTTGGCAACACCTCAATACCTGGAAAGTTCATAGATCCTTACTTCCTCCATGTCCTGCCTTCCATCCTTCTGTCCATGGGCCTCAAGAAGGGTCATGGGCAGGGAGCGGGAGTGGAAGGAGAGAGTTCATTTAAGGCTAACTGGGGACCCATGTTCAGCTTCTCCATGGACGAGCAACTCACTCACAGCTCTTAAAGTGCCCAGAGAGTTCACTCATGAAAAGCAAGAACATGAACTCAAATCTAAGCTCTCCCACAAGAAACAGATATTGCTACAGCAGTTTCTGAAGCTTTGACACAAGAAACACTTTGACTCTCTCTATGTATGTATATATAAACCCATTTATAGGTGAAGATGATGTGATCGCCAATCTGTTTTGATCAGCCCTTCTCAGGAATCTCCCTCTTGTCACCTTCTTTAATGTCCATACAAAATGGCATCTCCAAAGTGCCTGTCATTGATGGAAATTGTTCCCCCGACCTCCCCTCGCCAGTCCCTGTGTATCTTTCATACCACAGTGTAAATGTCACCCCCTCCAGGATGGCTTCCCTGACTGTAGGCTCATCTGGTCTGCCTTTCTTGCCTCTGTGGCAACCTGGCTACACTACGAGAGCAGTTCTCGGGGCTGGTACTCACAGATTTAAGTAGTTCTTTTCTTAATGACTGCTTCTCCCACAGGGCTGTAGACGTCTTGAGGACAGGCGTCTTGTCTTGCTCTTATGGCACACTCAGCATCCATCTCAGGCTGGCAAGAAGTAGGAGCTACAGAAATATTTGTCGGGTGGGTGAACGAATGAACGGACTTCTATGCTAAAAAGTAGGCCTTGTCTGTCTGGGCTCTACATCAATCCCTTGAGCTCCTTTGCTATCAACTTTGATGTCGTTTTTCTATTTAAACTCGATCTCCCCCTTCAAGTTTGATGCATGCTCTGGCGTCTCTTATCTCCTGACCTCAGCTCCCTGCTGCCACTCTTGGCCACTGACAGACCACTAGGTAACGCCCACCCATCACAACGACCATGACCCATCCTCCATCCACCCCGTTGGGCCTGACCCCAATCATATTTCCCGTGGAGGGGAAGACCACCAGAGGGATTTATGATTTGTTACCTATAAATAAAATCATTGACTTTTAAACATCAAAGCTACCTTTAAGGCCATTTGTTCATCTTTTGTCCTGTGAAGAAAGTAGCAATCAGACAAGATAGGTGAATTGTCCTTGGGCAGAGAGCAGGATGAAAAGATGTCTCTGGGTATGCCTCCAGGAATCCATTCTGTGTCAGCATTAATTTCAAAGCTGTGTCTGCTTTTTTTTTTTTTAAGTGAAAATTCTGATACATGCCTGACATTTGAAAAGTAAAGATGGATTCTAAAGTGCTACTTAGAGACTGTTATAACACTTCAAGTGTGTAGTAATGCTTACCCCCATTTTACAGATAAAGAAACTGAGCATTGTAATGATCGTACAATTAGTAAGTGGTGCTGCTGGGACTGTCTGCCTCCAAGTCCTTTGTTCTTCCCTCTTTTGAGCCCCAGACACAGGGAGCAGTTTCAGACTATGCCTTCTCTGTCTTCCACTCAACAGTGAGCTACTTAGAAACAGAGATCACGTCTTATTTATCTTTGGCAACATTAGTTCCTAGCTCAATATGTTGGCATATAATAGATCCTAAATAAATGTTTAAAAAATGAATAAACGTTTGGGAAAATGAGTGAATAATTAAAAGCTTGAAACAGCAGTTAGTTCAATATTATCGCCATGAAAGATGGATAGGTTAGGGAAAAGAAGGCTATTAACGTTTATCTAAAGAAAAAAAAACGGATAGAAGCTGAAGATAGACGCTTACCTCCTTACGCTGAATGAGCTTCTAGAGTATAATTTATTTTATTGCAACTGATTTGGATATAAAATCTTGATATATCTTATTGAAGCAACCTGAATATGGGTATAATTGCAGTGATATGTTGTTCTCCTAATTGGAATCTAGAGATGGTGGTAGAAGAAAGGTAGGAACCACTGAGGGGAATGTGTCCTCTTCTTACCATCAAATGTGACATAACAAGTGTGCACACAGACACACGTGTGCATACACACATGAACACACATATATGTGTATGTGTACACACACATACATAGTATTAGCTAAATGATTTGAGGTAATTGTATGGCCGCGTAGACTGTTGAGAATCCACATGCCTGAGTTTGAATATATGGGAAGAAGTGTGATTTTAAAGCTTTTAAATGCACACAATAACTCTCTCTTAGTGGTTCTCGAGAAGTAGTTTCAATAAATGTAATTTGACTAGTAATTAATGCATTGAGTGCTTCTGAAGAGCTCTCTTTGTCCTTTTTTTTAATAGCTTTAAGCCACCCTTTGTCGTGACATTTGTTACTTGCATGAACAAGCCCTTTCTTCCATTTATATCGCAAAGGTGAACCTCACCCAAGCCCCAGCCTGGGAAACCCAGAAACTCCAGAAGCAGAGAATATTCCAAGCTAAGGTGAGTAATGAATAAAATGGTAGTCCCAGCCTCCCAGGATTGTGTGGAATAGCGATGTTGAGGCATGGTATGTGTTAGCACATTGCTTGGCACACAGAGCCTGCTCAAAGCCCAGCAACTGTTCATTAAAGCCAAGCGGAGTGGGGGTGAGTCTGGACCGCACGTGGGGAAGGCGGGGCAGAACGGCCTGTGGACCAGATAACGCTCATTTTCTCCAGGTCTCCTGGGATTGTTTTGGTAATTACTCCAGCTTCTTCAACAGCTTGTGATTTGTCCAGTGCCAGGGAACCTGGATTTGCATTGCATGATGCATAATTCATACGGCATGGACAGCAATTATGAGCTAATTGAGGGGTGTAATGTTTAAAGAAAGGATCCATTATGAGGAACATAAGGGATGTTGGGAGGGAAGAAGCTCCTGAGTCCGTGGAGGCTCGTTCTGTGTAATTCCGCTCCCTTTAAGATGACTATAATTGTCTCTTGAAGGGCACGGAAGTTCCCCTCTCCTGCAAGAGGTCCTTGGAACTGGACAGCTGGAGCTGATTTTTCTGGAGGAAGAGGTTTCAAGGTGGGCTGGGGTGGGTTCCTCCTTCTCGTGCTTTTGTGTGGTTTAGCCTTTGAGGCACATCTTACACACTGACCTAGTCATCTGAGTTAATATGATTAGAGGGGTGTGATGGTAACATAACCATAATTTCTAAGTCAAAGTCAGGATCACTTCCTGGCAGGGGAGAGACAGTCTGGGAAATACAATTGGGTGCAGAATTCCTAGAATTGCCAGTATGAAATCATATTTGAGGAGGAAATTATAGGACATCGCCTGTTTAAATGGGAACTTCACTAAAAAGCCTCTTTAAAGGGGAACTTCCTGGCCAACTCTGTGGACTGAACTATGGGCTTCCCTGGTGGCTCAGATGGTAAAGAATCTGCCTGCAGTATAGGAGACCAGGGTTCTATCCCTGGGTTGGGGAGATCCCCTGGAGAAGGAGATGGCTACCCACTCCAGTATTCTTGCTTGGAGAATCCCCTGGACAGAGGAACCTGGCAGGCTACAGTCCATGGTGCCACAAAGAGTCAGACACAACTGAGCGACTATCATTTTCACTTTCTCACTAAAAATGTCCAGGAGCTGGGCTATGGAATTATAAGGAGCCCTGGGCTGGGTAGTGATGAGCCACGACCTGTCCTTGACTAGACTGGCCTCTTCCTGAAAGGACCTCGGGACATCGCCACCCCTCTCTGAACCTCATTTTCTCCATCTGTACTAAGAGAAAATCTGATAAGATGGCCTCTGGGATCCTTCCAACTTGGGTGCGCTGTTTCTGTGCACTCCCCTTCCTTCTGACCTGAGGCTTTAAGCTGTCTTGACAGATCCACCTTTGGTCTCTGGGGACCAACTGTATGTGCGTAACTCAGAGGATTTTCGTAGTGGAACTGTCACACGCAATAGCAACTTTTGGACTGGCTCTGAGGAGATCATGAAATAGATCACTTTTCCATTGGCTTCCATTGCAAAGTTAGTATCTCAAAACCCTGAATCAAAGATACTTTGTAAAGGAAGAGTTTGTCCGCGTAAAGGAAGAGCTGTGTTCCTCTGGTGTGCAGGAGATCGTGGAGGTTGAGTGGCGTTTGTTTTGCAGTCCACAGATGGGAGACTCCTTAGCCTAGCTCTCATTCGAGGGTCGTTCCATAATCTCCGTTTGAACCTGTATTCTTCTCAACCAAGAATTTCCACATAAACTTTTGATACAGGAAGCACTCCTTAAATATGCCGGTTACCTGTTACCATGACTACTCGAGCTGGGCTGCAATATCACACCTCACCAGTAGAGGCCACTTTCTGACGCATGGTAGACACACAATCTGAAGATAACCAAAAAAAAAAATCATGGCATCCTAAAAGTACAAGAGGTCTTAGAGATCATTTTGTCCACACAGGCATCATACATCGTTCTCTCCTCTATCATATCTGGAGATTAGGCGTTCAGTAGGACTAATCTGCTTAAACTGAAGAGTGTCTGTGGTTGACTCGTGTGCAGCTGGCATACACGCTGCCTCTTCATTTAAACAGAGCACCTGGCCAGTTTGCATGCCTTTTGAATAATGAGGACAGTTAGCATATTCAAGGTGGAGACTGTGTTATTCTCTGCCTGGGGTGCTAATGCAGCTATTTATACCAGAAGCCAAAGCAGGTCTTTCACCTGAAAGATGGGTTGTCATGTCTGTTTAAGCATTCAGACCAGCTCTGCAGCTTATTTGAGAAGATTTTCAAATGGATTTTGCCCAGAGTAATTGATCACCTGTGGGCCAAGGGTTTCTTTCTTTTCTGTTTTTTTCCCTTCAAATAGCTTTTCCAACAATTTAAGAAATCCTTCCCCAAACCTCAAGAGAATGAGAGAGACGACCTTAAGAAAGGATGTATCTATTTGCAAAATCTTGTTTCAGGAGAGTCAGTCACCATCAGGATACACGAGACAAAGGAAGCTCTTACTTGCCTTGAAGAACCGGCAGCAAAAAGTACACAGTTGATTTTGATTTTTTTCTCCTTTTTTTTCCCCATTTTTCATTTTTCCAACTATAACCATCACAAAGACTCCAGAAGGCAAACTCATTCCCTTAATGCATCTAATTCTCCATGTTGGATGTGGCAGGAGCAGAGATGTTCTGCTAGCCCCCATTGCTCCTCTGAGTTTAAGGATTAATGACCTCTGCGGCTTATATCCTGGTAAGAATAGCCACTCACAGACACCCCATATTTAATCTTTATTTTTGAGTCTTCCCAAGTGAGAAGTCGCGGCAAAACAAAATTGTCATGTTGCTCCAAGGGTTAATTAGACATGGCCCAGAAAAAGCGATTTCCTTCTTCTGCCTTGAATTTGGGGCTTTTCATTCTGAGTGACTGTTGGCTTCTGCCAAATGAAATAAGGTAAACGCGAGCTCCTAATCTGAACTCCCCTCATTCTGCTCCCAGCTGCCATTTTTCAGTCTTCCAAAACAGAGACCGCTCTTTGGATCTGCTGCTATTGACCAACCTGAAACTTGATTCTCTTCCTTCTGGTCTGGGATCCAGGTATCTTTGCAAGGAGATGATCCAGGCTTCTCTCTCAATGGGTTTCTCTTGCAGATATTGAAATAATCTTCATTTCCGTCTCCTCTCTCCCTTCCCTAGTCAGACTGAACATCTTAACTGTGAAGTCTTCCATTATGTTCTGACTTCTTCACTGAGTCCAAAGCGACACCAAGATCTTTTCCTTTTTTTCTCAAAGGTCACAACTAATTCCAAGTCCATCAGCCTGTGCGAACACTCTAAATTGTTGCCTTAAATTAAATTCATGTGCTGTCATATTACTCAATTACTTGGTGTTCCAAGATCCTTCCTGGTTTCCTTATAAAATAACCTCCTCTTTGCTGTCTTACAAATGTTGAGGCGTCAACACATTTTTGAGCTCTGTGCTATTCAGAGATGTCTTTAAGACCTCTTATTTGTTTCATTCATTTATTCAGTTGGCATTGAGCATCAGTTATACGTAGGGCGGATAATGAAGAGGAGCTAATTCTAATGATTTCCTTGACTATAAATGCCAGGATGTTGAACAGGTCCCATTGTATGGACCACCCACCAGCAACCATCTTTGGGATTCAGATAATTTTGCCAGCTTTGCAAACATAGGAGACTTCTCAACAAACTCCCAAGAGGCTTCCCTCTAGGATAAACCACCCTGAACATGGACAGAATAGATGGATTAGTGTGGCCTTCGTAAACCGTCTCTCAGGTGTCCCCCAGAACTTTGAAATATGTTTTAATTTACAGAATACCATTCAGTGCTTTACAATTTAAGAACTGCCTCCCTGTACACTTGAGAAGAAACTGAGTCTTCTCACCACTAACAAAGCCTGACTTCTGGGCAGCGCCTGAGCACATTTGCAAGCCGCTTTCTCTTTTCTTTTTAAGCAGCTCCTCTGCCTTTCTCCCTCCACTTTGCACCTGGCAGCCACCTTGCTTCTTTCTCTGTGAATTTGACTGCTCTAGGTAGCTCATATAAGTGTAATCACACAGTATGTGTTACTTTGTGACTGGCTTATTTCAGCTAGCGCAGGGTCCCCGAGGTTTATCCACGTTGTATAAACGTTGTTTATCCAGTGTGTGTCAGAATGGCATTCCTTTTTAAGGCTGAATTCCGTGGTATGTATAGACCACTTTTTGTTTATCCATTTGTCTGTCAATGGACACTGGATTACTTATACATTTTGGCCACTGTGAACATGGGTGAACATATATTTCTTCAAGATTCTGCTTTTAACTCTTTGGGTATATATCCAGATGCGCACTTTCTAGATCATATGATAATTCTATATTTAATTATTTAATGAACCATAGCATCGGTACTATTTTACATTCCTAAAAACAGTGCACATGCATCCCAATTCTTATTCCAATTATTCTTATTTTCTTATTCCAATTTTTATTTTCTACTAAAAAAAAAAATAGTATCCATCCTAATGGGTGTGCGGTGGGATCTCTTGAGGTTTTGATTTACATTTCCCTAACAAGATTAGTGATGTTGAGCGTCCAAGTCATTCTCTGAGATGGACGTTATTTCCATAAACTGGGATTCTGAGAGGTGAGTGGTTTACCTGAGCAGGTGGTACAGGCATAGCGGTAGAATATGAGGCCTGCTTTTGGACCCCCAAGTCCAGTACTAGGTCTGTTGCACTGATACTTCTCAAACAGGCTCTCAGATGCACTCTCTGGGACTCATAAGTTCTTAGTGCAAACGCTTTCATCCCATGATAATCCAGAACAAGTGAATATTAAGCTTACTCAGATTATCAAAGCTGTTGCTTCTTAGAATGCGGTCCCCTGACCGGAAGCGTCAGGATCACCTGGGAACGGGTCAGAAATGTTAGTTACTCTGCCCCAGCCAACAAATACTGAGTTAGAAACTCTGCCTGGAAAATCCCACGGGCGGAGGAGCCTGGTGGGCTGCAGTCCATGGGGTCATGAAGAGTCGGACACAACTGAGCGACTTCACTTTCACTTTTCACTCTCATGCATTGGAGAAGGGAATGGCAACCCACTCCAGTGTTCTTGTCTGGAGAATCCCAGAGACAGTGGGCCCCCGTCTAAGGGGTCGCATAGAGTCGGACACGATGGAAGCGACTTAGCAGCAGCAGCAGCAGCGGAGATGGGACCAAGCAGTTGGGGTTTTTGCAAGCTCTTCATGTGCAAGCTCACGCTCAAGTTTGAGAGCCTGATCTGGACTGTTGGTTCCCAACGTGGGTGCTTATTGGAGTTGCCCAGGGAAATATAAAAAGGTTCCCGTTGGTCTGAGATTCCGCCTGGGCATTACCATCTCTACAGTCTCCCCAGGCGACTCCAATGTGCAGCCAAGGTTGAGAACCTCCAAGCTAGAAGGCCACCTTACACCAAAGAGCCCCTTATATTTTCAGACATCCTAAATGTGCTACAGTTGAGATGGCACCATATAAATTGTTGTGGACTGATGAGGAAAGGTCAAAGGCAACCCCAGGGGTGCACCTTTCACCCAATGAGGGCCAAGTAGCACCTTGGCTACAGTGTAAGCTACCATTGTACAGAAGTTCCAGGGGAGAGAAGTGGTGGGAACTTGCCTCATCTCATGTTGCCCAGCAACAGGGCCATGGAAATCTCACAGGCTTTGGCCCTGCTGCTTCGGCATCATCAGACACAGGTCTCAGATGTGAATTCAGGCATAGTGGAGGCAACATGACCTTCCACATTAAATTGACATTGTTAATTCACTTTTGCCAGTTTTATTTCTTGCTTTCATCTGTAGTGATGTTTTTGTTTATCGTCATATATAAACTATAAGCAAAGAAAGTTAGTTCCTAGCTTTGGTTTGTATAGATAACTTTCAAATATAATAATCTAATTCAATATTGGGGAGTCAGTGGGAATCTTTCCTGCTTTTCGTAGGGGTCCTAGGCTGTTCTAAGTTTGGGGAATGATAGCTTTCTGCTTTCTGTAGAGGACGCAGACTTGGGCCCACAGAATCCCTCCAGGTACAGAGAGGTTTGAGGGTCCCTGTTGGGGGTTCCTGGCAGGCCCAAGGCTAGGCAGTCTCTCTTGGGGGTATCTGGCTGACTCTAGCCTGTTCTCTGGCCCTAGGATTGAAGTAGAAGTTATCTTTGAAGATTTCCAGACAATAATTAACCATAATTTCAGGAGAAGGAAATTTGGTGACTTTCTACACAGAGCAAATTGGTCTTCCCTATTTGTTGTGGAGGGAGCTTTGTATTGGACTTTGTTATCAGGCTCCTTCCTGGAAATATTGTTTCCCATTTCAATATAATTGCTTCAAAATAATGTGAAGAGATCAATTGCCACTTGTCAGCTGTAATTTTCTGCCACTGAAAAAAGTAATGTGGGGAGGAGAGCAAATATGGGATGGCTTATTAACCAGGATACAGGGACGGGGCAAAGCTAGCTGCCTCTGCCAGGAAGGGGGTTTATTTTGGGAGACGGGGCCTTGTTCATCCCCATCTGTATGCCCCATGCCTTCTCATCCTCATCAAATCCTCCCCATCCTTCCAGTACCAGCTCTAATCTCAGGCCTGGATAGTTGTAGGAGCCTCTTCTTCACCTAAAATTATTGGTTTACCCAATCCTGAATGCATTTATCCAACAGATTGACCAGCTAAGTATATGTAGGAAGGTTTTGGGTTGCAAGGAACCCAAGACCTCACTTTCAGGGGTTTAAACAAGTTGATGTTAATTTTCCTTGTTTAATAATAAGGTACCTCTGGACCGGTTCGCATCACCCTCTTAGGAACTCACTTCGCCTCCCCAGCGTATTGCTCACTCACGAATATTGGACGGCCAGCCTGAGGATCAGGCATCCGATCGGCATTTGAAGCAGGAGGAGGTGAGAGTAGAGGCTTCATGCATGACGATCCTTCTGGTTAGGAGTGTCCGTCTTTCTCAGAACCCCAGTGGATTTTTGTTTGTTTGTTATAAAGCAAGATTTTTATTTAGTTAACTCAGCTCTAACACAAATTTAAAACAAAGAATTGTATCTTTTTAACAATAGTTGGTTCTATTTCATATCTTTTAAAGTTATTTTTTAAAAAGCTTTTTGTATTGGGGTATAGCCGATTAACAATGTTGTGGTAGTTTCAAGTGAACAGGTAAGGGACTCAGCTATACCTAGACATGTATCCATTCTCCCCCAAACTCCCCTGCCATCCAAACAGCCACATCACACTGAACAGAGTTCCATGTGCTATACAGTAGGTGCTTGTTCGTTATCAGTTTTAAATATAGCAGTGTGTGCATGTCCATCCCAAACTCCCTAAGTATCCCTTGACCCCCATCTTCCCCTAGCCCATCCCCAGCAACCATAAGCTCATTCTTGAAGTCTGTGAGTCCATTTCTGTTTTATAGGTAAGTTCATTTGCATCATTTCTTTTTAGATTCCACATATGAGGGATGCCATACGCTATTTCTCCTTCTCTGTCTGACTTACTTTACTCAGTATGACACTGTCTAGATCCATCCATGTCCAGCAGGGTTTTTTTAAAACAGCTTTATTGAGGTATGACTAACATACAGCAAGCTCCACATATGTAAAGTATATGGTTTGATCATTTTTCAAAAATGAGATATAATTGACTGTAATATTGTATTAAGTTTTAGGTGTGCAACATAATGATTCGATATATGCGTCCATCACCGCCCGTAGTTACCATCTTTTTTCTTAATGAGAACTTTCAGGTCAGTTTTCTCAGCAATTTTCAAACAGACAATACAGCCCTATTAACCATGACTGGTTAGGATACATGTGTACACATGAAACCATCACCACCATTATGATGGGGAATGTATCTTTCTACCTCGCAAAATCTTTTCTGGAAGCCACCTCTCCACTCTGAAGAGTTTTAAATTCCTTATTTCTGTGTCATTGGCCACTCCTAACTCTGAGGGCAAATGGGAAAGTCGCTACTTTTATTTCCAGCAGACCAGGGAGAAGGGGATTGAATATGGACGTCAGACCAGCTAAAGGACAGTGTTTGCCGAGCCCACTGCTCAGGATCTGGGGAAAGAGGGTGAGCAGAACCCCCAGTCCCTCTCGTCTTGCAGCTAGTGGTTGGCACTCTTAGCCGCACGGTTGGCATGCACTGGTTGTGGCTGTGTTCCAATGCTATCAATATATAGGTTGGCTGCTCTCTTATTCTCTCCCTGAACTTGAACTTAGAAGAACTGACTTCCTCCTCTGCCACAGCTGCCTAGGTGCTTAGATAAAGAAAGGGAACTAAATTTGCATCAATTGTGCACCTCCCCTGTGCTAAGTACTGGTAACAACCTTGTGTACACAGTATAGGAAGTGTTCTTTCTTTCTCTGTTTCCTGAATGTGGACATTGAGACCTGGAGGAATGGTAAGTCTTGCCTGAAATGGCACAGCTTGGAAATCAGCAAGCCAGGAACCAACGCCAGCTGGAGGCCGTTCCTTGTATTCTTTCTTTTAAAAGAAAGGTCCACACCAGGCTCGGAGTCATGGGTAAGGTGAGGATTCATGCTCTGACTCCTGCAGAGGGACCTGCCCAAGGATGGGGAAACCTTGTCTGCTGATCATTGTTTGTTCTAATGCGTGCAGGCCAGGCTGCACTTAGGTGTGTGATGGGGGAGAATGGAGAGGAAAAGGCAGGAAGAAGTAGAAAATCCTGGGGAAGGAGGACCCCAGGGAAGGATTCTGAGTGACTTGGAGCTATGGACTGGCTGCCAGACCCTGGGAACCCTTCAGCACTCTGACCACGCAGAGCCGCCCTCAATCTCTAACTCAGGGATCCCTCAGCACCTTTCCAGGGCCCATTGGTGCTGAAATGATTCCTGACACTTCTGCAGAGCAATAGTACGAGGTTAGGACAAGGACGGGAGAGCCTGGTGGGCTGCCGTCTGTGCGGTCGCACAGAGTCAGACACAACTGAAGTGACTTAGCAGCAGCAGCAGCAAGAATGGGAGAGGATTTCCTAAACTGGGATCCTGACTAGTTGCGAGCCTTAGATCAAGGCACACAGCCTCTCTGTGCCCACTTTCTCTCTCCGTGAGATGGGGACAGTTTTCCTCCTGCCTCCCAAAGCTGCGTCTCACTGCAAGTAGCAGTGCATTCCTGGTGTGTCCCTCACAGTCAGCAGAGGTGAGCCACTGCAGCGAACACGGGGAGGGGGTTCCCCAGGTGAGCTGGGGCACAGTTTACTCATGGCTGGGCCTTGTGAGAGGGATAAGCCACTGCTGACTCCACCAAAAGCCGGGTCCAGACTCCCAGGCACTCTCACGGGACCTTCCCAGGGCTCTTCCCATCTTGCAGCTGCAAGGCCCAGTGTTCAGCACCTGCCCGGGAAGTCCCCCCTCACCTAGGTCTTCTGGTCTCCTAGGTCTTCGGGTGCCCACTCACTTTGGCCTCATTCTGCACAGTGGCCCAGGCCCCGGGCCCCAAGGCCTTGGAGCGTTATAGTCAGAAGAACAGCAGCATCTCAGGAGCCTGGGAAACGGGTTTACAGCTGGTGAATATACTCAGCCATGGATTGGGCTCGGTCTTTTTCAGAGAATCCAGGATTCTCGAAGAAGTCAGGGGCCTGTAGGGGAGGCAGTTAAGACTCCCCAAACCCTTTAAACAGCCTGTCAAGGGGAGAAATTGTCCACACTGGGCACAGTCAGGAGACCCCATATGGGGGACATCTTCCAAACTGGTAAATCCTGCATGCCTCACAAATGTACACAGAATGTTAGTTCCTTCGAACAAGAGCAGGTATTGAGAGAGAGAGATTCAAAGTCAAAACCGGTTTGAACAGGTGCGTGCTTCCTTGGAACATGAGCTGTGCTCACTCGCCGTGACTCTCTAGCACCGTGGAAGTAGGGTGATGTAAGTGGGAGCAGCCCCCTCAGGGGGACCATCTCTGGACTAGAGCCTGGGGGATGCTGATCTCATCAGCTGCGGGTCATCAGCTAGCTGGTTGCTGGGCGAGACTAATCAAGGCATGCTCCTTCTCTGCCTTCCTTTTCCCCTCTGGATAATGGGGGTGGTCTTCACGGTGGCCAAATTGAGCCCAGGAGCCTGGAGCAGAGCGCTTAATGAGGGCTGCTTGGTGATGAAAGGCCCCGTTAAGCTTCAGCCACCATTATTGCGTGATGGAATAAATGTGGCCAGCCTAGGAGACGCGCACGAATAAATTTGAATAGCAAGACACAAATGCAGCCCTTAACTCCGACAAGCAAATAGAGTTTAATAAAGAGGTAAACTGAGACCGCTTTTATTTATTGCTGTGTAAATGTATTTAAAAAGGTATTGGCTTTCTGCAGCTGCAGAGGCCAGTTCCTCCGCAGCCCGGTGCTTTAATGCCTGCCGCTGTTATTAGAGCCGTAATGAATGAGCCGCTGTGAGTGCGCTCTTCAGAAGGACTGCAGAGGTGCAAGATTAATGAGATGAGAGCATTGAAAGGTACAGACGGCCCCTGTTTCCCAGCCGCGTGCAGTGTCTGCAGCGGCACCTCTGGCTTTGTTTGCTCCTCAGTGGCTGAGAAGCTGCAGCAGGGGCAGGGAAATGTCCCCAGGAGCTGGGCTGCAAAAGCATGCACCTCCCACCAGCTCGCTTCCTTGCGCCCTGAACTGCGTCCCAGCATTCCCCCACCCCCACCCCACCCCCAGGCCACCTGTCCCTGCGGCTGCCTCTCTGTCCTTCCTACCCTGGCTTTGGTTGGGCTCTGGGCACCCCTCCTTTTTGGATTTTATCCCACACCACCTGCACACCTCTCTCTTGAGGATGCTAGTGGAATCCTCCTTGGGCATTCTGGCACACAGAGCTTGGTACTTTGTTTTCCTGCTAAGCCCCATGGGTCTGCAGGACAGGGTGGCTGCCCAAAAAAAACGCAAAAGTGATTTGGGGCAATGACAAATGGGTCAATTGGTGAATGGACTTCCCTGAGTCAGAAATTCTCAAGTCACTTGTAGAAAGATTGCTTGGAGGCTGGAACAAGTCTAAACTTTACTAAGGCCCTTTTAAATACATCAACTTTGCCTTTTCATGACACCCTGGAGGCAGGTATACACCCACTTAATGCCTAAGGTCGTATGGCCAGGAAGTGCCAGGTTAGAGACCCATAAAGGGAATCCACTTTTCAGTGGGAACAAATTCTCTCCTTGGGTCTCAGGTGCGGTAAAGCTCTCTTGGCTGAAAAGCAGGGTCTTCTTGCTGTGGTTTACCCTTCAGACAAGGTCTAGATCGATTATGAAGTGTTGTGCTGTGTGCTTAGTTGCTCACTTGTGTCTAAATCATTCTGACCCCATGGGCTGTAGCCTGCCAGGCTCATCTGTCCATGGAAATCTCCAGGCGCGATTACTGGAGTGGGTTGCTTTGCCCTCCTTCAGGGGATCTTCCCAACCCAGGGATCGAACTCTCCATTGCAGGTGGATTCTTTACCATCTGAGCCACCAGGGAAATCCATGAATACTGAAGTGGGTAGCCTTTCACTTCTCCAAGGGATCTTCCCAACCCAGGAATCAAACCCAGGAATCTCCCGCATTGCAGGGAGATTCTTTACCAGCCAAGCTACCAGGGAAGCCTCAGTTATGGAGATCTAACCATTAACTAGAAACAGAGCTCACTGTCCATCATGGAGAGAGGGGTAAATAGTCCTGGCGATGGAGTCTAGCAGAAAGAGCACAGGAAGGTGGAAGCCGTGTGACCTGGGCCAGTCACTTTACCTCTCTGAGCCTCAGTTTGCTCATCTGTTAAATGGTATAATAAAACCACCTCTGTCACTCGCATTTTGTGAATAGTAAATCAGGTAATACATGTGAAATACTTTTATAAAACTGACCAACTCACTATATCTTCAATAGGAAAAGTATGGGTCTGTGATCTGGGCCAATGCACAGCGAGAACCCTGAATACAGATTGGGAGTAGAGAGAGAAGCGCAGCACGTTATACCAACTTCACATGAACCCAGAATGGGCCATCTTGAAGACGGGCTGGGAAGGCTAGGTGGGCACTGGTGATGGAATGGGTTTCATCATTATTTTTCTTTTTTGCAACAGACCACTGTGGATCAACTAATTACCTGCTCCTGTACTGGGTGCAAAGATATGGCAGTAACCCAAACAGTCAGATTGTGTGGCTTTCAAATGCTCACTTTCTGGTAACAAGCAGTGTGTCAGGTGGCAAGGGCTGCAGGGACGGCATGAGTAGAGAAGAGGGTATGGGGGAGCAGAGTGGGTGGAGGGCGCCACTTCAAAAGGGTGACCAGGTGATGTTCCAGGGATGACCTAGCAGGTGAAGAGTGCACGGTGTGCATGTCTGGGTGGACACATTTCAGCAAAAAGAGCTGCGCAAAGGCCCTGCAGTAGGGGTGTGCTCCAGCATTTGAGGGTAGCCAGTGTGCTGGGACTGAGTAGACAAAACGGAACGTAACCAGGGGGAGCCTGGCTGCTGCAGGGACCAGGTGCTCTTGGCTTTGCAGATCCCTTCTTCCGCAGTTGACCTCTTCTTTCACTGTGATGGCAGCTAACAGAGGGAGTGAATCTAGTTGACTGCAAGAGTTGGTCAAGATGTAGGACCAGGGCAAGTTCAGGGAACCACAAGCAATGCTGTCAGGCTACCTAAGGGGACAGGGGTGGAGAACCAGTAGAAAAGGAGCCTAGACAAGGTGGCTGATCCCGTAGAAGCAGCCTTAGAAGGCTGAGAAAACTGAGCCGAATTCCATGGGCCCTAAGTTGTCCTAAGGGCTCCTGCCAATGGCAGGCTTGGGAGTGACCAAAGGCCGGTGGGCAGTTTGAACTCCACACAGACTCTTAAGAGGGCCTGGACAGGGCCGGGAGAGAGCACATGCGGGTGGCGTTGGGCCAGTCTAGCAGGAGAGGGGGAGTGGGGAAGGGGGAGCCAAGGTTACCAGAGGCAGAAGTGGGAACCGACCCGGGTCAGAGCCCACCCGCAGCCCTCCTGGCCCCACATTAGTGTTCATTAGCACATCCCCTAATGTACCAAGAAATTCAATTTCCTACAAAATAACCAGCCAGGTCCCAAGGGAGCCAGAAGCCCTATTCATCATCACAGGACTTTCTGGGGACCACACTGTTGAGCGTGTGGATTTCCTTCTGTGGGATGCTGGCCCGCTGTGTAAAGCACAACTTACTGGCACCTCTATAGGTTGGGGTGTTTTTTCCACCGGATCTGCAATTTCTGGGTAAACAGGCATCAAATCAGCGGTTGGCATAAGCTGAAGGAAAGTTTGCAAACCCGCCAGGCGGCTCAAATTAAGTGAGCGGTGCTGTCACTAAAGCACGTGCACCAAAGAAGAAACATTCCGAGTGCTGGGGAGGGAGATATTTTTTTGTGGCCTTTCAGGGAAGGCAGATGTCCGTTTCTTTTAAATTCTAAATAAGAATCTCACTGCAATATTTTGGATTTCCACTTCACAGTGGTCAGCAGTGGTGTGTGTACTTGTGTGTGTGCAAATCCATATGAGGTTGTGTGTATGTGAGTAAGTGAGAGAATGCAAAATGTACCTGGACCCATGTATGGCCACGGGTAAGACTGTGAATTCGTGAAAATGTGTATGCCCATTAACATGAGTTCACGGGCATTTGCGTGTGTGTGATCATGCATGTGAGCCTGTGGGCATTGTGTGTGCACGTGTGCATGTATTGTGTATGACTGTGTGTGTGTGCGTGTCTGGAGGTATGGATGAGTGAGTGTGTGTATGCCCATGTGTTTGTGTGGGTATGCATGTGTACATATATTGTTTGTGAGTGTGTGTATGCACATGTACAGGTGTATTGTGTGTGGATGCGTGAAGACTTGTGCACACAATTGTGTGCATGTGTGCTGTGCACAGGCTGTGGACACCGTTTCCTAGCAGCCTGCCTGTCAGCTCTCTCCTGCATTCTTCAGCAGCGGACCCAAGGCTGCACCAAAAAAGCAGAGAGGCTCCCATTTGTATCTTGCCTGTCATCCGCGGGCCCCACGGGCAGGCGGGGTGAGGGAGTCCCAGCCCGGGTCCCCCATGCCAAAGCCGCCCCTAAAATAGAGGAGGGCTTGGCTGTCTCCGGGTGGAGGCAGCCCCGGGCTTCCACTGCGCTCCCAATTACTGGCACCTCCCGAGCGGCTCATGGAAAAGGCATTGGTTGCCATGAGGAAGATATTCCACCGGAGCATTCCCGTTCCCCACAAAAAGAACCTCCTGCATATTATACACATTTTTCAACGTAATTATCCCCAGCCCACACACACAGCTTGGAGGATTAAAACATAAAATACAGTCTGCTCCCCACACATGAGACCGACGCTGCAACTGGCATCATAATAAATAAACGAAGTGGCCTCTCCTCTCCCTTCTCCCTGTCTTCCCCTCCCTCCCTCCTCCTTCCCCCTCCTTTCCCTCCTCCCCTTTGTCTCTCCCTCCTCCTGCACCCCAACTCCTCCTCCTCTAATCCCTTCAACCCCTTCTTCCCCCTCCTTGCCCCCTCTCCCTCCCCCTCTGTCTGGAGCTGAGCTTGTTTTGCTCCTGTCTCTGAATCGCATCCATCTCCTCCCACCAGCCCCCCAACCCCCAGCACAGCCCACAGTGGGCAGCATCACCGCCGGCGGCGGGGGGGACACCCCCACGCTGCTGCCACTCTGGAACGAGGGCTTTGTTCAACAAGCTACCCAGGACTCCTTTTCGCTGCATCTGCCGCAGAGGGTTCACTGCACTAAAAGCCAGTGGAAGGGCGGGGTAGGGGCCGGAGGAGGAGGGAGGGAGATTTTATAAGCAAATGGCTTCGTGGATCATTGAAGGGACATTAGGAAGCGTTCTGGAGCACCAAACACCAAATGCCTCGGTGCAAATGGATGGAAGGCCGTCAGCCATGGAACTGTAGGCTGCGAGTGGCTTGGGTTGCTAGGGAACACCAGGAACATTTTGTCTTCCGGCTGCAGATCCGGGATCCACCTGGGAGTTCCAGTTCTAGAGCCGCTGCCCACCGGTGGCAGTGCCAGCACCGCCAACGGGAGATGGGAGGAGCAGGGCTGTGCAGCCCAGGTGTGAAGGCCAAGGCTGGCCCTCCGTGAGACCGACTGTGCCTTGAGGGGTATGTTTGGAGAGTGGCCAGTGCTAGTGACCTGTTTCACAATAATGCTGGTGCCTAGTTTGGCACACGAGGCTGGGACCATGGGGGTTTCAACATGCTGGTGACAAGGTTCCAATTTACAACTGGGAGCTATTTCGTTCTGAGCTCAGCACTGCCTGCCCAGACACTACTTTCCTCTTTCTTTGTGCCCCCATCTCTCTCCTGCACGTGCATACTCCTTGGGAAGCAGGGACCATGTATTTCTCCTTTAAGCCCAGCACAGCCCCTTTAATTATACTTAGAAAGTGAAAGTGTTAGTTGCTCAGTCGTGTCCGTCTTTGTGACCCTATGCACTGTAGCCCACCAGACTCCTCTGTCCATGGAATTCTCCAGGCCAGAATACTGGAGTGGGTTACCATTCTCTTCTCCAGGGGATCTTGCTGACCCAAGGATTGAACCCGGGTCTCCTACAATGGCAGGCAGATTCTTTACCATCTGAGTCAAGAGGGAAACCCTTTAATTATACTTAAGCTCCAGTTAAATCATAAAAGATATGGGGTGGTCCTGGTCTGCATATATGAATTACGTGTTTAAAGTCAGTGACAAGGGAACTGGTTCTCTCCCCCTTAAGTTTTATTATAGATGGCTTGTTCTAGGTTTTGGCTAAGGGTCCAGTTTCTCTTAAGGTGGTAGTGAAATATTCCCCAGTGGTCCAGGTAAATCTTGAGTAGCACAGAGTCTCTTTGACTTGCATTCTCATAACATCTCTGTCATTTAAGGTGATGTCACACAAGCCATTGACTTCAGCTCATCCTCAGTTTCCTTATCTGTAAAGTGGGCTCATTGAGGATTGGATAAAATAATATGTAGAAAGTGCTAATCACAGTGAATGTTCTCACTGCTCAAAGACTGAGCCCTAGGGCTGGTTAGAAACCCTACACATTGGGCTGAATTTTCTCCGCCCTACATCCTTGCTCCCCTTCCTTCGGCTCCCCCAGGCCCCGCCCTTAAGCCCTCAAGGCCTGGAGCCCACTTGGACTTTCCATTCTGAACCCGGGCCAGACCTTAGCCTGCTGGTGAAGTGCTGGCTGAGGGTTGGCTTTCAAGGAATCCGCAGCTGTTTTTCCTGACTTCAGTGCTGCCCAGTAGCTGGCCCACAGGCCTGCTCACCCATAGCCCTTACCATACAGGCTGAGAGCAGAGGCCCAGGCCACCCAAGGGAGGCCCCATTTGCCTAGCAGCACAGACCCTGAGACCCCCAGACCCAGAGACTTTGCCCTGTACAGTTGTCCTCAGGGCAGCAGCACCAAAGCTAGGCCCTGCACCACTTCCTTCCAGCACAGCCCAGAAGAGGAGAAGATAGGGCCATTGTACCAGCTCCTCCCTGCAGTGTCTGCAAGCCATCTGGACAAAGGAGAAGGGTGATCAGTTAGGCACCTGCTGTGCTTCTGACTAGGGGCCTGGCACATGGAGCGGGCCCCCAAGTATTTGTTGAATAAGAGTAGATGGCTTTGACTATAATCTTGTTAAAGACTCTTGGTAAGATTAAGAGATAGATTAGCAATCCCATTTTGAAGATGGGGAGATGAAAGCTCAGAGAGCCTTGAGTATGGTAGGAACTCCCTTTCCAATGAGTGTTTGGGTTCCTACTGAGTGCCCATCATTCACAGGGCCAGTTTCTGCATCACTTCCTCCTGGCCTGTTTGCACCACCAGAGACTTAGACATTGGTTCTACGGTCCTAATTCCTCCTGGTCACTAGCCTGATAGCATCATTAGGTTTAGCAGAGGGAAGGTTGTATTTATGGCTTGGCATGAAGGAAGAACATGCAGATCTCTGTTGCCAGGCTACAAATGACTCCTTTTCCCCCCTAGAAGAGAGTAATAATGATTAAAAAATGCTCAGTTGCTTGGCAGGCTTCTGGGTAGCTACACTGTGAATATTTCAGGACCTTTCACAGACCCTGCTGCCTCTCCAGGCTCCCTTGGTTTTGGATCTTAACTTCATCCATCTTCTGAAAAAAGAGAAGGTGATGACCTGTAATCAATGGGAAAAAAAAACCAGCATCCTTTTTTCCCAGGGAGACACACACCTTTGATTATCTGATTCTTCTCCTTGAATGGAGTGAGCAGAGTTCCCAAAAGAACCAGAGACAGCAGTATTCTAAGGGGCAGGTCTAAGAAGGAGTAGAGGGAAGGAAGGGTAAATTCAAGGTGAGAAGGTAGAGGGTCATCAGTGGATGAGAACAGCCATTGGTCAGGAAGAGAGAGGGGCCAGGCAGCAGGAAGGAAGACACTTCAAACGGCAGACTGGGAGCCCAGCCAAGAGACCTGTCCCTATTCTGACTGACCTCCACCGTGGGCCCTGGCATAGTTGTCTAGTGCAGAAGCCTAGGGTCTGACTATACTTCCCTGAAGACTGCCGGCTGGCTCACTTAATTTGCAGACACAGATCTAAGAGCCCATGGCCATGATGCCAGAAGAGTACCAGTCCTTACGGGGAGGGCAGCCCTCTATGTCCCGAGTTTTTGAATTTGGGGGATGATTCTATTATTTTTGGTAAAAATAACGTGTTCAATGTGATTTAATTTGTATACCTCTCTTTAAGACTTTTCCTGCAAACATATTTATAAAAAAATCGTCAGACTACATATACCTTTTGTCACTGCTCTTTGGGTTTGAATGATGTGGAAAGACCCTAGCATCCATTGAAAACCCGCCAAGAGATGTAGACTTCTTTCTGTGGTGTGTCAGTCTACAAAACCCTGGGAATTGGGGTAGTTGTTGTTTTCCTCTTTAACAGGCTGCTGCTGCTGCTAAGTCGCTTCAGTCGTGTCCGACTCTGTGCGACCCCATAGACAGCAGCCCACCAAGCTACCCTATCCCTGGGATTCTCCAGGCAAGAAAACTCTTTAACAGGTTACACAGCTAATAAGTGGTAAAAGATGGTGTCAAACCTGAGTCTAAAAGACCCCAATGATTATGCATCTGCCCTACACAATATTGCCTCGAATGGAAAAACGCAGCGTCCTTTCTATGGCTCCCCCAGTTCCTGAGAAATGGAGGTGCTAATCCCTCAGCCTTTCTTTTTCATCTTTTTTGTGAGCCATTTTCTCACAAAGTTTGTGTCCCAGTGCCAAGAATCCTGGCTTCCCGAGAGCTGCCCCCACTTTTTTGAAGGGCTTTACTTGCATTGGCGTCAGACTTCAGAATAATTCTATTCAAGGCCGATTTCTCTCCCTGAGAAATTCTGACTCACAGATTGGGACAGCCTGATTAATCAGGAGGGATTCTGTGGCAAATGGTATCAGATGCCCCGTCATCCCCTTGCAGTAGGAGAGAAGCCCTGCTCTGACTGGCGTCACCCAGCAATCAGGACTACCTGGGAGGATACAGAGGTGAGGCAAGTAATCAGCCTCATCACTTCCTCCCATACAAAAGCTCCCCCATCAGGTTTCAGATCTGCCAGCTTCATCCACACCAATCTCAGTCAAAACAAATGCAGCAAGCCCATGTGTCTCACTCAGAACACCATGCAGATCTCTCTCCTTACGAGTTATGAGTTGATGAAAGTGGCCGTTGTTTGGTTAATTTGCTCTCCGCCTTGGAGAACTCATGTAAATCGATGGTCTTAGCTGTTATTTAAAAACGTGGGTTATTTCATTCTCATGACACCGGGTCTTATGAAAGGAAGGTTCAGCCAGACAGGTAGAAGAATTGCTGGGCATGGTGGATTCTTTGTCGGAATGCATTTTCAAAGAGATAAGTTGACTTTGATATTAAAGTTGAGTTTCCCTTGAGTCAAGGGTTTATTCACTCATCCTTTGAACAAATATTTAACGGGTTCCATGTAGTCTATGAGAGCACTGCTAGACGTTGGGGATACAGCAATGAAGATGTAGCCGTCGCTCCTGTGGAACTGACATTTGAGCTCCATGCTAGGGTAGAAAGAGCCTGTTTACTTCACCCTCAGGAGGAAATCCCGCGCTTAAGAGTTGGTTGACTCTTCCTGTAGAAGAACAGCTCCTGGAATGCATGCCTTGAGCTCATTTCATCTCAGAATTCAGCCCACAGTGAGTTATTGGAATACCTGGGAGGCCTAGGAAGGGGCAGGTACAGCAAACTTGAGGTGAGGTTCAGGCAGTTCAAATCCCCTCTTCCTGGTTTCACCTTCTGAGCCTAAGTTTTCTCAGCCATAACTTTGGGATGATGCTGTTTTTAGGGTTGTCACGAGAAATCAAAGAGACGCCTTGTCAAAATCACTTGGTGTTTAACAAGGCCTCTGTACATGCTCCTCTTTTATTTTCTCATTTTAAAGTCTGTCCACGGATGAGCAGTCTCACTCATGTTTCCCAGGAAGACAGCTCACATGCCTCCAACCTTCTTCCTGAAGAGCCTGAAAGACTCTGAAGGGGAGTGTCTTCCTTTAGCTTGAGTCGCAATATGCATTTTCCTCCAATCTGAGTCACTTTGGAGAGTGAAAGGAGGTACCATTAATAATAACACCCAAAAGACAGAAATGAACCAGGACTGTCTAAGCCAATGGGAATATATGGTCACCCTTCCATTACAGAGTTTTTTCAGCTATGCTTGCTATAGGACAAACAGCAAAGTGGCTTCTTTATGGAATTCTAACCTCATAGTACAGCCAGACAAGACTGCTTAATAACCCTCTGGTGGGCAGAATTATAAGATGCCCATCCTCCCACCCTCAGTGCACAGACCCTATATAATCTCCTTATTTTGCATCTGGGTGGGACCTATGAGTATGATGCCATCTCACTCTCATGATTAGGCTACCTTTGGCAAAGATGACAGCACTTTGCAGATTTGATTGAAGCCCCGTGCCCAGCGGCTTTGAGCTATTCAGAAGGGAGATTTCCTTGGTGAGTCTGACTTGAAAGCACTCACTAGAAGGACTTGGTCCTTCCATAGAAGGAAGTGAGCAAGACGTAAGGAAAGAGTCAGCTATGTCATGAAAGGGCCGTGTGACTAGAACCTAATGGCAGCTTCAAGGGGCTGAGAGAGACCCCCAGCCAATGGCCGGCAAGAAAACGGCAGCAACTTTTCCAGAATTGCAAAGAAAATTCTTCCGACTACCTTAGGGAGTAAAACCTCCCCCAGTGTAGCTTTCAGATGAGAACACAGCTTAGGGGACACCTTGATTTCAGCCATGTGAGACCCTGAGCAGAGAACGCAGGAAAGTGGTGTGTGAGCCTCTGACCTACAGACAGCATGAGATGACAAATGGGTGCTGTCTTAACCCACTAAGATTCTGTTAGCTTGTCACACAGCAGTAGAAAACTAATACAAACTCCAACCTCACGTGGCCGCTTTCACCTTTCACCCATATGCTCATTCTGGACCACCCACCCAAGAGGCCTCTCCTGCTTCTCCAAAGCCCCACTCCAGATCCCTCTTCTCTAGGGCATACTGCTCCCCTCTGCTCCAGATTCCTGATACTTCTTTGAATACACACCAAGTGTTTTGTCAATGCCCATGGCCCCCACCTATATTTCTCTGTTCAACCAACTTTACTGGATGTTTCTGTGTGTCCTGCACCTTGTAAAGGCTTTTCTTTACACCTGTAAGGAAAATGCTCAGGGCTGCCTTTTATAATTGAGGACGTGAAGGCTGAGAGCAAAGTGCATTACCAAGGATCAGTCAATTGCTGAGTCGTGGAACCAGAATTTGGACTAGAACCTTCTAACTCCAAGGCTTGTTTTCCTTCTACTGTGCCTGTTGCATTCAACGGTTGAGGTGCCCCAAATCACAAAGGACTGCATTGCTCTGTTAACTCTTGGCACTTCTAAGCATGTGTTCTTATAGTTCATCTCAGGTAATCTATATAAAGTATTTTTACCCACAATTTACAGATGAGAAAGAATGCTGAGACAGCAAGAACATCCACTCATCCGTTTACTCGTTCCACACCATTTGTGGAATGTGTTGTGCAGTTAAGAGGTGCCTTAAGAGTCCAGGGTCCTGGGATACAGGACAGCTCTGCAGCCCAGAGTGGGGAGCAGATGTGTAGGCAGAGCCTGGGCCAATTCAGCGTGGAATTTATCATGCTGACGTCAGTGCAGCGCAGAGACAGGAGTTCAGTCCAGGTGTGGAATGGGAAAGTCAGAGGGCCTCCAAGAGGAAGTAGAGGGCAGAGTAGGTTGAGTAGGAGGTATCCTTGCTGCCATCAGGAGCCAGCGAACAGGAAGTCTTGCCTGAGATGTCCAGCTTTCTCAGGGCAGACCCAGGCTTCAGTGTGGGTAGACACTCCCTCACTCTTCACTGTTTCTCAAGTAGATTGAGGGGACATCTGCACATGGGTCTCTACATCTTCCGAAACTTTAACACCTCAGGACGTCTCAGGGACCTGCACTGAGCATCCAATGGAAAACAAACACATGTATCCACATAAGCACATCAGATAAATGTACTCATACACACACACTTGTGCCCTAAACATGATATATCCACACGTACACATACCCATCCATTCACACTCACAGACAGCTACATAAGTCCCCTACACACACACACACACACACACACACACACACACACACAAATATATTCATACACATAAATACACACACTCACACTTTCATACATACACACCTGCACATAGTCACATTCACATACATATATTCTGCCTAAATACTCACATACATATACATTCATACACAAAGTCATATGTGTGTACACACACGTGCACACACACACACACACCTTTACAGGAAATGAAACAGCACAGAACCAATGACATGTTCCAAAAATTGGTTTTTATTATGCAGAACAGAAAGGCAGGTGACACACTGTCAAACTCAGTCTTGTCCCCAGTCACCTATTGAGAACCAAGCAGACAGCACTGTGGTTTCCAGGCAAATTCCAGCTGCTTCCCTGGTGCCCTGGGTACATAAACCTGAGAAGCCAAATGATGATTTTCCCCTTCAGAAGAATAACATTGCCATGCCCTCCCTCCCTAGGCTGGAAACGTTTCTGCAGCACACAGTCCCCGTACAGGCCAGGCAATCCCATCAGGATGAAGTGCTGGCCAAGGAGCCAGGCAGCTCCATCAATTTCTCCTGGAAAGCCCAGAAGAAATTTGGTCGTAGAAAATCCCTTCCCTCTTTGCTAATAAAACTTATCAGTGCAGGGCAGGAGTCTGGGAGGAGAGGGACTGCAGATACTCGCCTTGCTAAATTGCTTGGAGAAATGGCCCTGATCAACCATCCAAAGGGAGAAAGGCAGGAAGTAATATAACATTTATTGAGCCCAATTTTTTTTTTCACCTAGATTCTCCCCCTCGGCTCTCTCAGCAGCCCTGTGATATGGCATTAGCTCCATCCCATAGATGAGAAAACTGAGATCCGGCAATGCATCAGAAAGGGCATAGGTTTTGGAGAAAATCGAGCATGGGTCTGAGCCCCCACTCTGTTCCCTAGCTTGCTCCTTGGCTCAGGCTGGTCACTCCACCTCTTGCCTTGCAATCTGGATCAAGATCAAATAGATAATGCGGGCAAAGCAATGACAGAGATCCTGAGTTTACAAAGCTGGTTCCAAGGCTTTCTTCTTCCCAGCTTCTCTCTCTCCCCCCAGAGCCTCCAGAGCCCCTCCATTCTCCTCAAGAATGATGAGTGAGGCCCACCATGGCCCTGGGGGCCAGTTCTCCTGAGCTTACCAAGCAGGCACTTGGCAGGCACCCAACACCTGCCCTTCTTGCAAGGAAAGTAGAGTCCTGGCTTCATACCACAAATGAAGGAGCCCAGAAAAGTGAGCCATCCTTCCCCAGACTGTAACAAGGGCTCCCCCAGTTCTTGACGAGGAAGACCTTGGTTCCCTAGTGTCTTTGAATGGGCTGCATTTGCTCTGGGCTTTACAAGCCAAGGGGGCCTGGTGTCAATCTTCAGCTCAGGAGGGACCTCCTTCCTGAGCCCTTGTCTGTAAAATTTACCCAGTAACAGGGAAGGAGTATGCGCTCTGAGGCTATGAAACGTGGGAATCCCATGTAGGCAAATCCATCTGCAATGGCATGATCCTGAGGAAGCAGCAGATGAAAACGAGAAAGGAAATGTGGGCTAAGTAACAGGAGAAATTCCCCGCAGGAAGATCTATTAGACTGTGAAATAGTATTCCACAGGAAATAGGGGAGGGGTGCCCGGAGGTATTTAAAGCCTTTCTGGCCTAAGTAATAGAAGCCGCATGGTGTATGGAGTGGCCGAGGACTGGCCTCCGGGGAGCAGCCGCCTTGCCCTAATAGGCCCTCTCGTGTAGATGTAATTTCCCAGCCAGCCTTCATTCCCTGGAGCTGCACCACTCTTTGCAGGGAAAGATGCATTCACTCTCAGCTTGGGGGGATAAGCCATAGGATTTGAAGTGGGCACAGCCGTCATTTTGTCAACGGAGAGGCAACCCCTGTGAACAGATCTGCAGATTCAACACGATCCCTGCTAAAATCCCCATTGCCTTTTCTGGGGAAATTGACAAGGCAATTCTAAAGTTCATGTAGGGTTGCCAGGGTCTCAAAATAGCCAAAAAGACCTTTCAAAAGAAGAACAAAGTTGAAGAACTCTTTTTTTTTTTCCCCTGAGTTGAAAGCTATCCTCTCTTAGAATTTTTAAATGTTCTTTTTATTGTAGTAAAAGTCACATAATATAAAACATGCTATGTTAACCATATTTAACTGTACAGTTCAGTGGCATTAAGTACATTCATATGGTTGTACAGCTCTCACCATCATCCATCCCATTTGGGAAATGGAGAACTCTAGCTTCCCAGTTTCAAAGCTTCAATTAGGAAACTGTAATAATCAAGACAGCATGGTCCTGTCATAAGAATAGACATGCAGGTAAATGGGATCGAATTGAAAGTCCAGAAATAAAATTCCTACATCTATAGGTAATTGATTTTTGTGTCAAGACAGCCCAATAGAGAAAGAAGAGCTGTTTCAAGAAAGAGTTTAAGACAACTGATGTCCACATGCAAAAGAATGATTCTTGCCTCATGACATATACAAATAGACTATAACTCTAAAGGCAAGATCTAAAACTGTTAAACCCTTAGAAGAAAATCTACGAGTAAATCTTCATGACCTTGGCTTAGGTGCAAATGACAAAAGAAAAAATAAAGAATTTGGACTTCCTTAAAATTCAAAAGTTTTGTGTTGTCATCAATATCATCAAGAAAATGGGAAGATAACTTATAGAATGGGGGAAAGTATTTGCAAATCATATACTTATAAGGGACTATGATTCAGAAT
This sequence comes from Capra hircus, assembly GCF_001704415.2. Lineage (NCBI taxonomy): Eukaryota > Metazoa > Chordata > Mammalia > Artiodactyla > Bovidae > Capra > Capra hircus. Next base: position 11,305,482 of record NC_030835.1, on the reverse strand, counting down.
ATATAAAGAATGCTTACAACTCAAAAACAAAATAACAAAGAACTCAAAAATTGGCCAAGAATTCCAACACATGTCTTTAAAGAAGATATGAACACATTAAAAGATGACGGACATTGTTAGTCATTAGGAAATGTAAATCAAAACCATAATTATATACGTCTTTACACCCACCAGTATGGTTAAAATTAAAAAGACAGACAACAACATGCATTTGCAGTGATGTGGAAAAGTTGGAGACTTCTGTGATTGCTAGTGGGAATATAGAATGGTGCAACCATGTTGAAAAACAGTCTGGCAGTTCCTCAAAATGTTAAGAATGGAGTTACCAGCAATTCTGCTTCCCAGTACAATCCCAAGAGAATTGAAAGCATGTTGTATATTGCTATTTATATCACCAAAAGTCATGACAGCCAAAACAGGGAAACAATCCAAATATCTATCAAGTTATAAATGAACAAAATGTGATCTATGCATATAATGAAATATTATTCAGCCTTGAAAAGGAATTAAGTACCAGTAACGGCTACAACATGAATGAACCTTGAAAACACTATGCTAAGAGAATTGTTAGTTACAAATGATCACATATGTATGATTCCATTTATGAAAAGTAGCCATAATTGGCAAATTTATAGAGACAGAAAATGTTCTCTTGTCCAGCAGGGGCTTGGGAAGGTGAGGGTAATGAGAGAGTACAGTTAACGAGTACGGTATGAAATTTTCTAAAATTAGACAATGGTAATGGTCCATCTAGTCAAGGCTATGGTTTTTCCAGTGGTCATATATGGATGTGAGAGTTGGACTGTGAAGAAAGCTGAGTGCTGAAGAATTGACGCTTTTGAACTGTGGTGTTGGAGAAGACTCTTGACAGTCCCTTGGACTGCAAGGAGATCCAACCAGTCCATTCTGAAGGAGATCAACCCTGGGATTTCTTTGGAAGGAATGATGCTAAAGCTGAAACTCCAGTACTTTGGCCACCTCATGTGAAGAGTTGACTCATTGGAAAAGACTCTGATGCTGGGAGAGATTGGGGTCAGGAGGAGAAGGGGACGACAGAGGATGAGATGGCTGGATGGCATCACCGACTCAATGGACGTGAGTTTGAGTGAACTCCAGGAGTTGGTGATGGACAGGGAGGCCTGGCGTGCTGCAATTCATGGGGTCGCAAAGAGTGGGACACGACTGAGCAACTGAACTGATCTGAACTGAACTGAATGATTGTACAACTCTGAAAGTAAACTAATGCCCATAGCCAAAGTGCGGAGAAGGCAATGCACCCCACTCCAGTACTCTTGCCTGGAGAATCCCATGGACGGAGGAGCCTGGTAGGCTGCAGTCCATGGGGTCGCTAAGAGTCGGACCCGACTGAGCGACTTCACTTTCGCTTTTCACTTTCATGCATTGGAGAAGGAAATGGCAACCCACTCCAGTGTTCTTGCCTGGAGAATCCCAGGGACAGGGGAGCCTGGTGGGCTGCCGTCTCTGGGGTCACACAGAGTCAGACATAAATATTGCACATATAAAAAGATGATTTTTTTGGTACATGAATTATATCTCAATTAAGCTGTTATTTAATAAATAAAGTCACCTCTTAAATTACTGCACACAATTTTGGCTTATATTTCTCCATAAATATTATTTTGCCTAAATGAATTCTCACTCTACATATCATTTTGCCTCACTCTTCACTGGGTTTTAAGGCCTTTCCTATGTTATTAAAAATTCTTCATTGAAAGTATTATTTTTCATGGTTGCCTAGTATACTACCATATAGCTATAACCACAGCTTTCTTCTCTCTTATTGTGTTTTGGGTGCTTATGTTCTTTTCCCAGGTTTTGCTATCATAAAGAACATCTTTGTTTGTCATATTTGTGCATTAAGTCTTATCTGCAGTTTTTGGATTACCTTTTTTTTTAGGATAAATTACTGAAATTGAGATTACTGGGTGATCTGGGTGACAGTCATCAGTTTTAAGATCCTGCATCTGTGAACTCCCCTCTTTTGCACTAAATATTTTGAGATATTTCATGCAGATACACGCAGTTTGCTGATCTAAAGAGTCACTCCATCAGAATAACTTCCTGGTGTGAGGGAGAGAGGGCTTCCCGGGTGGTAAAGAATCTGCTTGCCAATGCAGGAGCCACAGGAGACATGGGCCTGATCCCTGGGTCGGGAACAGCCTTGTCATTGAGGTCGAACTTACCTGGAGTCACACTCCAGCTCTGTCACTTAACACTGAGTGATCCTATCTAACCTTGACTGGCCCTCCATTGAGTCTCAGTTATCTCTTCTATGAGATGGGCACAATAATAAGAGAGTAGACACTAAGTGTGCAGTGCCTGCCCTCCCCTGCCGAAATAAGACACTTGTTTTATTTCCTTTTCTTCACCCTTCTCCTCAGAGCCCATGATTTTGCCATGAACATATGTCTTTGGATCCTGAGTACTGTCCATGTCTGACCCCTGGGAGATGGCATCACTCATCCAATAGTATGACTAGGAATGCCCTGGTGGAATTCACAGGGATGAGCCTGAAGCCTGAAGCTCAGGATTCGGGCCTGGGTCCACTGCTCATTAGCCTGTGATTTTAGACAGGTCCTCATCATTGTTTGAATCTGAGTTGTCATTAAAAGTGGAGGCAAGGCGGCAATTGCACGTCAGCCTCACCGTGGGGTCAGGTAAGAGGCTGGATGTAACAGTGTTGGCTGTGTCTCCACAGTCTCTATAAACAGCCATTAAGTCTATCATCACAACTCTCTCTAAATATGCCGGGGCTTGCTTGGGTGAACCAAGCTCAATTCATTTTCTGCCACTAGATTATAGGCCCACAGACTGACTGGGTAAGCACGGCACTGCTACATACTATAGTAATTACTAATTACACGTTTCTGCATTCTGAGGCTTATTAGTAAATTGCATGTAGAGGAATCTAAAAGTAATTGCCCTTCTCCTGTAACTTCAGCAGCCAGCAGAAATCACAGAGAATTACCTTATTTACTTCTTAAGTGATTCCCAGTGGCCATTTGTCAATACAAGAAAGAAAAAAAAAAAATCGTACAGTAACCAAATATTCTTCTGCTTGCAAATGATATGTGAGGGTCGTGAGAAATCTTGAGTGGAAAAGGCTGTTAAACAGCTGCCGACTAACTGTATGTAAATATCCCCCTGTGGGTAATAGCTTAATTTTGATCATTGTTCAAAAGAGCAGGCATTTTAAATTATTAATAGGTGTCAGCTACAAAAGAATGTTTAACTGGAAACTTACAAGAAGAGAGCCTGATCTGTACAAATGACACCGTGTCTTTAACCACCCTGGTGTGTGAGAAAGAAAAGAGGGAGGAAAGGAAAGAATAGAGGACACAATGAGCAAAAAGTCAGCCTCATTTTTTCCTAGGCTGGGGTTTTGTGGCTTGTGGGTGGTGTTGCTTTACCACCATGGAAGCTGGCCTGGGCTTCATTCATTCCTTACTAACCTTGGTATATGTAGGTTTCTTTTGTTTTTAAAGAAAGTCGATTCCAACCAAGCTGAAAGCTCAAGGCTTCAGGAAGCGCCAGGCTGTAATGCAAGCTTTCTACCTTTGCTGTGATGAAAACTTGTCTACTTCCAAATGCAAGGCCTGGACACCTTTCATTTTGAGCAGCCCTGACATGGTTCTGCTCAAGTAAACTGAAGATCTCATTTCAAATGATTCTTTTGATAGAAACATCAGGATCGCTGATGCATGCATTGGCCTCTATGATCCCTCTTCCAAAAACACAGACAGCAGATCGGGAGATTGTTGAGTTAACAAGAAAGAAGAAATAGCCAGTTTTTCTGTTTCCTTTCCTTCGTTTTTCTGGCAATGCTAGCTTCTGGCATTTTTGGTAACCCATGAGGTTCCCTGGTGACTCAGACGGTAAAAGAATCTGCCTCCAATGCAGGAGACCTGGGTTCAATCCCCGGGTCAAGAAGATTCCCTGGAGAAGGAAATGGCAACCCACTCCAGTATTCTTGCCTGGGAAATCCCACAGACAGAGGAGGCTGGTGGGCTACAGTCCATGGGATTTCAAAGAGTCAGACAAGATTGAGCGGCTAACACTTTCACTTCCTTTGAGTATTAGAGATTGAAAAAAGGCAAAAGATAGGATACAAAGGATTATGGAAAAGCTCAGGTAAGTATACTGCTCCGATCTGCCAGGAGAACCTCAGTTCTAGTATTTCTGCCTTCTATATCCCTTCTTCCCTCTCCATATCTGTAGGATGGAGAGTCAGTATGCCCAATAACTAACTGCCACCAAGTGATGAAGGACAAAATCACAAGGAAACTGATAACCAAAGATGGCAAAATCTCTGCCCTAGGCTACTCACCTCGTGGACAGCAGAGCCAGGACTTGAAGCCAGTAAACAAATTCCCATGGCGATTTTAACTAGGACTCGGGCCCCACCCTCCATCAGTGGAGTCACGGCTCAGCTGTCCTGAATACCCAGGGGCTGGGACAGAGCCTGGGGGAGCCTCACCAGATGCAGAAGGCTGAGGCCCTCGGTGTCCCCGGGGTCCCATCCCTCCTACTCCAGGGCTGGCCTCTCTTCCCGACTGTCCTCCCATCCCCTCCTTCTCTATAAATCCATTCATCCTGTGGCTGTTTGACTCCTCTGACCACCCAGGCCTCCTCTGTCTCTCACTGAACATGATGACAGGACTGATGGGCCCTGGGGCCCAGGCTGTCGTCAGCACCACACCACTTAAAGCTCACTGGGTCATCTTGCGGCTCAGTGGAGTCTCCCTCAAAGAGACACGGAGCTCCCCAGAGAAGGAGGGAGACTGCCCACTTTGCCCCCCGCTTTGTGCCAGACCCTGGACTAAGCTCAAGGCACTCCCACACTCTGGCTGAGGACACATACACCAGCGACTGAGCATCACACAGTGGGAACGAGGCCAGAGTAGGTGTTAGAACCAGGACAGGACATGACATTGAAGCTGGGTGACCACTCCAGGCAGAAGGACAAAGAACACCTGGATCACATCGAGGGATGGAGAAGAGTTTGCTGCACAGACGGCTAGGTGGGGAGAATGTTCCTGTAGAGCCGTGTCTTCATTTCTGACGAATTGTTGCCCTCTCCTCCCCAGCACACGTGGAGATTGCTCAAAACAAGTTTGGAGGCACATAACTTCTTGTTGAATTTGGGTCCCCCTGGCTGTGTCAGGCAACTTTAAGAGCCTTAGGTCAAGTTCTATGAGTACCTTGGCATCCTATGCTGGATTTTCTCCTAGAAACAGGATCACTGAAGCAAACGTTAATCAATTTGGTATATCTGTTTTGGTCATGATATTTGAATGATTGTGATAAACTAATAGAAACCTGGCATTTACATAGTCGCACAAAGTGCCAAGCACAATGCCTAGAGCATCATGTGCCTCAACTCACGTTCAGTTCAGTTCAGTTCAGTCGCTCAGTCATGTCCGACTCTTTGCGACCCCATGAATCGCAGCACACCAGGCCTCCCTGTCCATCACCATCTCCCGGAATTCACTCAAAATTATGTCCATTGAGTCGGTGATGCCATTCAACCATCTCATCCTCGGTCGTCCCCTTCTCCTCCTGCTCCCAATCCCTCCCAGCATCAGAGTCTTTTCCAATGAGTCAACTCTTCGCATGAGGTGGCCAAAGTACTGGAGTTTCAGCTTTAGCATCATTCCTTCCAAAGAACACCCAGGGCTGATCTATGTTACCTTAATAATAATAATTTTGATGCTGTAAAAACTCCCATTTTACAGATGAGGATGATGAGGCTTAGCAAGCTTAGATAATTTGTTCAAGGTTGCAGAGCCAGGATAAAGCATTGTGTTGTCTGATGTTTGCACTGGAGCTCTTGGCTTTGTGCTTCCTGGCATGGCATTAGGTGTGGCCTTTTGGATGCCTTATTGTTTAGCCATTATTTACATACAGCCTTCTGTGCTCAGCATGGTGATGGGTGCACAGGTGATAGACAGTACTTTTGCTGGGGAACTTCGTTGATTCAATTAATCTCCAGGGTGGGCCAGCGTGGTGCTGGGCACTGGATTATCAGAAGAAGAGACAGGCATCTGCCCTCCGGAAGCTTAGTAAAAAGCAATGAAACACGCTGTGGTCCTGCAGTGAGTGATTTGTCCATTTAAGGGCTTCATAGGATAAGGAAGGGGAATCATGGTGGGCTTCTTGAGAGAGATTCACCTTGGAGGATGATTGGATGAACCATGTGGGCAAGAGCTCAAGGAAGAGAATAAATCCATGAAAGACCATAGTTGCAAGTGGTCAGGGACAAGGCTCATGCCAGGAGTGGGGCTGGAGTTGGAAGACAAACTGTGCCCAAAAAAGTCCTGATTGGGAGGGCTGGGTTTTATTTTATAAACATGGGAGGGCTTTGGCTGAGCTTTTTCTTTAGTAAAGGCGTACCAACACTATCCAATCTAGATTTTTCTGTTTGTTCTTCATTTGATTGTCTTTAGCAGCAAAGGTTCTCAGACTTCACTTGCATCCTGTACTGGGGTGATTTTGCTAGACCATGGCTCTCAAAACGTGGTCCCTGCACTGGCCAGCAACCTGTGTTTGAAGGAGCCATTGAGGACAACCTGAAGTTTGAGACTCATTAGTCTAGATCAATCAGGGATTGTCTCAAACATTATCTTCCCTGAGGTATGGATTCCTTAGCCAAATCAAAGGGAGAATGGTTGTTATGTAGACAACCACAAGAATCAGCTTACCATTGGTAAGGCCGCAGAAAAAGATGGGCATCCAAGAGTATAATGGATGCCACAGTTTTTGAAGTCATTTAAAAAAAACGTACTGAGTAGGTACTCTGTGCCAAGTACCTTATAAACATGGGAGAACGCTTCTAGGCATTCTTTTTAAAAAATAATTCAACATTTATTCCCCTGTCTTTCAATGACAGTACCCAAATTTTCCTCTGGGGACCTGCCTAGACCCAGTGCAAGTATCAGGTGGAACTGTCTCTAACCCCAGCTCCACAGTGGACCTGTGACCAATCAGAGCACAGCATCATCTTACCATGGTGATTGGTCAGGGTAGGTGTGTGACTCAAGCCACAGTCCAATCATTGCTCATCCAGTGCTTTAAACTACATTATGAGACGTATACTTTTCTTTTTGTGCTCTGCAGCAGTGAAGATAAAACCTAGAGCTTCTGGGAGGCCAAACATGTCCTTTGAGAACAAAGCCAAGGAGAACCGAGCGACAGAGAGAGTGATTGGCTGATGATGTTGTTGGCAACCCTGAACAGGACCCTTCCTGCAGCATGGTTCATCCTCAGACTTTTCAATTATGTGAGCTGATGTATTACTTGTTTTGCTTTAGCTGGTTTGCATCTGGTTTGTGATCACTGCAAATAAAACAGTCCTAACACACTAGTGTCAGAAGGGCCACAGCCCAGAGGATACTGAGATCTTGGGGAAGTGAGCATTTAAGTTTATACTCAGAGCAAGAAGAATGAGGAAGAAATTAACCTGCAGCTCAGGCCCAATAAGATAACACAGCTGTGATCATGGAAATGCACCATGCCTTTCCAGCTCAGAAAAAATAATGTCCTTTGGACTGAAATGGAGAGCTGAGGGTTCCGGAGAGAGAAAAAGAACCTACCTGACAGTTTTTAATTCAAGAACCCCTGGCCATTGGGCAAAAGAGAACTTGAACGTGGGGCCACTCATCCGTGGCTGGAGATATGGAAGGAGTCGAGGAATAAGGAAGAAGTGAAGACGCTGATTGTCTCGAAGCAGGCCCATGAGTTTGCCATACTCTGACCCCTGGCAGCTAGCCCAGTGCCAGATAGAGAGCAGGCCCTTGACAAAGTTCAAAAGATGAGTGAAGACGGGCAAGGCTATTTCAGTTTTCAAAAATAAGATGAGGGCAACATTCAAAGGCCTAGGCCAGATGTTGTTTCTGCCCAGTCATCTAGCAGCAACAGGGATGGTTTTCAAGAAAAGATAGTCTGGGAACTAATGTTGATTTGATTCCTAAAATCAGGGTAATCATTTAATAATGAATCTTTTTGAAACACTCTGCTTTTCTTTCTTCCCTCCATCCCTTCCTTCTTTTCTTTTTCTGAGGGTGTTTGTAATTATTAGATGGTTAGATCAGGGAAATGCAATCTGGCACAGTGTCTTTGAATTTCCACATGGTGTGTAATAAAGTTTTTATGATATCCTTTTAGGTAACATGAAAAACTCTAGCTAAGGTAATAACAGTCAGGAAGATGGACTTGTAACCACTTCAAGAACCGCACCCAGAGCTTGCTGATTAATTCATTCCTGTTCAGCTTGTCACTTCAGGAGCTCTCCAGGGCCCTGAGATAAGGTTTTTGTCCTTGACTCTCTCCTGCTAAAATAAATTTTGCGAGTACTTGAATGAAGGCATAGAAAGCTCCTTATCAAATCTGTAGATGCCGCTGAACTGGGAGGGGATGACAAACGAGTTAGATGGGAGGATTCCTATCCAAAAAGCTCTCAGTGGGTTATGGTGGTGCAATGCAACTTACAAAGCAAAAACCATAATGGGCCAAGTAAGCTTCCCCCAAGAAGCTTTACTATGTCCGCACAGGGTGAGAGAGCTCTGTCTTGAAAGCAGCCTGAGTGGTCTCCAGCCACTCCCTAAGGATCCATATTGTGCTCTAGCTCTCCCTGGAGAGAGCAATTTAGGGTTGCATAATAGGAGTAGAGTGTGTAGAACAAAGAAGGTCAAAGTCTCAGATTCAAGGCTTTCCTAGTCAGGCCTCGCCTGAGTCTTCTATTCAGTTCTCAACACCGAGATTGAGGATGAAAACGGATAAACCTGATCATGTTCAAACCTCATCGTGAGTGTGCTGTGTTGTGCTTAGTCACTCAGTCGTGTCCGACTCCGCGACTCCATGGACTGTAGCCCACAAGGCTCCTCTATTCATGGGGATTCTCCAGGCAAGAATACTGGGGTGGTTTGCCATGCCCTCCTCCAGGGGATCTTCCCAACCCAGGTCTCCCACATTGCAGGTGAATTCTTTACCATCTGAGCTACCAGGGAAGCGTAAGAGTATAAGGCAGTATAAATATTCAGCCTGAAAAAAATTCAGGAGGGTGAATATTCCCCATGTTCAACTCCTTAAAGGGTTGCCAACTGAAAGAGACTAGACATGATGTCTGCTGTTTAAAAGTTGGAATTAGCAGCAATAAGCAGAGACCCTCTGCATATTGGGTCCTTCCCTACATTGAATGCGGGAAAAATAGCACAGCTGCCCAAAGCTGAAAATACGGTATTGTTAGGAAGGGAGTTCCCCAGCATAAGAGCCACCTCAGCAGATGCTGTACGTCAGCTTAGAGGAGTTTGGGGAAGAAGGCTTTGGAATTGACCGAGCCATGGTGGTTCCACCAAGATCTCCACCTCTGCACATCTGGATCTCCATGACGACAGGAGGACCGGAGTGGAAGGGGACAACCAGCCTGTGGAGGAGGAAGCAAAGCGGAGAAGAAGCGGAAGAGGGCGTCTTGGTGGTCACTGGTGACCTTTGAGAGAGCAGCAGGTCACCTTTCTTTCCTGCTTCTCCAATTATCTCTTGTCTCCACAATGATACAGAAAAGCACTTCCAAAATTAAACCTCCATTGAGAGCACACATTAATAACACACCAAAGGACACATAAATTACACCTGCGAGTCATATCCCACTGCAGACGAGTACACTGATTAATGTCACATTCCAACAATATCAAGAGCACACCATAATTAAGCTACCACTGGCGGCTTGAAAAGCTGTCTTACATCACTATGGACACACATGGCAATCAAGATGACTAAAACATGAAAAATCTCCCAATTTGGAGTCATATCGTTGTATTGGAGGATTTAAAGTGTGGGTTCTGGAGTCAAGCTGCTCTGGATTTTAATTCTGGTCCTACCATACACCAGTTGTGAAACCTTGAGCCAGCTGCCTAACCACACTGAGCCTCAGTTTCCTGATCAGTAGCAGGGGACATTTATGTGGGGCTTCTTGGCAAAGTTAATTCAAAGAATGCTTGCAAAATGCTTTGCACAGACCACGCACCCAGAGCACAGCTCTCAGGAACATGAGTTCCTGTCCCTGAACATGGGTTCATGTCAAAAATCATCCTCTGGTCCCACCCGTGAGCCTCACGCTTGTCATGTAGTTCTTAGTTCAAGTGGGCATTTCCAGTTATTTTTAAACTGCAATGTGATTGCTGTTTTGACATCATGATTACAGTACTCATTCATGGCTGTCCGGGTGAAACTCTCCCACCTAAAGTGCGAGGATTGTCATCTGTTTTGATTCACGCTCTTGGTCTGAGAGAATGACTAAGAATCAGTGTCCCACGTTCAAGTCAATCACCGGAATATGTCTGGTTCACGATGACTTGGTGAGGCCGTTGTGGGATGAAGGAAGAACGCTGGCCTGGGTGTCGGCAAACTGTCAGGACTTGGAGCTCCTCTTGAGATGCAGCTTCAGGGAGTTCTCTCATTTTGACACATAATGGCATCTTCTGACTCCCAGGACAGCCCTCTAGACAGCATCAGCACCCTGTTGAGCAGAGTCACATTTTATTGAAAATATTTCCATCCATTCCTCTGTGCATATACGCAGGCAGATACCCTAGCAGACAAGCTCTGTAGTGTATGGACACCTTCATTCACTTTTTCCCCCCTTTGACTTACCGTTTTCTTTCCCATTCCTCTCTTTTTCTCCCTCTTCCTAACTTCACCTTTCAATCCATCTCTCCAATCCTCAGGCGACCAGTATTAATAATCTGAAGTGTGTCCCCCCACTTTCCTCAACATTCATATGAAAGTGAAAGTGTTAGTAGCCCAGTTTTGTCCGACTCTTTGTCACTCCCTGAACTGTAGCTCACCAGGCTCCTCTGTCCATGGGATTCTCCAGGCAAGGATACTGAAGTGGGTTGCCATTCCCTTCTCCAGGGGATCTCCTCAACTCAGGGATTGAACGCAGGTTTCCTGCATTGGCAGGTGGGTCCTTTACTGTCTGAGCCACCAGGGAAACCAGCTCACATAATTATATATAAATATTCATTGCGTTACTCTTGTACTTTACAACTGGGATCATATTCCACATGCTTCTTTACATTTGAAGTCCCTTCCAGTAGACTGCTACCTGATTTTTTAAAATATGTTATTTATTTTTTTATGGCTGCCCTGGGTCTCTGCTGCTGCCCGGGCTTCCTTTTTTCTAGTTGGGATGCATGGGCTCCTCATTGCGGTGGCTTCTCTTATTATGGAGCATGGGCTCTAGGGCGCAGGCTCAGAGTTGTAGCGTGCAGGCTTAGTTAGGCGGCATGGGGGATCTTAGCTCCCAGACCAGGGATCGAACCTGTGTCCCCTGCATTGGCAAACAGATTCTTAGCCGCTCGTATGTGGTTTTGTCACTGGTACGTGCTATTTGGAAAGGCTGCCTCACATTCTGCCCTGGGGGCCAGAGAAGCAGCAGAAATTCCAGTCGCGCCTCTCCTGCTGGCCACTGCCCTTGCCCTCTCGGGTCCAGATCCACTAGAGACCACAGTGCCATTAGCATCCCTGAAAGCACACAAACCCTTTGTTTCTTGTGCTCTGATTTCAAAAGATTGTATTTCTCCATCTCTTGATTCAGAGAATAAAACCAAGATATATGGATGGAGGGGTTTTGTCTGGAATCACACAGCTAGTAAGTGTCTGTAACATTTCAAAGCAAGCCCGCTGGACACGATAGTGCATACTCTTTATTGTACCAGACACTCAACCCTTCTTCTAAATTCTTACTGCCAGAAATAAGATTTTTGCCATCAAATGTAGTCAAGACTTGCCCTGAATCCCCCCACCACCCCCTGAGACAGAGATGGTCAAGTCCCTGGCTGTCACAGAGTATCCTGGTGACCCTGAGTTGTAGGAATTCAAGGCAGATGAGGGATGCTATGCCAACATGTAGAAAGCACTTAGGGGAGTTTTGATAAAAATACTCCATCTGCTCAATAAACAGGTATTGAATCTCGACAGTACTTCAAACTGGCAGGTGGGAGACTTTACTCAGCCTTCTCTAAAGGTAGCATAAACAGCCTTAGGCCTCATTCATTTCTATCTTGGAGGATTTGACAGCCAGGCCCAGAGTCCCTGAGCATGTTGTCAAGGGGCTTCAAGGCCCTTGCAAATGGTTGGGCCAGATTAACCAGAAAATTCTGTGGCCCTGCTTCTTGCTTGAGTCACACTGTCCTCATCTGTGAACCCACGAGAGGAGAGGCTTACAGAGCTGGGCCTGAGGGATCTTGGACTTCAAACCTGCCTCTTGCCAGTGAGGAGAGTAAGGTGTGCTTCATCACTCGGTCGTGTCTGACTCTTTGCGACCCCATGAACTGCAGCCCGCCAGGCTCCTCTGTCCATGGATTCTCCAGGCAAGAGCACTGAAGTGGGTTGCCATGCCCTCCTCCAGGGGATCTTTCCAGTCCAGGGATCGAATCCAGGTCCCCTACATTTGCAGGGAGACTCTTTACTATCTTAGCCACCAGGGAAGCCCAAGGAGAACAGGGTGCAGAACATCAAAGGGACGTTTCCAAAGTGTCCCTGGCAGCTGCTGATGGCACTAGGGTGCCAGTCCAGGGCTCCTGGCCTCATCGTTCTTTGCTCTCTGCTGCGGTCATTGGAACCCTGGGCCTGCTTTCTTTTCCCCACTACAAACCTGGATTGGCATGCATGCACAGAGATGAAAATTGGCTACTAGGTCCCTGCAGGCTTAGCCCTCCCACCCATTCAGTGACTTTGGGAGAATTATTTAACCTCTGTGGGTTAATAGCAATAACCAGTCCACTGGTTTCTGGGGATTCCACAAGACAATGGCTTGAGAAAGCCTGACAGGAAACTGACCACATAGTACGCACTCAGTAAATGTGGGTTGCGTCTTTGGGTTCCCACTCACTTCTTTGAATTCTTGCAAAACCTCCCTGAAATTCCCAAAGTCTCCAATACAGCTCAGTTTCCCCCAAACAATAGCTCTCTTGACGTATGTGGAGATGCGGGCCCCTCTGTGAAGTGCTTCCAAACCCTCTTTCTCAGGCTTTCATCCGCTGAACCCCTGAGGGATTGCTGGCCTGCACTTAACTCCTCCAGAAGCAAGACTCTGCTGATCACTTTCTGGTGAACAGCTATGAACTTGTCAAGAAACCAGCCAGGAGGGAGGTGGTGAAGGGCCAGGAGCGAGGCCGGCAGGTGTGTAGCAGGCGAAGAGGGCTGGCGCCATCCATCTTAATTCCTTGCTCCGTGTCCAAGTGTAAAGGGATTTGTGTCTGCAAGGCTGTCTTCGCCAACCTCGGGGAAGAGCAGAAGTCATTTAATTTGAAATTTTTACGTCTGCCACAGGGGAAGATTCTGGGGGCAATTAGGGATATGGTAATTTCTTATTAAGGTCAAAAAGAAATTACAGGTAGAGCCCACGAGTCACATGCCAACACAGTAAAAAATGGAATATCTGGGTGACTTGGTGTGGGTGAGTCTCTGTGCCCCCCCACCGATAATGATTTAGGTTGAGGGGAGGGCAAGGGGTGTAGGCCACCTCCCTCCTGCCTCTGAAATACTCACCTTTTTGGAAACCCAATAAAATTAATTCCAAGCTCAGGTTATTAATTCATCGTGGCGTGTGAATAATTCATTGTGGCAAGAGCCGTGTCACATTTTCACATTTTGGAGTGCACGCCCTCCCCTGCTCTTGCCATGGGAGAAATGGCTCCCCCTCTTAACCTGCCCAAGTGCGGAAAGAACCAAGCAGTCAGTGGTCTACTCTCCAGGGACATCAGAGTCACGGTTGCAGCCCAACGCCTACCGCAAATCCTGTAGCCAGAGTGTAGGCAGCTGCACTGACCCAAGGCGACCTACTGAAGTCAGGATGCTTCTTAAGGACCAGGGGGACTTGCTCGCCATGTTTATGACTGCACCAGGATGTGAAAGGACTTCCTGTCATGACCAAGTGCCACTGCTGATTACAATTTGGTCCTCCGAGAGGTTCTCCGATGGACTGCCCATCAATTATGCATTTCCCCAACACACCTTGCAGGCTGGCTTCTCATGTTAGGGACGTTTCCTATCTGGTCGCCTCTGAGCAGGCGTCCCCCCACTGCTCCTGGGAAAGAGATAAAAGATGAGGCACTGCTGGTCTATAGTCTCTAGGGAGCCTGGTGCCGAGGCTAAGTGGGACAAGGGAGGGGGAAGCTAGTTTAGGAACTTCTCTCTAGAACATGAATGGGGGTCATGGACCATCCTCTGTTGAACCAGTGTGTCTCTGGAGCTCAACAGTGCTTTCCAAACATGTTCTCACTGAACTGTGCACTTACAAAGACCCTGGGATGCAGATGGGCGAACGGAGCTGCTCTTGTGATCGATGAGGGATCTATAGATGGGGCTCAGGGAAGGGGTAGGTTTTCCTGGCTGGTTCTGGCTGCACTTGAAATAGTCCCTACTCTGGTGGGCAAATAATTCCTGTATCTATTATTTCATCAAGGAGGATGTTCACCCCAACTCTGCTGTTTGTTAATCGTGGTCTGATTCAGAGCCAGACCCAGTGCTGAGGATAAGGATCCTGGGGATGACTCAGACCTAGTTCTTGTGCTAAAGGGGCTTCTGCTCTTGAGTTGGAGGAAGATACCCAGTAAGGTCTCTGTGGTGACAGGGTTGTGGCGAGGGATGAAGAAGACCTGTGAGGAGCATGGTTCTCTGTTCATCGATTCATCCCGCTCTCTTTTGCTGAGCTTCAGCCACAGTGACAGTTGGGTGCCTGTCCCCTGGACAGGGTGCCCAGTGCGTCTGCTCCTGCAGCTGTGCACATGTCTGGCTCTTTTCATCCTCTGATCCTCTCGTCTAAACCAGCTCCTGTCTGACTTCTGTCCTCCAGAACACCCATCACACTTTGCAATAGATCCTTACTCATGCTCTCTCTCTATCACCAGGCTGCAAGTTCCCTGAGGAACTCACAGCACATCTGACTCATGTGTCACGGTGGCCTATCACGTCTGTTGATGAAGACAATCCACAAACAGTCCATACTAAGAATAGAAAGTACCTTCACTTGCACAAAACTGAGGTCTATAGCCTGGAAAATAACTCTGAGGAACTGCTCCAGAGAAGCAGGGTTTTCAGCACAGTTTTATGTCCTGCCAGAACAAAGAATATCAAACAAGTCAAGGATGCATTCCTTCAAGGCTTCAAGAGAAACAGATGTGCGCACTTCCACAGCAAGTCAGTATGGCCTGGGCACCTGGGAAGGGAGTCTTATCATCAGAGGAGGGCTAGAACTGGTGTCCCAAGAAGGGGAGCATTTAATCTTTATTTTCAACATGAACATTCTTTACTTCTGGTCACTGCACCTCTTTTTAAAATTGTTAAAGCAGATGTACAATGTATGTTTGATAGGCCACAAAGAGGCTGTTTCAGTTAGTATAAAATTCAAGTGAACGCATATATAAGCCAGAATGACGTTCTCATACCTCGATATGTGAAGGTTTCTTTGATCATGTGGCACAGTTGCATCTTAATAAATACTGAACGAAAGAATAACTGAACTCGGCGGGTGCCAACAGAAAGGCAAAATCAAGCAGCCCCAGGAGGTCTGAGGAGAGAGTACTGTGTCCACCTGGGGGATCAGGGATGGCTTCATGGAGGAGGGGGCATTGGAGCTTTGGGGACTCTCAGGCTATAGCAGAGAGGTTTTTTGTTTTGTTTTGTTTTAATTAGAAAAATAGGCTTTTTAAACAAGCAGTATTTTATGACATCCTATATGGCATAATTGATTACAGCCAAGTTCATGAATATAAATAAATGGGATTTTCCCTCATTCTCTCTTTCATTTTCTGTTCAGAGAAATCAGGAGATGGGAGCATTATGCTCAGAAACCAAGGAACTCCTCCACAGGCTCCAGCTGAGTCCAGGCTCCTAGTGCATTCGCCTCTTAACACGTATATGGTCTCATGTGCAAAGACCTTTATGAAAAAAATATTCAGAGCAGCCTTTCTGTAGGAAATCACAGAAGCATTGCAAGGTATCCTCCTGCCTCATTTAGGAGTTTGAAGACTACTTATTAATTCACAACTGGGGAAAGAGTCCTGCAGCCAGGCTGTTTGTACATTAGCTGAGTGTCAAAAAACTTGGGAAACATCGTAGTGATTAGTAGATTTCCAGTTGTGCCTGGAATCTTAGCGTGAGTTGTTGGGAGAAGGCTTGGGAAAGAGGGATACATGGCTACAGGCTATGGCAGACCTTCGTACCACACCCCTCTCTCCTCCTTTGAAAGAACATCTTTCCAAATAGTGTAATACTGGATCTTGCCAAATATTTGGTCAGCCTCTTTTCTCTGGGCAGTGCTGATGGGGAACAACATATGCTTGGCCTTCTGCCTTGCTCTCATATACACACCCCAACACGCATCCACATCACACCCATTCATCTCTTTGACAGCAAGGGGAGGGACGCGGCCTGATGCTTCTGGGGCTCAATATGCAAATGTGTAGCTAGCAGACTTAGCAGTTCTGGCCCTGCAGTCTCACGGAGAGGGGCTGGGATGATCACCGAGACCGTTCGTGGGGAAGGGAGAGGCCATCGCCCTGTGCACCCTACTGGTGGCAGTTTACCGATGTGTGTCTGCTGGAACAGGTTGGTTGTTTCACCCCTTAGCACTTGTTAGGAATGAGAAGTGATCTCGGGAGGAAGGACTGGCTTTGTATCCAATCCCACCTCTATTACATACCTTGTGAATTCTCTGAACCTCAGTATCTTCACCTATAGAAGGACAACTTCTTAAAAGGATGGCTGTGACTTCCGGAAATTGGTGTAAAAAAATCTATCAACTGCCCATTCTCAGAAATCAAATGAGACTGGTCAAAATCAGAGGAGGGGTCAAGGGGCATGGAAAACCTGGAAATCAACAACATAGGGAAACAACTAGTCAGTCTAGTTAAGAAAAGTAAAAGAGACAAAACAATACTCAAAATTAAGATTGGGAAAAGGAATGGGACCCTTGGTATTGTATGGACAGCACTATAAAACAAATATGAGGATGTATGCACCAACTGTGTGAAATATGTTGAAATCACAATCAAATGCATGCTTTTCTGTGAAAATATAAAATTAACTTTAAAAATGAAAACTTCATCAGGGCAAAACCCTTGGAAAAAGTGAACAGAAGTCAATGAATTATATTTCTAGCCAGTTTGCAACTACATAATAAAAGTAACAGACTAAATTAGTTTCACAGGCTGTTTTTTTTTCTCAAAAATTCAAGGAATAAGTCATTACCAAGCTATATAAAGTGTTTTAGAATGCTAAAAATAAAGATGAAGCAATACCCAGTTCATCTTACAAGCTAGAATATTCCTAATAACCTTGTTTGACAAAGATAATATAAAAAAAAATCCCAAATCTACAAAATAATATTACCAGTGAATTTACATGTAAAGATTTTAAATAAAGTATGCATGTATATCAAATTTCAGAAATATATTAAAAGGATAATGCACCATGATTATGTAGATATAATCTGGGTATGGTAACTTAAAGAAATCAATCAACACAATTTATCAAGTTAGAAATAATAAAATATAATTGCACCTTTACTATCTTGTTAAGATACGTTTCTATAAAAATTCTGAAAATAAAAATTACTAAATTGAATTTCATCAAAACAAACCGAAAAAGAGAAATAAAAACCTATTACTCTTTAGAAAACAGCATTGAGATAATGAAAAGATGAACTACAGATTGATTGCAAGTCCTGCATCTGATAAGGATGTGTATATAGTATATACATATATAGAGAGAAACTGTATATACATATGTGTGTGTGTACATATATATATACACACACACATATAGTAAAAGTTGTTCAATCATGTCCGACTCTTTGTGACCCCATGGACTATACAGTCCATGGAATTCTCCAAGCCAGAATACTGGAGTGGGTAGCCTTTCCCTTCTCCAGCATATATCTATATATATCTATATTTCTTTTTTTAACTCTTACAGCTCAATAAGAAGGTAAACAACACTGTTAAAAAAACAGAAGGTAAAATATTTGAACAGACCTCTCACCAAAGAAGATACACAAATATCCAATAAGCATATGAAAAAACAGGCTCACCCACCACTGTTAGTATTAAGCAAATGCAAATTAAAATCAAAGTGAGATATCATAGTTTGGAGAAGGAAATGGCAACCCACTCCAGTGTTCTTGCCTGGAGAATCCCAGGGACAGGGGAGCCTGGCAGGCTACCATCCATGGGGCCGCACAGAGTCGGACACTCTGAGTGGCTGAGCACAGACACAAGCATGAGCGTCACTTCACATCCGCTGCTGCTGCTGCTGCTGCTAAGTCACTTCAGTCTTGTCCGACTCTGTGCGACCCCATAGATGGCAGCCCACCAGGCTCCCAGTCCCTGGGATTCTCCAGGCAAGAACACTGGAGTAGGTTGCCATTCCCTGCTCCACTGCAGGAAAGTGAAAAGTGAAAGTGAAGTCGCTCAGTCGTGTCCGACTCTCAGCGACCCCATGGACTGCAGCCCACCAGGCTCCCCATCCCTGGGATTAACTGCAGCCCACCAGGCTCCTCCATCCACTAGAATGACTCTAAACAAAAAGACTGGCAATGCCAAATGTTGAAAAGAATATAGAGAAACTGGAAGCTTCTTAGATTGTCAGAATATTAAATGGTACAGTTTGATAGTTTCCTAATCAAGTCAGACACCTACCACACAGACCAACAATTCTACTCCTGAATATCGTCCTAAATGAAATGGAAACATATGTCCAAACAAAGACTTGTACAAGACTGTTCATAGCAATGTGACTTATAATAGCTCAAAACTGGAAACAACTTAAAAGTCCATCAACCAGCCAAGGGATAAACACACTAACACGTTCAGACAGAGAATACTGCAGACAATAAAAAAAGAATGAGTGCTTGACACAAGGGACAACACAGGGGCCTCAGAAGTGTTCTGCTAAGTGAAAGACGTCAGATACCGCATGCTATAGACTATATGTCACGGGATGCCGTTTACATGAAATTTCTAGAAAAGAGACTGAAGGCAGATCAGCATTTGCCTGGGGCTGGGGGAGAGCAGAGGCTGGCTGCAGATGGACACTAGAGAGATTCTGGGGGTGATGGAAGTGTTCTTGAACTTGAGTGTAGTAATACATTCCCAGTTGTAAAAAAATTTCTCATCAAACTATACAGTTAAAACGAATGGCTTCTGTTCCATGTAAATTATATTCCAACATTTCTGTTTCTAAACGTTTCTGAGAGGACAGAGAGCAAACTGATGAGTCGTTATCTCCGAGTGACATAATCAAAGAAAATGCGTTTTGTTCTTGGGCGACTTCTATTTTTTCCTCTAATTAAGCACATGTGAAAGTGAAATTCGCTCAGTGGTGTTTGACTCTCTGAGACCCCATGGACTGTGGCCTGCCAGACTCCTCTCTCCGTGGAATTCTCCAGGCGAGAACACTGGAGTGAGTAGCCATTCTCTTCTCTAGGAGATCATCCCGATTTAGGGATCGAACTTGGGTCTCCTGCATTGCAGGCAGATTCTTTACCATCTGAGCTACAGGGAAGCCCAATCATATATTATATTCATAATGTCAAAAACTTCTCCACCAAGAATATCATTCTTTGAACAGCTATGGAATGGGTGCTTGATAAATAAAATGTTTCCTCTATGTTCAAAAATCCCTCTTCTTATGGCCATGCACCATCTAGCCCTCGCTCTGACCCTTCCTACATATTCCAGGGCAGTGGCAGAGCCTCACATCCACTTGGCTGAGACCTGAATCAGCACCCATCCGAGGGCAGCTCCCCCTTACCATCTAGTCTGCAGGAGGCTTTATCACTGCTCTTAACAGGCTCACCTGCCACCCGGGTTTCTTCCCTAGTGATTCCTGGGTTCCCACTGCTCCTTCCCTAGCCAGAGTCATAAGAGTGCTGCTGTGAGAGCAGAATTGTTTGTCCTGAAATAGCTACAATGTCACAGCAAATAGAGGCTTATGGATTCGGCAGGTGGAGTGCTGTCTGTGCAGCTGCAAACCAGGAGAAGACATTGCCAGCATCTTCGGCTGGGACAGAGGACTGGAATGCGGGGCATTTAGGTGCTGCTGGCAAATCCCAGAGTGTGGGCTCTGGAGTCAGGCATCCCTGCTGCTTGTGTGACCAGGCCCTGCACATCTCTGAGCCACTGTGTCTTCTTGGCCTTGCCAGGTTTTTGCAAAGATAACTTTAGAAAAGGGAAAGTGCCTCGTCTATTGCGACATGCCACCCCAGTTGTGGGTGACTGCTGCTATGACCATTCCTGGCACTGCAGGAAGTGCTGGGAATCAGATTCTAGCTCAGGTTGGGCATAATCCACCCTAAACGGGACTTGTTCAGGAAAAGAGACCTCCTGTGATATAGCATATTTGAAGTTAATGGGGAGCAGGATGGAAGAATCCAATAGAAAGGTTCTCTAGCCAGGGGGAATATCATCAAAATATTAAAATTGAGACAGGATGAAAGATTATGGACTGGACATATCTTCCTGCTCTGCACAAATAGAAAAATGGAGCAAATACATGAAACAATTCTTCCCAGACGTGGGGCAACAGGCAGCACAGGACTGTGATCTCTGAGAGAGTATTTCAGGGGAGTCCTACAGTCTTCTCAGCTTTCTACCTGTGGTCACCTCAGCTTTCTGCCTAGAGGTAAGTTCTGGCCACAACATAGGGAGGAGAGGTTCAACAGGACTCACAGTCTTGGTGAATTCAAGGGGTGGAGAAGGAAGTTTGGGAAGGTTGACATGGCTGGAAGTTGCAGGACATATTTCTGAAACAGAGTAAAAGAGCTCCCGAAATCTGAAGAGGAGTCTCCATGGGTCTTAGTAAGCATGGGGCCTTACTGCATAGCGTGAAATTCCACAAAATCATGTAAACAGCGAATAGGGGATTGGAATCTGTATAATTCCCAGTATTTACACAGGGTAGGGTGATGTTTGAAGGCTGACAACAAGGATGAGTCCTCAGCAGTCACGTGGACTTTCAGTGGGATCGCAGAGGGGTCACATTGACTATTCAGGCTGAACTATCTATCCCTACAGCAAAGGCTACTCTAGAACTACCCTAGCAAGTCTCCGAAATAGACTGAACGTGATCAAACAATCTGCAAGGAGCTTAGCCGCTCTCCAGGACAAGCCGCTTCCCTTTAAAGGAAGACGACAAGATCCAGACACTCAACAACATAAAATTCACCATGTCCATCATCCACTAAAACTCTCCAGATGCACCAAGAAGCAGGAAGAGAAAGACTGTGAAAAAGGAAAAGCCTGTCAATACAAAAGGGATGAGAAATAGCAGAGGTGCTGAAACTTGCAGACAAGGATGTTAAAACGATTCTCATGTTCAAACATTTAAAGGGAAATAGGAACAGAACCAGGAGACAAGCAGAAGTCATCAAGAAGGAGCAAAGGGAACTTCTAGAGATTAAAAAACTACACTATCTGAAATGCATATTCCACCAGATGAGACTGGCAACAGATTAGATGCTGTAGGGAGAGAGACCGGTGAACCTGAAGACTTAGCAAATGAGTTTATCCATGGTGAAGCACAGATGTTCAAAAACAGCGGAACCTTGGTGTGCTGTGAGATAATATCAGCCTACCAAACATAACCATAAAAGGATGGGAGGCAGAACAATATTTGGCAAAAAAAACTGGCTGAACACTTCCAAATTTGAGGAAGTTCATAAACCCACAGACCCCAAAAAAGCCAGCAAGCCCTAGGCAAGAAAAATACCAAGAAAACCAAATGACAATACATTATAATCAAATTGCTGACAAAAATAAAGGAAAAATTGCAAAGCAGCTGGGGGTGGTGGGGCGGGGGACATGTTATACACAGAAGAACAAAAATTTGCCATCATTTTGGAGGAGTTCAGTTCAGTCGCTCACTCATGTCTGACTTTTTGCGACCCCATGAATCGCAGTACGCCAGGCCTCCTGGTCCATCACCAACTCCCGGAGTTCACTCAGACTCGTGTCCATCGAGTCAGTGATGCCATCCAGCCATGTCATCCTCGGTTGTCCCCTTCTCCTCCTGCCCCCAATCCCTCCCAGCATCAGAGTTTTTCCAATGAGTCAACTCTTTGCATGAGGTGACCAGAGTACTGGAGTTTCAGCTTTAGCATCATTCCTTCCAAAGAAATCCCAGGGCTGATCTCCTTCAGAATGGACAGAAGAGCCTGGTGGGCTGCAGTCCATAGAGTCGTGGAGTCACATACCACTGAGCATGCAGGTTCACAGGAAGAGAGAGGCTGGAGAGATGTGCAAGACCAGATCTCACCAGGTCAGAGAGCCTCGAAACTTTTCAGCAAACAGTGGGAGGCCAGAGAGGGCTTACCATGGGGGATGACACCTTCAGATCTGGGCTCAGGGAAGAGCACTGTGGCTCATCACGAGAACTGTCAGCAAGCCTAGATGAGGTGTTTGAGGAATGGGGAGTGACAATGAAGAAAGACACAGGACACCGCACGAGAGGTGTTTAGAGTGTGAGGTCTCCTAGGCGTGGGTGTGGTCCTGGGCCATGGGAGATGGAGCCTTGGAAATAAGAACATGGAGGAGGAGCAGGTTTGGGGGAGGGTTCGAGTTCAATGTTGGGCAGAACCTGTTGGAGGTGCCGTGATGACCTCTCTGGGAGAGTGGGAAGACAAATTCCAGATGCAGGTTTTGCTGAGATGGCAGAGATTGGGGTTTCTCCAATTAAAGTGCATTTGCCTCACTCTGTCACCTGGAGACCTTGTTAAAATACAGATTCTGACTTAGTAGGTGTCTTGGTGTCTTGTAGGAACCGGTGTTTCTAAAGGGTGCCCTTGATGGTGATAGTTTGGAGACTGCACTTTTAGAAGCAAGAATGTAGAACACAGCCATGTATGAGAAATTTTTTAGTTATTAATTTTTTTTCTTGTTCTCACCCCAAGTCTGTATTTGCAGAAGCAGCGATGCTCCCTCTAAAGAAAGCAAATAGAAAAAAAAAAAAAGAAAAACCTCCCTCCTCTCTATTGGCCACCACCATCCCCTGGAAGACACAGATCAGGGAACTGGCTGCCTTCCAAATTTCCCTGCCTGGCTCACTCGCTCTTAAAATACCCTCAGTCACAGATGCTTCTAGAATGTGAGCTGACCTGGAACACTCTTCGTCAAGGGCAGCAAAGCTTTCAAGTGGTTTCCTGGAACAAGAAAAAGAAAACAAGAGAGAGAAAAGAAGGTTTCTGAAAATGAGACTTAGCAGCTCACACAAGTGGCACCAAACAGAGAGGCCGGATTCCTTGGAAAGAAAGCCGACTACCTTCCTCAGGCACCTCTCTGAACCTTAGTCTTTTCACCTATAAAGTGGGGGCTGTAGCAGACTCCTTTCAGAGTCTTCTGAGGAGGAAGGGGTCCCACAGGTAAACTGGTGGGCCGAGGCGCGTGTACAAAGAGCACGCAGTAGATACAGCCCCTTCCGTGTTCTAGAGCCTGAGCCACTTCAGAATTGCCTGGTCGGAGGTCGGCTGCACCCAAGCTTCACTCTGGTCCCTTCGCTTAGTACAGATAACTCCCCACAGATCACCTATTACAGAGGATTCTCAAACACCTTTCTTAACCTTGCTGGACCATTTATGGAATGAAGATAATGCCAGTCACCTCACTGGCATGCGACAAGGACTAAACAAGTTTGTGTTTGCAAAGCACCTAGAACAGCCTCCACACATGACAGGCATGTAATTTGCCTTGGCGGCTTTCTCCAGCTTCCTCTGCTGGACACATTGGGTTGAGAATTCACAACAAGCCCTGTATAGTCCTCCAGTTATTTTTAACAGAGCATAAGTGGCTTGCCATTCTCTCTTCTTACTTCTCTCCCATTCCCCCTTTGACAGGCCTCCCGCAAGCCCACCTACACAGAGGCTATGAAATTCCAAAGGGTAAACAACCCTCTGCAGAGATTAGCAGATGACAACACACAGTGGAGGCATTTTCTCACCAGGAGTCCCCCAGGGCGCCACTGCTGTGTTTGGCTGCCGGCCACCCATCTCCCTTCTCTGTGTCTGTGCACACCAACCCCTGCCCAGCTGCCTCATAAACTATCCAGTTTCCAGAGTCCACCTGTTGGGACCCTCCAAGCCCAAGGCAAAGGAAGTGCCCACTCTGTGAAAAAGGAAGTAAAGGTGTGTTTACCAGACACTGGGAGGCACCAAAGCTGACTCCCGGACTCTGGGCGCAAGGCCAAACGAATCCCCAGCTCTGTAGACAGGAAGGTCAAGCTCTAAAAGACATCAAGGGCACAAGTCTCGAGCTGGGAGCTACCTGCCTCGGTGGCACCATCGCTGCCAAATAAATTCTTGTTTCCTTTTCCCCACATAGGCCCCGTCCACATAGAAGTCTTTCCTGCCCACAGCTGGCCTGGTTGACTCAGATCAATCAGGGAGGGCAGGAGGAGAAAGCCAATCCCAGAGACACCTGGGGAGTCCATGCTAGAACCCTGGCTGCTGCCCCACCCCCAGGGAGGACGAGGGGAGGGCTGATGAGCCCTGCCATGGGCCATCCCACGCATGGCAAAGCGCCCGCTAACTCCCTGTCTGGAATAAGTCATCTGAATTTGGATGCCCGCAGGAGCAGCTTTAAGAGAAGACATTGAGTTGCTCTGGGCCTTGGGTGTTTCTTTGAACACACTGACCAACCACCATCCTTGACAGTACTGAACTAAAACATAAAACAAAGAGGTCTCTGGGGTGGGGTGTAGTAACTGGGGAGACTGTGAGGCTGCTGCACTTGAAAGCCACAGAGGACCCAAACAAGCTGTCAGCTCACACACGTCATCCTTCCTGGACCTGTTGACCAAGACATCTAATTCCTCCGCACAGGCCAACACGGCACCAGTCCCCCAAAGCTGGCCCCTGCCCAGCACTGCAACCTATGCATGAGGACCAGACGGGTTAATGACATGTGATCAAGACACTCAGGCCCTTTGTCCTGGGAGAGAGCTATGACTTCCTCCTGGATTTTGGCACCTTGTGACCTCAACCCGTAAGAGGTAGAAGGAGGGCTTTATTGAAGAGCTGGGCCTTGGGGTCTTCTCCCACGCTCAACACATTAGATACACTTATTTATAAATACGTAGAAATGTGTGCGTCATATAAATGGCCCCAGGGAAAAAGAAATGCCATTTGTGGTCTTTTGGCATCTAGCGATCCCTCCCATCCTGATTTCCTTTTATTTCAGTATAAAAAACCATGCAGAAAAGTGAGCAGAGCTGTGAATGAGCACAAGTGTCACACTCACACAAGCGACCCGGACTCCATTCATTATTAAACAGCTTGATTGAGGTGCAATTCACCAGCCAGATAATTTACCCACTTCAAGTGTACAACTCAATGATTTCTGGCATATTTAGAGGCCTGTAACATCACTATAATCCATTTAAGAAACTTCCATCACCCCAAAAGGAAACACTGAATCCTTTAGCTGTGACCCCTTCATTCCCACCATTCCTTTTAGCCCTTGGAAACCACTAACCTACTTTCTCTCTGGAGGTTTGCCTCCTCTGAACTTTCACGGGAATGGAATCATACGGCATGTGGTGTTTTGAGTTTGGCTTCGGTACATGTATCAACACTCCATTCCTTTTTATGGCCCAATAGTATTCCTTGGCCTGGATATATCCCATTTTATTTTTCCACTTATCAGCTTCCCATTTGGGGTGTTTTCACATTTTGGCTCTTGTGAATTATGCTGCTATGGCTGTGATCAGTTGTACAAGGTTCTTTGTGGGTATATACCGACATTTCTCTTGGTTGTATACCTAGGAGTGGAATTGCTGAGTCATATAGTTTAACTTTGCCAATTTCTTTTTGAAGAACCAGTTCTTTTCTACTATCCAGAGTCTCATGGGCTAGTAACTATGGCTCTGCTGATCCATTCATTGGGCAGGTATTGACCCAAACAAAGCCCACCTTTCTCAGTTCTGACCCCTTTCCAGCTTTTCTGGTGATTCCAAATCCTTGAAATCCTTCTAGCAAATCCACTCCTGGCTGGGTTAGCCTGAGCTGTTTTTCACTGCTTGTATCCAAAGCTCTCAGTCTGTTGGCCCCTCTCAGACTCAGAGCATGCAGGCAGCTTTGATTAGAGAGTGGCATGACATAGCAGACAGGCCCCAACATCATACAATGCCGGAGTGTTCGTGACACCAGATTGCCAAAGTCTAGGTGAGGAGCCAGGAACAATCCACCAGGTCCAACTAGAGAGATCCTAGCACAAAGTCAACCATGGACCGTGAAGCTCTTATCTGACCCCAGGCACACAGCAGACACTTCAGGGGCCTGCCTCACATCCCTATCTCTGACTCATTCATTCACTCATCCACCCATTTACTCAGTCAACTAGCTTTTATTGAAAGACCTAGTTTCTTGTAACTACTCTCTGAGCTCTGGGTACAGAGTAAAGAAGAATCGATTCTGCTCACAGGAGTCATCATCTCCTAAGGACCGAGGCAGACAAAGGGAGTACCGTAGTTCGTGATGAGTGGAGGGCTGATTTAAGAGGATAGGGCAGAGGTGGGGAGCGGAGGAGATAGAAGGGGCACACGTGTCATGTGTCTGCAGGCCTGTCTCACACCTTGGCTCACTGGCTGCTTTGGCCACTACAGCAACACTTCCGTGACAACTCCAAATTTCAGCTGCTCCATGGACCCCTGTATCCAGAGCTTTTCCCAGAGCCTCTGCCACTGACTTGTGAGCCGCTCAGCCACACTGGCCCACATACAAGAGGGGTCAACACTCTCCCTGGGGCAACCCCACCAATGGGGCACATAAGGTACTGGAGAAACACCCTTGTGCTCTATCAGGGCACAAAATTCTCAGGCACTTTGCAGAAGGCTGCTCAGAGCCGTTAGCAGCTCAGTGACACATTCACGGCTTCTCCTTTCCTGTTCCACTCTTGCAGTCCCTCCCCACCTCCCCACACTGAGATCACTCCCCCCAGTAAAAACCTGCCTGTAAGCCCTTGACTTAGGAGCCAGTGGAGGGAATGAGGGGGTGGGGGTGCAAGCTAAGAGAGGCAATTAACCCTGTCTTGGGAGGGCGGGAGGAGGTCCTGGAGGAAGTGACCCCTGAAACCAGAGTGGGGAGAGGCTGGGTGAGGAAGGAGATGAAAGGGGCTCCACCATCCTGGCCGAGGGGGGAACCCCAAGGGCAAGGCTGCGGCTGCAAGAGAGAACTTAGTGCTTGCTTCCTTGAGCTGTGAGTGGTTCACCTGGGGGATGAAGGCTGGTGAGAGGGGGTGTGGTGGGGGCGGAGTGACAAGCACTAGACTGTGAAGGTGGGGACCCTGGTCTGCAGGCACAAGTCTAAGAACGCAAGGCACAGCCTCCCTAGGAGGAGGCACGGTGCCCACCAAGCACCACCCCCTGGCACAGAGCTCACTGGGGCTGCTACCAGGGTTTTCCCATCTCTCAATGAAGAAACCGAGGCACAGAGAAATGAAGTCATTTTATGCTCACACAGCGATGGACACACACAGCTAATACATGGTGGAGACAGGTTGTAAACGAGGGCAAAGGGCTCCAGAGACCATGCTCTTTACCACCAGCGTGCGCTGCCTCCTTCAGCTGAAGAGAAGAGGCGAGGTTTGGGCTGGCCCTGCCTCCTCTTCCTCTGTTTTCTTTCCCTTGATCAAGGGTTCTCAAGCCCAGGCAGCATTGCTTCCAGGGGATGTTTGGCAAAGTCTGGAGATGTTTTGATTACAACTAGGGGAGGAGGGTGCTGCAGGCCTCTAGTGGTCAGAGGTTGGGGGTGCTGCTAACCCCCCCACAACACACAGGCCGGCACCCTGTGCCCAACAACCAAGAGTCATCCAGGCCAAAATGTCTGTCTGGTGGAGGAGGACTGTGCCCAGCTCCTCTCTCTGCCTCCTCTCCTCCCAACCGGGTGACAGCTGAGTGATGGTGGGAGGTCGGGACCACAGGAAGAGGAGAGGGGGACAGGAAGGAGCCCGCCATCCAGGGCACACTGCGCCGCTTGATGCTTTCTTGCCCCTCATGCTGGTCGGAGGGCGAGGGCTCCCTGTCCTTGAGTTTAATGATTCCATAAGAGAGACACACTGATGGATGAAAGCATCCTCTGTGGATCCTGTATGTCTCCAGCAGGTGGGAGAGCACTTCAGGCCTCCCAGAACTGTGTGGAATGGGCTTTCTGAATTAGGGGCTCAAAACTACCCTGGAAATTCCACTGTGGGGTCATCAGAGCAGTAAAACCCAGATCTGGAGGGTTACATGCTGGTGCCAGCTTCCCACTCTAGAGGTCGAAAAGACCTCCGATTGAAACCAATTGACTTTTTCATGAAACTGACATTTTTGACATTTACAGCAAAGTAAAGAAAAACAGAGTCTGGAGTGGGAGTTGCGGAGTGTTAGACCAGACAGAGCAAACAGGAGCTTGGGGATGGGGGTCAGGCCCTCTATGAGAAGGAGCTGCGGGAGCCCCACCATCTCTCCTGCAAGAGACATTCCCTCTGGTAGCAGGAGGATACCCGCCCAGCGGCTCAGCCTTTCACTTTCATGGAGTGGCAGTATCAGGGCACAGGGTGTGACAAACGCAAGCGAGCCTGACCTTCCTAGAAAACCCATCCTCGGGGCCAAGTCCCTGCTCTGTGACTGCACCTGGGAATGTCTGGAATCTGCAGGGAGGCCGGCCACACCCACCATGCCACCCGCCTGCACAGCCGCAGCCCAGCAGCCACACCAGCACTCCCCGTGCATACACAGCCACAGTCCCAGAGTCCCAGGTCTAACAGACAAACCCAAGATCCTCTGGTCTCTGTTTGGCACTACTAAAGATAAACAGAGGCAGATACTAGTGAATGTGATCAGGATAGAGTTTAATCAGTAATAGCTATTGCAAGAGGGAGTAAAGTCCAGGGTGAACAAGCTCGTTTCTATATAGAGTTGGCTGGGTGTTTTAAAGGGAGAACCAGGGAATGAAGGGTGGGGGGCAGTGAGCAGTAGGCTCAGGAGAGTCAGGGAAGTGAAGCATTACAAAACACAAGAAGGAGATGTTGGTCCAGGTAAACCCCCAGGGTTGGCTCACTGGCCTTATGGAGGTTAGGCTCCTCGCCTCCCTCAGAGGCTGGGAGGTGTCCCATCTCCTCAGGTGATGGCTAGGACAGCCAGTTCTTTCGGCAGCCTTGAGTTTTCCCATGTCGGCACTTTGAGAGGGGTCTACCATCATCCTAAGGGTGTGGCCCTGAGCTGTTAGAAACTATGTTAGTGTCTGTGGAGGTCTTCACAGAGGGCTCAGAGGAGCCTGGCTGAGGTTTGGTGGAGGAGAGTAGCCTTGCTGGTGCCCATAAGCTACCAAAATAGCTGAGCACCCTACCATGGCTCAGACTTCCGTGGACTCCATGTACTTCCACATGCTCACCATGATGAAGTGTCTTCAACTCCGCCTGGCCTTTCATGCCCCTTGTGCAGGCTGTGGTCCCTTGGGACCAGCCACCCCTTCATCCCGGGCACCCCATGCCCTGTGTCTTCAGGGTGGGCATGAATTGGCATGTCTCTCCTCCCTGGCAGCTGCCTAGGTTTGCATATTAAGTATGGCTGTCATTAGATACAATAGCCATTTCCTTTTCCAGGGGATCTTCCCGACCCAGGTATCGAACCCAGGTCTCCCACACTGCAGGCAGACGCTTTAACCTCTGAGCCCCCTTCCTAAGACAGATGTTTATTTCTCTTCTGAGTCATGGCAGGAATGAGGGAAATCCAGAGTTCCCACCACAGGTTTCTTTTCATCAAGGCTCCTCTTGTTCTGTCGTCCAACCATGCGTGGGCTCCACTTCTAAGACCACATCAAGGTCCCAGAAGGCTGGTACAACACCAGCCGACATGCCCAGATGCCAGCTCACAGTAAGGCAGAAGAGAAGGCCATGTCAAAGAGGAAGAGAAGGGCCTTCCAGAAGCACGCCATCTTTCCAGGAAGGTCCTGGAAATGACAACACCACACCTCCACTTATATCTCCTTGATGAGATATTTGTTGAGCATCAAGGAAGGCTGGGGAATTTGGCCCTTCATTTGATGGCCAAGTGCCCAGATATAAGTCAGAACTCATATTACCAAGAAAAGGAGAAAGGGTATTAGGAGATTAACTAGAACTTTTGCCCTGGTGAGTGGCTTGAGCCAGGGTCTCCCCCTACCAAGCCTGCCAGCGTTTTCTCTCCCTGGGCACAGTGGAGCAAATGTTGGTACCAAAATTTGGTTGCCAGGGTGACAGGAATAGGAAGCCCCACTCAGACCTCCACATCTCAGCCACATGCTCCCAGCCTCTCAGTAGAGGCAAGTGCTGGTGGCAAGTGCTTTCTTACCAGGAGTCTCTACCGCAGCTCTCTGAGCCCGGTGATCCTCTGGCCCTGGCTGTGGCTCTCCTGAGCACTCCAGGAGCCCAACTCTGATACCAGTCCACCCTCTGGGCCCTCTGCCTGGAATTCCTCCCCCGTATCTTTCCAGCTCAACAATCCCGTCCTCTTGAGCCCTCCCTGGCCCTGTCTACATTTCATCATCCTCGTCGACATTTTGTCTTCTTCCTCTCCTGGCCTCCCCTGCTGTCGTTTGGCTCATCTGATTCATCCTCCGTCTCCCAACTCTGCAACATAAACTCTAGCATACAGAGATTCTGGCTTATTGGTAAAGAATCCGCCTGTGAAGTAGGAGATGCAGGTTTGATCCCTGGGTGAGGAAGATCCCCTGGAGAAGAAAATGGCAACCCACTCCAGTATTCTTGCCTGGGGAAAGAATCCCATGGACGGAGAGCAGCCTGGCAGGCTACAGGCAATGGGGTCACTAAAGAGTTGGACATGACTTAGCAACTAAACAACGGCAACGTAGAGATCCTGCCTGTTTTGCTCCCTGTGGCATCTAGAACAGTGCCTAATGCCTAAGAGGTGACCATATGTGTTTGAACGACTGGATGGTGGGTGGCTAAGGGAATGAGTGAATGGAACTACTCAAACCCTTATCCTTATGCTCCCCAGTGCATGTTCTGTTTCCTTGCTGCAGCCCTGCCTGCTACCCCATCAGTTCTACTAGCAAGACCCTCTCCCACCCAGCTGGCTCTCGAGTAAGTCTCCCTGGCTGTCTGTGTAATGCCATAGGCAGCCAGGGGAACCTGAAGGAGGGGGACGCTTGGCTCCCCAGATCTGAGGTTTCAGCCTCTGGTCTACCAAGCACCAGCTGGTTGGTAGGGAGGAAGTGACTTTTTACTCCTAGCCCCTATGTTCATGCCTACATCAGAGGCATGTTTTCCTTTGGTCATTGGGAGGGGCTCAGAGATCATGCAGGTCTGACCCCAGGACACATGGCATGTTCATGATGGTCCCCTCCTCCTCTTCAGTGGCCGTGAAACCAACCTTCAGCCTCTTGCTAATGTTTCATGATTGTTTATCCAAGAGGAAGGAACAGGGCATGTCCTAGTCCTTTGAGTTAGAGTCGCAAGAAGGAACATTGGGACTTTTAGGCTTGATTTCTGTGGAAAGTACCCAGCACTTGGAATCAGTGCAGCAAGACACAGATCACCCCATTCACTGTAAGACTTTGTAAACGTTAAAGTGAAAGTGTTAGTCACTCTTTGTGTCTGACTCTTTGTGATCTCATGGACTGTAGCCCACTAGGCTCCTCTGTCCATGGGGATTCTCCAAGCAAGCATGCTGGAGTTGGTTGCCATGCCTTCCTCCAGGGGAATCTTCCCAACCCAGGGATCAAACTTGGGTCTTCTGCATTGCAGGCAGATTCTTTACCATGTGAGACCCCAGGGAAGCCCTTGTACAGGTAAATGCCCACGTAAAGACTCCCACTCACCCTGGAGACCCCCACTCACCCACTGACATTCAGCGCCAATGTCCTCCCCGCCCCCTCTCCCTTACCTAAATGAGTTCGAAGCCCTCTTCCTCTCATGGCACTTTGTATGTTTATTTGACTGTGGATAGCTCTTTAGTGCATTTATCCACTTATCCACTTATACATCCATCCCTTCATCCATCTGTCCATCCCTCCATCCATCCATCTGTCAGTCCATCCATCTAATCAGCAAGCATTTTCTAAGTACCAGTTACTACTAGAGAGAAACAAACAAGGGCATGGACTCGGCTCCTGTGGACTTCAGCCCATAAAAAGCAATATCCATGAAGCAGGGCACATGGGAGGAAGCAAGAACAGACTGGCCAAGGGAGACACTGACCTCAACCTCCTATGAGCCTTAGGAAGCTCCTCCGGGGCAGGTGGGCTCAGGGTTCTGAGAGCCCAGACACCAGGGAAGGATGGGAGATGGACCTCTAGCGAAAGAGTGAGAGGAGTGGACATTGGGGAGAATATAGTAGTGACGCAAACTGGTTGCTTCAAAAACCGTTAAAGCGGCAGGGTGAATTAAATGAAGAGTGATTAAAATATTGTATGCCTTATAGGTATCCCCCACTTTTTGAAAGTTCACTTTATGCCACTTCAATTTGCAGAAGACTTACAATAGTACCTATTTTCACAAAAGAAATCCGAAGAGGATTTTCACTTGCACGAGAAAAGGCAAAAAGCGCAAACAGTGCTCAGTGATTGCACCGCAGCGAGCTGAGCCGTTAGAGGCGGCAGGCTCCCTGGGCAGCGAGGCGGGCACCGCCAAGCTCCTTCTCGAAAACTGCGCTCAGTGTCTCAGCATCAAGCCGCCACAGCTTTGAACTGTGTCTGCGAGCATCTGTGCTTCATCTCTGTCTATTTTGTGCATCCCTTAGCACGAGGCGTCCTAAAGTAACTGTTTCTTCATTTTACACCATTTCCACGTATGAAAGGTTTTCTAGGCTGTAGGAATGCTCTACTTTTGGATAGTGGGAGTCACCTGTATAGAGAACTGTGTTACATGTCACACACGTGCTATTTCAACGAATTCTCTGGTCTTGTATGAGGGTGATGAGGAAACAGGTGAGCCATTTCTAGGAACATACCAGGGCCGCACAGCTAGCGTAGGGCAGTATCTAATCTCATCCCAGGAACAGCTGACTCCCCGGTCCTTGCTCTCACCCCTAGGCTGTACCACCAGCCACCAAGTGGTCCACCGTGGAGCACGGAGGAGGAGCAGGGAGGAGGAGCAGGGAGCTCTGCAGGGCATGGTGCCCAAGGCAAAGGGGAGAGAGCCACTGACTCGCCTCTACCGAGTAGAAGAGAGTCACTTCTGTACTGGGGGCTCTCAGAGAGCATAAAGTAGGATTTCATTCATCTCTAGGCTTTCAACACCCAGCACATTGCCTACTACAGAGAAGGTTTGCTGAGTGACTAAAAAAATACCTCAGGGAATACTGAACAAATAAAGCAATGCAGTGTTGTTAGACTTTGAAGTCAAGCTATACTTATTAGGATTAGATTTAGCAACATGTGACAGAAAGCCCCATAGTGCTTTAAGCAAAATGCTAATTTATTAGATTTTCTATAAAGAAGCCCATAGGCAAACAGTCTGGAATTGGTATAGCTTCCAGAAAGTGAAGAACTAACTCTTCAATATTGCTAACCCATGATTCCAGAATGTGGCTCCTGGTGTGTAGTTTTACCTCGACACTCAAAAAAGGTGCTAGAGCTCCAACCATTGCATCCCCATTCCAGGTAGCCAGAAGCAGAACAAGAAGGAGTAGAATCCACACTATCCCTTTTAAAAGTCTTCCTAAAGTTACCATGCAACTTCTGCTTATACCTCACTGGCTAGAACCTAATTACATAGTCCACTTCAGCCCCAGGGAAAGCCAAAAACAGTCCTTTAGCTGGAGCCTTTGCTGTTTTGAGTACAAGCTGTTATCAAGGAGAATGGGGAGAATGGGTGTTGTAGAAAGCAACCAGCAGCCTCTGTCACTAGAAGTGAGCGGCTTTGTCCAAACCTGCATGCATATGGCATCTCTTCCCAGGGAAGGAAAAGCCCCTTCACCTTCTGGGGAAGCAGTTATCTTAGGGAACTCCAGGAAGAGCAGGACTTGGCAGGTATTTGAGATTACATCTGCCTGATAAAAGGAAGCCACTGAACTCCAGCAAATGCTGTGAGGACAGAAGCTGGAGTTCTTGGCTGGTTCCGGGTGCTGTCCCCAGCAGCGAGGCCTCCTTATCACCGCTGGATCAGGGCCTGCTCAACAAGGCCCATTAAAGGGACTGGACTTGGATTCCAACAGTGCCCCAGGGCCAGATGTTTAGAACCATCTGCTTTCTGACAGAAGATAAAAAGGCCTGGGCCAGAGGATTCTTTTCTGGGCCGCCTGAGCTAAGAAGTTTGCACTGAAGACCCCCAGTCATCTGCAGAACTCCCAACTTGGCACACGCAGGCTGGTCAAGTTCAAAGGCACCTTCCTTAAGGGGATGAAGACACTAGGCAGAGGCCATCACGAGGAGGCAGAGCTTTGCCCACTCCCTGAGCCCAGAGCTGCTGGGGCCCGTAGAGCAGAGCCAGGAAGGCCAGGGGGACAGCGTGTTGGGCCTGAAGCAGGAGCTGCACACTGTACCCTTGGCAGTGATGCTCTCAAATGATGGAGCTGCAGGACTAGGGTTTGTACCTGGCTCCCTGACACTGCCAATTCTGGGTCTCTCTTAGGTGAAGCCAAGACTACCATCCCTGGGCCAGGAGTAGAGGGGGAGTGTTCACTTCTTCTTCTTCTTCTTCTTCTCCCTGGGTCCTTGGGTCCCCTACTGTTTCAGCCAAAGGCCATCTCCTGTCTGTTCCATGGGTAAATCTTGGTATAAACAGAGTTTTGAATTGTTCTTTGTTTCCTCAGGGGAGACAAAGTAAGCCATATTATTGTGCCCACTTGGCAGATAAGCAAATTGGGGTACAAAGAGGGTTCAGACATCCGTCCAAGCTCTCTGTCAGAGTCTAAGGGGATAAAGCTGAAACTGGGATCTGTCTGTCTAACATCCAAGGAGGAGGCTGTCACTAAGACAATGGAACTTTGGGGAGAAGAGTTCCTCTCCTAGCGGTGCCCACACCGTTCACCTCTGTCCCAAGAAGTCCAGATTTAGTTGAGATGCTTAATGAGATGTGGTCAGCACCCGCCAGGACTCTCCCTGGGTAGACCACAGCTTGCTGGTTCAGGCACCCATGCCAGCCTGCCAGCTGAGGGCCAGTGTGGTGACGCCCAGGGAGGGGCTCCCATGGGATCCCGGTGCTGGACCACCTTTGTGCTCACCTGTTGTGAACGAGCGCCAGCCTCTGCTTCTGGTCTCTCTGCTGATGTCCAGGGGAATGACCATATGTCATCCCTCCCTGTCCCGGCCCAGCAGACATGGAGGCGAGGCAATTGGCAATAAAGGCCAGTTCTAGCCCCTATGTGCCTGCAAAAAATTGAGGAAGATGAGACCTCCCCAGGACCCTGCAGCCCCCTGACCAGCAATGGTACAGGCATAGCAGCCAAAGCTCCACCTCTGTTCCCTTGGGTTCTTGAGATCTTCCTTTTCAAAGGCAAACATTTCTGTAAGGAGTGCTGAAGGCCTCCATTTCCCCAGCTATAAAATATATGAAAATCTTTCCCACTCAGGAAAAAGAGACTCTGGGAAGCTGTAGGAGAAATTGCTGACATATTGGCTGGGGCAGCAGGTGTTCAAGGTTCGTGAACCTGAGAGGTAGAAGGGCGCCCGCGATGGGAGAGCTGCCTGTCTCCCCTGCAGGGCCATCCCGCCCCTCTGTGGCTACCTCTAGTGGCCACCCAGCCTGTCCATCCATCCTGGGAGGGTTCTGGAGCAGGGGCCTCATTTAGGGGGCTGTCGTCTGGGTGAAGTGTGGAGGAGCTGGCCTGAGAGCTGGGACTTGACTTGGGGAGGAAGAAGGAAGACGCCCTGCAGCGGAACCAGGAAATGATCCCCCGGGGGTCTGCCCTCCCCAAGCACCAGCCTTTGCCACTGTTCATTCATTCTTTGAACAAAGTGCCTCACATTTTATAAAGCAATTGCATATCTGATTTACTCTATGTGATAACCCATTTTACAGATGAGAAAAGTGAGGTTTGGAGGAGACTTCATAGTTTGTGAGGCAAGAACAGAATCCATGTCCCCCTCTGCCTTGAGTTCTCTACGTGGAAACAACAAAATCTGGTCCCAGGAAACCACAGACAAATGGTATTTGTCCCATCCGTCAAGGAACAGTAAAGAAAAGAGAGTTTACCAAAGGAGCCGACATCATTTGTGTGTGTGTGTGTGTGTGTGTGTGTGTGTGTGTTATGTAGAACAAGTGATTAGATCCAGCTAGAGATTTTGTTTATTTTGTGCTTCTGAGTGTTTTTCACATTTCTTACAATGTTACTTTTGTAATTAGATATAGAAAAAAGAAACAATAAGAGCTATTAAAATCATTTTAAATAATGAGAGAGGGTAACTGGTTTATAAGGAAACAAGCATGGATTTGGAGTCCGGAAGCTTGGCTCCTAGTCCTGAATCTTCCCTTTCCCTGCTGTGTGACCTTGGCTGTGCAGGATCCTTCTCTGGGCTTCAGTTCCCTCATTAGCAACCCAAGCACTGGTCTAGAAGCTCCTGCAGAACCTTTCCCCACTGGTCTCTCTGGGTCATGAATAGTCACTTCTAAGGACAAAGCAGATCAGGGATTCCCAGTGCGAAGCCCCAGACTCCAGACTTCCATACCCACCCCTTTGCTTTTGGGAATCTGGACTCAGGACACGGCCACGGCCACTCCCTGCCGTGGGGAAAGAATGAGAGGAGGCAATTCCTCGTGAATCTGACAAGTTGTTTCCAGCTGCTGCTAACATGTCATTAGCAGGATTTTCCTAAACCTCACATCTACTTTCCAAAGTCCCACCAGGCACAGTGGCCTTCTTGTCCTCTGCCGCCCTCCAGGACTCAGAGCCTGAAGAAGAAAGAAAGCACCCCGAAGTTTCTGATCAGAGCCATGCTTGCCTCGCTAGCTGGTTCCTCACAGGTTGGAGTTTAGAAGCCTCACCGAGACGTCTGGACGCCCTGATCCCTGCTTTTGCTCTGGGGCTGTGTCTACTACTTCCAGATGTTTACACAGCTGGCTGGATTACTTAACTGCCTTGACATCATACACCTTGATATTTCCTCTACACAAAAACAGTTCAGATGGGAAAGAAACTGGCTATTGAGAAGCTATGCTCTGCGGAACTAACCAAAATAACATTCCAACTCACCAAGGAGAAGCTGAATGCCTTGGCTTGCGTGCACTGGCCCCACACGAATCCACGGGCCTCACTTCCCCATCTGCTAATCGAACGGGTGGGTTTGGACTGCTCTCAAAGTTCCTTTGGATGCATAGAATTGAAGTTGCCTCATTGGACAGATTTTGATCCTAAGTCCTGGGGTGGGGACTTGATTTTATTCAACTGATAACTACTTGTAGAGAACCAAGTACCACGGTAAGACTGCTGCTAACTGCTAAGTCACTTCAGTCATGTCCGACTGTAGATGGACACAGAAGATGGAAATCCTATCATGCTAGTGAGTGGCCCCAGGGACTCCTGTGTGTCAGGCTCTGTACTGAGCCCTTTGTGGCTAGTGTCTCTTTCTTAACCTCATTAACAGGAGATCTATGTGTTTTGCTTGGCTTTATAAGATAAAGGGACTGATGCTTAGAGATGTTAGTGAATTTACTTCAGGTCACAAAATCTGGGGCATCCACACCACTAAACATCACTGCAAACTGCTCCTCAAACATTTTCTACCCATAGACCCACCCCCTAGTCCAAAAAAGAGACACAAGTCAAGGAAAGAATAGACATGTTCACTACCAGAAGTTGGCACGTGCCACAATCAAAACATGTACCAAGCGCTAGGAGAGCTCTCGCTGCTTGGGAAAGGCTGCCTAGAAAAAAGGGCCATTTGGACTAGGCTTTGAAGGCTGACTAAGAGTCTACCTGGCAGAGGCAACTAGAGGAGATCATCACTAGCTGATGGTGATGCCAGGCCCTGACGCGGTTCAGTGCTTCCAGAACACTGCTGTTTTCACAGCCTGCTCATTTTAGGGATGGCCCAGAGGGTTTTGGGTCTAGATGTCACTGTGACCAACAGTGGCTTCTTGGCACAGCCTCTCCCTGACTGTCAGCCCTGTAAGGCCAGGGTCAGGGACTGTCTGGGGTTGTGCCCTGGCACCTGGCACCGAGCAGAGCACAGTCTGTTTTTACTGGGCAAATAAACGTTTCAGTTTGCAGGACTCATTCCCCAAGCAGCAGCAGCAGGAGCGTAAACAACTAAATTTGTTGAGGGTGGTTTGCCAGGCACCGTGCTAAGTCCTTTTCATGCATCATCTTATTTAATCCACCCAAAGCCACGCTCTGAGTAAAGAACGATGATTTTCCCTACTTGACACGTGAGGTTAAATAACTCATCCAAGGTCACACAATGAGCAAGTGGTGGAGCCAGGATCGTGCCCAGCCTGCGAGGCTTCAAAACCCATGGCTTAACCCCTCTGCCTCTGGTTTCTCTTTGTCGTGGCCTTGCCGCCCTCTTAGCTCTCCAGGGAGCAGGAGCTGTTGCAGGCAGGCCTGGTGCGCCACAAACCTCCCAGCACATCCTGCCCCTTTGTCCTCAGACATCTGTTTATCATCGCCTTGATCTGGAGCCGGCCAGGCCCTGCCTCCTGCCTTGCCGTGATTCAGATGTCGGGGAGGATGGAAGCCAGAGCCCAGCGTCTGAGCATCTGAACTGGCAGAGCGCAGGACAGCCTGGTGCACACTTGCGTTTGTGTTGTCAGCCCACAGCATGGCGTTTGTCAGAGACAGGGACTCATGGATGCCACCCAAGCCTCCCCAGGTTTCTTGCTGTGGCCAGCCAGCCAGCACAGCACCACCGCCCACAGCTCTGGGGAGGTGACAGAGAGAGTACCCTGCTTCCTGATCCCTGCCCACCCTCCTCTCCTCCACTTTCAGATACGCTGCCTCCCCCACCCCCAATTCTGCTGCAAGCCTCCACCGGGATGGAATTCCTCTTCCCACTTTGAGCAAGAACAGGAGCAGCCCTGGACATTTCTGAAAGCAATGTTCTTTTCAAACCATGTTCTCTAAAGTCTTAGCCTTGCGAGATATTCTGCCAAAAAAAAAGAAGATGCTGCGGACTGTGTCCTGCCCTTGTGGTTCCCAGGGTACACTGGAGTGATGCAGGCACTGAGAAGGTCTGCAGAGTTTCCCAAATTACCCTTTATTCTAGGCGCGCTTGCTCTGAATGGGAGAACACCCTCCATGACCTGGAGGGGAAACCAGGTTCAGGCAGGAGATGCCTCCCTCCAGTAGCTCACATGCCCGCCCACCAGCAGGAGACCCCGCCTCTCTGGACATGTGCAACCTGGAACCCCTTCCCCTACTTCTTGCTCTGGGCATCTCCTACCCTGCCAGGAAGTCCCTGATTCATGCAGCATCTCCAGAATGGACTTTCCTGTCAGTCCTCAGAGTGAGAACAAGACCAGTGTTTGGCTATAAGGAGGCAGGGACAGACTCTTCATCAGCACTTTGCACTCACGCAGAGATGCTCAGGACTGTGGAAGCTCCTGTCACTGAAAGCACACGTGCAAGGCTCGGTGGACTGACGACTGGGGAGTCTCGTCTCAGAGGGAGGCTAGCCCCTTCCTATCTTTCGGTTCTAGGGCACTAGGAATATCCTCAGAGGAACTTGAGCCATCCTGGATAGACCCTCCAGGAGCAAACCCCTGGGACGGCACCCACCGCACTTTACACTAAGCATGTGCTTACCTGTCGGCTCCCCAGATAGACAGGAACCCACGCAAGATGTTCCGTCCGTGGATCTGCCCCCCGGGGCCTGCATATGTCTGTCCCACAACAGGACTGGACGCAGGTTTATTGACTATGTTCCCAGGGTACACTGGAGTGATGCAGGCACTGAGAAGGTCTGCAGAGTTTCTGTCAGTGACTGTTACACGCAATGTTCCTTGAGAAGCAGACTCTGGGCCGGAGATTAGTGTGGGATGTGCTTAGGATCCAGTCTGCAGGAGCAGGGCAGAAAGCCGATGTGAGCTGAGGGAGAATCAGGCTGTGAGGCAGTCATGGCGAGGCCTCAGCTGGCCCCATGAGAGAGCACTGGAGTGGTGGCCTTTCACAGGGCTGGACCTCTGAACCTCGATGTGGCCTGGCAGTGAGTGTGGGCTGCCCAGGGGAGGAGGAGTACCCTTGACATTGCAGCTCTCTTTAGCCAGCCAGCTCCTAAAATCCTCCTAAGGAGGACTGACCAGGGAGCCCTGTCAGCTGAGGACATTCCCAGCAGCTGGAGGAAAAACTCCCCTGGTCCTGCAGGGGAGACCTGGACGCCCAGGACAGAGCAGAGCAATCCCATACCACTGACCCCAACCCCGGCTTTGCTGCCTGGCCAATCTGGACCTTCCTTCTCCTCCTGGCCCCTCTGCCCAGGCCAGCTCTCTCCTTCCCTCCTTCAGTTTTCCTTTGTGCAGGACAGGGGCTCCTCCAAGGGCAACCCTTGCATGGGGGACTGGAGTGGGACATCGGCCAGTGAGTGTCCTACCGGGGCCACGATTGGAGCAAGTGAACTGTGTGTGGTTAAGAATAAGAATCCCACATGGTCCTCCATCCACCACATGCTAGCCAGGTGACTTCCACAATTTGCCACAGCTTCTGATATTCATTCCTCTTTGTGAAGCAGAGGTGATGGGGCTCAGTTCAGGGGCTGCTATGCCCCAAGGCTGGAATGAAAGAATAAAGAGCACCATCCACACTCAGCAGCATGGGTGATTTTGCTCCCACTATTGTGCTCCATCCTGCTTGCCTCTATGTCCACAAAGTTCTCCATCGCCCCCACACACCCGCCTCCTTCCCTCTGGCATGAATATTCTCTGCATCATTTCATGAATAAACTGGTGACCCAGCTCTGTCAGGGCAGTCCACTGCTTTCACTTGGAGTCTGAGCTGGACCCTCCTGCACTGAGCCCTCAGAGAAGCCGGTGTGGTTCCTGGGAAGAAGAAATGGATTGCTCGGCCAGGGGCTTTCCTCTGCTGTTCTCTGTGCTGGCTGGGGGTCCCATTAGTGAACCAGCTCAGACTTGCCCCAGCAGGAGAGAACACTGGCATTGCAGGATAGCCTGTAGCTGCGAGAGTGCCCAGCTCTTAATGGAAGGGGATGGCAACCCAAAACACTGTCCATTAGCAACATCTGCTGTGACCCCAGTCGCTCCCCACAGAGCACATCATGCGGTCTCCTGGTGTTCCGTCTTTGCGGATGGAGGATGTTTTCCTGGTCCAGGACTCCTCATTAGCACTGATGGAGATGCTCGTGCCCCAGAAGGACGTGGCTGCAGGGCGTGAGGGGGCTTTCTCAGCAGGGTGGTGAGAAGACGGGACACTGAGTGGGCAGTGTTTGGTCTTCCTAAGGGGTCGCTATTGGTCAATACACAGTGGTCCCAGCCAAGGATGGCCATACAGTAGCAGGAATCTGCAGCTAATGGTGATATGGGGAGTTTAGGGGGGCACAGCTCCATGATTTGGGGGTTGGCAGCAGTTGGGAGGAGTCTGTTCAGTTCCAAACTGGGCCCCCATCAGCAAGAGATGTGGGAAAAGAGAGCTCTCAGATGGGGCACGTATGGGAACTCGGGTATGAGGAATGCTGCCAGCGGGGCTGGCTGAGGGGCAGGGATGCATGCACGGAGCAGAAGCAGTGCAGAAGCTCGGGGTGCTCTTTCCAACCACGGCCCAGGGAAGGGC
This sequence comes from Capra hircus, assembly GCF_001704415.2. NCBI lineage: Eukaryota > Metazoa > Chordata > Mammalia > Artiodactyla > Bovidae > Capra > Capra hircus. The sequence goes on along the minus strand of NC_030835.1, from coordinate 11,263,773 downwards.
ATGGGTATATTGCCTGGGCGGGCCCACAGGGGTGAGGAGGGAGGAGGTCACACTCCAGCACAGGCTTAGGAAAACACCAGTGAGATCTTTTAGAGTCACTCATCAAAGCTGAGTCATTCCACTGCTTAAACCCTCCAGAGACTGCCTGTGTCATGCGCCCTGACAGGCTCTTCACACCACCTTGCATCACCTTCCTCTTCTCCCTGTGGTCTAACCTCGGTCAGTTCCTCTAAATTCCTCGTCGCTAGCATCAGTCCCTCAGTCATGTCCAACTCTTTGAGACCCCATGGACGTACTCCGGCAGGTGCCTCTGCCCTTGGAATTCTCCAGGCAAGAATACTGGAGTGGGTTGCCATTCCCTTCCCCAGGGGATCTTCCCAGCCCAAGGATTGAACCTGGGTCTCCTGAGTTGCAGGCAGATGCTTTACCATCTGAGCCACCAGGGAAGCTCAGATTCATCGGAAGCACTGGAAAAGCCTTTCCTGGCCCCAGGGCCTTTCCATGTGCTATCTAACTGCCTCGGGCTTTGACACCAACCCCACCCCGACCTTCTCAAAGCCTTTACTTCAGTATCAAGTCCAGGGAAGGACCATCTCTGCCCACCTTATCTAAAACACCCGCACCATCCCATTAGCCTCTATTTTAGCATCCTGTTTGTTTCCTTTAAGCTTCTTAGCAGAGTTTATAGTTATCTGGTTTATTTGGGAATTCATTTATTTATTATCTGTCCCTCCAGTTGAAAGACTCCAAGACAGTAGGGAACCCCCCTACCTTTCTCTCACTGGCCAATATTGCCAGCCTCAAACATTCAAGAAGCCCTCAGTAAGTGTCAGCTGTTATTTCTACTATTTTATTATTGCCAGGGTGGTTGTTACTGTAGGCCTGCAATAAATATCGCTTGAACATTGAATGAATATCAAGAGTCACCCCAGGCCCCACTAGCCAGGGGAATGTGATGCCAGATGTGTGGCAGGTCTTGGGCGGGTAGGAGAGACCTCGATGCCCACTTCTGCCCTCTGGTCCTTTCTGGGGGGTATCTCAGCCCTGAGGCGGCAGAGCGTGCCAGCCCCCTGGCCCGGGATCACTCGGGCTCCATCCTACCTCTTGCAGTCCTGCCCGGCTGCTGGAGTCATCCCGGTGATTTCCCCCAGCACGCGTACTGTCATCTCTTCACCGTGAACTGTATTTAAAATGTAAATAAAAAAAGGCTTTTAGGAGATTTAACTGTTTCCCTTGGTATTTAAATTATTCAATTATAACTAAAGCTATTAAAATACAGTTAATTAAAATTGTTAGATTGTTTTCCTTTGCACTGATCACAGCATTGCCCGACTTCTCCCTCTAGCTGTTTAATTCCTATTAAAAATGATAATGCCTCGCTTTATTCATAAACGCAGCAACCTTCCCGCACACTCTTCAAGTGATCTCCTCGGTACAAACCGCGCTGTTTTCTTTTCTTCTAGCAGCCAAGCGGAAATTCTGCTGTAGTCTTTAGAGGTTTAATCAGCAGTAAAAGGACTCAAAATTTAAACATTAGCATTACCAAGTCACAACAAATAATACAAACCCCGGTAAAAAAAAAAAACCTGTCTAATTCTGAAGCAACATAATGTCACTGGAGACCAAAGGAGAACCCTGAGGTTTAATAAAAGGTGGGACCTAAATAAAGGTTCCATAACTCACAACATCAAATTACCGGATCCACACATTAAATATTTTATTTGAAAGGTTTCACAGCATTTCTAGAGGGAGCAGCTCTGTAGTGGAAGTACAGATGGGTAAGTGCTGCCCGTAACCAGAAAAAGAGAAAATGAAGGAAGGAGGACAGAAGGCTTCTCGGATCTGCTTGTATCTCGTTGACTCTGGCGTGTTTAAGATAATGCACCCTGAGAAACTAATTGGCTTTAGTGTTTAAACTCCTGAGCCATGTGTTCACACAGGGGTAATGGCTGTTCCAGGTAATGGTGGGCAAGGTGGCAGAGGCAGTTAACTTTTCAGGATGTGGCGGGCGCTGCTTCTGGCATTTGCAGTGATCTGTGAGCCCCGTGTGGTGGTGGCAGAGAAGGGTCCTAGTCCCCACACTCAGGAGGGGAAGGCGTGGTACAGAGAGGCACTGGATTCCTCCAGGGACTAGCTGACTAGGAGCCTTCTGTGTGTAACAGCCTCCCACCCTCCAGAAATTCATAGCCCTCCACAGTCCCTGTAAACTGCATATGGATCCAAGTTCAGAATGCACTGGCCCCAGTAAATCCTCCTTGTGGGGATGAGGAGGGCTATGAAAGAGGCTTGGGGGATGCAGCTGAGAAAGTCTCCAATGGCCAAGTAAGGGAGAAACATAAGGAAAGAGTAAGGCAGGGAGACGGGCAGGAGCTGACAAGTCTGGGACACGAGGGCCTTTGCTAGATCTGGAGCATGGGCTGGGTGGATGTAGAAGGATGCTGTGGGAGAAACTAAATTTCGGAACTCGGTCGAGAATGGCTTGAGAGTTTTGACTTTACTCTGAAAGTTGCCAACAAACAATTCCCATTAAAGACTTGCTGCTGGTCACAGAACTGAACTCTGGGGAGGAACTTAGGTTGTTGAGCAAACAAATCAAGTCTGAGGGTTAGGAGTTGATGCATCCTGCATACAGATTGCCTGTGGAAAAGCTCCAGGACTGGCACCCCCATCCAAGGGGTGGTCTCTGCCAGTCAGAGCCATGGGACCAAGTCTGCAAGTGCCCTGGGCTCTCATGCGGCCTTGCAGTCTTCATCCTCGGTCCATCTGCTTGCCTGCTGTCTGTTGGGAAATTGAGCATTCACCTCTGGGCTGCAGGGGCATGCCCTGAGCTTCTTAGGCTCACTGCATGTACTTCCTCACCCAGAAGGGCACAGTGCCCCCAGATAACTAGGAAAGGGAACAGCAGGAAATAATATCAACCCCACTGATCACTAGGACAATGCATGTGAAAACCACAGTGAGACATCACTACAAGTCCACCGGAAGGGTTCTATCAAATAGACTGGCAGCACCAAGCCAGTCCATGCCAAGGAGAGAACATGGAGAAGCTGGAAGCCTTACACTCCACCAGGGGTAGAGCTGCTTTGGGAAACAGTTGGGCCATTTCTTAAACAGTTCACATACTCCCACCACATGATCTAGGCCTCCTGTTGAAATGAAAACAATGTCCACACAAAGACCTGTACACAAATCATGGCAGTTTGATTCATGATTGCTCAAAACTGGTAACAACCCAAGTGTCCATCAGCAAAAGAACAGGTGAACTAGTATGTTCATCAGATGAATACTGCTGCTGATGCTGCTGCTAAGTTGCTTCAGTCGTGTCCGACTCTGTGTGACCCCGTAGACAGCAGCCCACCAGGCTCCCCCATCCCTGGGATTCTCCAGGCAAGAACACTGGAGTGGGTTGCCATTTCCTTCTCCAGTGCATGAAAGTGAAAAGTGAAAGTGACATCGCTCAGTCGTGTCTGACTCTTAGTGACCCCATGGATTGCAGCCTACCAGGCTCCTCCATCCATGGGATCTGCCAGGCAAGAGTACTGGAGTGGGGTGCCATTGCCTTCTCCAGATGAAATACTACTCAGCCGTAAAAAGGAATGAATCTTTGATGCATGCTTATAACATGGATGAATTGCAAAGCAATTGTGAGTGAAGGAAGCCAGGCAAGAAAAAAAGGAGTACATTCTATATGATAACATTTATGTAAAATTTAGGAAATGGAAACCAACCTATAGTAAACAGGTGCCTGGGGTTGGGGTGGGGGTGAGAAGGGCTGGTAGGGAATTGTTACAAAGGAAGAGTAGGGCTTTTGGGGTGATGGGTATATTCACTTTCATGGTAGTGGTGATGGCTTCATGGGTGCCTACATAAGTGCAATTTATCATAGCAGTTCATCGTATGGAAATTATAGCCCAATAAAGCAGCTTCCTTGGTGGCTCACACGGTAAAGAATCTGCTTGCAGTAGGGGAGACCCAAATTCAATCCCTAGGTCGGGAAGATCCCCTGGAGAAGGAACTGGCAACCCACTCTGGTACATGGAGAATCCCTGGGACAGAGGAGACTGGTGGGCTACATTTCATGGGGTCACGAAGAGTTGGACACAACTGCATGACTGAAGCAGCTTTAGCCGAGACTTTGGAGTGTTCTTTTTTACAATTTTAATCTTGATCTAGTTTTAGATGCACAGAATGGTGGTAAAAAATAGTCAAGGATACCCTGCACATCTTTCACCAGTCCCCAGTTGCCACATTTTGTCTCATTCACTTGATCATTTCCTCCACCCTTCTCTCCCTCCACACCCCCCTCATCTATTTAAGAGTACACTGGGGACATGTTTCCTTATTAAACACTCCCATGTGTTTTTCTTTAAAACAAGAACTTATCCTACATTTCCATAGTATAGTTATCAAAAATCAGGAAATTTAACATTCACACAAACTATTATCTGGATTCTCTATTCAAATGTCACCAGTTCTCTCCATAACATCCTTTAGAGCTGTCTTTCCCATTCCCCAGGTTCCACCCTTGAATCACACATTCTGTGTAGCCCCCTCTGACCTGAGCTGGAATCCTGACTCCATCACTTACTTGTCCTGTGATCTTGGGCATTCACACCTGCATCCTGAGCTGAACAAGCTCAACCCTGACACCCACCCCAGGGCCCGGGGGGAGAGAGGAGGTCTGGACTGTGTCTTTGGCACAGAGCTGTACACAGGGAGCATTCAGGGAGTAGAATTATAGTAAAAGCAGGCCAATGCACCAGGGCCCTCGCTGCAGACCCTCTGCAAACACCCGGAGTGCATAGGGGTACCCCCAGCTGGGCCAGGGCCCTGGCAGCCCCCACCTCCTGTCCAGCCTCTTCCTGCCCTCTGCTTCCATCACCAATGCCTCTCACACTGACCCAGAGCACTGAGCTCTTTTGAGCAACATGTCCTCCAACAAGGAAGGCAAGCAGATTGCAATGTTGATATTTCAAAAGCGTCTGTGATTACATTTTCTTTCTTGCATTTGGAAAAAGTGCCTCTTCCTTGTCTTCTTCCTTTTCATATTATTCTATAGGAAATTTGGGCTTCCCTCGTGGTTACAATGGTAAAGAATCCTTTGATCCCTGCATCAGAAAGAGTCCCTAGACAAAGGAATGGCAACCTTCTCCAGTATTCTCGCCCAGAGAATCCCATGGACAGAGAAGCCTGGTGGTCTACAGTTCTTGGCATCGCAAAGAGTTGGACACAACTGAGTGACTTTAATACACACGCACATAGGAAGTTTAGTCTCAGCAATGAAGGTGCGTCCCTCCCAGAGTCTCCCTATGTGGATGGGAACACATGACCAGCCTCCCTGGGCACAGCTGGAGAAGCAGGCCCGAGGGCTACTGCCTGTGAGTTGGTCTGGGGTGAAAGCTTTGCCCTTTGAGGATGATGATGGTGAGCTAAATCGTCTGCTCACCTCTCATGGACAGTTTGAATGTCTCTCAGCCAACTGAGGGAGTTGGCTAGTCAGCATGTGTAACAGACACGGAAGCAGATGGACACTGGGCAGCTCAGCCTGCAGAGCCTCTAGCAAAGGGAAGCCGCCACATGGGGCCTGAGATGGAGGCACACGGAGGAGGAGGAATGGGTTGGCTGGTGGCAGTTGAAGTCAGAGCATAGCGCTGCCAGGGTGAGAAGCAGAGTGGGGACTCCACATGTGATAGTGAGGGCTAAGGAGCCCCCTGACCTCCTAGACTATGGCCTGGCTGGGCCTCCCTTGTATCCTTACACTGCCCAGTTACATTCATCATTTTAGGGCTGCCTAAGTAACAAATGACCACAGCTGGGTGGCTAGAAGTAATGGAAATTTATTCTCTGACAGTTCCAGTGGCGTGAAGTCTGAGATCAGGGTGCAAAACGATTGTTTCCTTCTGAAAGCTCTGAGAGAAAAATCTGTCCAAGGCCCCTCTCCTAGCTTCCACAGTTGTCAATAATCCCTGCATTCTTTGGCTTAGGAAAGCATCACTCCCACCTCTGCCTTCATCTTCACTGGAGTCTTCACGTGCTAGGGACACGTGCCATCACACTGACGGGCCCTTCATCCAGGCTGAGCTCATCTCAAGATCCTTATAACTAGTTACATCTGCCGAGATCCTTATTCCAAGTAACATCCCGGGTGGTGGGAACAAAGATTCTGGTCTTCACTGTGGCTCCTTAGATCCTTACTGTAAAACTTGAAACCTCAAGAACTTTGTTTTTTAGGAGAATGATGAGTCTCCTGGGAAGGAAGAGTCATGCTTTTTTCCATGAGTCGAAATGTCTCTGGTGGTCTCTGAGCCTCGTTGTTTCAGACCTTGGCTTTCCAATGGCCCTGCTGGTCCAAGTCTGTTGGGCAGCTGGTGGAGAAAACATGAGGAAGGAAGAAAAGGTTTGTCAGAGGAAAGACATGCATAGCCCTAGAAACAGAGAGGTGGTTTGTGGGTTGTGGATGATGCTGAGACCCCAGAGCATGCAGAGAGGCAGGGAGGCGTGGTGACAGGAGAGGGCCACCAACTGGGCTTCTTTCCAGACAAGCGGCATTTAACCCATCTGTCTACTCTGAGCCTCAGTGTTCTCACCCATAAACTCAGTTTCACCAATGCCAGTTGAGCACCTACGAAGTCCCAGAACCACGCTGGACGGAGGGGACACGGCAGTGAGGAAGCATGACCTTAGGTCTGACAAATTCCCAGTGTTGTGAAAGAGGCAGGTGCAGGAAGCACCAAGGGGATCATCAGGGGGTAAGGAATGTAAAAGCCTTCAGCATAAGCTCCATGGGAATATTGGCAGTTGGGCAGGGAACCCCTAGAGTAAGTGATGCCAAACTGGTCTTAAGCATGAGAACTGAAAGACGGGAGAAGCCAGAGGTCCAGCCTGAGCTCTTGGCACAAGCGGAGGCACTGTCCCTAGAAGTGCGTGGGGTATTCAGAAAGCACAGCATCACCTCCAAGGGACTGGACTGTGGAAGATATGGTGGAAACTACAAGAAAGGGGCCTTGTAGAGAGAGGAAGCGGAGGGAAGCAGCAGTCCTTGAGTGCCTGGGAACCGGGACCTTAGTCCATAGCTGTTGGGGCTGCTGGAGGCTGTGACACCAACTGCAGGCTGAGCAAACTTGCGGTGCAGAAAGATCACTCAGACAGCAGGAGGGGACGACAGGGCTGAGAGGAGGTCGTGAGACGCTACTGCAACACCCCCAAGAAAGATAAAAATGGCAGTGGCCGTGTGACACAGAAGGAATGGACACAAGAGGCATTTCAGGGGTGCAGGCGCAGGGCTGGGTGACCTCACATCAGCCTGCTGCTCAAGCCTGTCTGTGGGTCGTGCAAGATAATGGATGCGAGGCACTCAGAAAACTGCAGAGCCCCTCTTCATTAGGGTGCAGCGGCTGGTTTCGGTAGGATGCTGTTCAGGTTTTCATGAAGTGAAGCCTCTCTCGCCCTCCCTGGCTCATCTTCAATGATGCTTTCTTTTGCCCGTAAGCAAGGGAGAGAGGGGAGGTGAAAAACAGAGACATTAAGTGCCAAAGCTTATGTTAATACAGCATTAAGGTTGAAAATGTAATCTCCTAGGAGTCAGGAAATTCTGAACCCCGGGTTTCCATGGCAACCCAGCCACACTGCTCCTCTGCCCATTCGGGCCCTGTTTTCCTTGTTAAATACGATCCCATCATATATTATATTTTATCGAGCTGAATGTGTTACCCACAGCTTGCAGAACCCGAGTCAGCAGCAGTGCAGACCTTCAGGAAATGTGGTGTGTGTGTGTGTGTGTGTGTGTGTGTGTTGTGTGTATGCTGTGTGGCAGAGATGGACCTTCCAAATTTGCCTGATATAACACAGCTACACCTTACATCTTTGTATCTAGTAAGTGGAATCTAACTCCATTAAGAGAAGCTCCCATGGAAATAATTGAGCAACAGTGCTGCAGTCTTGGGCTCTGAGGGAGTCTTTCGGGGTGCCGACTCCTCCTGGAGGGACACAGCCAGGTCCCTCACAGCCTTCTCTCTGCACCCCCTGGGCCCCAGGGGCAGGGCCATCGTTGCCACCCCTGGCTCCCTCCTGGATGGAGTTCTGAGGAAGTGGATCGGAATTACCTGGTCCAGTGGTTCTCCATGCACGCCGGCCAACCGAAGCTCATCTGTCACTGTTGGTTAACATCCCAGGGTGCATTGGGCACTGGCAAACAGATGCAAAAAGGAAATCCGATTCTCCTCCAAACCCTCTCTCCCACTAAGGCAGCACAATGGACAAAAGGCTTCCTCGGTGGCAGCAGAGATGTTAGCGAGGGGGAGGGAGATGGCTTGTCGGGGAGGGCAGCTCAGTGGTGGAATGTGTCACAGAGAAACATCTGTAGGTTAATGTGGTGGAAAGACCGCGGAATGTTAGAATCAGGCTGCCCGGGACTCGGCTATCTCCCAGGCATGTGGTCTCCAGCAAGTCTCTTTATTTCCTTTTGTCTTAGTTTTTTCATCTGCAAAATTGGGATAAAATTACCATTAACCTCACACAGGCTTGTTGAAGGATTAAATGGGATAATTGATGCAAAAGCTCACTGTAAACGTCTAAATCCCTACACAAATGTTACTCGTACAGGGAGTTCTGGAAAACCATCCTGGATTCTAGACTTACATAGTGGGCTCTAGAACTGCATTCTAAGGTTGGTCTGAGGATTCTACAGTCGGTTCCAGAATCAACTGATAGATCTAGAACAGGGTTAGCATTTTTTTTGTATAAAGGGTCAGATGGTAAATATTTGGGGCTTTGAGAGCCATGCTGTGACTAGTCGACTCTGCCACTGTTGCTCGAAAGCAGCCAATATATGGCTGTGGCTGTGTGCCAATAAAACTTTACTAACAAAAACAGGAAGTGAGCTGGAATTGGCCCATGAGCTCTAGTTTGCCAGCCCCTGTCCTACAACTGACTTTGTTGAAAGCTGTGCTCTTTTTGTGATGCTGCTTTTCTGCTCAGAATTTACATCTCCTTCCTCTCCATCCTCCACCTCCTGCCCTGCCCAACTCTCACCCACTCAAACACATACCTACTGGCCAACTTGTTAAACTTCCAGAATCAGAGTCCCCTCCTCCAAAAGCAAATAGCAATACTCTCTTGGCCTTTATCTCCTTCCCTTACAGCCTGAGACCCTTAGGCAGTCAGCTCTGTCACCCTAAACCCTAGGTCCTGGTAGAAGCTCAGTGGATGCTTGCAGAATGAGTAGGGGAGAACACAGCATCGTGGAGAACTGGGGCATGGCCATTCTCTCAGGAGGTCTGTGAACTGCAGTGTTTTTCAAAACGTTGCGACCTGACATCAATCTTTCATTGTGACCTGCTCCATCAGAGCTTCTAGAACAATCAGAAGGGAGAATCACCTTTGCAGACCCAGACCAACACACATAACTGGGGAGCTCAGGGGCTAACATGTTCTCTTTGCAGGTGCGCTGGAGCCCTGGGTGGCAGGCCAGACGGGCAAGAGTGGGTCAGTGGGCTCATTTACTTTCAGGCCCAAGTGACCTGAAAAGGTGCCTGTTTTGAGTGGGGCTCAGAGCAAGAAAAAGATTGGCACCTGCCATTCTCTGCAGATAAATCCCTTCCCTTCTGAGTAACTGCTGAGCCATTCGATTTATACCGGCAGTGACCCTACTTCCAAAGAAGTTCACATTCCAAGGTTCTGGTCTGGCTCTAGTGGGAAGGGGGCGCTGCCCAGCCACCTCTCTGAGGTCATGACAGTGCGGCGGCTCCTCACCCTGTCCTCAGAGGGCCTCTGCCTCCGCTAGCCTAGACAAGCCACGTGATACATGGAAGCATCCGTAAATGTAGCAGCCCTTTCTGCTTCCACGCTTGTAAGCCTTCCTCCTCCTCCCCATCCTGGGCAGAGCACTCAGGCAGAATGGAGTTGTGTAACTCACCTCTGAGTCACACTTCCCCAGTGCAGCACTTGTTTTCTGCCTGACAGAGCCCAGCTTCCCCAGGACAGTCAGACAGGCAACTATTGTTCCAAGGCCAGGCCCAGGGACAGGCCCTTTTGCCCAGTACACCAGCTAAGATGTCACGTTTCACTGGGGGAGCAGACATGTGGGTGGGTGTGCATGGGAGGTGGGGATTCTCCAGCACATGCAACGTGCATGCGTGTGTGCATGCATTCACACATGACATCCACGTGTCCTTGGTGCAGGTCTGTAGGCTGTACGGGTGTGTGGCTACTGCCCGTGTGTGTGTGTGTGTGTGTGTGTGTGTGTTTAGCCATGTGCTTCCGTGTGTGTGTGAGGCTGTGTTGTTCCGACACATGCCTGGGAAAGTCTGCTGGTCGGGCACGTGCTTCTGTCTGGGTCTGTGTGTGTCTTTAATTTAGGGCTCTGCTTCTCCTGGAGAACGTGATGGCTTCCATCCTCCAGCCTCAGCAGATGAATATTTTATTACCTTGCTTTTGCCATGACATTAGGCAGTTTTCCTGTGAAAAGCCAGAGCATGACACACTCCAGGGAGGTGGAGATGGAGGTGCTGATACTGGAGCCTGAGCAAGCCAACCACCCCTTCCTCTGGAGACAAATCCCCAGGAGGGCTCACAGATGCTGCCGGTTAGTGTCATTAGGAACTGATGAGTCAGCCCCCTTTCCCCTGTCCCCTGACGGTGCTCTCTCTAAACACAAAGCCGGCACACCCATTTCACCTGAGGCATGAGGGAGCTCCCTCCTACAGCCAACCCAAAGCAGTTGCGTTTTTTCCCAGCTGCCTGGTCCTCCCATGGAAGAAGATGCTATGTCCTGGGAGCAGAAGGTCATTGTATGACCCAGATGACCAGCAGAATGTCCTGACTTCTCTCACACCCTGGCATGTGAGTGAGGCAGCCACACTGAGAAAGAGCCAGGCAACACTGTAGCCTGGAGGCCATGGAGACAGCATCTCCCGGCCATAGGGCCCTCCAGCCCTCAGCCGTGGTAGCCCCGCCAAGCACTGCTCTGTGGCTGGGCTCCCAGTTCAGTTCAGTCGCTCAGTCGTGTCTGACTCTGCGGCCCCATGGACTGGAGGACATCAGGCTTCCCTGTCCATCACCGACTCCAAGAGCTTGCTCAAACTCATGTCCATCAAGTTGGTGATTCTCCCAGAAGCAGGCCCTAAGACTAGGACTTGGGTGCCAGCAATGTATCTGGGAGGTGACCCCGGCCTAGGAGCATGGTGTGAACACGGGGACAAGATCATGAATCTAGACAAGCAAATTAAGCAGGTATTAATGAATGAGTATGTCTCTGGCCCATTCCCCAGGGGCTGTGAGGCTGAGGGATTCGGGTGTATACCCACCAGCTCTTACCTCTTCAGTCCAGGGTTGGCTGCACCCCAGGCAAAACAAGCACTCTCTGCTGTAGGCTTCCCTGGAGGCTCAGACGGTAAAACATCTGTCTACAGTGCGGGAGACCTGGGTTTGATCCCTGGGTCAAGAAGATTCCCTGAAGAAGGAAATGTACTTTTGCGTAGAAAATCCCATGGATGGAGCAGCCCGGTGCCAGCTACTGTCCATGAGGTCGCAAAGAGTCAGACACAACTGAGTGACTTCACTTTTCTGCTGTAGAGCCAGGAAGGGCAGGGCATAGGGCTGTGCTGTTCCCCAGAGGGGCAGGTAGCCTGGGCCACGTCTCTAGTTGGTAGGTGCTAATCCAGGCCCCAGGCCCCTCTCTGTTGCCCCCGGCACCCTCCCTGGTCCCTGGACCGAGGTGGAAACTCTTCAGGCTGTCCTCTCCTAGGGAAGCAGGGACTCCCCACTGGCCCTGTGTGGGGCAGGGAGTGCTCAGCCCCCTTAGGCTGTGAATCCCCCATGGGAGCTCTCAGAGCCAGAGCTGCTGGGATGGGAGTGGGGGAAGTTGGCCATACCTGAGGCTCCTGAAGCTCTGGAGCCAGGTGCCCTGGGCATGGATCCACTCGCTGCTGGAGTCTGGCAGTTGAATGTGAATAAGGTGGAAAGGGCTTCAAACAAGAGGATTATAAGCACGATAACGAAAGCAAACAGGGAGCCTTCTTGAGTCTCCCCACCCCAGCTTTCCTCTTCCCACCCATGCATCCTGATAGCCCTTATTTCTGCCTCTCTGATAGTTTTTAAACGCAGCTACTCTTAACTGTTAAACTCTATCTGGAATGGGAAAAAAGCATCATTGTCATTATTTTGGAGCTTCTACTTTGTGTCGGGCCTTGTGCTTAGCACACATTATTTTATGTAATCTCCACAACAACGCAATAAATTAAGTACAACTACCTGCGTTTAACAGAGAAACTGAGGATCTGAGATGTACTGCTTCTCACCTCAGGTCACTCTGCCCAGAAGGGCCAGAGATTTGTCTTGGCCGGTGTCAGTGAAGAGGGTCTTAACACACTTGCCATCTACTTCCTACTGGTCTGTGAGCTCTGGTGGGGCAGAGCTGACCACTCCCCCTCCAAACTCCTCACAGAGCCTGGAGCCTTGTCCGCCATGGGTGGCTATCAAGTGGAGCTCTTTTCATCTCTGATTATCTATCCAACCAGGAATTACTGCGCCTTGGTCAGCATCTATTGAAAGGGCCTGTGAGTAGCTCCACTCTTGGGCTTCAAGCTCACTACAATAGCCTTTCACACCACCTGTCTCGAAGAGGAGAGTGTGGGTCTGCCCTGATGGAAACAGACAAGCACTTGAGTCTGATGAACCTGGGTTTAAACTTCACTCCCACCATCTGGCTGTGTGGTACTGAGCAGTTTGCCTAGCATCTCTGAACCGTTGTGTCCTCCAGTGGGGATTCTGCCTCCCTCCCAGGGATGCTAGGAGGGTGGGATTTGAGAGATGCAGGTTGGATCTCTAGCCTGACTGTCAGAAAGCCCTAGTAGATATGGGTTCCACCCCGATCGGACTGTGAGATTTCTCAGGGCAGGGAAGGGGGTTTATTTGCCTCTGTCTCAGCCACACCCATCCCAGGACCTAGCCCTGCACGGACACGTGTTAAGAGTCAGTGCTGTTGAACTGTCCCCGGTTCAGTGGTGTTTATAAGGACTTGCCCTAGCACACAGGGCCTCATCAGAGAATGGACAAGTGAGCATTTTGCAGTCAGGACTCTGGCCTGTGTGTGCAGCTCTTTGAAAACATGGCTGTTCACTTCTTTCCCTTTGTTGTTTTTTTGGCCACCCTCCTCAGTCCCACACCTGCAGTCAAACACTGCCAGAACAAAGTCCCCAGCCTTTGCTGAGTGAGAGCTCAGGGCAGGGGGAAGAGGCTGCGGCAGGCCAGCTGTCAGGATGTTAGGCCTGCCTCCAGCTCTCTGACCGCCGTGGGACCGCACCCTGACAGCCAGCCCTAACCTCTCTTGCTAGCCTAGCTCTTCTGGGGTGACTGTGCCATTTTCCAGGGGCCAGAGCGCCGAGCTGGGGCTTCCCTGGCAGCCCATGCCCGCCCCCCACTCCTCATGGCTTTCTTCCCGACCCATCTCCCAGGCCTGCGTGGGGGTGGTCCCTCAGCCTTCCACTTCTCTCCCTCCACATCCTCTGTGTTTGGAGATGCTCATCACTGCTCTAAGTTTCTGTGGTGCCACAATGCTTTTCTCTTTGCCTGTTCCCCTGTGATAAAATCCTTGTTTCTAGCTTTATTTTGTCATCCTGACTGTGGATGGTGATTCTGCTCTGATGAGCCTGGCTCCTCAGAGGGCCCTGGAGAAATCACCACGTGGTTCACACCAACCTTACGGTAGGGCCCTTTCTGCCCTTGATTTGCTCCATGTGCAGCCAGCATTCCGTTGCTCCTTCTCCCAGGGCATGATGCCTCTTCTTCCTCCACCATGTCTGGGTGGAGTGGGGAGCTGCTGAGCCCAGTTCTGCCCCTTCCACCCACTCCTCCTACAGCTGGGGGCTCACATGCCAAGCCTGGCATCAGTGGCAGGCGCCATGGAGGGCAGACGACTAGCTAGGAGATGAAAACCTCCATTCAGGACAATATCAAATCCCTGGCTCCGGACAGAGAGACAGGTTTGCTCCTGGTCCGAGACATTGCCTGCAAAGCGAAAGCCGATACTGAGAGAGGAGCGTCTTGTTAATACGGGCTCTGTTCTCTTCACCTGGCAGGCCAAGCACAGCGGCTCACTTGTGCCTCTGAAATCCTAGCTGGCTCCTGGCTAGGAGCTCTGGGAACTGCTTGGGAGACTGCAGGCAGAGTGTGCCAGGTGTGCACCCAGCCAAGTCTCAACTCAGCCAGGCAGAGACTAGAGAGGAAGGCCCCTGGAAGGCGGACCACACCCGCGCCATGCGGTCACTGTCAGGATGAGGCTGGAGCCGTGTGCTTCAACCGCCCCAGTGTCCTTCAATTGCCTTTTTCTTTTCTCTGGCCTCCTTTCCAAGTGTATGCTGCAAGAGGGGCACCAGGGAAGCATGCAGTATGTGTATGGAGGGCCCTGAGTAATTCTTTCACTCTTTTACTCAACTTTTTAGGGTCACAAAACCTCCTATAAGCCTTGAAAGCCATAGACTCCCAAGAAAAATGTATACCCCCCAAATTGAGTATATACGTGTATGGTATTCACAGATCCTGAAAGCTCCCCTCAGCTAGCCCCCTGGAGTTCATGTTTAGAATATTTTTCAATGCCTCTTTCAATGGCTGGGAAAACAAAGGCTAAATAGGGCAACCCAGGGAAACAGCATGTTGCTGGCAGAGATTTGATCTTATTTAATATTTATTTGGTTAAAAATAAGTATGTCAATTCACAGAATGTGTTTTGCAAATAAATATCAAGCTCAGAGAAGCCTGTGGGCTTGCACAGCATCACTAGTTTTTCCTCCATAGATCCCTTCTCTCCTTCCTCCGTAGTGGAAGAAGATTTTGATGGCTACTTGGACACTGACAATTCCCAACATACCTTTCAGCTGTATGGTTTTTCTTCTAAGTTTGGCCAATGGCATTTTAGCAAATTTCTAACTCATATATATATATGAAAAAGATGGGTGCACCCTATTCCTCTTTTTCCCCATCCTGCCAGGTGGAATGCAGACATGACAGAGGAAGCTGGAGCAGCCATTCTGGGCCACATGATCAAGGCTGGGTATTGAAGACGGCAGAGCAATGAGATGGAAGGAGTCTGGTCTCTGAGGATGGAACCACCATGCCAGCCTGGGACTGCCTGCTGTTCTGAGTTTCTCTGCCATAGCATTAGAATCCGAAGTTTAACTTATAATCTAAGAGACCAGAACATCCATAGATCCTACGACCCTCCTCATCCCAGTGGTTCCCAAGTCCCATCACATTCCCATCTCTCCTTCTGCTGATCCCGGCCATCTCCATCTCACCCTATACCATTCCAGGCACGTCCTGGTCAGTCTCTGTGTTATAGCCATTCTGCCATCCAGTCCAAAGCACTTTTCCTGAAATGCACACCCAAACTGGATTGGTGTCCAGTTTCTTCAGCCGTTTCTTTCTTTCTTTCTCTTCAGCCCTTCAATGGCTCCTTCTTCCCAGCAGAGTGAACTTCACTCCTCAACAGTCTGATCCTCAACCTCCCTCACCAACCCCATCTATTGCCGCTTATTTTGCATACCCTCTGCTCCCAATACAGGGAATTGCCTGTCCTTTCCCAAGTACCTTGCAGCCTCAAAGACCTTTCCACTCTTTGCTGGACAGCCTGCTGGCTTCATCCTTCCAGGCTCACCTCCTTGGCCAGCTCACCCAGCACTACCTCCTGCGTGCCCCACACCACCCTGTCCGCACCTCCATCACAGGTCGTGACTGGTGCCACTGACCTTGTCTGTCCCCGTGCATGACTGCCAACGCCATAGCACTCGGATGGCTTCCCAGATCCATAGGTGCCCACCATGCAGCTGGGAACAGAGGCTCTGCTCAAGAAAGCTGTTGAATAGCAATGTATTGCTGGAATAAGAAGTAGAACTCGGCTTTCTTTACATATCTCTCAGGGCCCGTCCTGCTTTGTTGGCTCTATCATCCTAGCAAGGAATTTACTCCTGCCTGCCCCCCCTCTTTCCCTCCTTTTTTTTCTTTCTGCAAGTATAACCCGAGTGCCCCCACAATGCTTGATAGAAAGAGAACTGCTGAGTATTTGTAGAATTCATGAACGTATACGTTTAGTGAGTGGGGTTTATTATTATTATTATCCTATTTTATATTTTTGCAGGTCTCCAAGCTGGGTAGAGAAAGCCCCGACCTGCCCTCCAGGCCTCCCCAGCCTGAGGGGTCAGGGGAAACCCTGCCTGTGGAAGGAGGTGGGGGCGTCGGCTCTCCGGTACCTCGTGGGTGGGTCTCTGTAACATTTACTTGTGCCTGAGTGATGTAACAGGACCCGAGGAACTGGTCTTCCCCACTCCCATGTGCGGGCTGGAGGAGGTGAGAGGCGGAGTGATCCCAGCCTTCGGGCAACGTGATGAAGTCATTTGCAGAAAGACAGTTTTGTTCTGACTTGAGTGTTTTTCCACATGACTTCATCCTCCGGCAGGTCGTGCTTGGGGCTTAGCTCGCAACGGGCCCCAGCCCCAGCTGCTTAGGGAGAGTGGTCCTGATCCCTTCCGCGGGCAGCTGTGGCAGGACAAGCAGGGCCTTGTGTTACCCACCGCCCTGTGAACGGCCCAATCACAGGCAGCGCCCACCACGGCCGGAAGAGGCTACAGAGAGGTTGAACTAAGCATTGCCGGGGCTCTGAGGAGTAGGCGCTCAACCATGCAGTCAGGATGGAGTGACAGTTTCTCAAAAAGGGACTCTTAAACTGGGTCTTAAGAGATGAGAAACAGTTTTCAAAACGAAAGCAGAGAAAAGGACTTTCCACCGTGGGCCCTGTGTACTTGGTACAAGCTAGGGAGACCCCAAGAGCAGCGATACCAGTCCTCACTACCCAAGAGCACCCTGGTCCCTGGGTTATACGGAGGCCCAACAATGCCCACAAAAACCAAGACTCACATTTCTGCTCAGCCCTCTTTGATGTACTGGCTTTTTGCTCTTTATCTGTTATCTCATGCTCAAAAGATGGCTGCTAAGGCTCCAGACGTCATATCCGCTCACCACTGGATGGAAAGACTCAAGGGAATGCTTCCACCTGCTCTCCTGAAGCTCCCTTACATATATGCCTGTCTAAGCCTGTCCAGGCTGCTGTAACAAAGTATCATAGACTGGGAGGCTTATGACTACGGAAGTTTATTTCTCACGTTTCTGGAGATGGTGAAAGTCCAAGATCTGGATGCCAGCACTGTCAGGCTCTGGTGAGAGCCCTCTTTCAGTTACAGATGGCCAACTTCTCATTATATCCTCCCAAGGAGGAAAGAGGGAGGGAGAGTTCTCTGCGGTCCCTTTTATAAGGACCACTAAGGAGGCTCTACTCTCATGGCTTAATCACCTCCCAAAGCAAAGACCCCCTACTTCCAAATACCAACAGGTGTACTAAGTTAGGGTTTCAACATATGAAACGGAAGTGGACAAAACATTTGGTCTATAGCAGTCCCCTATTCTCATTGACTTTGTCACTTGGCTAGTCACCACCATCTGTGAGGAAGACTGGGGAAATGCTTGGCAAAAGGGATTTGGATAAGCATGCTCTGTTTACACTGGGGTTGCTGAGGAGCTGGGTGCTAGAATCTCTGCGCACCGCTCCCGCAGCATCAGAGCTCTGCTGACAGGGAACAAGGGCGGTTGGGAGGGGAGGAGGGGCTGTTTGGCGGGCAGCAAGCAGGGCGGTCACGTGTGTCATATGTTGGTAAGTGTGAAGTTCCATGGTGAAGGTGGTGAGAGAGGAGGTTGGTTGTATGAGAATATGAACAGAAAGTTTATAGAGTCTGGGGCTTTACACTAAGCTCAGTCCATGCAAGAGTTCTGAACCTGAGTTTGGTTCATGTTTTAGAACTAGCACTCTGTCAGCAGCCAGCACTACCTAGGGGGGCAGAGACCCCCCCAAGGGTGGTCGTGGCATTGTCACTTTCCGTGCACAAGCCCCTGAAGGTAGGGACCACCTCTTATTTATGTCACTGTCCTCAGTGGCTTCCACCAGGCTGCTCCTACAGAAAGGGAGGACGGCCGAATAAGTGAATGACCGAGTGACTGAGTGAGTGAGAGTCACAGCCTCTCCTTGCATCTTTCCCTCCTCTGTATCATGGGATCAGTAAGGTGGTCCTTGTCTTACAGGGCTGTGAGAATCAGATGAGCTGATGGCAGCCATGGTGCTTAATACATGGGAAGGCTGTGGGCAGAGAGGAGGAGGCAGATAGAGTACATGAGTTGCCTTGAAACCCCGCGATACCAAGCACAAGTGCCCCCCTGCTGGCACCACTCACTGCCTGACCACATGGAACTGCCTGGAGGTGCCTGTTTGGCCATCCAGGACTTTCAGAAAAGGAGGCAAGGAAACACCTGGAGCGGCCCAGTGGGTCCTGCCAGAGACAGCAATGGGAGAGTGATGAGGATAAACAGCTGCCTGTCTCTGGTAACGCAATTAGGAGATAAAATATTAAATGCTTTACGATGGGGCATATATCTCCCACATAACGAGCTGCCTCTTGCAAAAGCAAGCATTGTCCAGGCGGGAGGCAGGCAGGCCCGTGTCTCAGAGCCAGCAGCCTCTGAGAAGGGCAACAAATTCACATTTCATCACCATTTGGGAAGCTCCTCTTCCTTCATCATCACGATCACTGCAGTTCCTATTTACTGAGTTACTACTATGTGCCCGGAGCACTCTCAGAGACTAGCTCATAGCCTGGACTACCTTTTTTTTTTTTCCCCCAAGAGAAAAATGTAGAGTAAGGGAGCTATGCAGAAACCAAGACTCAAAGATGTTAAGTAACTTACCCAGAGTCAACCACCTTGAAAGAGTCAAAGCTCCTGGGGGCAGCTGGTGTCCAGTGCAGGAAGCCAGCACAAAAGATGGAGGTGGAGTGACCCAGTAAGCGGGGAGGGTGAGATTTGGCTTGTCCTGTGATGTCCCGCAGCACGATGTCACGCAGTCCCTGCGTGGCCCTGATTTCCCAGGTGATGGGATAGCTGGACGTGAGGCTGATCTAGTTGTGAAACACTCAGACTTCCAGGCGGTCTGTGTCTCAGGGAGAGGTCTGTCTCACCACCTCTTGACTTTGATGGTGAATGACTGATTACTCTAATGGGTTTTTTGAATCGACACAGATTTGTGATAAGAGCAGTGGAATTTCAGGCATCAGCAGAGTCAGGGCACCTCACAGCACTTCTGAAAGCACGCTTAGGCAGCCAAAGACTGCTGGGCACACGTTTCCAGAGCCCTGCCTGTGTCAAAACCAGAATCACTGCCAATTCTCGCGGGAGGGTTAGGAGGAAGATCATGCAGCCCTCACATGAGATGAGAGGTTGTTTGCCAAAGCCCGTTTGCATTCATCACCCCATTTTCTTCTCACAAGAACATTGTGAGAGAAATGCAATTTCAGCCCATTTTATAGATGTGGAAAGTGAGGCTGAAGGCTTTTAAAATAACATGTCTGGTCCAAGAGACAGGACCCATATTTGTGGAGCACTTGCAATGCTCTAAGCATCGGCTGTAACAGACAGGGATGCGCGTGTGCAAAAGGCCTGAGACTCGGAAGACCTGCCATGTTCCTGGAGCTGAGAGGCAGCCAGTGTGTCTGTGGGAAGGTGAGTAAGGGACTTGCAAGAGTCCCAGTGATAAGCCACGCCTTCTGATATGTCTCTGATTTCAGTCTAGAGCTCTTGAGCGGTGCCCCCTGCTGCAAGGAAGCCCCCTACCCCGCCTGCCCCCCTCACCAGTCAGGATTCCCTCCAGGGTGCTGAGAGCCCCGCCACTGTGACTGGCCCCCTGCTGCCTGCCCGGTGTGGTCCCTTCACCTCTCTAGGACCACCCTCTTCCTTAGGTCTGCCTCCATCTCTCCGTGGCTGCATTCCTAGAAGCCAGGGAGTCGGGGCCAGGGGGCCAGCAGAGGGAGGGCTGTGCAGGTTTCCACGAGCGCTACATCTGGAGAAAGAGACCGGAATGTTTGTGTCTGAAATTTAGCTAATATCCCAGGAATTTCTCCTGGCGTTTCGGAGGGTTCCTAGGGGGACTGCAAAGCTGGGATGTCTGGGTTCTGGGGGCGGGCTGGCCTCGCTCAAAGCCTCTTTGTCTGCATGGCTCTGCCTGTGTCTATCTGGCTCTGCATCTGTGTGTCTTTGTGTGTGTGTCTGAGTATCTCCTTGTGTGCGTATCTTTCTGCTGAGAGTGGGAATGAGCATCTGTGAACATGCCAGTGTGTGTCTGGGTGTGGATGTGTGTGCGTGAGTGTGCGCCTGTGTGTGCGTGATGTATCTGCGTGTGTGAGTCTCTGTAAGGATCAGTGTGTGTGCGCATGTGAATCTGAGCATCTTTCTTTGTCTGCGTCACGGTGTGACTGGAGTCTGTGTCTCTCCATTTCTTGGTGTGTCGGTGAGTCACCGAGTGCCTGCCTATGTACCTGCCCCTCTGGCTTTGCTTTTGCAAAAAGATGACTCTCGGGGACTCTGGACTTCTGCTCTTGTCTCCTTCTTACTACTTCAGGCTGGGGCTGGCCCTCACCCTCCCTGTGAGTACGTAGTCCCTACAGTAGGGAGAGAGGAGAAAGACTAAGGAAGCGGCAGGAGTGGGTGGGAAGGAGACAGGGGAACAGGCTCCTCTGTGAGTCTGCGTGCGTCTGAATGAGTCTGTGTGTGCGTGCATGCATGCGTGTGTGTGTGAGTGTGTGTGGCTGTCTGGCAAGGAATGAGTCCTCGCAGGCCAAGCCTTGCCTTCAGCCCTGCCATGAAGAGGCAGTGCCCTGAAGCTATGCTTGGGTTCTCTGGGCTCTGCAGCCTGGGTTGTGGCCCTCGCTCCTGTCCTGGCCTCTGCCCCTAGTTGGTCACAGGCATTTCAGAATACATCCTCCAGCGGAGTCGGCCTCTCCCCTCTGCCTCCGACTGGACCTTTGCTCTCCCCCGTAGCCCACTGCTCTCCGTGGCCCCTATCCTCCAGTCCTCTACACCCACATTTCACTCCCTGGAGGATCTCACAGCTTCCTGCTCAACGACAATCCAGGCAACTCCCTGAAGGTCAGACTTCAAGGACCTAAACTTGCCACTTCTGCCAAGAAGTCTCCCTGGACTCCCCAGCCCAGGGAGAAGCCTCCTTGTCCTGACCCCCTTGCAATTTGCCTGCAAGCCTCTGTCGCTGTCATTCCTGGGGCTGGAGTTGTCCACTTACTGACTCCTCTCTCCCTGTAGACAGGAAGTAACAGGGCATTATTCAACTCCGGTCTCCCACCACTGGGTCCACTGCTTGGAACTCAGTATTCTCCACCATACCTGCCCCTGGACAAATGGATCACTCCCAGGGCTTTCTAGGAAGATAAAGAAGCTGGAGGACTTGATTTCCCATGATTCCCTGACAGCCACTATATTTGCTATCTCCTTTAATGTATCACCGCCCACCCTCCCCCAAACACAGCATTCCACTGCTCACTTCCAAATTCCCACATGACTCTGCACCGATGTTCAGCATCCTTAAAGCCCACATGCAGGCCACCTCCCTACACCATTGCTGACCACCTGGGCTGCTGGCCTCACCACCCCCTGGGCCTCCACTGAACAGTGAGGCACCCCTCAGGGCCCTCAGACTCCATCAGGGGTCCCACATCGTCTCGAACACATGGGTAGTCTCTTTATCTCACATTTTAAATTTTTTGTGGAGTGCAACTAGTCTTCTAGGGCTGGGCTAACAAATGACCACAAATTGGGTGGCTTGGGCAGGAACGTATCCTCACATATTTCTGAAAGCAAAAAGTGCAAAGCCAAGTTATCGGCAGGGCCTGAATCCTTTCAGAAGCTCCACGGAGAATCCTTCCTTGCCTTCTCCAGCTTCTGGTGGTCGCTCACGATCCTTGACGTTGCTTGGCTTGTAGAGACACATTACCCCGATCTCCGCATTCACCTTCACGGGGCTTTCTCCCTGTGTCTCTCTGTGTCCCAGATCTCTAGCTCCTTATAAGCACACCAGTCAGTGGATTTAGGGCCCACCCTAAGATGATCTCATCTCAAGATTCTTAACTTAATTACCTCTGCAAAGGCCCTAGTTCCAAATAAGGGAATCCTCCACATTCACAGGTACTGGGGATTAGGACTTGGGCACATCTTTTGGAGGAGACACAATGCAACTCACTTCATGGACTTATCAGGCTAGAAATTCAAAAATAGCTGTTTGGCCTGAACAGCTGATGATAACAAGTAACAGAGACCTTAAGACTGTCTGGGTTAGAGGTCACCTAACACACCTGGCCAGGAGTGCCCCACAGGGTCTCCCTGCTGGCTGAAATCCCCGCAGGGACCAGAACATCACCTATGGGGCCTGACAGCTGGGCAGGGAACCTGAGTGGTGCAGTTGTCAGGGACCATGGGCAGGAAGGATGACCTTGCACTCAAGACTCCTCCCACTTTCCTAAATACACAAGGCTCTTGTACTTTTGGACAGCAAAGAGTGGATCCTAGCAAGTTGAAGAAGAATAGCTCAGGAAGCAAAATGGAACAAGCCCTTCCAGGTCTTCCGAATCAGGGCCCTCCCCAGGACGTGAGCAGGAATGGCATGATGGCAGAGCCTTGCTTACAGGTCTCTGTGCTAATCCATGCTTACAGAACAGCCCTGAGGGAGGCTCCCTGGGCATCACCTGTGTGGTGGAATCACCCGTGCTGGCCCTACTTGTCTCAAGGTCACTCTGAGACCCACATAACCTGTGGATCTGAGCCACCGCGTGCCTGTGAAGGCCAGGGCTGTGCTCATGGTAAAGGAAATTACAACATCTGGGGCCCAGCAGGAACACTAGCAGGCTGCCTGCTTTATATGAGTTCCTTCACCCTGGGAGAGCTGAAAGGCAAGAAAACAGGCAGGCTCATGGCATTACTGTGCACCTACTACGTGCCAGGCATTCTGCGAGGCCACGCCTGCAGGGTCCTGTTTGACTGCCAAGTGTTGTGCTTGGCCCAGAGCTTAGAAAGCCCTTGTTTTTTGTTCTGTTTTTGGTTTTCTTCTCTTTTGGCCGTGAGGCATGTGGAATCTTAGCTCCCCAACCAGGGACTGAACCCACACCCACGGCATTGGAAGGTGAAGTCTTAACCCCTGGACAGCTGGGGAGTCCCAGGAAACCTATCTCATGTTTTTTCTCAAGAGGAAAGTGGAGGATAAAAACTGACCAAGCTCACGTCGCCAGAAGGCTGTTGAGTGTCTACAAAGAAGTCACCAAAAAGTGGTTTGAAGTGAGAGCCAGGGGGGTGAAAGGGCAGGTTTAGAAGCTCAAGTTCATTATAAGACCTGGGTAGAAGTCCTGCAGTCAAAATAAATAAATAAGCCACTGATTTCCCTGGAGGGGACTCAAGCCACCTTACATTATTTCCTTGGCTCAGGAGCCAAAACAGCTGTATTTTATCATTCCTCAGAAATCCATAAAAGGGTTGGAAAATGCTGGTGCTTGTGGGGAAAATGGATGAGCATTTAAATTTAATTGTGGGCCCCCGCTGCTCTGTGATGGGGCCTTGAGATATCACCTACAGGGCCTTGGAGTTACCAGCAGAGCTGTGGAGAGAAGTTTTGCGTCCAGGACTCCAGTGTACAGGAGTGATTCCTTCCCAGCCTCTGGCTCCAGGCCCAGCCTGACCATACCCTCCTCTGGCCTCCTGCAGCTTCTCTCCCTGCCCTCCCCAACACCCAGCTTGATATGCTGAGTCTGTGTGCCTGGCCTTCTGCCCCAGCCAGGAAGCTCCCAGCAGCTTGCTGGGTTCTCTCAGCCACCCTGGCCTGCCCACTGCGGCTCCTGTAGGAGCTGTCCCTTCTGTCCCAGCAGGGGCCTTGCTGGCTATTCCCAGCTCATCCTTCTTGGCCCGAACAACCAGGCTGAGCGTCAAGTTTCAAGGCTGGGCTTTGGCCTCTGGTGCTGAGAGTGAATCGCAGACTGCCCGAGCTGTTTTGTATGCAAGAGACTCAGGAGCTCACGAGAGCTCCATTGTTCTACAATCTCTGTGAACGTGTGAATCACCTGGTGCCCCAGAAAAGCACAGATCCTGATCCAGCAGCCTGAGAACCAGGCCCCCCATGCTGACATTTGGCAGACCCCACCTTGAGTCACAAGGCTCTTGGTCATAGATTAGTTAAACTGAGGCCCAGAAAGGAGTGAAGAGCTGCCTGAGGTCGCACCATGAAAGAGAATGGGCTGAGATGGATTCCCACTGTTCTGCCCGCAGTTGCAGGGTACACACACTCCAGTGCCTCAGGGATTGAACAAGCAGATCCCTGAGTCTGCCTGCCTAGTACACTGTGTGTGGCAGGGACCCAGCCTTCATGCTCCCGAATGCTGGGGCCAGAACGGGTCACTTCCAGTCCCAGCCCCAGCCTCAGCCAGGAGAGGGGCCCGAAGGACCAGATGTGCTCTCTGAAAGGCAGTGTGGAGTTATGATTTGGCAAACTTGGACACTAAGGCCAGTTTCAGGCACTCTTGGCTGTAACCTCACCCAGCCTCACTTTCCTTTTGTGTAAAGTGGAAATATTAATGGCATGGACCCCACAGATATGTTGTGCTCATGGAATGAGAAGCAGGGGGCATTCCTTCATCCACGGCAGTGGCTTAGCCTCTCCTGCCTGCTCCTCCTGATTGCTGCTTTACATACTTTGCCCACTACCATGGGCTCTTAAGTCCTGCCGACACTGCCTATGGTCCATTTGATGCTAAGAGCTCTTTACCCGGGCTGAGTCTCCTCTCCTCCCTTTTCCTGATTTCCTGCTTTGTGTTTTACTCAAGCTCTGACTTTTCCTGGAGAGGCCTGGCTCCAGAGCAGCAGCTTCTCAACAGACCATGTAAGGATGAAAGCTCAAAGCCAAGCTTCACCAGACTGGAAGTGACTGCCTGGGGCACTGTGGCCTGAGAGCAGTGCTGAGACTGTCCACATGCTAGGGTATCCGGGGGTGGGGCTGGGGAGGGGGGAGTGCTGTGATCAATTAGTGATGTCTGCTGTGGGCTCTGAAGTGGAGAGTGATGGCACGTGCCACTTACCATCTTTTGTAGAGCAAACATGTCTTCCAGGCAGGTCTTCTGATAGCTCATCATAATCCATGGCCTTACTCCATGATCCTCAAAGCCACTCTGTGGGGTCAGTAGTAGTACCATCACGTGATAGATGAGAGAACCAAGGAGGTGACGTGCTTTGCCCCAAGTGCCCAGCAAGCCCCAAAGCCAGAACTAGGGCCTAGTTTTCCCTGAGCCCCCTTCCCATGCTTTGCCTTCTGACCTCATTCTCCCCATTCTAGACTGGTCAAGATACGGGGTCAAGGGGATATCCCTCGTCAGCCCCAGACTTGGGTTCTGACTCTCTAAGCCTGTCTACACATATCTCAGAGTGAAAGTAGGCTTTGAGATCTCCAGACCAGACTGTGTCTCCCTGGGAAGGGCCTCCCCATTTCCAGGCCTCAGGCCTCAGTCTCCCCATTTATATAGCGTGGGGAACAGTGACTCCTAGAGAATGCATGGCCATGGAGAATGAGCATAAAGGGCTGGCTTCCCAGGAAAGAGCTCACAGCTCTCCCCTCCCTGCTTGTCTTCCCTTCCTGTCTCCAGCAGACCTGACCCCTGCCAGCTCTCACAGAAGGGCCTCTGACCCCTCTCCAGCCTTCCCCATAGCTGTGGCTTATTTACAGGCCTGTAAACAGCCCCAGGAGCAGTGTCTCGGTGGCCTGCAGAAGGGGAGGCGAGCAGGAACCTCCCACAGGCCCACCCCCACCACCTTGGGATGCTGCCAAGGCCGCCACCAGCAGGAAAACATTTCTGCCCCTCAGGCCACCCAGCGAGGCCAGGCTGGGCCCCGGCTGCTGTTGCGGCCCAGGATCTGGGGTCAGCGCCCTCTCCTGCGTGCCCAGTGACTCAAACCGCAGCTCCTGCCTGGTAAGCCACAGCGGCTGGTGGCACCTGCCCTGCTCCCCATCACCTGGCGGGAGAGAGCGGGATGAGATAACGTCTGGACTCGGATCCGGCCGTGGTGAAAGAAAAGCTCTTTGCACATGTGGCTGAGCCTGCACTTATTTATTTATTTTTGTTTGCGGCTCTCGGCCCAGCTCAGCAAACCGGGTCATGGCAGGGAGTAGCTCAAGTGTCTCCTGCAGCCTGACTTCCCAGGAAAAGCCTCCCCCCCCACCCCGCCCGGGTTACAGTTCTGGGACTTCCCAGCAAAGAACAACACTGGGATCAAATGCTTGTGAGGCCAGAGAATGTCTTTGGAGCACGAAAGGCAATAAACCACCCAAGAACACTGGGAGATTTGGGGAGGTGGGGGAGGCGGGGTAAGGGGGGAGCGCATCCTAGGAACAAGTTTGAGATGACAAGAGGTAAAATAGACCATTAATTTAGCACCTATTGTGTTCTAGGTACTCTGCAAGAGATTTCGTTTCAGCTCCTTTATCCTTCAAATGATCAAATTTAAACTTAAGGTGATTGCATTCTCAAATCCATCTGAGAGTTTTTAAATATCATCAGTGGTTCTGAGGAATGGTTCTGAGGGGTGGGTATATTTTTAAAGCCCTGCAGAACCTTCTAATGTGCAACCCGGGGTGAGAACCATGACCTAAGGCAGTGCTTCTCAAACTTCAGCCTTCGTGCAAATGAATTGCATGGATCTTATTGAAACATAGATCCAGTTCCACAGGGCTGGGGCAGAGCTGAGTGTCTGTATTTCTCTGCAGCTCCAGAGGATGCGTGAGTCGCTGGTCTTTGGGCCACACTTTGAGTAGCAAGTGTGCAGCCTGACAAGAGCACAGCAGGACTCCCCTGGTTCACTGCTGGAGCCCAGGCACCACGAACAGCACTGGGACAAAGTAGACCAATAAATAACGGGCAGAGGCAGAAAGGGATGAGCAGCTCTTGAATGCAGGTGTTGCCTGGTTGCCATTTGTGCACAAGAAAGTTGAGGTCGACGCAAAGCCATAAGGAAAACAGGCTTGGGGAGGGGCTGGCCTACATGTGAGGTTGGTAGCGGAGTGACCATGGGTTCCAGAGTTCAAGGATAACAGTGGGGAAGGAAGGCCTCGGGTCAATTGGGATTTGACAGCCCGATTCCAAATCCTGCCTCCAGCACCCACTAGGCAAGTGGACCCAAGAGATGAGGCTGCAAACCAACCAGTGCACAAGTGGGTGATGTCTCGCTCACTCCTTTGTTCATCTGAAGGGACAGAGCAACCGTATTCGTAATCCGTAAGGGTTACTTGGAGGATTAAATGAGATGATTCACAGACTGGACATTAGATGGTATTGAAAATGGTGGTTTACTTTTTTAGGTATAATAATGTTTTTGCTTTCTGTTTTAAACTTGTGTACCTGGTATCAATACATACTGAGGTATTTAGAAGTGAAATGATACAATGTCTAGGATTTGCTTTAGATATTTTAGCAGAGAGGGAGAAGACAGAAAAGGAGGAGGAGGAAAAGGTAACAGAAGAGATGGATAAAAAAAGAAAGACAAATGTCAGTCATCACTGAAGCTGGGTGATGGCCCCAGGGTGTTCACGACTGTCCTGTCTGTCTTTGTCCACCCTCGAATATTTCCACAATCAAAGGTTCACAATAATAAATTAGAAAGTGAAGAAGTAGGTAACTTGCTTGGCTTGGCTCCTGGTTCATAGTAAGTGCACAGGAAACGTCAGCTCCTTTTCCTTCAAGATAGGCCAGGCTCTGGCCATGAAGGAGGTGCTCAGCGGCCACCAGGCATGTCCCCCAACCCGGAGTGATGTGCCCAGGGTCCCACTATCGACAGGAGCAAGGTAGAGATTTGACACCATGCCTCCGAGAGTTCAGCCCACAGGACCACACAGCTGGAAAAGCAGGGTCAGCTTGCCTTCTGGAACAATCGGCAGTAGAGACAGAGCTAAAAATAATAACCACTTCTAGGGACTGACTTTACCAGGCCTCTTACATTTGTTACATTATTTAATTCCCCCAAAATCCTTCGAGGCAGAGGTCATCCCTCCCACTTCCCATGAGCAAATGAGTAAATGAAGACTCAGGTTGGTGGGGTGCCTGGGCTGCTGTTGCTGGACATACCCTGTCCACAGGGGGCAGCTGCTCTCTTCACCCACCCCTTCCTCTGCATTGTTTAATGTGTGGCCTGGTTTGGTCAGGGCTCAAACGCTGGTCTCAGCTCCTGGGAGTGTGTCCTGCCTGCCCAGCTCTGGGCCACCCCAGGTACCTGCAAATTCCAGGTAGACATGCAGTCCAGGGCTCTTGCCTGCTCTCCGAGCCCCAGCAAGGTTGCTTAAGCACTCCAACGGGACAAACCATTGCCCCCCGCCCTCCCTGTCTGAACCCAGTGGGGTGGGATTTGCGTCCTGGGCCTGGCTGTTACAGGGATACGGCCGCCGGCTCCCCTGGGCAGCACACCAAGCCCTGCTGTGAACCCCACCATGAATGGCAGCCATTCTTCACCCCAACTCCAGGTCACCACCACCCCGCAGCCTTCCCCAGGCCTGTAAACACCAAGCCACACACACAGCAGGGCCCCAGCAGCCAATAAATCTTGGCCCCAGGTTCTCTTAAAGAGACAGAGCTGGGACAGACAGCAACCAGACCCCAGGTAGCTGTAGCCAGCTCCACTCTGCCTCTCCACCGCCCACCCCAAATCACGAGAGACACATTAACAGCACTCTCCCGGTACGCTTTTTGCTCTTGCTTCTGACATCTAACTTTTCTCTCTCTCTTTTATTTTCCCCCTCTGCTGCTCACCCTGGGGATAGGATAACGGGAGACCTGCTGGTGGGAATGCGTACGTGATTCATCTTTTGGAAGCTGAGCCCCTGGGCTCATGGCGGGAGCCGGGTGGAGAGGCAGAGGTCTCTGGGCTTTGCACCCAGGGAAGCCTCAGGAAAGCCAGAAGGACAGTTGGGGTCAGGTGGGAAGCCAGCCCAGCCCAGATGCATGTTCTATAGAAGGAGCGTCTGTCTTGATTAGGCGTATTGGCTGCTAGGAGGACTCTGAGGCCCGCATGGTGGGAGAGGAGAGCCAGCTGTGGCTTTGGGGATGACATCCTTTCATTCCACCCCAGAGAAGAGCCAGGTCACTCACAGGCGTGGGATTGGGAGATCTATGGCAGAGCCAGGGCTAGACCCTTCTCTGTTAGAGGTGTTTTGGTTTGTTTCTCTTTGGGTATGAATGTACCTTCATGAGGGGAGTCTTGACAATTGCATTCTCCTAGAAATTGTGGGTCCAGTTATCTCTGGAATTAAATTTGCATGTGTTTACAAACCCATCAGACAAACGTCTTTCTCAGATCCCAGCACTAAATGGCACCCCTGTAGTCTGCCTCCTGGCAACCGCCAGGCACTGTTAAATGTCAGGTGCTGGAAGAGACATCTCTCCTGCCCTAAGGAAGCACACAGTTTGGGCACAAGTTGAAGACTCTCCTCCCTGTCCCACCCCAGCACCCTCTGAGCATCTGTACCAGGCACCCCAGATAGACTTTCACTGTTACCACGATCACAATCAGAAGACAGAAGGGTCGGGAGGGCACGGAGGGCTTCCCTTCCCAATAGAAGGGATGTAGGCCAGGTGGGAGGATGAGATCAATTGAATTCCAAGAATCAGAGCTGGAGGGCGAAGCAGGCTGGGCAGACATGCTCCTGAGCAACACCGCAGCAGGAAAGAACCAGACACGTGCGTTCTGGGGAATGTGAGTGAGAAGATAGGGCCAAAAAGGGAAGAAGTGACAAGTGAGATCGCGGGGCCCCAGACCATTTTCCCGCCTTTGAAACCATCAAGGAACATTGCCCTCTGCAACTCCCCCTGAATCCCAAACTCTTTTCACAGATGAGCAAGCTGAGGCCACGGTTGGAGAAGGTAACTCCCCAAGGTCACCCGGCTAATTGGGGTCAATCCGGATCAGAAGAGGGGCCTCTGAAACTTGCCCTGGTTGTGTGATTTTTATTATTCCCAAGTATGTGGAAATGGGGTGTTTGCTGGTGTTTTGAAGAAATGATTAACTTCTGACCTCCTGGCCTTGATTACCTGGTTGCCAGAGTGCTAATTAGCCACTTGGCTGGTCACCTGGACCAAAACAGGGCTTGGGAAAGGGCCACAGCCCTCTGCCCCAGCCAGACCAGCTGCACTGGCTGTCCTCTGCAGCCTGGCACCACAGGATATTCAAACTGGGAAGACTAAGGGAAATTACATTCCCTGCTTAGGAAGAACATTCAGGCCCAGAGAGGGAAAGGGACCAACCTGAAGTCACACAGCTGAGGGAGACAGGTGCAGATGAACCCAGACAAGGACACACATAGCATGTTCTTGAGAACAGAAGAAACGATCTGTCCACCAAGCAGCCTCAGGGCTGGCTTTGTCCAGCCTGGCCCCAGCCTGGTGTGGCAGCGAGGGGCTGGCAGACACAGGATGCATTGAGGACTCATCATCCCAGGCTCGGGCAGTGGATTTTAGGCCTGATCTTCTTCATTCCTCATTCTAGCCTTGTGAGGCAGGCATCGTGCCCATATTATAAATGGAGAAACAGACTCAAAATTATAAAGAAGGATCACGCATTTTAAAAATGGCACAGGCTGGGTTCCAACATGGTCCATCTCAGGAGTTTGTGTTTCCTCTCCTTCTCCCTCTCCAGGTAGTCCCTGCCCCTGGGGGTCAATGTTCTAGCAAGAGTGCCCTCAAACCTAAGGACAGGCAAAGCCTTCTCCTCCCCCAACGCTGTGCACACCTTAAGATGAGGGTGTGGAGGATCAGGAAGCCCGAGGCCTGGGCTGTCAGGTACGCCGAATGGTGGGGTGGGGGTTGGGGGAGGCTCTTTGAGGATTTGGAGAGGCCATCATCAGACAAGCAGCGGAACGTCACATGCTTCTTGTCAGTGGTGAGGATGGAGGCTATTTCCAGACTAGATATGGGAATTGGCATCAATCATGGCAACGATGGCAGTGACAATAATCACAGCTCTCATTTACTGAGATCAGATCTGGGACTGGGCACAGACCCTGTCCATGCAGGTGGCTTCTAATTTCCGTTCCAGTGTCGGAGAGAAGTGCTGCATGACCCCTTAATAGGTGGGGACCCTGAGCCACCATGAGGGCAAGTGGCACGTCAGGTTCTCAGAGCCCACTGTGGGACCAGCCCTGAAGCCTGGATGCCAGGCACCAGCAGACACTCGTGCCCAGCATGTGGGTCTGATGCCTGCCGTGAGGTTGCTCACTAAGCATATCAGTAACATCCCTGCTGCCCACCCTGCTGCTGGGCCCCCTGAGACCCATGGGCCACGTTCTTAAGGCTTTTGAATGGCCTTCAGGGGGCCTGCCCCTCTGCCCACCCAAGGCCACCACAAGGATATGGGGCCTGTGGTCCTACAAGCTCTCAAGCATGTGGGCCCTGTAGTGGCGAGGGTGGGGGAAGGAAAGCGGAATTGGGTGGCAAGGGTGGGACAGGCTTACTCCTGCCTCCACCACTTGCCCTGCCCCGACAGAGGGGAAGGAGGTCCCTTTTTAGCTCCACTTTCTAAAAGTCTGTGTTTTACAAACTGTGGACAGGAAGACATCCTATGGAGCCCAGAGGCCACTGGGCTCGGGAGGTGAGCAAAATGCTGGCAAGAAAGTCAGCCTTGAGAGCAAGTCAGGAGTGGCTGCCTAAAGATCTTTGGGTTCTTACATAAAAAGAAGGGGTCCCAAGACTTTCTCTTCCTTATCCCATTCCCTTTATACCTGCTCTTAGGATGAGATGGAAGCATCTGGAAGGGAGAAGAAAAAAAATGTCCTGTGACACGTAGGAGACCCATGCCCAGGAAGTTTTCAGTTATGACAACAGGAACACCCCTGCCTCCATCCAGGGCCTTGCCAACCCTGACAGCCTCTCCTGAATCTGCCCAGGGGACCCAAGCACCCTCAAGTCCCCCGCTTCCCAATCCTGCAGGCTCCCTGGGCTCACCCTCACCTTTTACCACCAAGACTGTTATTGGCCGAT
Source organism: Capra hircus (assembly GCF_001704415.2). Taxonomy (NCBI): domain Eukaryota; kingdom Metazoa; phylum Chordata; class Mammalia; order Artiodactyla; family Bovidae; genus Capra; species Capra hircus. Next base: position 11,231,848 of record NC_030835.1, on the reverse strand, counting down.
TCATTTTCATTAGGTCAACTTATTTTTAAGCTTCCACAAGTGCATTTTAAAAGACCGTTTCATATCACTCTCATAAAAAGGGAAATGGGTATTTTTCTAAAACATTAAAATAGCTCTCTGTTAAAAGGGCTGAAACCATTTCCTGTGTACCAGCCCAGATCGCCTGGTTCACCATGGGGTGCTGCTCCGGCTCGTCCCTCCCCTGTTCACCCAACCCTCCATCGTGTTCGCTGCCTCGTGGCTCCGACACCCTCTCAGGGGGCTACTGCTCACACAGCTTGAGGCCCCTTTCAGACCTGTCAGTCCTGGCCCAGAGACTCCCGTGTCCTCTGCCCCACTGCTCCTCCTCAGGAACGTCTTCAGCACCAGCCAAGTTCGACTGTGGAAGGCACGCTCTTGTGACATGTGGAGCCACAGCCTGTGAGGGGTAGGAGGGGGCCCCTGACCACGTACTGCCCCTGGCTCCCCACAGAGCTGCACTCTGTCACTGGGACGCATTCAGGGGTTCATCCTCCACAAACTCTCTCAAGAGCCCTATTTCACCTGACTGAAATGTGTTCTCCCTAAAGCAACTCAAACACTAGCTCCGGAGTTCTCCCCACTAAATAGATTCCTCCACGATAGATTTTGGCAAGCTTTTATGATCTGTTTGGGAAACAAAATTCCCCGAGTGGCTCGTCCCTTCTTTGCCTCTCTCTTTGCCTTCACTCTGGTCAAGGAGGGTCCCGGTCCTGCTTTCCTGAAGCTCCACCACCTGTTGCAAGCCATGCTGCCAGTCCCACGGTGCTTGGCAGGGAACGTCTGGTGAGTTGCTGGAATACACGAGGATTCCCTTGGGTGAGCCACCTATGCCCATGTTCTTCCTCCTCCCAAGGGACCAACAGCACTGGTCAGATGACTGGGGAGAGTGGCCTTGCCTTAACTGAGCAGCTACGACATTCTGGGCTTTGGGCGGGGACTTTTCACATTGTTCCACAGCAACTGAATCAGGTAGGCTTTCAAACTGTGCTCAGATCTCTCCCCCTCCCCCCTCCCACCACCGCACCCCCCTGGTCCAGGCCATCCTTATTGCTCCCCCAGAATCTGGCAGCATCCCCGCTGAGGTGTTTCCCTAACTCCACCCTCCCACACCTGCTGCCCCACCAATTCCTGGTCTACCCAAATGGCATCTTAATGGCCCCTTCTTTGGACATCTTATCAGAAATGGTACCCCACCCCAAGCATTTCCTACTCCTCTGCCCAAATAAATTTTTTTTCTGAGTATTCAGGTCATCTGAATTAATACATAACAAAGTATACATTGATGCTGTGAGGGATTGGGGGCAGGAGGAGAAGGGGACAACAGGATGAGATGGCTGGATGGCATCACTGACTTGATGGACGTGAGTCTGGGTGAACTCCAGGAGTTGGTGATGGACAGGGAGGCCTGGCGTGCTGCGATTCATGGGATCGCACAGAGTCGGACACGACTGAGCAACTGAACTGAACTGAACTGAAAGTATACACTAACTAATATATTAATGTGTATATTAACTGTCTTTCCCTCCCACCCCCTTCCAGTCTGCCCCTCGCTATCAAACTACCAGCTTCCCAAGGTCAGGGACTATTGTCTGTTTTGTTCTCTGGAGTATTCCTTGCACACAGCGACTGACTGATTCCTGGGACACGGGGACTGCACTACTGTTTCATTGAGCAATCTGATTCTCAGAGAAGTTAAGAATGCTACCCAAGATCCCACAGCTGGTAAGTCATAAAGCAGTTACTGACACTCTGGCTTATCTGTGCTCCATACCACACTCCCTCTTATACCCGTGACTGTGGTTCTGTCAACCATATTCTGTGTGTTTCAGTCCCTGTGCAAAACAGGAAAAGCAATTGCAGCCAGATTCCCCCAGGACTTCTTGGTCTTCCAGCATCACGGGTTTCCCGGATGAGAGGCCCCTTAGTGGCAGCAACTGACAAGGGCCAATAATTCAGTGCCAGTTGCTGGGAAAGTAAGACTTTTTTTTTATTTTGCTCGTTTTGCAAGAAAAGAAAAATGCCATTTGGCCTCAGAAAGATGTTCTTGCTGCCAAACACATGATTTTTGCACATGGTGAGGATGTGTGATTTTTACATATGTATTTTTTTTTCCTTTTTTCTCTTTTAGTAAAAACAGATTCATCTTTGGCAAGAGGGTGAAAGAAAGGGAGTATACGAATATTACTATAGAAAAATCATTACTTTGCTATTACAGAGCCTGAGAGCCAAGAGTCTGGAATCTTCATGGATAAAAGGACATTTTTAAAGAGAGAAGGGGAGGGGAGAGTGTGAGGAGAAAGATCACCAAGGTTTATGAAACAAGACGTAGATTTCGGTGCTGGCTCCCACCTGTCCGTTCTGAAGTAGTCTGGGTCTTCAGGAATACTTGTCCTCGTTGTTCAGTCACCAAGTCGTGTCCTACTCTTCGGGACTTCATGGACTGAGGCACACCAGGCTTCCCTGTCCTTCACCATCTGCCAGAGTTCACCCAAGTTCATGTCCATTGAATCAGTGATGCCATTCAACCATCTCAGCCTCTGCCGCCCTCTTTTTTGCCATCAGTCTTTCTCAGCATCGGGTCTTTTCCATTGAGTCAGCTGTTCCCATCACGTGGCCAAAGTATTGAAGCTTCAGTTTCAGCATAAGTCCTTCCAATGAATATTCAGGGCTGATTTCCCTTAGGATTGACTGGTTTGATCTCTGTGCTGTCCAAGGGACTCTCAAGAGTCTTCCCCAGCACCACAATTTGAAAGCATCAATTTTTTGACGTTCAGCCTTCTTTGTGGTCCAATTCTCACATTCATACATGACTACTGAAATGACCAGAACTTTGACTATAGGCACCTTTGCTGGCAAAGTGATGTCTTTGCTTTTCAATACACCATCTAGGTTGGTCATAGCCTTCCTTCCAACAAGCAAGTATCTTCTAATTTCACGGCTGCAGTCACCATCCACCATGATTTTGAGGTCCAAGAAAAGAAAATATGCCACTGCTTCCACTTTTTCCCCATCTATTTGCCATGAAGTGATGGGATCAGATGCTATTATCTTAGTTTTTTGAATGCTGAGTTTTAAGCCAGTTCTTTCATTCTTTTCTTTCATCCTCATCAAGAGGTTCTTTAGTTCCTCTTCACTTTCTGCCATTAGAGTGGTATCATCTGTATGTCTGAGGTTGTTGATTTTTTCCCAGCAATCTTGATTCCAGCTTGTAACTCATCCAGCCCAGTATTTTGCATGATATGCTTTGCATATAAGTTAAATAAACACGGTGACAATATACAGCATTGTCGTATTCTTTCCCAATTTTGAACAAGTCAGTTGTTCCATGTAAGGTTCTAACTACTGCTTCTTGACCCATATACAGTCTTCTCAGGAGATAGGTAAGATGCTCTGGTGTTCCCATCTCTTTAAGAACTTTCCACAGTTTGTTGCAATCCACACAGTCAAAGGTTTTAGTGTAGTCAATGAAGCAGAAGTAGATGTTTTTCTGGAACTCTCTTGCTTTCTTTAATGATCCAACAAATGTTGGCAACTTGATGTCTAGTTCCTCTGCCTTTTCTAAACCCAGCTTGTATATCTGGAAGTTCTTGATTCAAGTACTGCTGAAGCCTAACTGGAAGGATTTTGAGCATAACCTTACTAGCATGGGAAGTGAATGCAATTGTTCAGTGATTTGAACATTCTTTGGCATTGCCTTTCTTTGGAATTGGGATGAAAACTAACCTTTTCCTGTCCTGTGGCCATTGGTGGGTTTTCCAAATTTGCTGACATATTGAGTGTAGCACTTTAACACAATCAGTTTAAGTATTTTAAATATCTCAGCTGGAATTCATCACTTCTACTAACTTTATTGGTAGTAATACTTCCTAAGGCCCACTTGACTCCACATTCCAGGATGTCTGGTTCTAGATAAATGGCCACACCATAGTAGTTATTCAGGTCATCAGACCTTTTTGTAGAATTCTTCTGTGTACAAAGAATACTTAGATACTGTGTACAATACTGTGTTCAAGAATACTTAGATAATCTGAGACGGCAAAGGAAGGGCAGAAGTGATGCCTTTCCTTTGATCTATGCCCAGGGCAGACATTAGGAAACAATCACAGCATTCTTTCTCATCAGGCAGGGATATAGGCTTAAGACTTTAGGAAACCTCTACCAATTGATGAGAATTGGCAAATAGGACAAAACAAGGTTGCTTTTTTGTACTAATTTACTCCTTCATTTTACATTTTCAAGTGCTTAAGACGCAGAGAGAGGAAGCAAACTGACAGGGGTTACACAGAATGTCCTGCCCCCTCGCAGATTAAGGTGTATTTCACTACACTCCCCATTTCCTGGATATCTCTCAGGTCCCTTCACAGAGGTGAGAAGTTCTGAATACCAAAAAGAGGATTCCGAGAATAAATCTGGAAGCTTAGATTTCCTGCCTCCACCTGCTTTCCGTCAGTATCTATGCAACAGGCAGGTCATCGTTCCCCACAGAATCACATTAGGTCAAAAAGGCTACCAAAAAGAAATGAGTATCTCCATCCTGGCAATGTGATCTTTCATATGCATATAAAGATCACGCTTAAAAGGGAAGAGCTATTAGCTAAGAAAGGTCAGCATTCCCACAGGAAACTGTTACCACCCTAGAAATACTTCTTGTACATTTTTTTCCTCAGTCAAAGAATGAAGTTTTCCATTAGATCAGTATTTCCAAAGTATTTTATGAGAAGATGTTCTAGGCATATTGTTTATGTTATCTTTCACAACATAACATAAAACAAAAACACAAATAAAATAAGATGGAAAAGACTTATGGCCAAATACATCGGAGGAACTAAGCATATAATATATCTCTTATTAAAACACATATTGCATCTTCAGTGATATTAAAGGCTCTGAGAAGTCCTGCAACAAAGCCCTGTAAATTTTTCAAGATACATTTATCTACAGAAATCTGTTTGCATATAGCATTTATTAAAAATCTGTTGGGTCTTCTTTCAAAAATACCAATTTAACTATAGCACACTAGAAGGGAAAGAAGGAAAGAGTCAGATTTTGGAGACCTAAATTTGATTCCTAATCACTTGTCTTTGACATTTCATTCTGAGGAGCTCATACTTACATTTCTAAGTATTAGAAAATCGTCTAGACTTAGTTTATGTTTTTCATTCAGCTAAGTTCAGTCACTAAGTTGTGTCCGACTTTTTGCAACCCCATGGACTGCAGAATGCCAAGGCTTCCCTGTCCATCACCAACTCCAAGAGCCTACTCAAACTCATGTCCATCACATCAGTGATGCCATCCAACCATCTCATCCTCTGTCATCCCCTTCTCCTCCCACTTCAATCTTTCCCAGCATCAGGGTCTTTTCCAATGAGTCGGTTCTTCACATCAGGTGACCAAAGTATTGGGGTTTCAGCTTCAGCATCAGTCCTTCCAATGAATGTAAAGGACTGATTTCCTTTAGGATGGACTAGTTTGATCTCCTTGCAGTCCAAGTGACCCTCAAGAGTCTTCTCCAACACCACAGTTCAAAAGCATCAATTCTTCGGCGCTGAGCTTTCTTTATAGTCCAATTCTCACATCCATACATGACTACTGGAAAAAACATAGCTTTGACTAGATGGACGTTTGTTGACAAAGTAATGTCTCTGCTTTTTAATATGCTGTCTAGGTTGGTCATAGCTTTTCTTCCAGGAGCAAGTGTCTTTTAATTTCATGATTGCAGTCACCATCTGCAGTGATTTTGGAGCTCAAAAAAAATAAAGTCTGTCACTGTTTCCATTGTTTCCCCATTAATTTGCCATGAAGAGATGGGACTGGATGCCATGATATTAGTTCTCTGAATGTTGAGTTTTAAGTCAACTTTTTCACTCTTCTCTTTCACTTTCACCAAGTGGTTCTTTAGTTCATCTTCAGTTTCTGCCATAAAGGTGGTATCATCTGTGTATCTGAGGTTATTGATATTTCTCCTGGCAATCTTGATTCCAGCTTGTGCTTTATCCAGCCCAGGATTTCACATGATTACTCTGCATGTAAGTTAAATAAGCAGGGTGACAATATACAGCCTTGACATACTTCTTTCCTGATTTGGAACCAGTCTGTTGTTCCATGTCCAGTTCTAACTGTTGCTTCTGGACGTTCATACAGATTTCTCAGGAGACAGGTCAGGTGGTCTGGTATTCCCATCTCTTGAAGAATTTTCCACAGTTTATTATGATCCACACAGTCAAAGGCCTTGGCATAGTCAATAAAGCAAAAGTAGATTTTTTCTAGAACTCTCTTGCTTTTGCAATGATACAGCAGATGCTGGCAATTTTATCTTTTGTTCCTCTGCCTTTTTTAAAATCCAGCTTGAACATCTGGAAGTTCACGGTTCACGTACTGTTGAAGCCTGGCTTGGAGAATTTTGAGCATTACTTTGCTAGTGTGTGAGATGAGTGCAATTGTGTGGTAGTTTAAGCACTCTTTGGCATTGCCTTTCCCTGGGGTTGGAATGAAAACTGACCATTTCCAGTCCTGTGGCCACTGCTGAGTTTTCCAAATTTGCTGACATATTGAGTGCAGCACTTTCACAGCATCATCTTTCAGGATTTGAAATAACTCAACTGGAATTCCATCACCTCCAATAGCTTTGTTCATAGTGATGCTTCCTAAGGCCCACTTGACTTCGCCTTCCAGGATGTCTGGCTCTGGATGAGTGATCACACCATCATGATTATCTGGGTCATGAAGATCTTTTTCATACAGTTTTTCTGTGTATCCCTCCCACCTCTTCTTAATATCTTCTGCTTCTATTAGGTCCATACCATTTCTGTCCTTTATTGAGCCCATCTTTGCACGAAATGTTCCTTTGGCATCTCTGATTTTCTTGAAGAGATCTCTAGTCTTTCCCATTCTGTTGTTTTCCTCTATTTCTTTGCATTGATTACTGAGGAAGGCTTTCTTATCTCTCCTTGCTATCCTTTGACACTCTGCATTCAAATGGGTATATCTCTCCTTTTCTCCTTTGCCTTTAGCCTCTCTTCTTTTCTCAGCTATTTTTAAGGCCTCCTCAGACAACCATTTTGCCTTTTTGCATTTTTTTTCCTTGGGGATGGTCTTGATTACTGCCTCCTGTGCAATGTCACAAACCTCTGTCCATAGTTCATCAGGCACTCTGTCTATCAGATCTAATACCTTGAATCTATTTGTCACCTCCACCATATAATCGTAAGGGATTTGATTTAGGTCATACCTGAATGGTCTAGTGGTTTTCCCTACTTTCTTCAATTTAAATCTGAGTTTGGCAATAAGGAGTTCATGATCTGAGCCACAGTCAGCTCCTGGTCTTGTTTTTGCTTATTGTATAGAGCTTCTCCATCTTTGGCTGCAAAGAATATAATCAATCTGATCTCAGTATTTACCATCTGGTGATGTCCACGTGTGGATCACAATAAACTGGAAAATTCTGAAAGAGTTGGGAATACCAGACTACCTGACCTGCCTCTTGAGAAACCTATAAGCAGGTCAGGAAGCAAAAGTTAGAACTGGACATGAAACAACAGACTGGTTCCAAATAGGAAAAGGAGTATGTCAAGGCTGTATATTGTCACCCTGCTTATTTAACTTATATGCAGAGCACATCATGAGAAACGCTGGGCTGGAGGAAGCACAAGCTGGAATCAAGATTGCCAGGAGAAATATCAATAACCTCAGATATGCAGATGACACCACCCTTATGGCAGAAAGTGAAAGGACCTAAAAAGCCTCTTGATGAAAGTGAAAGAGGAGAGTGAAAAAGTTGGCTTAAAGCTCAACATTCAGAAAACTAAGACCATGGCATCTGGTCCCATCCCTTCCTGGCAAATAGATGGGGAAACAGTGGAAACAGTGTCATACTTTATTTTGGGGGGCTCCAAAATCACTGCAGATGGTGATTGCAGCCATGAAATTAAAAGACGCTTACTCCTTGGAAGAAAAGTTATGACCAACCTAGACAGCATATTCAAAAGCAGAGATATTACCTTGCCAACAAAGGTCCATCTAGTCAAGGCTATGGTTTTTCCTGTGGTCATGTATGGATGTGAGAGTTGGACTGTGAAGAAAGCTGAGCGTCAAAGAATTGATGCTTTTGAACAGTGGTATTGGAGAAGACTCTTGAGAGTTCCTTGGACTGCAAGGAGATACAACCAGTCCATCCTAAAGGAGATCAATTTCGTTGTTCATTGGAAGGACTGATGCTGAAGCTGAAACTCCAATACTTTGGCCTCCTCATGCAAAGAGTTGACTCATTAGGAAAAACCCTGATTCTGAGAGGGATTAGGGGCAGGAGGAAAAGGGGACAACAGAGGATGAGATGGTTGGATGGCATCACCAACTTGATGGACATGAGTTTTAGTGATCTCCGGGAGTTGGTGATGGACAGGGAGGCCTGGTGTGCTGTGATTCATGGGGTCGCAAAGAGTTGGACACGACTGAGCGACTGAACTGAACTGATGTCCATGTGTAGAGTCTTCTCTTGTGTTGTTGGAAGAGGTTTTACTATGACCAGTGCATTCTCTTGGCAAAACTCTGTTAGCCTTTGACCTGCTTCATTTTGTACTCCAAGGCCAAATTTGCCTGTTACTCCAGGTATTTCTTGACTTCCTGCTTTTGCATTCCAGTCCCCTATAATGAAGAGGACATCTTTTGGGGGTGTTAGTTCTAGAAGGTCTTGTAGGTCTTCATAGGATCGTTCAGCTTATTCAGCATTACTGGTCAGGGCATCTACTTGGATTACTGTGGTATTGAATGGTTTGCCTTGGAGACAACAGAGATCATTCTGTTGTGTTTGAGACTGCACACAAGTACTGCATTTTGGACTCTTTTGTTGACTATGATGGCTACTCCATTTCTTCCAAGGGATTCTTGCCCATAGTAGTAGATATAATGGTCATCTGAATTAAATTCACCCATTCCAGTCCATTTTAGTTCACTGATTCCTAAAATGTCAATGTTCACTCTTGCCATCTCCTGTGTGATGACTTCCAATTTGACTTAATTCATGGACCTAACATTCCAGGTTCCTATGCTCGGAGTAGGCAATGGCGACCCACTCAAGTACTCTTGCCTGGAAAATCCCATGGATGGAGGAGCCTGGTAGGCTGTGGTCCATGGGGTCGCTAAGAGTCGGACACAACTGAGCAACTTCACTTTTTTTCACTTTTATGCATTGGAGAAGGCAATGGCAACCCACTCCAGCGCTCTTGCCTGGAGAATCCCAGGGACGGCAGAGCCTGGTGGGCTGCCGTCTATGGGTTCGCACAGAGTTGGACATGACTGAAGCGACTTAGCAGCATGCAATATTGCTCTTTATAGCATCAGACTTTACTTCCATCACCAGTCACATCCACAACTGGGTGTTGTTTTTGCTTTGACTCTGTCTCTTCATTCTTTCTGGAGTTATTTCTCCACTGATCTCTAGTAGCATATTGGGCACCCACTAACCTGGGGAGTTCACCTTTCAGTGTCATACCTTTTTGCCTTTTCATACTGTTCATGGGGTTCTCAAGCTGAGAATGCTGAAGTGGCTTGCCATTCCCTTCTCCAGTGGACCGCCTTTTGTCAAAACTCTCCACCATGATCCATCCATCTTGGGTGGCCCTACACGGCAGGCCTCAGTTTCATTGAGCTAGACAAGGCTGCGGTCTGTGTGATCAGTTGGTTAGTTTTCCATGATTGTGGTTTTCATTCTATCTGCCCCTCTGATGGATAAGGATAAGAGACATAAAAGCTTCCTGATGGGGAGACTGACTGAGGAGGAAACTGGGTCTTGTTCTGATGGGCAGGGTGATGTTCAGTACATCTTTAATCCAATTTTCTGTTGATGAGGGGGGCTGTGTTCCCTCCCTGTTGCTTGACCTGAGGCCAAAGTATGGTGGAGGTAATGAAGATAATGACGACCTCCTTCAAAATGTTCCATGCACAGCATAGCTGCAGTCTGTGTCTCCAACCCTGCAGCAGGCCCCTGCCAACCCATGGTCTGCCAGAGCCTCCTGGACACTCACGGGCATGTCTGGGTCAGTCTCTCGTGGGGTCACAGCTTATGTTTTTAAAATACATTTATTTGTTGCAGATAATATAGGTTCATTACAAAGAATTTGGAGAAAATTAAAAATATATAGAAGAAAATTAAAATTACTCATAATTCCATCATCTAGAGATAACCACTGTCAAAATTTTGATATATTCCTTCAATCTCTTTCATCTATTAAAAGAATCTGTAGACACATTCTTTTGTCTTTAAAAAAAATCAAAACACCTTAAAATACTCATAGTTTTATATTCTGCTTTTCTTTTTTTTTTTTTTCAGTTTTAACATTAAGAAAAACTGTGATTAACCAGAATATCCAACAATATTCTGCAAATACGAATTTAAATGATGCTACAGGATTATATCCTATGAATATGCTCTGAAGCCTCTGGACCAAATGTTTCAGAAATCAGAATAGTTTAGATTTGAGAAAGGTAAGACTTGGTAAAAATGGTATTTTATGAAGCATCTGCAATAGAATATTAGCAGCGGCCTAGAATCAAACACAGTATCTGAGCAAGAAAACATTTGGATAATCACATGAAGGGAGATATACAATGGCTGTGAAAAAGCCTCTTTTCCGTTTAGGTCAGATCTTTGCCACTAATGAACTTGCAACAAACTTAACAAAAATCTGTCAGTTCAAAGAGTTTGGTGTGTTTGAAAACTGCACGTTGAAAACGGACTTGTAGGCCTATACTGTGATTGCCCGCTGAGCCAAAGTTTCATTGTTGACTTATGTGGGTTGTTTCTGAATTTTCATTATTATAAGTAAGGCTGTAAAAAGCCTTCTTGCCCATAAATTTTTTTTGCACATTCATAGTTGCTTCCTCAGAATATATTCTTAGAAATTGAACTCCTGGGTCACAAGGAATTAACATTTTCAAGGTTCTCAATATATCTGCCAAACTGCTCTCCAGAAAGCTGAACAATTTACAGTGCCAGCATCATTGTGTGAGAGAAGGGCTATTTCCCACCCAGTAGCAACACTGGGTGTTATCAGTGTTTGAAGAATGAGTTCTAATTTGAAGAGCAAAAATTTCCATCTCTCTCTGACTCACATTCTCTTTATTACTAGTGATAGTCAACCTTTTTTTAATATGCTAACTGAATGATTATATTTCCAAGTGTCTTTATATTTCCCATGTAAATCTTTTTATTAAGATGTTCATATTTTTTCTCTTGACTTGTAAGAGCTCTTATGGATTAAGTATATTAAAATACTTTGAATATATGTTGTAATATTTTCCATTTTTGTCATTTGTCTTAAAGTTATTGATGATGTTTGAATGATTCCCTGAATTTTAAAAGTGAAATATGTAATACATGCAGAATATGAAACACTTAAAAACACAGAAGAATGTCAAACAAAAGAGCTTATTTGTAACTCAGTTCAGTTCAGTTCAGTCTCTCAGTCATGTCCGACTCTTTGTGACCCCATGAACCGCAGCCCGCCAGGCCTCCCTGTCCGTCACCAACTCTCCCGGAGTCCACCCAAACCCATGTCTATTGAGTCGGTGATGCCATCCAACCATCTCATCCTCTGTCGTCCCCTTCTCCTCCTGCCATCAGTCTTTCCCAGCATCAGGGTCTTTTCAAATGAGTCACCTCTTCGCATCAGATGGCCAGAGTATTGGAGTTTCAGCTTCCGCATCAGTCCTTCCAGTGAATATTCAGGACTGATTCAGCCACCCCAAAATAACCACACTACCATTTTAATGTAGAATGCTTAATATTCTCTGCCTTTTTCACACAAGGGTATGCCATTTGGTATATGGTTTCAAAGCCTGTTTTGCATTCCCTTATTGAATTTTTTTTTCCATTTTAACAAATATTCTTTTACAACTCAATTTTTGTGACTATATAGCTTTCCATTGTATCCTACCATTCCCTGATTTTGAATATTCAGATTGTTTCCAATTTTTATCATTATTATTGGTGCTGTGTTGGGTACCTTCTTATCATCATCCATTCTCACATCTCCAATTATTTCTTTTTTAAATAGTTTTCTTTGTTTGCTTGTTTGTTTTACTTTTTGGTATGTAAGATCTCAGTTCTCTGACCAGGGGTCAAATCCATGACGTCTACAGCAGAAATAAAGTATCTTAACCACTGGACTGCCAAGGAAATCCCTCTATTTCTTTATAATGAACTCCTTTAATTTCTGGGACAAAGAGCAAGTACATTTTCCATTTTTCACTATTTTTCTAGTAATTAATATCTAATTAATAGTAAACCAATTTTTAAAATATAGTGATTTTAAAGGAAATGGGAATCATCCTTAATTTTCCCACTCAGAAACAGCTACTTTTGAAAATGTTAGACTTCCCTCTGTACCTTTTCATCTGTGCATGATGTTTGTATAAACAGAACAGGAATTATCTTGGATGTCCTGTCTTCTCAATGCAATTTTTCGCTATATTATAAATATCTTTTTCAGTGCAAACATAATTTTAAAATAAAATACTTTTACTGGTCATATAATATTATACTGTTTGGATGCTCCATAATGTAATATATTTAATCAGTCTGTCTTTACAGGGAATTTCAAGGATTTGTTTTCCATATTCCTTCCTCATAGCGGTGAACATCATTGTGATACCTTTAATTATTATCTTGGGATACTTTCTCGATGTGAAATCAGTGTGTTAATGATGTGTATATATTTTTGAGAATTTTGATATATGCTAGTGGTTTATATGGAGAAGGCAATGGCAACCCACTCCAGTACTCTTGCCTGGAAAATCCCATGGGTGGAGGAGCCTGATAGGCTGCAGTCCATGGGGCTGCGAAGAGTGTGGCACGACTGAGTGACTTCACTTTCACTTCTCACTTTCATGCATTGGAGAAGGAAATGGCAACCCACTCCAGTGTTCTTGCCTGGAGAATCCCAGGGACGGGGGAGCCTGGCGGGCTGCCGTCTATGGGGTCGCACAGAGTCGGACACGACTGAAGCGACTTAGCAGCAGCAGCAGCAGTGGTTTATTTTGTGGAGTTTGGGCTTCCCTTGTGGCTCAGATGATGAAGAACCTGCCTACAGTGAGGGTCAGGAAGATCCCCTGGAGAAGGGAATGGCTACCCACTCCAGTATTCTTGCCTAGAGAATTCCATGGATAGAGGAGCCTGGCAAGATACAGTCCATGGGGTGGCAAAGGGTCAGACATGACTAACACTAGCACATAACAGCAACCCTTGGATTTGACTCTATAATATCTTCTTTCAATATCTTCCTTAAAAAGACCCTCTTCAGCCCATATTTTATAGAGTGACCTACATTTTCTTCTAGTACTTTGTGCCTTTATTTTTATATACATATCTTTAATTCACTAGGGATTTCTTTTAGTTTATGACTGAGCTAAGGATTGGGGTTAATTTTTTTTCCAACATCATTTATTGAATAATCCATCCTTTCCACAAGGATTTGAAATGCCACCATTATCACATACTAAATATTTATACATACTCCAGTCTGTCCCTGGGCTTACAGTTCTATCCCATCAATCTCTTTGTCTATTCTGGAGCTGAGGGGAAAGAGATTTCTGGGGTAGAACAGGCAGGACTTGATAACTGATTAGACGTAGGGGGAGTTGAAGATGACTTCACGGTTTGAGTCTGAATAACTGGATGGATGGTGATACCATTAATCAAGAAAATAGAGGTGGGGGAGGGCTTGCTCTACCCGGAGTCTCCTCTCTTCAATCCATCACTCACATTTCAGGCAGAATAAAAATTTTAATACATATTTATTTTATATATTGGAAAAATAATGCGTGCACATGATAAAAAAAATATTCAACTGGTACAAAAAGGTTTACAATGAAAAGCAACTCTGCCTCACAATTTCTACTCCCAAGTCTCCTCCATGGAAGCAGCACTTGTAATAGTTTTTCGTGCCTCTTTATGGAATTGTTTTAGTTGTATACAAGCATAGATAGATAGATGCCTTCATGCATGCACATTCACACACATCTTTCAAACAAACAGAACCATATTACAAACACCATACAGCACCTTGATTATTTTAACCTCAACGATTTATCTTGGAAATGGTGTCGTATGCGCCCATGTAGAGCTGCCTTACTGTTTTTAATGGCTATTTGGGGTTCCACTGAATGATGTACTATCATTTTCCACCCAACTTCTGTAGAGAAACACTTTGGGAATTTGTCCCAATTAATTTTTCTTCTTAAGCACAGAGCCGACTGTGTTTCTCTTTTATTTAAAATTCTCCCTGGCTCCTCATTACTCACAAAACACAATCGAAAGCCACGGTTCTGACTAGCGAAGTCTTCACTGCATGACCATCTTTCCCTCTGAACCTCATCTCCAGCCATTTCTCACCTTGGGCCTGTGACCCACCACCTCACACTCCTTGGAAGTCCCTCTGTACCCCTGTGGGTCTTTTAGAGGCAGTCCTCATTGCCTTAAATCTCTGCTCTGTCTTGTCTAGCTGGAGAACTCTTATTCTCCCTCAAAACTCTGCTCAGTAATCACCTCTGCTGGGAAGCCTTCCCATAACCCCCTTTACCTCCTTAAAAATATGCACCACACACACACACACACACACACACACACACACACACACACACACACACAGCCTGGCCAGATGAGTTCATTCATCCTCGGTGCTCCTAAAACCCACACCTTACTCCGCAGTAGCTCCTACTATCCTTCCCAACATGGCCCCATCTTCTCTGAGCCGTCTTTCTTGAGCCTTCAGGTAACCCTGATCACCCCATCCATCAGCTCACTCTCTTACACCTCTCACAGGACCCACAGAGCTTCATTTCTAGCACATCCATGGCCCTTTTCTTTCCTGGAGAGGAGAAGGCCATAAGCTCCCTGAGAGCAGCTTTTACCTCCTCAGCCACAGCTGTTCCCACACTGCTCCTAACAACTGGATGTTATACACAGCCGGGCAGCCACACTGTTTGAATGTCCGTGGGATCTTAACTCTCTTCCCAGTTGCCCATATCAATGCCACCACTGAATATTCCCTTAGTGTTCAATAAACATTGTTGATTGAACACTATTGCTTATACATTTATAATTCTCATTAGACTGTCTCTGACACAAAGACTGTATCATATTTATTTTTGAGTCCCCAAGGACCCACAGCAGCGCCTGGCGTGTCAGGGAGAGTGAACGCTGCTCGAAGATCTGAGCAGGTAAATGTATAAAGAAGCAATTTGCTTTGGAGCCCATGCTGCTGGCTGGGCACAGCTTCCCAATCCTTCTCTTACTGTTGCTAATGCTCTTAGACTGAGAGCAAAGCTCTTACTGGGGTCTACCAAACCTGGCACGGTCTGGCTTCTACTTTCTATATGAGCTAGGCTTACTTTCAGCTGTGAATCATAGTAACTCCTAAATAGCTGTAGATTAAGTCCAGGAGACGTATATTCCCTTCTGAACCCAGGGACAAAAGGTGGAGGACAGGGAGTGCAGCTCCTTGGTCATCAGAGACCCAGACTTTTTCCTTTTTGTCATTCTGTATCCCTAACTCATGATTTTACGGCATGGACCACAGTGACAGCTCTGGCTGTAGACATGATATTTGGGTTTCACCCTGTCAGAAAGAGCAATGGACAAAGAAGCCTGTGCCTTTCCCTTTAAGAACGCTTCCCAGGAAGTGAACATTGGCCAGAACTTAGCCACATGTGCACGCCTAGCTGCAAGGGAGGCTGGGAAATGCAGTCTTTGTTCTAGCTTGTCTTGAGCTCATTTTAAATAAAAGGCTCTCTAGTCAGAAATAAAGGGGAGACTATATTTTAGGGGACAAAGGCAGTTCTTTCCATACTCTCTTCACCCCATACAACCATGCTCCCTCCAGTTTCTCCTCCACTCACCACCTCCTTCCTGTCTTGCTGCCCAGTGACCTGAGATGCCTGTCTACTTGTTACCACTCTCCTTTCTCACTTCTCCTATTTCACTCCGAGCCACCCATCAGAACTCAGCTTAACTTTTACCTCCATAGGAAACATCCTCACTAAGTCAAAGAATCCATGACTGGAAATCTCGCTAAGTCAAAGAATCCATGACTGGAAATCTCGCTAAGTCAAAGAATCCATGACTGGAAATCAAAGACTCATGTATCTCTCCTTTAAGATGCTTGTCAAAATCCCAAATGTACATTCATTTGCAAGATTATTTGGTTAACTAGACTATAAGCCCCACCAGACAGACAATGTGTCTGCATTTATTCATTATTTGGTCTCCAGCACCAAGCACAGGCCCTCGTTCCCCAAGGAAGAGGGATAGACTGAGGCTTAGTTAAGAGATCCTATGACCCATTCAGGAGACAGATCAGGCTGATTCTCAGTGGCAGTTCTCTTAAGGAGCAGAACGTGCTCCTGAAGACAGAGAAGAAGGTAAGAGAGGACAGGATCCAAAAGACTGTGAACATGAGTCCGAAAGTTCAGTAATAATCAGAGGGCTTCAAGCAGAGAAGTGACCATTGGCTCTGTCCATGGGAGGGCACTATAGAGGAGCGGGCCCAGCAGAGGCATGGCAATCCCCAGGAAAATGAGATGAGAAAGTCTATGTCTCTGGGGTTTGAATCTTCTTTGAGAATTTAGTATTGAAAGAACAGGTTAGGGCTCCAGGAGAAGGTAACCAGTGCCAGCTAGCGCAGCAGGAGAACCCCTCGGTCTCAGTGGCTCAACACAGCAGCAGCGCCTCTTGCTTCCTTCATAGACTGATGACAGCTCTGTCAGCTGTTCCGCATGGTCCTCCTACACCTGGTGGTGCAGGGACCCAGGCTGCCTCTACCTTTCAACCCCCGAATCTCAGAGACCCGAGCTCCCAGCTCCACAAAAGAAAAGAGAAGAACGTGAGTATAGAAGGTTCACCTGTTCTTGACTGCCTCTGACCACAGGTGGCATCTCGCTTCTGCTCACTTCCCATCTGCAAGAATGAAGGCTGTGATTTCTCCTAGAGGCATGGGGTCTGATGATATGTTAGGCGCCCTATAAAAAGAAGTCAGTCCATAAAAACACAGCATTGCCTCTGCCACACAAAAGCTTTCTAGACGGAAGGAGGATTTGACTAGTATATAAACAGAAGAAAAAGAACCGGTGGAGAGGGAGGTACGGGGACAGAAGATGGCAGATGAGGCCTGGTGAAGGGCTCTGGCTGGAGGACAGCAAGATTCCGTCTGAGATCAGAAGAAGGAGGCCGCGTCCGACCATCTCAGCAGCACACACGCATGGAGATTAGGAGCTCAGACCCTAGGGCCAGACTTCCCTGAGGAAAATTCTCCCTTCACCCTTGTTGTTTAGTCGCTAAGTCATGTCCAACTCTTTTGTGACCCCATGGAGTATAGCCCACCAGGCTCCTCTGTCCATGGGATTTCCCAGGCAACAATACTGGAGTGGATGACCTTGGATGAGTTGCTTAACTTCTCTGTGCCTCAGTCTTATCATCTGTAAGGTGGGAATAGGACTACAGTCTGTACCATTGCTGTATGGATTAAACAGATAAATTTATAGAGTGCTGCTGGGTAGAACACTAGACATATAAAAATAATTCAAGAACTGTTCTAGGCTCTTACATTTATTTGTAACATATGTACATAGACATTTTTACACAAATGAGTGTATACACCACAAGTTGTCTGCAAGCTGTTCCCATCCAGGCCACATTCCCTCATCAGAATGCTTATGTAGCATTCCACTGCACACACACACCGTCATTTATTCAAGCAGTCCCCTACTCCTGAGCAAGAGATATTGCTTACTGCTGTTAGTATAAAAATCACTGCAGCAAACATCCCAGTCCTTGCATCTATAAGCGCACATGAAGGGGTGTCTGGTCCAGGGATAGTTCGTTGTGCTCAAAAGCACATGAGTTTTCATTTAGACACCCACTCCTTCAAATTGTCCCCCAAGACATGGCACCTTCCTGACTCCACCTGGGACCCTGGAACGATGGTGCCAGCTTCCCATGTGATAGATATCTGTTTAAGAAGTAAGCAGGGCTGTTTTTTACATCTGGCACCATAAAGTCTACGAAAATCTTAGAGATGTAGGAACACACATGCATACGCTCCAAATTAAGGAAAGAACACTGCGAACTCAAAGTGAATAAATATTTAATTCAGTGTCCCCCAAGCAGAGAGGAGGTCCTGCAGGAGACAAAGAACAAAGGCTGTGACACCCTGGGGCTGCCCCCTGCCCTGCACCGCGTGACCTGGGCAAGCCACCTAGGCTGCGTGAGCCTGAAACTGCGTCCTCTGTAAGATGGAGACGGAGGCAAGTCCTACCAAGTGGGCTCCTTCTAAGGATTACCTAGGAGCATGCTGGATACATGAGGCCCCCAGTCATGTCGCATATTAACGTCCTATGTCAGGAAGGCACCCACAATTCATCTCATCATTATTTATGAGTTTTATACACACACACACCATATATATGTGTGTGTGTGTATATAAATAACTGCAGGGTGTAGGTCTGCTGAATATCCTGAGGTGAAGTATAGGTCCCCCAGCAGGAAAAGAGCCCAGGGTCCTAAAGTGACCATGTGAGTAAGTGAAGCAGAAAGTAGCTCATGAAGATAGAAGGAGCTGATGGTGAATGAGAAAACGCGTGTCCTGTGACTCTTACTGAACGTTTTCATTTAAAATAAAGGCAGGGAGCAAAGCAGCAAGGACTCGGGGAGAGGCTCCCATCCGCATAGACAGGCGTGGCTGGTGTCTCCAGCGACACTGAGCCCCGCATGGAGAAAAGCACTCTGATTTAGGCTTCTTTGGCTCTTCTATAACTCCATGTTGCCTGCATGTCCTTGACTTATGTTTTATTCCTCCTGATCAGTGCCTGTTCCTTTAAAACAAACTCCGTGAAGGCAGCAATTTCTGCTGATTTTATTCACTGGCGTGTCCTGTGTCTTAGGAATGCTTGGCACATAGAAGGCTCTCAATAAACATTTGTTAAATGTGACTGAATGAAACGGGAAGTTTCATTTGGGGGTCAGTATGTCTCTAACAACCTCTAACACCTGTTAATCTTCCTTTCGAACAAAGAGACAGGAGTTCTCAGGCTCAGAATCTTCGCCGGCAAGGATTTAATCACCTTGCTTTGGTGTTGCTGTGTTGATGACGGTCACTTGTCATGGTGACCACAGGGCTGCTCACCGCATAGCTGGTCAAGGTCCAACACTCCTCTCGCTAGAGGCGTGCGGTATGATGTCACACCCCAGCACATTTTGAAGGTCACCAGGCCAGGTGACTTGCTCTGGCCAATGAGATGGGACTGGAGGTGACAGGTGTCCCTCCCAGGCCAGTCTTAAAGAGACAGTGAGTGGTTTACAATAGGGCCTCCCTCTCCTCTGTGGCAGTGGGAACAGGCAGCCCATGGGACTGGCTTCAGCCTGCATCTCTGAGTGACAATGAGGACCAGAGCTCCCTTACTGACAGCCTTTGTGTGTGTATCATGAGAGGGCCTGGTTGTGGTGCACTACTGAGATTCTGAGGTCTTTGTCAGCCCAGTGTGACCCAGATACCTGTCTGGTATCACTTCCAGTGCAGGACAGTGGAGGGGCCAGTGGAGGAGAAGCAGACACAGGAGCCCTCCAGCTCCCACAAGGCTGCCCTGTCCCTTCAGGGGTCTCACAAGGGTTCTGGCCACAACATGAACTCAGAAAATAGAAAAGAAACCCAGGGTGGCCCAAGGTACCTCCCGACAGAGGATGGAAAAGCCCCAGCTAAGGGTGGAAAGACAGATCAGACTCCTGAGGGCAGGGACCCTGGCACACCCGTCTCTGCAACCCACCCCCATAGAGCATGTAAAGTGGAGCCTTGCCTATAACATTTGCCTGGTAAAGTTTGGGAGATAGATGGATTAATTTTAAGAAAGAAGCCTAATGGAACATTTAGCATGGGGGCCCTGAGAATGGGCAAATTGGGCTCAAAACCCAGCTCCACACAGCCTGCCCATGTGACCTCAAATAAGCCCTGTCAGCCATCTGAGATGCAGTGTCTCCATCTCAAAAATAGGGATGATAGTAACATCTCTTTATGAAACTGTGGTGAGGGTTCCATGAAGTAACACGTGCGGAGTGTGTCATGTAAAACCTGCCCTCAGCAAACATCAGATGTGGGTGCACAAGGCCAGCTCTGCAGCCAGACACAGGTTTTAGTCCTCATTTGGTCACCAGGCCAACTATCTCTTCTTTGAAGTCCCTTTATTACTAAATGGAAATAATGCCTCTCAGGCTGGAGGTAAAGCACCTCTCGTGGTACCAGAGCAGTCCACACTCTCCCCCATTCACTCTTCCTGGGGAATCCCATGGCAGCTTGAGCTCAGAACCAGGATCCGTGCAACACTGCCAGTGGGAGCTGGCCCCAGACTCCAGCTCCTACTTCTTCCAAGGAGCAGCTCGTTATGACAAGTGAAGCTGTGCAAGGGCGTTAACAGGGGATCCTGGGTTAATTTGTTACCTCTCCTGGGATCAGATTTAGAACTGAACAGATCGCTAATGGCTCTGCTAGGATCCTGTCAAGGCACTGGCATGACGGGACAGGGTACTTAATGGTGGCCCATCTCTTGGGGCTGTCCAGACAAGGTTGACCATGGTCCTTTCTTTTTCACCATGACCCTCGGTGCAGCTGTCCTAGACATGTTGGTGCTTGCAGCCCACAGCAAGCTCAGGACGGGAGAACTCACAGTGGGCATGCTGACTCTCAGGCCCGAAGTACTTCCTCTTTGCTTCTACAGCTCTCTACCCCTAGCCCCAGATGGAACCTCTTACCAACAGATCCTTACAAGTTATTATCGGTCTGATACCCAGATGGCCCATCTTCCCCACATCTGGAAATGACTCCCTTTTCCATTACCATTTATTGAGCACCTACTATGTATCCCTGCTCAGTAACGTCCCAAATGCCGTTACATTCAGACCTTCCAGAGACACTGTGAGTTCTACATACACCATCAACCTCAATTCCCAAACAAAGCACTGAGTTTTGGAAATAATAAATTGCCCCTGATTGAGCTGATGGTGAGGTATGTTGCTGCTGCTAAGTCGCTTCAGTCGTGTCCAACTCTGTGCGACCCCATAGACAGCAGCCCACCAGGCTCTGCTGTCCCTGGGATTCTCCAGGCAAGAACACTGGAGTGGGTTACCATTTCCTTCTCCAGGTGAGGTATGTTATCTAGGCTCAAAATTCAGTTCCTGCCCCTCTTCACCTTACTGCTCTTGATGGCACAGAACGTAAAGAAAACCTGCGAGGATGACAAGATAAAAGTTCAACAAGAGCTTCAGGAAGAGAAGGGGTGGGCTGTGGCTAATGAGATCTGGGATACTGATGGCAGTGGGAAGGGAGGTGCCACTGGACAGACATCTGCAGGGATGTTGCCCAGACTCGCCACGTGGAGGGCTTTGAAAGCTGCTCGGGAAGCGTGAACCATCACAGCAAGAGAGCTCCTCTCCAGAAAAGACAATATCTGTTGCCCTTGATGAGTGCACGTGACACCTTAACAATGATATCATCAAGCCCTAGAGCCCAACCCTGCAATTTCAGGAGAAATCAGCAGTTTCCCCATGGCACTCGGTGAGCTGCTGGATGAGGACCTGACTACCCATCCTGGGCTGTAATGGGCCATGGAGGCTGAGTGGGAAAGGCCCTGCCCAGTCCCTTTGCCCTTCTTCTGAGGGGCATGGGAGGATTCCCTGAGCACACAGAATTGGGGTTTGGGAGTCGAGATGCAGGGCCGTGCCTGGTTCTGGTCCCTGTGGCAGCCCTCCGGGAAGGTGGCAGCTGTCCACCTAGTGTTTCCCCCAGACTCCTTTTCTCCCACAGTCCCCTGCAAAGTCAGAGGATACAGAAACATGTGATGTGAGGAATTTTTGAAGAATGAACCTGGAGTCATTTGGCCTGCAAAAGAGACGCCTTGGGAATGCGTAATGTCACTCTCAAATATCTGACAAAGGGGCAAACTGACTCTCCGTGATCTTGGGAAGCAGCACCGGAACCGATGGGCCAAGCATCAGGGGTGTAGTGGAAGACGTGCTGGGCTGATACAGGGATTTCAAGTCCCCCCACGCAGCACCAAGACTGTCCCAGTGCCCTGGGCCTCCTTTCTGCCTCTGAAAATCCCCCAGCACAGGGACGGCAGAAACTTTTCCACAAAACCCACAGCTTGGAGGGAGGTCTCAGGGAGGACAGGGTTTGGAGAAAAGGAGTGCTGTGATCCATTCACAAGGGCTGGGGATGTAAGGGCATCTGTGCTGGGCATTGGTAATTTCTGGCCTGGCATTGCTCTTTGCACAGGAGAGTCTCAAAAATGGTGCTTGAAATGGAATGGTGTTGCCTTGGATGTGCTGCGCTGCATTCCCCAGTATTGGGATGTCTTCTGATGCAAGCTGCCAGGGCCCTGAGGACCCTCTGCTGCAGGTGGGTTGGGAGCAAACTGAGAGCCTTCGGGGGTTAGGTTACACGATCTCCAGCCATGCGGGAGGACGTAAACCCCACGTGTGTGTATATAACTGTGCTGTCATCCAACTGGAGACGAACACTCACAGGCTCCCTGGAAGGATCTGAAAGCAGTTAATTCATGTCAGGTGACTTTAGGCACACAAAGAAAGGGCTCCAGGTAGTGCTAGTGGTGAAGAACCAGCCTGCCAATGCAGGAGACGTAAGGAATGTGGGTTGGATTGAATTGGGAAGATCCCCTGGAGGAGGGTGTGGCAACCCACTCCAGTATTCTCCCTTGGAGAATCCCATGGACAGAGGAGCCTGGTGAGCTACAATCCCTAAGGGTGCACAGAGTCGGACATGACTGAAGCGACTTACCATGCGCGCACATGAAGAATAGCGCCTTTAGACAAGGCCGGCATAATTAGAAGACGGAGGAAGAGCGTGCACTATGGCATCTGACGGACCTAGTTTTAAGTCCCAGTTTTGCCATATCCTGGACGTGGGCCCTCTGTTGCCCTCAAGACTCTCATCCGTCACAGGAGTCCAGTGAAAGAGCTGCCTGTAACAGGTTGATGCGGCGATTACATGAGGTGACACAAGGAAATCGCTTTGCCCAGGGCCTGGCTCATGTCAGGCTGAACAAATGATCTCTACGCTAATTAATATAGTTTTAATAAAATGCAGTCCCCTGGGAGCCTGATTGAGTGGAAGGATGGTAATAATTTGCAATCAGCCTGTCAGCAGTGTCTAGGCAAGTGGCTACTTTCTGAAGAGTTTCCAGTCACCTATTTCACAGAGCCGCTGTGACATTCTTCCTACAAACGTGCTGGCACTCTTTGACTTAACCCAGCTTCTCTTCAGAGCGGGATGCAATACTCCATCTCCTGGTTACCTGCTCTGGCCCAGGCGCTCTCCCTTCCAGCCTCTTATTAATCCTCTCAAGGGCTGGGAGGGAAGTGTTATCATCTCCGTTTTCCTGGTGAGGACAGAGAAATATCCCTGGGGCTCCAGAGCTGGCAAGGGGCAGCCAGGCATGCAGACCCAGTTCTGCCTGATTCTCCATCCAAATCACTTTCTGTGACCCACTGCTGCTTCTAGAGAGAGCCAGGATGCCCCTGATTCCAGTCTGTGACCCCAGAGTCACCCCAGAATTAATCTGGGAGGTTTCCCCACTGGTCTGAGTCCCATAGAAAGGGCTTGCATGGGAACCCCATCCCTTGCACGTGATGGCTTTGCTCACTGAACACCAGAGCTGCTGGGAGTGTGTAAGCGGGGAAGGCAGCTTTGAAGTCTTCCCTCATGCTGAGCTGCAGAAAGTGCTTGTTGTCTTATGCAGAGAGCAGTTGAGGATATCAAAGGGAAGATGGGATGTTAAATTTTGAGTGATCAATGTTTAATAGTCAGCGTTGTAAGCTGTCATGAGTGATGCTCCAGGAGGGATTTGGCATGAATATCAGGATTTGTGATGCAATCTCTGAGGGGAGGATCTAGCCCTCCAGAGTCCCTGAGCGAGAGCTCTGATGTGGGGCCCACACCCCCCATCCCCAGACTTGTCTTGGAGACTTGACCAGAACGTGGGCAGGATTAGGGAAGAAGGGTGCAGATACAGCCTCCATACGCCCCAGGAGCACCCCCTCCTGCACCGGTCCATTCATCCAGCAGATGCTTCCAAGGTAACCAGGTGCAGATTGAGGTCCATGTGGCCCAAAGGACCTATAGATCTAGCTCTGGCTAGGACACATCTCTTCACTTTTTCACTAAAACTCCTCTGGAAAAGTCTAGCTTTGTCACAAGGCATCAAGAAAAGAGGTGTGGGTCACCTCTGTATAGAGGCAGGAGGCAGTGTGGGTTCCAGAGACAGTTTTGCTGGGGTAGAGGTGGCCCCTCACCCTGCACGTAAGTTTGCGAGATACACTGGTTTTCCTTTCCCCTCTAGATATCCTAACATTACGTGACTTCTGTCAATTATTCAAATAGCTCAGAAAAGAGGAAGAGAAAGACCACCTTCCCTTGCCTTGTGACCAGCAGATCTAGAATAAGTCTTCCCAGGACTGTCCACTCTTGCAGGCTGCCACTGCAGCAGAGAACATGGGCCTGAGTCCCAGGTCCAGGCCTGTTTCCTTTGGAGCTCACACTTTCTTGACAGGGAGGCTGTGAACCAGGCCATGGGTGGGGAGGAGCGCTCCTTAAAAGCTTTTTTGGCTGGAGAGCAAGAGGCAAGCCAGAGTGTCCCCCACGGGTAGCCTTCTTCTGTTCCCAAATTTGGGCATCACGAGAGGAATGAGACGGGCTCAAGTGAGTTCCAGGAGATCCAACTGAGCCCAGAGATGTGGTGAGAAGCAAACCTGGGATGAGGGCAAACTTGGGGCAGCAGCCTACCTGAGTCACATGGGGTCAGTGAGTCCACTGCCTGAGGGAGCCCACAGCTCCTGAGCAAAACACAATTTCATAACTTTGGGGGATAAAAGCTTTTATTTACTTCTTTCCCAAAGCTTTGGAATTCTTTCTGAACATCAAATAACTTCTGGCAAACACATCCTGATGAGTAACACGGAGTGAAGCAGAACCAGATGGACTCACTGACTCCGGGCTGTGCACTGGAGGAGGAAGGGCAAATCCCATTTGGAATGAGGCCAGGCTTTGGGCCACAAGAAGCCCACCCAGGGGGGATACAGCCTTCCCCAGGAGGGAGTCCAGGTCCCCTGGGCTTCACCAGGAGATGGGGCCATGCCGCCTGCCACCTGGCTTTGCTGGGAAGAGAAATGATCCCAGGACACAGCTTGGGGTGCCCATCTCATCACCACTAGCAGCAATGGCCATGAGGGGCTCTGGGGCAGGGACTGGGGTCATGTGGTGGTGAGTTAGGATGCCTTGGTGTTACACAGCTAGCTGCCTAAACAATATCCACCCCTCCTTTCTTTCTTGCATATGGAACCCCTGAATTTGTTCAGCTGAAAGACTACATTTCCCAGGCTCAATTTCAACCAGGGAAACGCTGTGGCTAATCTGGCCAATGAGAGCCACAAGCACCAGCAAGGGATGCCTGGAAATTTTGCTTGTCTCCTACAGCACTGCCTCTTCCTCATTGCCACTTTCTTGACTTCCAGGAACATGAACATGACCCTAAGCACCAAACACGGTGGACACGATGGAGAAACCCAGACCTCAGTGGCTCCATGGAGCCACCTCACATTGGAAATTTGGCCCTTCAGACAAAATGTCTAATGAGAAAAATGTATCACTCTTTGATTAAATAGTTGTTCTTTGGATTCTCCATGACACAATCAAAAGCAAATCCCATACCAAGATTGTCAGCCCCAGCAAGGTACAGACTCCCAAGATTTGCTACTCTCTCCTCCTGGACTTCAACATCCTCCCAGCTGCCATGGGGTCTCCCATGAGAAGTCACCTCTGCAGCTATTGAGGCCTCAGGCCATCCGATTCCTTCCCCATCTGAGACCTTCAGCCATGTGTTCCATCTCACCTCTAGCACCTCCTCCAAACCAAGATCCTATCTCTTCAGGCAAAACCAGGGTGTTAGATTCGTGGATCTTGGATATAAGATGACAGCCCTCTAGTTTGTTTGGGACTGCGGGGTTTCAGCTCGGGACTTTCCAGGTTACTATGGGGAATGTCCAAGGCAAACCAGAATGAGGTGGTCACCGTAAGATATCAGAGCCTTGCAGGAAACTGGGGAGCTGTTCTGGTAGCATGGACTCTTAGTAGCAGAACCATTTGTAGGACAAAACCTTAGGTGCAATTCCAGTATATAAAGCAGAGCTGGATGGGACTACTCTGGGAAAGCCCTGGGGATTCCGCCAAGCATTACTGGAAATTGCTGTAGCCTGGAAGGGAAGTGACATGCCCTTATCTGGCAACCCCTGACCACACTGCTTCTCCTTTAAGGCCCAGCTCTTTTGTCACCTCCCCTGTGAAGCCTTCCTTGACTGCCTCCTCCCTTAGGTCATAATGCCTGGGCCATCTGGTGTTTCAGCCTGAAACTGCTTTTCCCTGTCTATTTAGTTAGCTGGTACCAGTACCAGACCCAGGCTTGGAAGGGCTATCATCATTACGCCCCCATGGATGATCATGTCTACACATAGTTGCCTTATAGTCCGCTGTTGAATGAATGAATGAATCAATCAGTCAATGACTCAGTTTCCTCCAAGTAGGGTATGTACTATTTTAAACAACTGTTGATGGGAGTGTAAATTGGTACCGCCACTCTGAAAAACAGTATGGAGTTTCCTCAAAAAGCTGAAAATAACAGTTGCCATATGAATGAGCCAGCAATGCCACTCCTTGGCATACACCCTGACAAATCCATAATTCAGAAAGATACAAGCACCCCTATGTTCATAGCAACACTATTTACAATAGCCAGAGACACAGAAGCAAACTAAAGATCCACTGACCGATGAATGGATAAAGAAGATATATATATATATATACATATATATATATATGTATATATATAATGAAATACTACTCAGCCATCACAAAGAATGAAATAATGCTATCTGCAGCAGCATGGATAGACCTAGAAATTATCACAGTAAGTCACAGTGAAAGATGAATATCGTATGATAAAACTTACACGTGGACTCTAAAATATGAAACAAATGAACGTATTTACAAAACAGAAACAGGCTCACAGACATAAAGAACAGGACTGTGGCTGCAAAGGAGGGAGGACTGGTGGGAGAGGGAAGGATTAGGAGTTTGGGACTAGTGCATCCCAACTATTATACATAGAATGGATAAACAAGGGCTTACTCTATAGCACAGAAAATTATATTTAATATCCTGTAGTAAACCATAATGAAAAAGAATACATATATGTGTGTGTGTGCTTATCTGAATCATTTTGCTGTATATCAAAAACTAACGTAACTTTATAAATCAACTATACTTCAATAAAAATAAATTTTTAAAAAGAGAACAAAAAGAACAAAAAAGAAAAATGATGACCACTCGTCATGTTTCACTGGCTGTCCCCTGCCCCTTGCCTGACACTCTCTCACTGACATTGGCCTGGTTTCCTTCTGGAACTTGCTTCTTCCCATTGTGTGTGGTCCTGGTGGAGAGAAATCCTAGTCTTCTGCCTCCCATTACAAAAGCCAGCTCCCTACATCTCCTGGTCTACCCTAGAGAGGAGACACGTGTCCCGACATCTCTTCTGGGACTTTGCATCTGGAGTGAGTGATGCAGGGTGTCAGTCAGGCTTATTGGCTGCTGGCAACAGTATCAAATCTGGTCAGCTTGAAGCAGAAGGGGGATTTATTAAATGAGATGAGGTGGCCCACAGACTCACTGGGAAGGATGGGAACAAACAAACAAAAAGGCCAGGTCACATCTGGCACGGCCAAGCCCACCTCATGGAGTGAGCATAGCAGGGCACGGCTGCTGCTTCACAGCTTGTCTGGGCACTGGCCAGTGGTGCCCTGGGAGGTGGATTTTGCTGCTGTGATTGCCGTCCCCAACCTCCTGCCATGAACAGTGATGTGCCCTGTCCCTGTTCCATGGCCTCGCTTGCTCCTGGCTTGCTGTATGGGTCAGGGGCTTGGAGGTTGACCAGTCTTGGCAGACGCCTGTGCCCTAGCTGCAAGGGATGCTGGACCACGAGAATCCATCACTCCAGTCCACAGTGGAAGGCTGATTCTGCCGCTTCCCCCCCAAGCCTTTTAGGATAAAGAATTTCTCAAGCCTAGGAACGAGGGGTCATCAGATGACAGACAGACAAAGAGAATGGCAAAAGCCACTGAGCCCAGAGGTAGAGGGAGGGACTGTGGGTTGTCCGCCCCAGCCATGGTGGCGTGCAGACCAGATGTCCCCACTACCAGGTGGTGGCTGTGGCTCTTAATCCAAGCCCTCGAGAGAGGCCTGGGTCCCCGCCCCTCCCCGAGGCTGCTTCTCCAGGCTCCTGTCACTTCTGTGAGCTCCCGACATCCTGCCAATAAATTCCATTTTGCTGAAGTTAACCAGTGTTAGTGTCTGCTGGCTGCAGCCAAGCAACGCTAAGTGAAACCACATGTAAACATGAGTCCACACTGCTTGTAAAACACTAAGGCAGCCCTGATAAGGCCACAGGCCTCCTGACACCACCCCCTCCCCAGCCAGCATTCTTCCTTGAGGGAACCACTAGTGAGTGTGTCCCAGAGCTTACTGGTCATGCTTCTGTACATACATGAGCAGCCCTAGTAAACATTTCCTGGGAATAATATTCTATCTCATTGTGCCTAAGATGTCTCCAACTGTGAAGTATGCTATTGCTTTTTGTGCTACCAAGAAGGAAGAAAAAGTTGCCAGTGAAACCATGACTCGATGTTAAAATGTATCAATTATAAATCACATCTCAATTGCTGGTGTAAGACATGGAAAAAAATATGGTCATAGCAACGACTAACTTATTTAGCCCTTACCAGGGACCATATGCTCAGTCGTGTCAGACTCTTTTGCAATCCCAAGGACTATAGCCTGCCAGGCTCCTCTGCCCATGGAATTTCCCAGGCAAGAACACTGGGGTGGGTTGCCATTTCCTTCACCAGGAGATCTTCCTGAACCAGGGATCAAACCTGCATCTCCGTCATTGGCAGGCAGACTCTTTCCACTACCACTACCTGGAAAGCTCTCTACCATGGGCCAGGTATTCTCCAAGTATTTTGCTCATGCTAGCTCAGGTAATCATTCTATTCAATAATTTCTTGAGGTTGAAATATAATAATCCATATTTTACAGATGAGCGAACCGAGGTACAGAAAAGTTAGACTATTGCCCAAGGTTACAAATCTACTAAGTGGCAGAACGAGGATTCAGAGAAATTCTGATTTAAAGATGGCTCTCCTCACCACCAATGCTCAGTGCTCTGTGCATGAGTGCATGTGTGCACATGTGTACATTGTGTGTACATATGTGTGTGTACATTGTGTGTACATGTGTGTGTGCCTGTGTGTGTGCATTGTGTGTGCGTGTCTGCATGTGTGTGTACATTGTGTGTATCTGCGCAGCATGTGTGCACTGTGCGTCTGTGTCTGTATACCTGCATCGTGTGCCTATGTGTGTCCGTATGTGCGTGTGTGTGTACATTGTGTGTGCGTGTCTGCGTGTGTGTGTACATTGCATGTATCTGCGCAGCATGTGTGCACTGTGCGTCTGTGTCTGTGTACCTGCATCGTGTGCCTATGTGTGTCCGTGTGTGCGTGTGTGTGTGTGCATTGTGTGTGCGTGTGTGTGTGTGCATTGTGTGTGCGTGTGTGTGTGTGCATTGTGTGTGCGTGTCTGTGTGTGTGTACATTGTGTGTATCTGCGCAGCATGTGTGCACTGTGCGTCTGTGTCTGTGTGCATATATCTGCATCGTGTGCCTATGTGTGTCCGTGTGTGCGTGTGTGTGTGTGCATTGTGTGTGCGTGTGTGTGTGTGTGTACATCGCGTGTATCTGCGCAGCATGTGTGCACTGTGCGTCTGTGTCTGTGTGCGTATACCTGCATCGTGTGCCTATGCGTGTCCGTGTGTGCGTGTGTGTGTGTGTACATTGTGTGCGTGTCTGTGTGTGTGTGTACATTGCGTGTATCTGCGCAGCATGTGTGCACTGTGTGTCTGTGTCTGTGTGCGTATACCTGCATCGTGTGCCTATGCGTGTCCGTGTGTGCATGTGAGCCTGAGTGTATGCCTGCTGGTGCACCTACACATGTATTTTTTCTCTTCAGAAGGACCATATTAAACGTACATCCTGCACTGTGCTTTGTTCATTTAGTACTCTCCTGGAGACTTCTGTCTCAGGACATAAGTTTCTCCCCCATTCTTTCTAAATGTTGAAATAACCACCGTAAGGCCTCTAGCCCTTCTCGCACTGATAGGCATTAAGGTTGTTGCCATTTCTGACTCTGCCTGACGAGCCCACAATAAACAGCCTCCAACAGGCCTCCATGAGCACACGTGTAAGTGTTTCCGTTGGGTGGACAGAAAGGAGGTGCAGCAGAAGGCACGTGCATTCTGAACGCTCAGAGTGAGGTCACTCCCCCGCCGTCTCAGGGAACACTCCCTGTCTCTCCCGGTGGGGGAGTGGGCAGCAGTCTGGACAAGCATGTACCCCACAGTGAGTGTGGGCACCTCCCTATGACTTCTACCTGGATCCGCGGGCTGTCTGACCCCTCACCCTCCCCGGCATCTGCGGCGTTAGCCCCGCTGGCCTCCTCTCCTCCCTCTCTCGGCCCAGTAAGTCCACAGCCTCAGTTCTGCCACTCTGCATTTCCAGTCCTGGTCACCGACTCCTCACTCCTGGCCTGGCATTCACATTGTCTAGAAGTTAACCTCCCAAAGGGAGTGGCAAGGGATGCTAAAAGGCATTCTCAAGAAAGGGCATCCCTTATCAAGGAAGTCTGATAGACCCCGGGAAAATTAGAGCTGTGGCAGGACTTCTCACTTGATGGAGTGACCCAAACTGCAGTTGCCATCTCTGCTGAACTCAGAGCACCGTGGAGGAGCAACCCCCACTGGCCCCATGACCAGCCAACAGGAGGGTGCCCTGAGCCAGCCAGGAGCACCAGCAGCTCAAGCCCTCCCTCTCCTGCTCTCCACTGTGGCACCAGCACCCACAGGCCCCTGCTCTCTTTCTAGGTGTTCGTGTACCATGCTCCACCCTCTCCAGCCTTCCCTGTGTAATGCAGAGGAAAGAGAGCTGGCTAGGGACAGAAAACCTGGTCACCTGAAGCTCAAGACCTTGGGCCAGTTACTTAATCTCACTATGCCTCAGTTTCCTACCTTTAAAATGGGGGAAAATTCAATAGCTATCTGGGGTAATATTTTGCAATTAAAGTACATTAATAAAGAGAGAGCAGACAGAAAAGCGCTTTGCATGGAGTAGGGCTTCAGTGAGAATCTGCTAGCAGGGGGGCAGGAGAACTGGGTTCCAGATCTCCCCATTGCCCACTGTCTGCTCCTGACCACGTCACCCTCTTCCTCAGCATCTCTGCACCCTCACTTGTTAATGGAAGGCTAGGTGAGTCTCTACCTTCAGAGGTTCCCAGCCTTGGTCTTGGTCAACCTGGCATTCCCAGAGCCTGGCATGGAAACTGATCAGTGAGCGTGGGGTGAGCTGGGCTGAATACAGGGGTCCCTGGAAGGAGGAGGAAGCACTGACTTAATGCATTAACAAGACACAGCACTGGGACAGGCGGCTCTAAGCAGGGAGCAGGGGGAGAGGCATGCCCGGCAGGGAGCCTCCTTGCATTCCTGAAACCCTGGGAAGTGTTACTCAGCTCACGAGGAATCTAGAAGAGCAGGGAGGAATTCAAGAAAGGTTTCATGGAAAGGGAGGAACTCAAGATCAGCCTGGAATGATGGATAGAATTTTATTTGGCTCCAGGGAGTAAGGTTGGATATCGCAAGAGTGCTATTCACAAAGTAGTCGCAAGTGGAGAGAGCATAGAAGTGGGTTGAGCCTTCATGGTGTCAACCCAGGCACCTGTATAGATGTCTGGGGACCTACACTCTGCTCGAGTGAGGCAGACACAACTTCCCTGCCCTGCCTGAGCAGAGATAAGATCTATTCCCTTGGCAAACAAAGCCCAGGTCTCCCACCCCCTCCCAGGCTTGCCAGCCCTCAGTGGGCTGAGAGCAGCTCTGTAGGTTTACCCATCCCCCGGAGAAAGAGGGTGTCTCCTCTCGACAGAGACAAATGAGACGCGACATCCTCCCGGCTCAGCCGCCTGGGAGATACAGACACCCCTCACGCCCATTACGAGCTTCCCTCCACTGCTCCCTCATTATCTCTGCCAGGGTGTCCTCGGGCCAAAATAACGCACCCAGACCCTGCCTCTACCTGGGTATCATTATCATGACTCCCACTTGAAATTATTTGTTTTTCTCTATTGATCTCAGTTCGACACTGGAAAAATGTATTCTTTGTAAGGCATTCCCAAGGGCTTAATTTGTCCGTGTTGGAAGCCTTTTTTAATAGGATTCTGCCCCATTGTTTATTCTGAACATTGAGTTCCGCGAGCCGGGATTCAGCTCTTTTAATAGAAACTCATTACTGGGGTCCCTCTGCATCAGAAAGCTGATACTGGCACTGTGAGGAGGAGACAAATTAGGAGCCTGCCAAGGGCCCGTCTGATCAGAAAGCCCCTCAGGAGGCTGAGTTGCCATCCAACTCCCTCCACCCTCCTCCTGTTAGAGGGACCTGGGGAGTGACAGCCACCAGGCTGGGCAGAGAGCCCTCGGGTCTGTGAGCCTACTCCAGAGCTCACTGGTGACCCAGTAACCCCTCCATCCCTGCCTAATTTTGGCTCTCAGGAGCTCTTCCTACCTTGAACAGACTCCAGTCTCCTGGAGCAAGGCTTCTCAGAGATGACACACAGCACCTTCACATCAGAATCCCCTGGGGTGCTGGTGTCAATTCTGGCTCCCTGGCCTCCTCTAGACAGAAATCCTCTGCCAAGTGGTTCATACCTCAGGGGGGATCCCTGCTTTTGAGGGCCTTCCCTGTGCCTAGGACTGGCCAGTTTCATAGGGCCATCCATATGAGATTCCCATGTTTGGACCTGGTCCTGTATGAATCCTATTCCCCATTTGTTTCTCTTCCTCAGAGATGGTATGCCCCCTCTACCACCACCTCACTACCTCTTGGGGTCGACCAGATGCCCCATAGAGCTCCTAGCACTCATATATACTGGGTGAATCCAGGGCTCTGTGGTCAGGCCCTTCCTGTACCAGGCAGACAGCTTGGCAAGTGAATTACTCCACTAGCCAGCCAAGTATTTCTTTCTCAGGATCACATGAGTTTGGGCCTGTAGAATGGTGCTCACATGATTTTAAGTGACTTAAAGTATTTTGCCTTGCAAGGGAAAAAAAAAAAAAACTGGCTTGAGGCCCTGTACACTCTAGGGGAAACCCTGCCTTGAGACAGACTAAAATAGTAGCAATGAGGAGGAAGCCCAGGAAACTGCATTTTTACAAATGCCCCCAAGGAATTCAGATGCTCACTAAAGTTCAGAGTCTATTGGAAGTGTGGTGACGAAAGGGAAAGAGAGTGGTTTGTAGAGTTACTCAGAACTGAGCTCAAGCTGTGACTTGCAGCAAGCCAGCAAATTCCTAACCCTCTCTGAGTCTCTCTTTGCACTCATAAATATTTTTGGTCCATAGTAGCTCTAAGAGCCTTTTTAGGAGCGGCTGCTGCTGCTGCTAAGTCGCTTCAGTCGTGTCCAACTCTGCAACCCCATAGACGGCAGCCCACCAGGCTCCCCCATCCCTGGGATTCTCCAGGCAAGAACACTGTATTGGGTTGCCATTTCCTTCTCCAATGCATGAAAGTGAAAAGTGAAAGTGAAGTTGCTCAGTCGTGTCCAACTTTTAGCGACCCCATGGACTGCAGCCCACCAGGCTCCTCCATCCATGGGATTTTCCAGGCAAGAGTACTGGAGTAGGGTGCCACCGCCTTCTCCGTTTTAGGAGCAAGGTAACCTGTAAATCTTGCATATGTAAGACCGGGACCGTGCCTAGTTCTGAACCCAGTCTATGACAGGAATCTAAGCAAAAATGCCTGGAATCACTGAATCACTCAGTCAACAGGTATTTATTGAAATTCTATGTGCCAGACACTGTACTCTGTGATGGTAAGACAAAACAGGCTCAGTCCTTTGCCTTCATAGGGGAAGACAGATATGAAGAGATGAAAGACAATTCATAAACATGTATTTAGTGGCAGCAGTGACTGGTCCTACAGAGGGCAGAGCGGCCTGGCATGGAGAACAGGGGACATGCTCAAGTAGGCATCTGAGGGGGTGAGGAAAGGCTTCTCAGAGTAGTGATGCATCCCCCAGGGACCTGGAGGTAGAGCAGGGCTTGCCAAGCTAACACAGTAGTTTCTGGTCTGATTTCTGCATTTCAGGGGCCTCTTCCTCTCTTGGAGGCAGCTCTTTTGGAAAGTAAATAAAGATGACTGATTTGACAGCTGCTCTGCACAGAATCCAGACAGGCTCAGTGGGTTTGCCAGGGGGCACATAAGCAGAGGCATGTCATCGCCAAGGCCTGATGGTGTGCCAGCCACCGGCCAAGTGCGCCCCATGCACTATCTCATCATATACCCACAATAGGCCGCTGTTAAATGTTACCCCCATTTAACAGATGAGAAAGCTGGAACTCAGAAAGGATTAGTCACTTGTCGCCTAAGTAGGGTCACAGAGTTAATAAAGGAGAGAGCCAGGATCCAAACCTGGACAATGTGACCTCTACTGTCCCTAGGCTGAGGCCCCCACCTGTGACACTGTCTTCAGAACCCTCTGAAGAGGGGTCACCTTTTCCATGTAGAGAAGAATCGAGCACACTTTAAAGTCACCTAAGAGAGAGTCGATTTGAATGATACAAAACTGCATAAAATGTTTTGCGAAAGGGCTGAAGGGTAATGAGCCTGGGATTGCACCTCAACAGCTCCCATGATGACTTCAGGCCAAGAGGAGGAGCTTGGGCACTGGTTCTCTAACTGTGTTCCTTAGAGCCCTGGGCTCCCACGGAGGCGCCGTGGGGCTGTCCTGGGTGGGTGCTGGGCCATCGCTCCCATCAGTCCCTGGAGATAAACACTGGTTTCGCAGCAGGTAGCTGTTGGGAGACAGTAGCTGAGGCTGTGACAGCACAGATGATGGTGACAAGCTCTTCTTCTTCCCCATCACTCTTAAGTCAGTCTGCATTCACGGAGCACAGATCATGCTGTGAGCTGAATGTCAAGGATCCAGACAGGTCCCTGCCCTGGAGGAGTACATTGGCCAGTGGAGGAGGTGCCCAGGGCCAGTGCCTAGGTCACCAGGGGCCATGAGTCACAAGAGGGTTCCTGCCCTGATTGGGCAGAAGCTCAGAATAAGGCAGAGACCAGGTTGGTATTTAAACCCAGAACTCTTGGCAGCCAGTGCCAAGCTTTCCCCCAACCCTACCTGCGTCAGGTAAATTGAATGGGGCATTAATAAAATGGCCATTTAATGATAGAGCCTCAGGAGGTGAGTGGAACTGCAGGGACGGAGGCTAAGAGGGCAGGCAGGAGCCGAGTCATCAGACAGAGGCAGAAGATCAGGGCAGATCACATAGCCAAGCTGGATTTGAAAAAGAGCCTCTGATGGTCACGGTCAAGTGTCTGCCATGGGGGAGGGGAGATTACCAAGGCATAATATTTATTGAGCACCGTACCGGTCAGGAGAGTCTGAGGATGCTGAAGCAATAAGTAGCTCTAAATTCTCAGGGCCTACATACAGCAAACGTTTGTTTACTGCTTACCCAACATTCGCTGCAGATCCTAGCAACTCTCCAGGACGGGTGATCTCCAAGCACTGACTCAGCCACATGGCTGACAAGTTCTTCACCACCCAAAGCCGTCCCATATGACCTCAGTCAGGACTGCAGCATGAGAGCCAGGAGGGTGAGGCACTGGCTTTTCACAAGCCCTGTCACTGCTGCTCACAGCTCCTAGGCCTGAATATGGCATTTGGTCCACTCAACTTCACAGGCTTCAATCGTCACCTTCCAGAGGTCATTTCTCTTTGCATATAAGGAAACAGAGACACAGAGAGAATGAATGGAAAGTACCTATCCAAGTCACACAGCGGGTAGTGGAAGACTAATACATCAAACTCAAATGGTCTGGGGGCTTAGCTCTCACTCTGCTTCCTCCCAGACTCTCAGAGGTCAGTGGTACTTCAGGAATAGTCAATCCACTACTGTCAGAGTGCTGCCTTTCAATTAGCCCAATGAAGGAACCCGTGTCCTTACGGCATTAGATAAATTGGGAGAGGGATGTCATGCTCCCTTGTGACCTGGGACCATCGGTAGCCTGTGTAGAAGTGAACAGACCAAAACGTTTATCAACAAGGAAGGGAAGCAGGTGATACAGGATTGCAAATCCACCATGAGTGGCTTCTGATGGCATGAGGAAGAAGGGGGGCTCCCTGGAAACCAGGTAGCTTGTCAACAAACTCTTTAATCACAAATGCCAAATGCAGGGGGTTATAAACAGGTCATCACTGTGGTTCCCCCCATGCATTGGGGACTGAGATTTCCATTTCAAGATGGGGGAAATAATAAGTAACCACTGACTAGCATATCCAGGTTTATTGACTTGAAAGGTCATATATTGATGGACAAAAAGCCAAGGTCAATATTTGATTTTGAGGAACAATAAATCTTGATATTCATGGAAAGATGCCTTAAATGCAGGTGCTATTGGGCAGGACAGGGACTCCTTCATGGCGGGGGGGACAGGGGGGGTGGGGGGGGGCGGGGGGGGCGGGTCCTGCCTCCTCTGTAGTGGGTGAAGGGCTCTCTTGTGTGGAATATTAGGAAGGAGGCCTGTGTGTGTTTAGCAGTTTCTAGGTAGCACCGGTGGGTGCATGTTTTAAAGAAAGCCTGGGGAAAAGAGGAGCAGGCAGTTTTCAGAGGGCTGCCATTTTTGTCCCTGTTCACACAGATGGAGGGAAAATACCCACCCTGCACCCTGTCCCCACTGCCTGCTCCCCCCAGCCTGCCAGTATCTGAGATTTACCTCCACCTTTGCTAATTTGGAATGTGGATGAAATTTCCCTTTATCTGCTTTCCAACTCTCTACTCACCAACCCTTCAGTGTCTTAATCTTGCCATGCAGAGTTGGGTGCATTCCCACAGAAAGGTGTGCCACGGAAATCACAGCTGATGCAAACCCATCAGTATCTGCCTTAAAGAGGGAACTCGCTACTCTCCTCCCTTTCCAGTCTCTACTCCAGGGCCTGACCTCACCTCATCCTTCCACGTCACAGTAGGGCCACCCAGACTGCTTACCATCCCTGCCCAGTTGGACATTTTGGACCCTCATGAGATTGCCTGTGCTGTGGCCATTGCCAGAAATTTTTTCTTCTCCTTCCATCCCTCTCTCTGTAAATCTCCTCCTGGGAAAATTTCACTAATCCTGAAACTGCTCATTTGACACTATCTCCTTGATAAAGCCCTCTCTACCCAGGTAGATCAGCCTCCTCCCTCCATCTACCCCCATATCCCTCCATCTACCCCAGATACCTCCATCTACCCCCATATCCCTCCATCTATCCCCCATATCCCTCCATCTACCCCCGTATCCCTCCATCTATCCCCGTATCCCTCCATCTATCCCCATATCCCTCCGCCTATCCCCATATCCCTCCATCTACCCCTGTATCTCTCCATCTACCCCCATATCTCTCCATCTACCCCAGATACCTCCATCTACCCTCATATCCCTCCATCTATCCCCATATCCCTCTGCCTATCCCCATATCCCTCCAGCTAACCCCATATCCCCCATCTACCCACATATCCCTCCATCTACCCCCATATCCCTCCATCTATCCCCATATCCCTCTGCCTATCCCCATATTCCTCCAGCTAACCCCATATCCCCCCATCTACCCACATATCCCTCCATCTACCCACATATCTCTCCATCTACCCCCATCCCTCCATCTACCCCCATATCTCACCATCTACCCCCGTATCCCTCCATCTATCCCCATATCCCTCCATCTAGTCCCTTATCTCTCCATCTACCCCAGATTCCTCCATCTACCCCATATCCCTCCATCTATCCCCCATATCCCTCTGCCTATCCCCATATCCCTCCATCTACCCCTGTATCTCTCCATCTAGTCCCATATCTCTCCATCTACCCCCGTATCCCTCCATCTACCCCCATATCCCTCCATCTATCCCCATATTCCTCTGCCTATCTCTATATCCCTCCAGCTAACCCCATATCCTCCCATCTACCCACATATCCCTCCATCTACCCCCCCATCCTTCCATCTACCCCCATATCTCACCATCTACCCCCGTATCCCTCCATCTACCCCGTATCCCTCCATCTACCCCCGTATCCCTCCATCTACCTCCATATCCCTCCATCTACCCCCCTATCCTTCCATCTACCCCCATATCTCACCATCTACCCCAGATCCCTCTATCTACCCCCGTACCCCTCTATCTACCCCCGTATCCCTCCATCTACCCTCCTATCCCTCCATCTACCACCGTATGTCTCCGCCTACCCCCGTATCGCTCCGCCTACCCCCGTATCCTACCCCCGTATCCTACCCCCGTATCCCTCCATCTACTCCCATATACCTCCATCTATCCCCATATCCCTCTGCCTACCCCCATTTCTCTCCATCCCTATTCTGGCTCTTGCTTCCTCCCTTGTGCCATTTTTGCTCGTATGTCCATTCATCTTCACTTTTCCGGGATTGCATGTTTGAAGGAGGAGGGTTGCTCCTTACCTAATTCTGAGTCCCCATTGCCTGGCCCTGGTAAATACTCAGTGTGTTTGTGGAATGGGTGGCTGAACAGTGGGAAGGACAAATAGATCAGGTAAGGGACTCAGAGCAGAGCCTAGGCAGGAGGAGGGAGTAGGGCCTGCAGGGACCAGAGGGAGGGAGGTGAGCACAGGAAGCTGGGGTGCTGCTGAGCAGCATCCTATCTGGCTCCTTATTCTCACCAGCAGCTGCCCTGACGGTATTAATCAAGGCCAGAGTGCGTAGAAATATCAGTCCACTGTGTTCTATTCAAGTTCCCTGGAACTAAATTATGTTGTCAGGATCGGACAGAGCAGGAATGGAAAAGACCAGGCTGGGTGACACGGGGCTGTTAAAAGGAGATGAATGAGCCCAGTGGTTTCCATTCAATTTTTCAAGGTTTCCCAAGGCAAGTCTGACAAATACCACCTTATAATTCTCAGGCACCCTGCGCAGTCTCTTCCACACTCTCATTTTTTTCATTTCTGCCCGTCAGATTAGAAGGACAAGGGATTCTTCTTTCTGTCTCACATCTGGGGAAATGAAGGAACTGGCATGAGGGGAGCAGTTTGACCAGAGTCAAGGTCAGGCCAAGGTGAGGGCAGGAAGCAGAACTCAGAGTTCACACTGCAGTGCCCACGCCATTACCCACCTGCTCGGCTTTCTCTATGTGGAGCTGGACAGACCTGCCTCTCAGGGCTGCAGCAGGGTCTCAGGAAGATCGTGCACTTGAAAGCGCATCTAATCGAAAAAGTGCTGTTCACTTATTCAGCCAGCACTATTTGAGTGCATACCGTGTTAGCATGTACTAAGCCGTGTTAGCGCTTCTTATTTAAGAGTTACTGTAAGAATGTAGAAAGAGGCTGAGAACTAGAAATAGATACACAAGGGCTTCATATCTGTCTCACCACTCAGTAGCTGTGTGATACTGAGTTGGATATAAGGCCTCTCTGATTCTCTTCAGGTGATTGTCAGGACTGAATCAGTTGAAGACACGACAGCAGCCGGCACAGTTCCTTGTAGGAAGAAAGTTGTAAATAAGAAGTTATTGAATCTGAATGTGTCCTCCCACACAAGAGCAGGTGTCTCTTTCCTCTCTGTAGGAAGAGCATCTCTGTTCAAGGGAGGCATGAACCTAACTTCCAGCTCTGCAGCGTGCTGCAGCTCTCAGCATATCTCACAACCCAGGGGTGAGTAAGCCTCAGTTGTAAACAAAGGACTAATTAAATTAGCATAAATGATTTTATGTAAATTAAAGAGCCACGTTGTAGCTGTTTATTGGTAGCAGCATCAGATCCTGCCACTGCACAGGCTTGTTTAAAATTAATGTGCATAAATGCTCCAAATATCATATTATTAATAATGATAATAATGTTGATGAGGATAATAATAAACATATTCTCATAACAATGCCTCCTGGCTGGTTCTAAAGTCACAGCAGGGAGTACGCTGAGTGTCACAGATCCTCAGGGAAGCAGCCAGATTACACAGCTCCTTCGCAGCCTCCCAGTTGTGGTGCCATTTTGGTTTCTACTACTGGATTCTGCTAACTTTTGGCCTCTTCAAATCCTGTCCATCTTTCAAGGTCTTACTCAAGGCCACTGCTATGAATCAGCCCAGTCAACCTGAACTATATAAAGCTCTCTCCCTTCTTTCAATTTCTGAAACAACTTTTTCCCATCACTCTTGTCACCTATTAGCTCCTGGAACTCATCTCAGATCTGTAAGGTAGGTGGCAGGTATATTTACGATTCCCATTTTATAGATAAGCTAATAGAGGTCAAAGAGTAAAAGCTACTCAAGGTAACATAGCTAAGAAACGACAGAGCCAGGACTAAACTTCCCCCCAGCTCATATATACCCAAGAAGCACCTAGCCGAGAGGTTGGCATATAGTGGATAATTAATGAGTGTTTGTCAGGAAAGAGGGAGGAAGGTACATGTGAACAAAGGGATGAGTGAATGAAAACCTTTGCAGAGTGAAGTCGTTAAAACCCCGCAATATAACAGTGACCGCCCTCTTTATTACTACCTATCCAAGAGTCAGTCCACCAACAAAACTTTTTCTGTTACTGCCCACATATTGATAAACACTGCCTGAGTCTAAGCCCAAACGTCAGTCCATCCATGTTGCTCAAGGGAAGACATACCCAGAGCCCCTTTGTGAGAAATTTAGAAAGGAATCCCACCCCAAGCAGGCTTGGTAGTTGAACAAGAGTCCACTTCACCCTTATGACCAGTTGCCAACCCACACAACCATACACGGTGGCCCTAGATTCAGCAAGGGCTAAAGGATGCTAAAAAGGAGCCCTGCTGCCTCCCCAGGATCCAATGTTATTCTTGCTCTTCATGGTAGCATCAGGCAGGGGCAGGGACCGCCTGCCTAGAGGTGTGTTTGAGTGTGTGTGTGTGTGTGTGTGTGCGCGCGCTCCACTAGACTGTGATGTTCTCAAGTACCAGATGTCAAGGGTTGTAGGGAAAATATTGGTTTCTGAACCAGACCAACTTGGGTTTGATTCTAACCCTCACCAGCATTGTGGATAGAATTCTGGGGACCCAAGTACCTGGACAGGAAGAATGATATGTTTCAATTACAAACGGAGGCCACAAATTACAGTAGTATTTGCAGTAGCTGAGATTTTTGTCAGTAGTAGAAATTGCAGTATTCTCCTGCGATTAAAGTTGTTGCAGTTATTTCAAAGTATTGAACACAACAGGAGCCAACAAAGCTTTTGGTGAAGGTCCAGATAGTAAATATTTTAGGCATTGCAGACCATGCATTCTCTGTTGCAGCTACTCAGTTCTGCTGTGATAGCTCTAAAGCAGCCACATGTGTGTGTCCATGCTCAATCAGTCATGTCCAACTCTTTGCAACTCCATGAACTGTAACCCACCCGGCTCCTCTGTCCATGGACTTTACCAGGCAAGAATACTGTAGGGGGTTGCCATTTCCTACTCCAGGGGATCTTCCTGACCCAGGGGGTTGAACACACATCTTCTGCATCTCCTGCATTGGCAGGTGGATTCTTTATCACTGAGCCACATGGGAAGCCCTAGAGCAGCCATAGACAGTAGGAAAATGAGTGGAGTGGCTCTGTTCCAATAAAGTTTCTTTTACAAAAACAAGTAGTGATCCAGATTGTAATTTGCTGATTCCTGATATATCCACTTTAAAAATATATGTACTTTAAAAATACATTTTAATTGTAATACATTTTAAATTTTAAAAACTTTTAAAACATTTTAATTTTAATAATTAAAAATAATTATTAGAATCTTGTTATTTAGTATCTTAATAAAGAATCACATAAATTAATACATCAGACTCTTTTTTAGTATTTTGAAATCTGTATTTCAGTATCATTGGTTGCCCTTATGAGCCTATATATTTTGTTTCATGCATTTAAAAATATTATTCTGAGTTGGGGTCTGTGACTCCACTGGTCTAACCAAGGGGGTCCTTGACCCATTGGAAATGAAGAACCCCCTATTATTTAATCTCACTCAGCTTTAGCTTCCTCATGGCAGTGGCAAAAGCAAATAAGAATAATGTCCATGTCAAAGAGTTCTTGTAAGAATTCAACGTAACTATGAATATAGAAACGCTTTGTTAAATAGAAATAACTGTAGAAATTTAAGATATGAACATTTCCGCTTCCTCAGCAGTGCCTACTACAGTCCTCTGTACACAGTAGGTATTGAGCAAATGTTTGTGGCAGAGGGATTAACTGAGCTCAGGGCCTAGCAGCCTTCCCCCAAGAGGCTTCTTGTGTAATATGTGAGGGAGAGGGAGAAAGAATCCCAGAGGCTGTAAGGATTCTCTCACAACTGTCTCTGCAGAATTCCCAGCCATCACATCTATTTAGACATTGCACTGGGGAATGAAAAGAGGAAGGGGGAGACGGCCAGTGCTCTGAGCGGAGACTTCCTGCTGATGCAGCAGGTTTTAAGAGCGCGACTTTGCACAGTTTGTGAAAGCACATGAACCTTGAAATAGAAATATGGACCCCTTAATTCATCTCTCCGTTATTTGATAAAGTATAAAGTAAATGAACGCAGAACATTTTCCCTTTAATTACACAAGGAGAAACGGGTGGAGGGTGCGAGACGCAGGGGAGCAGAGGACCGAGGGTGAGGGGCCAAGGTGAAGCACTCTGCTTCCAAAGCGATTGTACCACGTGAAGGCTGCCTGCATGGGCTGCCCTGAGACTTCATTGCTGGGGAAAGAGGTGGGAGCTATGAGCCTTTACGAAGCCTACCCCAGAACCCCACGGCTTCCAATCGAGATGCATTCTGACACTGCACTGGGACAGGGCATTTCTGCCCTCAAACGGCTTACACTTCAGCTGAGAAAATAAGTCTCAAATGCATAAACCAGGCATCACTACTGCAATGTGGTTAAAACCACTGCGGTCCAGCCCCTCGTCTGGGTGGAGAACGTGGCCTCTCTGAGCCTTGCCGTGCTGTCACGAGGGATGGCCACCAAATATTTCCAGTTCTGCCCCCACAGAGCCGACACCTAGCATGGAGATGGACAATGCAAATAAACCTCTGAGTAAATAATATGTCAG
Organism: Capra hircus; assembly: GCF_001704415.2. Lineage (NCBI taxonomy): Eukaryota > Metazoa > Chordata > Mammalia > Artiodactyla > Bovidae > Capra > Capra hircus. The sequence continues at coordinate 11,188,525 of NC_030835.1, read as the reverse complement.
ACATGGGATCTTGGGTCTAAAGCCTTCATCTCCTCTCCCTCTGGATTCTTTGACTATCCATCCCTTTCAAACAATTGCAGTTATAATAGTTGGTCGCTCCAGCGAGAGTGGACCCGAGTCAAAGCCAATTTATGTGGCAGTAGTTCAGAGACATAGTGTCATATTATTTAATTATTTAAAGCTGGAATATTTCCTTCCAGGCTGCTAAGAACTCATATTTTATTCAATTTGATTATGATTTGTTAAATTAAAAGTAGTTCTGGATAACAAGAGGATAACTTAAGTGGTAGAAGATGGGGGTTTGTTATGGATTGAATTGTGTCCTCCCAAATTTATATATTGAAGTCTTAACCCCCGCCACCCCAGAGCTTATCTGTAATAGGGTCATTGCAGCTGTAATTAGTTAAGGTGACATGATATTGGAGTAAGCCAGTTCGACTGGTGTTTTTTCTTTTTTTAATTTTTATTGGAGTACAGCTGATTTACAATTTTGTGTTATTTTAAGGTGTGCAGCAAAGTGAATCAGTTATACATATATCCACTCTTTTTTAGGTTCTTTTCCCCATATAGGGCATTACAGAGTATTAAATAGAATTCCCTGCGCTATACAGTACATCTTTCTTAGTTATCTATTTCATATGTAGTAGATGTCCCTTTTAAAAGAGGAAATTTAGATACAAACCTGGGCACATGGAGAACTCCATGCAAAGATGAAGACAGCAATTGGGGTGAGGCAGCCACAAGTCAAGGAAAGCCAAAGTTTGCCAGCAAACCAGGAGAAGTTAGCACAGAGGCGTGGAACTGATTCATCCTCAGAAACAACCAACCCTGCCCTCACCTTGATCTTGAACTTCTAACTTCCAGAACTACAAGAGAATACCTGCCGGTGTTTCAGCCACCCTGTTTGTGGTGTTTTGTTACGATAGCCCTAGAAAATGCACAGAGGTTTTAGTTTGGTTTTCTCCCTACTGAATGACTTGAGCAGGTTACTGGGTCACAAGCAGGCTACACAAGCAGCGGAGAGCAGGCAGTGGGAGCCCATGTGTCTGGCCTCGAATCCTAGCTCCGCACTACCAGCTCTAATATCCCACAGGTCAGAGGCACACACCTTTAAGATACAGCCAGAGAGGCCTTTTGCAAGCTACACGGACCATCCAAACAGGACCCCAAGGAGAAACAGCCCTGCGGCAGAAGATGCAAAGTAACGGGACATGTGGAGCAGAGCCGGAAGATGCTCTTGCTGATGTGGCTGATTCCTATCACAGGAAGGGAGTTTTTGATCCACTCAAGTTACTGGAGACTTAATTGAATAGAAAGCTCAGAGTGGGCAAGCACAATCCCCATTGTGGGGGCTGTTGGGACGCTGTGGGGAGGCACACAGCTGCCATTGTGTTGTGATGCCAAGGGTTGATGGTCTCTTAACTGACCTCAAGGTAATGAGCGTGGCCACCATCTTTGAATCCAAAGAACAAAGAAAACTGCAGTTTGACCACTGAAAATGTCTTTCTGCCCAGTGAATTTAAGTATTGCTTATTAGTTTGATATAAATATTTTGTTACTGTAAACATTTGTTCAGAGTCTGTCCTGAAATCAAGAGTGACTTAGATTCCTCGAAAGCCCAGGAGCCCTCCTCTGCCCTGCTCTCCAGGGAATTCCCCAAAGAAGCCAGGTCCCCACTGTCACTCCCTACAGACTGGACACCCTGCGGAATCAAAACCTCTATGGGTTTCTTGTAATGTTTACTGCTAATTCAAGAAAGGGCTTGTTGAGACAGATTCTTCATGTTGTGTTAGAATCGTGTGTTCCTATTCTCTGTCAGAAGAAGAAGAAAGAAACACATCCCAATGACAGCACAACCTACCCAGCAAAATTGCCAGCTGTCTTGGCCTGAAGCTGCAAGGCCTCACCGAGTCAGCTATGGGGCACCCAGCCCTGGCTCAGGTGCTGTGCGGATGGTGGAGCAGACAGAGGAGCAGCTAAGACCTGCTCAGAGAACAGTGCCGGCTTTCTCTGTTCATCCTTTCCCGAGCAGCCCTTGGGCCGCAGTTTCAGCAAAGGGCTGAAAACTGATGGTACCAGGCCTGGGGAGAGGGGGGTGGGCATGAGGGTAGCAAACATCCTGCAGTGGACCAGCCAGTTCACAAGCATTAACCACCCTGGGGTGAGATCGCAGGCAAAGCATTTGTTATGGCTGACCCTCTGCACATGGGTCACATGTCGATGCAGGGCTGCTGAGTTCTTGAACAGGACCCTAGAGATGACCCTTTTAAGGTGATTCAATAGCAAATTGAGAACCCATTAGGTGCTGGGGACTGTTATGGGAGTTAAGATGCAATGGGAAATTAGTAAATAAAATAGCCAGCATTTCCTGCCTTCATGGAGCTTGTATTCTTTCTTTCTGTTTTGAGCTTGTAATCTAACAGATTGAGGGCGGACAGTAACAATGCCATCTGCAGCATTTATAAAATTGCTTCAAGGACTCTGCCACAGCTTACAACGTGACTTGCAATGTCATTGTTCCTCTTCTAGGCTTCAGTTGGCTCATCTGTGAACTGAAATAGAAGCCAGCATTCTCTTGAGAAGATACTGGCATTTTCCCATTCAGGCTGCATCATCTGGCTAGCTTTATGACTAAAGGCAAGTTCCTTAACCTCTCTGTGTCAATGAGGCTTCATAGGAGTGTCAGGGAAACAATCGAGTTAGTACAGGCCGATGGCTTTGCAGGTACCCAGCAAACAGAGGACACTCAGCAAGGGTTATTATTATACAAAGAACAGAATCCAGTGAGTTTCACTCCTCCCTCTGTTGTCTTACCCTGGAAATGCTTACTTCTCTCCAGAGAGAAGAGATGCTATGAGTACTTCTCCAGGTCTCAGCAGCTCTCTTCCTTCTGTTCACCTGACCCACTCACCTGTTGTTCCACACACCTCTTCACACTCTCTGTAGCAGGAAGCTGCCAGCCTTGCTTCCTGTAAGAAGTATGATGGCCCCTTGGGTGACAAGCCTGCTCTGGGGTCAATGTAGCCAGGTATGAATGTAGGCTCCGCTATCTCATAGCTGTGTGACCTCAGGCCAGTTACTTAGCTGCTCTGGAAGGCTAATTAACAGTGGCTACATCACAGAGCTGCTGTGAGGATTAAGTGGGAGGATGAGAAAGGGTACTTAGGATGCGGACACAGTGAAAAGAGGCAACACGTGTGTCAGCAATGGGGCTTCCCCGGTAGCTCAGCAATAAAGAATCCGCCTACAATGCAGGAACAGTGGGTTTGATCCCTAGGTCGGGAAGATCCCCTGAAGGAGGACACGGCAACCCACTCTAGTATTCTTGCCTGGAAAATCCCAAGGACAGAGGAGCCTAGCAGGCTATAGTCCATGGGGTCCCAAGGATTCAGACATGACTGAGCGACTTAGGATGCATGCATGTGTCAGCAATGGTAATAATTAACTCCTACAAAGACCCACAGCAGAGAAGAGAACAAAGGTGTGGTCCTCCAGCATGGCTGAGCTCTCTGTCCCACCACCAGCAGGAGATAGCCAATCCCTAGGAAGGCTTGGAAGAGCCTCTGAGCATTTCTATTAATGGCCTGAATAAGGACATGGAAAGCCAGCTTATCAAATTTGAGTCTGACATGAATTTGAAAGGAAAGATAAATGAATTGAATGAAAGTCTGATCCAAAAATCTTTCAACAGGTAGAAACGATCAGTGGTAGTCAACCAGATGGAACTGAACAGGAGGATCTAAGTCCTGTGCTTGATCCCCCAAAGCTGACTGCACATTCTTGATAAGGGACACAAGGTTTAACAGCAGCCAGGCTTCAAAAATACATGGAGTTTTAAACAAGAGTGAGTTTAGAAAAGTCGACGGTACGGTGCGGTTGCCACAAGAATCTTTCCCATGAAGTTAGGGATCTTCCATGTCACTTGATACACGGTTTGGAACAGTTTTCCTAGGTGTTGGCACCCAAAGTGACCCACTAGGTGTTTTGATTCCTTCTTAGTGATGGAAGGTTTCAGATGTGATCATTTGTCCTTTACTTTGGAAGGGACATCCTGGCATGTCCCAGAACACCAGTCCCTAAAAACATCACTGATGAGCTGGCTCCCTAAATCTTTGTAGGTTGATCTCCCATTCCATGGAGCCCGTGTGTCCTGCCAAGGGACCTCAACATTCTTGCAACTTCCTGTTTTGCCAGGTTTATTGACATGATGTCATCAGTTCCACAGACCAATGAGGTTTCTACAGATTGTCTATACAGTTCTAGACCTTTGGGACTCTGATGATAGAGGATAAAAAAAGTTAAGTAATCCTGGTAAAAGTCATTGTGCACTAGTTGTTCAGGCACCTCTGACTCTTTGTGATCCCTTGGACTGTAGCCCGCCAGGCTCTTCTATCCCTGAGATTTCCCAGGCAAGAATACTGGAGTGGGTTGCCATTTCCTTCTCCAGGGAATTTCCCGACCCAGGGATCAAATCCAGGTCTCTCACATTGCGGGCAGATTCTTTACCATCTGAGCCACCAGGAAAGCTTGTTAAATGTGTCCTATTTACCATCCCCATGATAATGTAAATTGCCTTGCCCTTTCTTGTATAGTCAAGTGAGCATCACCATGTCTCAGAGATGTCTTTATCTGTTCGAGCAGAATCACAGCAGCTGCCATCAGGGCTAACTACTTGGTCAAAGTGTGGTAGTACATGCTCATCCTTCATGATCCATCTCAATTTTGCAGGCGCCCACTGGTGAATTAAATGATAAAATGATGGGGACCGTGACCCTGCGTTCTTAAGGACTTTAACAAGGGCACCAATCTCTGCCATTTTACTTTCCATTTTCACTGGGGTGGGGGAGTGGAGGAGTTTCAGAGCCTTCCACTCAACCTTTCCCACTAGGATACCTTCTCCCCCAGAGTCAATGCAGGGGATCTTCCAGCTGCCAGGTATGTCCATTACAACTGTGCATTCAGGGACCAGGGAAATGTCCCCAGAGTGGCTCGGTGAAAGCTGTGAATCCGCATAAGTCAGATCTGTGCCAAGAGTGTATTTATAACCTGACCTCATGAGCACCCCCTCTAATGGTAATGCCAATGGAGACGCGGGGTCACTGTTTGTCAATGTCAGATTTAAGCATTTGCCATTCCTCAGTACATAAGTGCCCAAAGAACTGGGGTAGTCATCACTGAACCCAGTATCCACGGTGATGCAGAGGCCTTCCTTATGGGCACCAAGCCTCTCCTTCAGTCAGTGGGTTCCTAGCCTGAAAATTGACTCAGATCCAGAAACTGGGCAAAGGGGTCATGGAGGTTTTGCCTTTGTTTTTTGCTGAAACTGCTTTTAGCCATTCCTGATCATTCGCTTTGAACTGTTTTGATTTTGTAGATTTCAGCCATGCTTCTGTCAGGACAGAGGGTGACATGTCATCCAGTTCGAGGAGGCTTTTCTTTGGTTTTAGCTCTGAAGACCTGTGCCCAGCCGCCCCCTCAGTCCTGGAAACACCAGCACAGTCCATCACCTTCGGTTACCCTGCCCTAGGGACGCCGTGCTCTCCAGCCACACCCATATGTTTGCAGGTCAGTCTACCTGGGCCACTCTGACCTGACTGGTCACTGAAATCATTGTGTTCACCCTCCTTGCGGCAGATAAGCCCCACCTACTGGCCTCTGTTCTTCCTCGGGATCCCGATTGACGGGTCTGTATCGATTTCTCCTACAGCCGTGCCTGGCCTGCAGACCACACCCCCAACGAACTCCTCCCAGGCGCTGGCACCTCCTCCCCGCTCCCGTGCGTCTCCCATCGCTTTGATGAATGGCGTGTCGTCCAGGCCATTCTGCGGAACCGTCAGTTGGTGGAGTTTCCGGCCTTACATAGAATATCCTCTCCAGCACAACTCACGGGTTTTTTGATTCCCTTTCCTGCCATCTGCCATGGTAATTCTGGCATTTCTACTGCACATAGTGTGGGCCATATCTTCTTCCCAGTTTCCAAGAGCTTCCCAAACAACACGTTAGCATCATTTTCCAGGGTCCTCCTCCGGGTGTGAAATCCTGTTATCAAGGGAGAGGCTTCCACACTGATAAACTCACTCATCCGGCTTTCCATTATATCAGCCCGATTCAGTGCCCTCAGTTTGCCATGTGTACACCCTGGGGTCTTGCCAGTATGCAAGGTGGGCCCCACACGCCCTCCCTTCCTGACTTCCTTTCCTCCCCTAGCAGGTCGCCCCTCCTCTGCTAGCTTGTGTAGTAACCTGGTGTTTGGGCCAATGGAGAATGTTCCAGAGGAGAGTGGGGGTGGTTCCTGAGCAGACAGATGTTGTGTGAGGTGGAAGCCTCTGCATCATCTTCAAACAAGGCAGGGGATGGGGGTAGGGGGCACTAGACTTTAATGGCAGGAAGTGAGCTCAGCTGATCTGGGATTTCAGGGTTCTCAAGTTCATTGACCCGGAGCCTCACAATTCTGCTCCTTTTAAATAAGGGCTCTGACCTTGGCATCTCCAGCTTACCCCAGACGAGGATTCAGAAGGTAGTCTTTTCTGAGCCCTGCACTTAAGATTAAGTCTAGGTCCTGAGCCTCAGCATTCTCTTCTCTCCAGCTGCTGGGCAAGTGAATCTTTCTCTGTATATGTAGCCAAGGAAGTCCAGTCATCTACAGGCTTCCATTGTCCTTTCACCAATCCATCAATCAGACTCAGCAAGAGCCATACAACTCCATTGTCCTTATAATTACTAATTTCCCCAATCCTTGCAACCGCCTGAAATAGGCACCCTGCCCTGCATTCCCTTCCACCAGCATGGAGAAGCACAACCAGTTTCTCCAGCAGGAAAAAGTCTAACGATTGCACAGGCCAGTCCTGCACCCACCACAAATTATGGAGTCTTCATTGCTTCCCTGGTGACTCAGACAGTCAAGAATCTGCCTGCATTGTGGGGACCTGGGTTCAGTCCCTGGGTCAGAAAGATCCATTAGAGAAGGTAATGGCAACCCACTCTAGTACTCTGCCTGGAGAATTTCAAGGACAGAGGAGCCTGGAGGGGTCAGGCCATGAGATAGAAAAGAGCCAGACACCATTGAGCGACAAACACTGTCTCTTTCATTGCCTCTTGGCCAGCAAGGGGTCAAGTTCCACAGTCCCATTTGGGGTCCACTTCCTCAGTCCACTCCCAGTTTCAGTGTCCATGGGATCCCCAAGACTCTGCCCTGAAGCTTGGCATGGAGGAAGTTTACCAACACATGCCTTTGCATCAACTCCTGTGGGGACCGAGACCGGCAGGGCTGGGCATTGTTGAATTGCAATGCATTTGCAACAGAGACTCAGCCATCTCACAGGACTTCGGGAACTGAGAATGACTTTTCAGAGGTGCTTCTACCTATCATTGGCTGCAACTGCCACCAGGGAGGGCCCAAACCTTGGGCCAGCCAATCCCTTCTGTCGAGGGCAATTCCTGAGCAAGAATTTTTTTCTTTTACAATAATTAACCTTAGCTTTTACCAGGTTAGGTATTAGATTTCACATCCTGTGAAGCCAAAGGAAGAGTTTCCTTAATCCTGAGAAAGAAGACAGACAGAAAGCTAACAGAGTTTTTCTTTTCAGGTCACAGGGAGTAGTATTTCACCTGGACAAATCTTAGCATCGTTTAGGATTTAGAAATCAGCAGCACAATTTTCCTCCAGGAGTGGAGGGCAGCTGGGAAATCACTGTTTATTGCTCCTTTGGTAGGGGACCCACAGGCCCTTGGCTGAATGGCAGAGCCCCAACCTCTCAGGAAGGCGGCCTGAGCCATTGACAGGCAGCACTCTTGGCAACAGGAGAATCAGCAACTCTCGTGGAGAGTCTGTGGGCTCACCTCTGCACCCACCACACAAGCCAGGTGAGTAGAGGTCAAAGGAACAAAGGCCAGGAAAGAGAAGGTTCCCGGGATCTGAAACTGTGCTTGGTGCTCCGGGAATCATACTTGTCCTGTAGGATCTCATGGGCTACAGTGGGTGATAATTATAATACAAATCTCACTTCAACCAGGGGAGGGCCTTTGAGCCTTCTGACTCTTAGGAGACAGATGGGGACAAACTGCAGAAAGATGGCATTCCCTTTATAAGCAGAGACTGTCCCACCAACTGTGAAGCTGTTGTTGAAGATTTAATGATGATGTAAGCATCATTCATTCTAATCCTGAGCTTTGGAGACACGAACAATTTCTGCCTGACTAGTCCCAGAAGATCACCTTAGCGTAGGTCCGCTCTTAAGCACCTCCTGTGGGTCCTTCTAGAGTTCCAAGAGGGATGCTGGATGGATCTGAAGAGGGAGACAACGGGTGGGTGGATTTAATGCCTATGCAGCGAGCCGTGGAGTCCATGGTGACGTGGGCTGTGCTCCAGGAGGAACCCTGCGTGCCGAGCCTCCCTGCTGTCACTGTGTGCCCCTCCAGCTGGAACGTGCGTCCGCCGATTCTGTGCCCAAACGGGTGTGCGTCCCTCTGTGTGTACACAGACACGCACACGAGCTCTTCCCAACACAAATATATATTTAAGATTTACTGTTCTGGAAAACCTAGTGAATAATGTAAACGATGAAAGCCCGCGTCTGGCAGAAAATATTGTTCAGGCTGCCTCATTGAAATTCAGCCTCTCATGCACACTTGGTAATACACACGCCGTATGAATTATGGATTCCGGGCTTTATCTCTCACACGACACATGAATGTTTGATAAAGATTGTTTCCAATATTATATTTTGTCAAAATGCTCATCTAAAATTCAGTCAAAAATGCTTTCCGGTAATTATGCACTGACTTCACAGGGAGCAGAGAAAGGGAGGTAGAAAGTGCCCCTCCATGGGGTCATTGTGTGTGTGTGTGTGTGTGTGTGTGTGTGTGTGTGTGTGTGTGTGTGTGTGGCTGTGGCTTTTTTTACCCTGGGTATTTTTGTTGAAAGGGAGAGGGAGACTGACAGTGTTTGTGCTGAAATTCGTTATTCTTCCTACACGCCCTCATTGCAGAAGCAGCTACAATAAGGTCTACCCTTCGCCTTGCAGACACTTGGTAGTTCATTTGCTCCTCGGATATTTTTACACTTGCTGCTGGCTCATTGGCAACATGGCCTTAGTCTGGCCTGCCAGTAACTCGTGCTCCCCAGGGCTTCCAGCTGATCTTCTCTGGTGCACATTCTGAGCCCTTCCTCCTCAGCCCCACCCTCTCTACCTTCCTTCAGTGGCTCTTCACCTCTTACAGCAGAGATGGCAAATCCCTACACCCAGACAGCCCACTCCACCCCTGCAGCCAAGCAGGCATCACAAATAATCCTGTCCTCCCTTCCCCCTGACTCCTCCTCAGATTCCTTCTTAACACATGTTCCCAGCAGCCATTATCAATCAGATGATCACGGTGCACAAAAGAAAACCTATTGATGCTTCAAAGATAAGTTCAACCTCTGGAACATGGGATTCTAGCCCCTTTAGGAACTTTCCACAGCCTCTGCTTCAATCTCTTCTCTAGTCTTTCCCTTTCCAACGTCACCATGCTCTCTAGCCCCCACTCCTTGCCTCTACTCCTGCTTTCCACCCACCTGGAATGTTCTTCATCCCCTAGCTCCTTGGCAAACTCCTACTCATACCTCAAAACCTTCATAAAGCCTTCTTCATCTCCCTCGGGCCTGGATACGCTGTCCTCTGTGGTCTCAGGACACTCTCTCTGTATATCTCTCTCTACATATCGTACAACGTGATACCCCCAGGGAGTTTCACCCATAGGGTGATTCAGAGTAACAGTGCTGCCTGGCCCAGCCACTAGGAGGGACTCGGTAGATGCACGGTAGTCACTGTGCAAAGGAAATGTAGGGTCTGTGCTCACAAATGGCCCTGCCCTCCATGGAGCTACAGCATCGAAGATGGGACATTCATAGCTCAGATATGGGAAAGATTTTCCCTTTATCTTCCCCAGTATCCAGGAAAACCACTATACATTTGGTAGCTATGGCTTTTAAAAAAAGTAAGCAGGCAAGCATTCTCAGAGGTGGCCTGTGTGCTTCTGAGGCATCTTTGCTAAAGCGTTCCTTTCCTCCATGGGGGCCAGCTCCTGCCCCCAAAAACCCTTCCAGTTTCTGCCCTGATGGCTCCCTCTCCCTCTGCACTCAGTCCTACCAGGAAAGAAAGGGAAGTTCATCTCAGACACCCTTTGAATCTTCTCCCTTCTCCATTTCTGCAGTTCTACTGTGCTGCAGGCTACCCACATCTATCCCCAAGAAGACTGGAACAGACTCCCCTGGTCTCCCTGTCTCCTTCACTCCACCTCCAACCCATTCTCCAGGGGCAGCCAACTCCATCTTTCTAAACCTGAATCTGATCACCTCACTCCCTCCTAGGAACCCTTTCATGCTTCTCCATTTCTCTTGGATTGAAGGCCAACCTACTCTCTATGCATGAAAGGAAGACGCAGTATTCGGAATACTGAGCGATCAGGGAGGCCTGGCCATCACCCATCAGAAGAGATTCAGGAACGGATTTCCCTGGTGGCCTAGTGATTAGTATTCCAGGCTTTCATTGCTGTGGCTTGGGTTCAATCCCTGGTGGGGGAACTGAGATCCTGCAAGCTCCACGGAGTGGCCAAGAACAGGAAAAAAGAAAGAAGAAGAAGAGAAGCAGGAAAACAACCACGAAGGCCAAGCTTTGAGGATTAGCTCAAAATGGGCTGGAACAGAAGGCCTGGGACCTTCAGCCATATCAACCTCTTCCCTCACTCATCCTTACTGTGCCCTCCAGTCTCCTCCTCTCTCCTTTCAAAATCTTTCTTGTCTCTTCAAGCAGAGAGGACACCACCACGTAAGAGCAGAGATCTGGGTGCAAAATAGGTGTTTTGAAAATATGCATTGGATTTAATGGAAGGCCAGGAAATGCGGGAGCCCCCGGGACCATCAGGAAAGTCTGCTCTAGCAGCGAGTGAGGCTCCCTGCATATCAGCCAGGCATGCGAGCTGGAGCTAAGAAATTCAGCCTTGGAAACATGGCAGCATGTAAGCAAGGGTGCTGACAGCCCCTAAGCCCAGTGCTGAACAAATGCTGTTCTCTAGACATTGAATATATCAATATAACTGGTGTAAGAATTACAGGCCTGGATTTCAGCTGTTCCCAGGAGGGCTGGGAGCAGAGAAGATGCCAACAGAGAAAATCCCTGTGAGAATCCCCGGATGCGTTTGTTGTGTAGTTTGTGTTTATCTACAGCCTTGCTGTCTTTCTTCCACAAACGCTGCTGCCTGCCGACTCTTGGCCAGGCCCCATGTTAGGAACTGGGGATGCAGAGATGGAGAATACAGCCCTCTGCGTTCAGAGCTCTCACACTCTAGTGGGGAAGTCAGATGAACAAGCAGACATGCCCAGGGGCCAGGAGAGGTTGGCCAGGCTGGGACGAGAAGCCACAGAAGGAGGGCCCTACCAAGGTGGGCCATCAGAAATTCAAGTTTCTAGAAGGGGCATGGGGGCTAAGTTCATAAGAATGAGTCGGAATTCGCCGAGTGGAGGTAAAGAGAAAGGACAGAAAGGCATTTCAGGCACCAGAAGCAGTGCGGCCATAGATCTGGGGGCCAGAGAATGCTGTGAAGTATGGAACCATCCTCAGCCAAAGAAACCAAGGCCAAAGCCAGGAGGAGAGGTGGAAGGGCTGAATGCAGAGATCAGGGGTCTGGACATAGCTCTGAGGTTTGAAGAGGGCAGTGTAGACACAGGTCATCAGTTCAGTTCAGTCACTCAGTCGTGTTCGACTCTTTCTGACCCTATGGACTGCAGCACGCCAGGCTTCCCTGTCCATCCCCAATTCCTGGAGCCTACTCAAACTCATGTTCATTGAGTCAGTGATGCCATCCAACCATCTCGTCCTTTGTTGTCCCCTTCTCCTGCCTTCCATCTTTCCCAGCATCAGGGTCTTTTCCAATGAGTATGTTCTTTGCATCAGGTGGCCAATATTGGAGTATCAGCTTCAGCATCAGTCCTTCCAATGACTATTCAGGACTGATTTCCTTTAGGATGGACTGGTTGGATCTCCTTGCAGTCCAAGGGACTCTCAAGAGTCTTCTCCAACACCATGGTTCAAAAGCATCATTTCTTCAGCCCTCAGCTTTCTTTATAGTCCAACTCTCACATCCATACATGACTACTGGAAAAACCATAGCTCTGACTAGATGGACCGTTGTTGGCAAAGTAATGTCTCTGCTTTGGAATATGCTGTCTAGGTTGGTCATAACGTTTCTTCCAAGGATCAAGCATCTTTTAATTTCATGGCTGAAGTCACCCTCTACAGTGATTTTGGAGCCCAAGAAAATAAAGTTTCTCACTGTTTCCATTGTTTCCCCATCTATTTGCCGTTAAGTGATGGGACCAGATGCCATGATCTTCGTTTTCTGAATGTTGAGCTTTAAGCCAACTTTTTCACTCTCCTCTTTCACTTTCATCAAGAGGCTTTTTAGTTCCTCTTCACTTTCTGCCATAAGGGTGGTGTCATCTGCATATCTGAGGTCATTGGTATTTCTTCCAGCAATCTTGATTCCGGCTTGTGCTTCATCTAGCCCAGCATTTCTCATGATGTACTCTGCATATAAGTTAAATAAGCAGGGTGACAATATACAGCCTTGACGTACTCCTTTCCCAATTTGGAACCAGTCTGTTTTTCCATGTCCAGTTCCAACTGTTACTTCTTGACCTGCATACAGATTTCTCAGGAGGCAGGTAAGGTGGTCTGGTAATCCCATCTGTTTAAGAATTTTCCACAGTTTGTTGTGACAGACACAGGTCATAAGAGGAAATCAAAACCAGAACTGGGCCTTGAACTTGTGTCTTCTTGGATATTGTGAAGAAACAAAATAGATATATTACTAGCTAAATGAATCAAGGAAAAAAGCACAAAGACATATAATTAAAAATGAAAATGGGAAAATAACTGCATAGAGAGGAAATGAAAAGAGTGATAGCATTACTCAGTTTTGAAAATAGATCTGAACACTTGAACAAATCCAGTGATTTTCTAGAAATACAGATGATGCAAAGTAACCTCAGAAAAGACAGGGAATCTAGATAGTCCAATCGCCAAAGATGAAACTGAGAAAGCATTCAAAGAGCTGCTAGCCATTCAAGTACTAGACTCAGACAGCTTCGCAGGTGAAAGTCCATCATGAGTTCAAGGAGCAGAGGAGAGCAATGCTGGTGAAAGTGTTCCCGAACACTGCAGGGAGGAAAAAAGAGAATCTGAAATGAATCTAAAGGGCTTCCCTGGTCGCTCACTGGTAAAGAATCCAGCTGCCAACACACGAGACATAGGTTCGATCCCTGGTCCAGGAAGATCCCACACACCGTGGGGCAGTTAGACCCATGCACCTCAACTACTGTGCCTATGCTCTGGAGCCCGTGAAGCCCAAGCACCCCAGAGCTTGTGCTCTGCAGCGAGAGAAGCCACCCCAGTGAGAAGCCTGCATGCTCCGACTAGAAAGGAGCCCCGCTCTCTACAGCTAGAGAAGGCCGCACAGCAACGAAGACCCAGTGCAACCAACGACACATAAATAAATCACATTATTTTTAAAAAGTAAATAAAATGAGTCTAAAAATTCCATATAATGGTAAAAACAAAATCTAAAAAAGGAAAACACCACCACCAAAAACCTATCATCCTATTTTTCAGGCAATATAAATCCAAAACCGTAAAGAAAATATGAGCAAGGAGAATGCAGATATATTTCTAAAGGATAATATGCCACCAGCACATTGATAAGCTGGAAAGAAAAGAGTTAAGCAATAAAATAAATGAAAGAAAATAAGAGTATGTTTCGTAACGTTAAAGAAGGTTTTTCTAAGACAAAATTCAGAAGCCACTAAGATACCGATAAGCTAGTCACATTAGCATGAAACAATTCTTTCCTGGCAAGGGGGAAGAGTGGAAGCAAACCCAGATTACAAGAATTGTAATTAACCCATCTGACAATGAGCTAATATATGGAGAGAGATCTTATAAATCAATAAGAAAAACAACAACAATAACAATCCAATGTAAAGGAAGGGCAAGGGCTTTTCAGAGGAAAAACACAAACATAAATGACCTATAATCTGTCATATTTTTAAATATGTAAAGTAAAACTAATGTGGTAGAATGTTTCACCTAGTATATTGAAAACCAAAAAACTCAATAACGGGCATTGCTGAAGAAGTTGAAGAAGAATTGCTGGTATGGAGTAACTGTCATATGAGGAAAAATTTTCCAGTAAACATGTAAAAATGTGCAAACCTTCTGAACCTGCAAGTGTGCTTGTAGAACTGCACCCTGTAGGCACGTTCGTGCAAGGACATAAATATGTATGTGCATAAAGTCTGTGTACCAATGTTTGTAACAGCAAAGGCCTGAGAACAACCTAAATGTCCATCACTAAGGACCTTGGTTAAATAGCTAGTAATATGCAATAAAGTTAAAGAACGAGGTAGAAGCATTAAGAGAAAATCCTTCCCCCACCCCCTTACAAAATCAGTATGTACAGTACTGCATGAACTGGATGCTATCCACTAGAACTCTCTGTGCTGACGGACTGGGACAGTCCAGGAGGGTAGCCACGAGCCACTTTCAGCTAGTGAAGCTGTTCGTGCAGCCAGTGTGAATAAGGCCCTGAATTTCTAATTTCAATTTTAATTAATATCGATCTAAATTTAAATAACCACACGTGACTCTGGAGCTGCATAATGCAGGCTGGAAACGCTCACGTCTGTGCATGTGAATAAAGTGGCATTTCTGAAACATTATAGAAGTGGTAACAGTCATTTCCCCTGCCAAGGAAAACTGGGATGGTCAGATGTTTCTGGGGATAAGAAGAGTTCTTTGTCTATTTATGTCTTTAATATCTGAGTGGCTTACCACGTGTGTAGTTACCCATTTCCTATTGGACTAGTTCATGAAAGGAGAAAAGGAGGGGTGCAAAAAAGGAGGGGTAGAAAGATCTTGAGTGAGCCTAGGGTTTTTTTTTAAGAGTAGCCTGGGAGAAGGCAGGCAGAGTTTGTGGCCAAACCAGTTCCTGGAGTGAGTCAGTTGTTTTGGTCAGAGGTTGAGAAAAGGGGTCAACCAACCCCAAATGAAGGAATCCTGAGCCGTGGGGAGCATCTTGATGCCCTTGGAAACCAGCATCCATGAGGAGTAGAAGCCGCGCATCGGAATGATTGTTGCCAGCAGCCCAAGTGTAGACACCGAGTCAGACAATTACATTATTCCCAAGAGACGTGTAAACAGAATTGCTGAGTAGGAAGGGATGGATTGGATTTGGAGAGACAGAAAAGGAAGAATCTACAGAATCTGGCTGCCAGTCTTATGTGGGGACTGAGGGACAGAGGCAGTCTTAGGATATCTTTCGACTCTTGGCTTGTATGACTGAATTGATACTGCAGCCATTGGGGTAACGAGGCTTCCAGGAGGAGCAGGATGGGGTGGGGAAGAGATCTGAAGTTCAAGGTTGGCGTGTTGATCCAGCTGGAAGTTTCTAGAAGCCTTCAGATATTTGGGTCTGAAGCTCAGCAGGGAGAACTGCACTAGAGAGATCCGCTAGAGAGATAACTGGAGAGATGCGTGATCCCCGAGGCTGAGAGAACTGTCAGACTCACCCAGAGAGAAGGTGTGCCAGGGACAGAGCCCCTGAGAGGATAAAGCTAATGCAAAAAGCTGAGGAAGGGGAACCAGCAAGGACACTGAGGATGAGCACGGAGGAGGGAGCCCTGGGGAGAAGGACCAGGGAGCAAGGTCTTAAGGTACAGGGTCACGTGGCACAGGGGCCAGGTGAGACGGGGCACTGAAAAGCCCTCGGCACTCAGCAATTAGGAGGTCATGTGGTGACCTCAGTGGGAGCAATTTCAGGGAAGTACAGAAAGGGAACACATGATTTCAGCAGGTTTGAGGGTTAATGGGAGATGAGACAGTGGAGATCATGAGGGGAGGCTCTTATGTCTGGACACTCAGCTGTGAGAGGAAGGAGACAAAAGGAGCGGTGTCTAGAGGGCAAACTGAGCTGAGGGCTGTTATATTTTATGTTTGTTTATTGCTTTAAGATGAGGGAGACAGGGATCACAGACAGTGTTGAAGGACTGCTCAGGAAACCAGGAGTGATTAACAAAGCGAGGCAGGGAAAGATGAGCTCTGTGATCAAAGCTAAGACCTGATCAGGAGATCTGCTCTAAGATGGAGAGGAAGGGATTCTGACACGGAAACGAGAGGGTGGGGACGGAGGCAGAAGGCAAGCAACTGTTTTTACATGGTGGCTTCGCTATCTTCAGTGACATCATCGGGTGATGATGAAGATAGGAGAGGGCAAAGGGTAGTCGTAAGTAGAGTAGGAGGGATTGAGCCCAGGAAAGATGGCTGGCTTTGCCGAGGGTTCAGCTGAGACTGTACCTTGAACACGTCAGGGTCCAGGGGCTCAGGTGAAAGTCTAGACCTCTCATCAGCAGACCGGGGACTCCTACAGATGCCAGGTCACATCTGGCAGGAGGAAGCCACCTGTGGGGGAAGGAGCAGGGGAATGTGTTGTCCTGTGGTATGGATTTGGAGGACACTCACTATGGTGCAACTTTGGGCAAATTCCTCTCTCTCATTGGAGCTCCATCAAACAAATGGGATTAAAGTTTTCCACCTCGTAGATAAACCACTTAGCCTAGAGCTTGGCATCCAGAAGTCCCATTAAAGATCAGCTAGCTCACAATGGATGTGATTAAGCATGGTGGTAAAGATGCCAAGGGGTCTGAAGCGGAGGTTGGAAGCAAAATTCCAAGAAGCCTAGATGAGCTATCCAAGTGAAGGCAGCAGGAAGGGATGGGCAAGGATCAGAAAAGTATGCCCTGAGACCAAATGCAACCCACTGCCTGCTTGGTCAATAAAGTTTTATTAGACAAAGCCATGCCCATTCTTTATGCAGTATCTGGCTGCTTTTCTGTTACAAAACAGAGCCGAGTAGTTACAACAGAGACTGTATAGCTCACAAAGACCCAGGGATCGAACGCAGGTCTCCCACATTGGAGGCAGATTCTTTACCATCTGAGCCACGAGGGAAGCCCAAAATATTTGCTATCTGGCCCTTTAAGAAAAATTGTGCAACTCTGGGTTAGAGGATAGAAGAGTTGGTTAGAGTCAAACTAACTAGGTGGCACTAGTGGTAAAGAACTTGCCTGCCAGTGCAAGCAGATGAGACGCAGGTTCCATCTCTGGGTGAGATCCCCTGGAGGAGGGCGTGGCAGCCCACTCCAGCATTCTTGCCTTGGAGAATCCCATGGACAGAGGAGCCTGGAGGGCTATGGTCCAAAGGGTCGCAAAGAGTCGGACACGACTGAGCGACTTAGCATGCACGCACAACTAAAATGAACCCAGGGTTAAAGAGTGAAAAGATCTGAAGACGCAGGGTGGAAGTCAGAGAGTAAGACTCAGGATGAGGGGTCTGCTAGTGGAATTGTGCCAGGTGGTGGGCAAGAGGGAGTGCGTACCTATGGCCAGGGCTGGATGAGGGCTTTGGAGCTCAGAAGACTGACCCAGAAGTATTGGCTTCTCATGATAAATTGAGAATCAATGAATGGTGGGTCATTAGATGGAATTACCCATGTGGATGTGGGTAAGATCAAGAACAGAGGGGTTTTTAGTCACAAACCACAGTGTCCAGGAAGTCACCTGAAAATGCCTCCCAAAAGCTACTCTGCACTTCTTTGCTATCAAAACTTTGATTTTGTTCAGAATGACAGTGTACCCTGGCCCTTAGAGATGAATCATGGTTTGTCTGGGTCAATCAAGCAATCACATCCACTTTTGGCTGGTGTTCACTTTTCCAGACTGCCTTGCAGCTAGGAGTGGTCACATGATAAGTTCTGGCCATCTCAGAAAGTCAGCTTGCGGCTTCTGTGAGAGCTTCCATCTTTTGGATGACAGAGATTTGCTAGTGCGTCTCTTCTCCCTTTTTTTGCCGTGAACACAGAGCTAATGCTTGAGGCTGTGCTGCCATTTTGTGACCGTGAGGCAATAAACATGAGTGTATACATGTTTGAAGCAGAAAGAGCCTGCCCCTTGACACCATCATTAAACCCCTGCCCACCTTCAGGCTTTTTAAGTGAGATGAGGAAATGACTTTATTGCTAATTTTTTTTTTTAATCGAAAGGAGAAAGTTCAGAGGTAGTAACTGGAAATCAGAAGAATGACATGCAGGGTTGGAGGGGAAAAAAGCTGGTAGGGGGCTGCTTTGAGCAGAGGATGTGTGAATACTGATGGGACTGGGGAATGGGTGGTTAAGAACAGGCAGGAAAAGGTTTTAGATGGGGTCGAGGAGCTTAGGTTTCTCCCACAGTCCATGGGGAAAGATCACTAAAATTTCTTTAAAATCATATAGATCATAAGCTTGATGTGATTATTATTTGCTAAATTTTATGCCTTCTTCAGAAGCCCTTGAAACATTTACTTTTCTGCATTTCCTTGAAAAGAAAAAATTGGCCATAGATTTGCATTATTGTAATAGCTCTTTTTCTAATTATAAAAGTGAAACCTATTTAGACACTTCAGAAAGCAGAAGCAAAGAGAAGAAAGCACTTTGAGTGTTTGCTCTGAGGGCTGGTGTTTCAGAAACAGCAGACAGGGATTGAGGCAGGAAACAAGAAGATTCATTGTGACTTACCTTCTCTGGGCCTCAGACTCCCCACCTGTAAAATGAGCGGGTGGGACTCCAGCTAGGGAAGTCTCCACCCAACCTCAGGGCCCAGGGATGCTTGATGCTATAGCGTGTTAATAACACACTACAGATGCCCTGGGCCGCAGTAAGAGCCACAGCTAGCATTCACAAAGCTCATTCACCCGTCTTCTATGGGTTCACGCACGCTGGGCACTGATCCCTCACATTTCTAACGTGAACTGTCCTTGGAGGAAATAAGTGATGGCTGCAGCCCTAGATCTATCCTCAGAGGTCAGAATCCACGTCCGGTGCTCACTCTGCTCCCCAGAGCCAGCCCCCTCTCTCCCAGACCTGGATCTCACTCCCTTCCATCACTCAGCAGTCCGTTCTGCAGGAGCTCTGGAAAGGCAGTGGAGTGGAACAAGCGTGGGTCTAGAGGGCCGGCAAGACAATCAGCGGGACCATCGCTGAAGAAATCAAGGTCCCTCCACTCCCCCGTGGCGAGGTGATGACTCTCTGGCCTGGCTGCCTAAGCGTCTGATGTCTGAAATGGCCAACTCTGCCCATCAGGGCACCACTGGGGACCAAGAAATATAGGGAATAGCTTAGAGTTTCTGAGCCCAGTGTTAAAAACCAGTAGTTTCCCTCCTCCAGAGGCACTCCCGGGGCAAAATAGAGGGAATCGCTTATTAGCGTCTGCGTGCACAAGGGCAGATGATGAGGCAGCCAAGGAACCAGTCATACATGGTAATAAAGTACCCTTCACCTGCTATCCCTGCACCAGTGAGCGTGCACGCCACTCCACACTGATCAGGCACCGTTAACCCCCACAGCCATCACTCGCCCTTGGTCGCCCCTAGTCCCCCCTAATCCCTAGTAGCGGCTTTGGCATGGAGGCTGCCTGGGGGATTTTCCCAGGAAGGAGGAATTCAGAAATATAAGTGTGAGCCTCCCAACGCCCTCTGAAGGTGGGTAAGCTTAGAGGCTCTGTCTGGATTCCGGGGGAGGGGAGTGTCAGCGCGCTAATGCCAAGTAAACAAGCATGTTACCCCCTGGTGCCCTCCTCCCTTGGGTGCCATGCCCTGGCTCATTTACTCCAGGGCAGTTTGCTCCACTGTAAAACATTCTATCCCTACCCACAGAACCAGAGCGTGTCTGAGGAAGAAGAAATCAGTGTCAGTGACAAAATTGCTCAAGTGTTCAGCACTCACAGCCAGAACCATCCTCAGCATTTGCCACCTACTGGCTCTCTGGATGTCCATGGTAACCTCAAGAGAGGCTATTGTACCATTATAAAGATGAGGAAACTGAGGCCTAGGAGGGAGGAGGAGGAGGTTAAGTAATTTTAATGACTCCCATGTGGAGACCCTAGAATTTAAACTCAGGCCTCAGTTCAGACCCTGAACTCATGACTGCTCTATTATTTCGACCATCCCTATGGTCCCTCCATCTCTTGCCTCTCTTTACAGATGAGGAAACTGGGATCCAAGAATCAGCGGAGACTGGCCCAAGGTTCCATAACCACACAGCCTAGGATGAGGCCCAGATCACAGTCCCATCCAAGGATCCTCCCATGGCTCCATGATGTCACTTGCTTTCTGCAAGTTTCTTGCCTTAGAGCAGCAAAACTGTACAGATTTAGAATTGAAATCTAGGCCTTCTCAGAGCTCCAGGCCCTTCAAACCTTCATGAGTCTCAGAGGAACTGGCATCCTTGAACCTTTAGCTTCCCAAAATGTTACTAACAAGAATGCACACACTTCATAGTTTACAAAGCACTCTAATCACCATGCACCACGTAACCCTCACAAAAAACACGATATAGTAAGTCTGACCACAGTCTTCATAGACAAGGAAACAGAGATCTTCTCTGTGGCACAAGGACTGGCATGTCACTAGCATGGCCCAAAGGTGGACCACATGCCATTCGTGCCCTTCTGCCAGCAATGTGGTCCCTAATCACAACTGGACAAGGTCCTCTTATGGCTCAGAGGCCCCTTGGCCTCAAGCAAGAGGATGAAGAGACATAAGTCATTGTCTAAACTGGCAGAGCTTGCTGTCAGTGCCCTCGGCTCACCATTCCAAAATCCTGCGAATCCCTGGATGACTCTCAGATCCCAGGGAGCAGGTTTCATACTTATCTGTATCCCCAGAGCATTTATCACAGGGCTTGCTAAATCTGATAGTCAGTGCCTGATGAACTATGGACGGAGGTTTGTGACATTGTACAGGAGACAGGAATCAAGACCATCCCCAAGAAAAAGAAAAGGAAAAAAGCAAAATGGCTGTCTGAGGAGGCCTTACAAATAGCTGTGAAAAGAAGAGAAGCAAAAAGCAAAGGAGAAAAGGAATGATATACCCATTTGAATGCAGAGTTCCAAAGAATAGCAAGGAGAGATAAGAAAGCCTTCCTCAGCGATCAATGCAAAGAAATAGAGGAAAACAACAGAATAGGAAAGACTGGAGATCTCTTCAAGAAAATTACAGATGCCCAGGCAACATTTCATGCAAAGATGGGCTCAATAAAGGACAGAAATGGTATGGACCTAACAGAAGCAGAAGATATTAAGAAGAGGTGGCAAGAATACACAGAAGAACTGTACAAAAAAGATCTTCATGACCCGGATAATCATGATGGTGTGATCACTCACACTCACCTAGAGCCAGACATCCTGGAATGTGAAGTCAAGTGTGCCTTGGGAAGAATCACTACGAACAAAGCTAGTGGAGGTGATGGAATTCCAGTTGAGCTATTTCAGATCCTATAATATGATGCTGTGAAAGTGCTGCACTCAATATGCCAGCAAATTTGGAAAGCTCAGCAGTGGCCACAGGACTGGAAAAGGTCAGTTTTCATTCCAATCCCAAAGAAAGGCAATGCCAAAGAATGCTCAAACTACCAAACAATTGCACTCATCTCACATGCTAGTAAAGTAATGCTCAAAATTCTCCAAGTCAGGCTTCAGCAATACATGAACTGTGAACTTCCAGATGTTCAAGCTGGTTTTAGAAAAGGCAGAGAAACCAGAGATCAAATTGCCAACATCCATTGAAAAAGCAAGAGAGTTTCATAAAAATATCTATTTCTGCTTTATTGACTATGACAAACCCTTTGACTGTGTGGATCATAATAAACTGTGGAGAATTCTGAAAGAGATGGGAATACCAGACCACCTGATCTGCCTCTTGAGAAACTCATATGCAGGTCAGGAATCAACAGTTAGAACTGGACATGGAACAACAGACTGGTTCCAAATAGGAAAAGGAGTATATTAAGGCTGTATATTGTCACCCTGCTTATTTAACTTATATGCAGAGTACATCATGAGAAATGCTGGGCTGGAGGAAGCACAAGCTGGAATCAAGATTGCCAGGTGAAATATCAATAACCTCAGATATACAGATGACACCACCCTTATGGCAGAAAGTGAAGAAGAACTAAAGAGCTTCTTGATGAAAGTGAAAGAGGAGAGTGAAAAAGTTGGCTTAAAGCTCAACATTCAGAATATGAAGATCACGGCATCTGGTCCCATCACTTCATGGCAAATAGATGGAAACAGTGGAAACAGTGGCTGAGTTTACTTTGGGGGGCTCCAAAATCACTGAAGATGGTGACTGCAACCATGAAATTAAAAGATGCTTATGCCTTGGAAGGAAAGTTATGACCAACCTAGACAGCATATTCAAAAGCAGAGACATTACTTTGTCAACAAAGGTCTGTCTAGTCAAGGCTATGGTTTTTCCAGTAGTCATGTATGGATGTGAGAGTTGGACTATAAAGAAAGCTGAGCACTGAAGAAATGATGCTTTTGAACTGTGGTGTTGGAGAAGACTCTTGAGAGTCCCTTGGACTGCAAGAAGATCCAACCAGTCCATTCTAAAGGAGATCAGTCCTGGGTGTTCATTGGAAGGACTGATGTTGAAGCTGAAACTCCAATACTCTGACCACCTGATGCGAAGAACTGACTCCTTGGAAAAGACCCTGATGCTGGGAAAGATTGAAGGCAGGAGGAGAAGGGGACGACAGAGGATGAGATGGCTGGATGGCATCACCGACTTAATGGACATGGGTTTGAGTAGACTCCGGCATTTGGTTATGGACCGGGAGGCCTGGCGTGCTGTGGTTCGTGGGGTCGCAAAGAGTCGGACACAACTGAGCAACTGAACTGAACTGAACTGAGAAAGAAAGGGATGGAGGAAGAAGGGAAAGACATTTCACCCAATATTCACTGATTCAGACCAGCCACCCCAAGCTGGTATACATGAACGGAATTTTTATTATAACGCCACTAAGAAGCTGTTTGACTTTCCGCAGGTGTACGAAACTCTCTGAGCTCCAACATCTCCATCCATAAAGGAAAGTAGCAAGATGGGATCTCCGGTGGAGGCTATGCAGTGTGTGCTTCCATTCCCCCTGGAAGACTACAAACATCCCAAATCAATCTGAGCACATTTCCCATGTGTTAGAAGGTGGGAGTGGGGAAGATGTTTCTTCACAATTCTGAACTAGACACGTGACTTTTTGCTTGTGCTTCCCAGCACTCATACATTATTTCTCTTTGAGAGAATCCCAAAGAATGTGGGGTGCGGAGTTTCAACACCCCACATGTTGTCCAGGAAGTGGAGATTTCTTTTCCCAGCTCCCCGGACAGGAGAATGGGGTTTAGAATTGGCCAGCAGGATGCTCCCACTCAGGACTCTGAGTGTGAACAGGTGACACAAAGACACAGGCATTGTTAAAAGTTTCTCCCTGATGCAGAGCTGTCCAGTACCCCAATATGGCATGGTGACAGGTGGCAAGTATGGCTGGGCCAGAATTCCACACTTGCTCTTCACCAAAAGGCGGAGAAGCGATGGGTCAGAATTCTGAACACCCTTCCTCCCATGTGAGCTGACCGCAGTCTGTGCTACCAACTTGGTTCCCATCCATTTTGCAACAATCAGGAGGAGGCCATGTGGCCCAGTGCTTAGGACTATGGCTTGGCAGTCGGGCAGACATAGTTCTACCTGTTTGTGCAACGCGTGAGCAACACAACCGTAGGTAAGTGACGTCACCTTGGGGAATACTAGTCTCTTCTCCATTAGGCAGACGCCATAGCAAGTCCTCCATAAGAGTTGTTGTGGGGATCTCATAAGATAATATGGGCAGTGTGCCTAGCCCGGCACCTCATAGGGGCTGAATAAATAGAGGCTGTGTTAAGGATGGAGGAGGAAGAGAAGACTTTCGAGAAGTTTTTAAAGTGGGGTACTAAAGCCAGAGCAGGTGCTCCTAGCTGTGAACAGTCTGAAGAGCTGTCCTGATATAGAGAAGCTGGGGAAGGCCCATCACAATGGGTGCTCCAGGCAGGGAACTGGCCTTCTCTCCCTGATGCTACTTAAACCCAAATCATCAAGTGTGTTGCCCTTGGAGGAAGCTCAGAGATGCAATAGGCTGCTGCTTGCATGAATGCAGAGGTGACCCTCAGTGAGTTAAGAGGACCAGCCTCCACTAATGCCAATTCCCCCGGATGGAGCAGGGCTGGCTG
The DNA here is from genome assembly GCF_001704415.2 of Capra hircus. Classification (NCBI taxonomy): domain Eukaryota; kingdom Metazoa; phylum Chordata; class Mammalia; order Artiodactyla; family Bovidae; genus Capra; species Capra hircus. The sequence goes on along the minus strand of NC_030835.1, from coordinate 11,164,367 downwards.
CTGATCTCAGGTGTGCCAGGCTGGGTGAGCAGGCATGCCAAGAGCCTGCTTCTCTGAGGTGTGTGCCAGCATCGGAGGCCAGGTGCTCCCCTCAGACCTTCCATCAGCAACAGCATCTGCTCTCCTCCCAGGCTAGCTAGCTGCCACCCAGGTGGGAAGCTCCTTTTCCAAGCTGGACCCTTCTTTACGGCGCCACACCCACCTCGGGCATTTGCATGGGGGATCACAGATTGCTGTCCTTCCTTGGGTCAGCAAGGCCTCTAGTTGCAGTGTCCACTTTCTGTCTGTTTCTGGTTCCAATGTGACTTAATGGGGAGCCTGGAAAACCCTGGTTGTTCAATAATTATAAAGCAGAGAAATTACCAGAGCATCAAACGTTGCTCCCAATTGCTATATTAATTGTCCTTTGTTATCTCTCCAAATAAAAGACCGCTTGATAGAGACAAAAGCTAGCCGGCTTTTATTCCACAGCTTTCTGACTGGGGATGAGGGGCCACAGTCACTTTCTGAGGATGAGGGGCCCTTGTTGGCTTCTGTCCGTTTTTTCCCAGACACAGACTTCTGCTGCTCTCTGCCCAGCATGGACCCAGCAGGCCACGCCCCAACCCAAATAAGAGCAAGGCCCAGCACAGCACCATCCAGCCACAACCAGTTCCAGACCCTCTTGTCCCCTGGTCCAGTGGCTCACAGAGGGCGAAAGCCCTGATTCTTACTTGTGTTTCTATGCCCTTTTCCTTGAGTGCTGGTGTGTAAGTGCACGTGGGGACACTCCAGGATGCAGAGCCAGTGTTTAGTGAGACTTCCTGCCTACCAGGTGCCATGTGACTGCTTAGATGCCTTTCTTCTCAACAGTAGTTATGCAGGGTATTTTTCCCTCCGTTTTGCAGATGGGCCTTAAAGTGGTTAAGTTACTTGCCCAAGGTCCCACAGGAATGGCATGCTAGAGTCAAGATCAAGCTCCAGTTGCCCCAGTGGGGCTCCTAAGCCACTCTGCAGTGCTGCTCTCTGAGTACGTGTTCAGGGTGTGTGTGAGTGAGGGGTGCAAGAGTGTGCATGAGTGCCTGTGAGAGGGTTAGGGCAGCAGGCAGTGTCTAAGCAGTGGATGGGCTCAGTAGAACAGGACTAAGCGAAAGGCATGAGTGAAGTGATAGTCAAAGTTATCCGCACATTCGTTTTGTTTATTTTTAAAGACCCAGCCACGCCTTGCTACAAACTGTTGGAGTCTAGTCGTAAATGGACTCATGTTCGAATGTTCAGCTCCCTTGAGCATCTACTTGTGCTGGGCCCTGTGCCCTGGGCTGTGAACGGCCTGGAGAAGAGTCAACCACGTGCCTGCCCCCTGGGCTCCCTGCCCAGTTTTCAGCCACAGATACAGGGAGTCCTCTCTTCCGCCACCCCTGCTTCTGCTGGGAGAATCTGGGAAAGCAGTCTAGAGTGGCCTTAAAGCCATTCCATTCATGTTTTCAAGTCATTTGCCAGGGTGCTCAAATGCCACCTGCCCAGGCGAGATCTAGACTCACTCAACAATTGACTATCCTGGGAACAAGGCTGTGCATCACTGATTCATAATTTGGCTGCGGCTCTGCAACTGCAGCTACGTTTGTGAATAAACAGAACAGGGTGAGGAGCCCTTCCATGGCCAGGCCTGATGGAGCTTTCACTTTAATTTCACCACAGCCCTCCTGAAAGAGATCCTGATCCCTTGTGACCAGCTGGGAAACCGTATTCTAGGAGGTGAGTGAGATTTTCCCCAATCACATGGCTCAAACCATGGAAGGAGTCAGGCTACTGCCCAACAGCGACTCTGAACCATCATCAGTTGCTCCATCTGTGCCAACAACACACACAGAGATTATTTGTTAGTAGTGGGTTTCAAGTGAGGAAATTTGCGGGAAGTAAACACCCGTGCCTGGAGCCAGGATCAGTGCAGACCCTCTGGGTTATTAGCAGCCCCTCTTGCCAGTTTCTGACCAGGGCTTGGGCTGTGGGAGATAAAGCTGAGGGCTGTAGCTCACTGGCATGAATTCCGAATGTTTAGGTAAATCTTCAGTTTACAGCTAAGCCAGGGATCCTAAACCAGCCAGTGGCTAAAGACAATCAAGATGTCTCAGGAACGTAGGAATGACGTGGAAAATAAGGAACAGGCATCCAAGGGATAAAAACCTTTCTAAATTCAGGGCTAGAAATGGTCTCCCCTATTGAGCTGCGTGATTCTTACCACTGGGCAACCTATATTGTTTTTACTTTGAAATTTCCTGGAGACTGAAAAGGAAGAGCTACCCTCAGCTGTTAAAATTCACCTCAGCACACAATTCATGATGCAGTTGTATAGTTCTATTGTCTCCTCACACGTTATTCCAGCCTGCAGAGGAGGTATTATTCTGTCCATTTCACAAATGAGAAAACTGAGGCTTCACGAAGTAAACTAATAATGCCCTGGTTGTATCTAACCCCATCTCTCTGGTCACGGAGCCCTCCCAGGATTTTCCTTCCCACTGGAATAAAATCTGACCTCTTATCTTGATTCATGAGACCCTCTGTGATCAGCACCCTCAAGCTCTCCCACCATCTCCCACCTTGCTTGCCCCTTGCACTCACCAGGTTTCAGCCACATCAGCCCTATTCTCATCCTGAACCCACCAGTCTTGCCTTCAGCCCCAGCCTCTGCACTGCGGCTGTCTCCTCTGGAAACGCTGCCCCTCTAGAGCTTTGCATGGCTTACCCTTGTTCATCGTCTGAGTCTCAGCTTCAGTGTCACTTCCTCAAAGAAGTCTTTGACCATACCACCTACACTGGCCTCCGGTCACTCCCTGTCATATTTGCATCCTAGCTTTGCTGTCTCCTGTCCAGCAATAAATACTTCCTATTTATTTGTGTAATGGAGTGTACCCACCACTAGAGTATAAGTTCCATGAGGGCAGATGGGGTGAGACGCCTAACAGGAGCTTAACCAAGTTTTGATGAGTGAATGAATCAATGAGTAAATAACTCACTGGGATTCAAATAACCCTGCATGGAACTCTCCATCCCTAAGTCAATATGACTCCAAAGCAAGGAATATGCTCCAACTAACTTTACAAGGAACATGCAAGGGTCTGTGTCCACACCTCCCAACTCTGAGCCAGGCAGCAGAACAACTGGGATCTCTTCTAGTGGTCCTGGGACAGCTACCAGCATCAGGCTTGGGCATGTCCAGCTCCAAGGAAGCAGCGCTCTGCTGGGAGAACTGGTCTGGCCCAGCTCAGCAGGCTCTGGTCTGGCTGGAAGTCCCCAGTGTCAGCTGGATTAGCAGGCCTAGTGAGCAGCAATGATGGCTGTATCAAAAACTGCAGAAAGGAACCACATCCTTAGCAACTCCCAAAACACCAAGGAAGGGACGTCTGCAGGACTCTGAAATTCCCACAATGCAGATGAACTTAGCAGGTGAGATGCGGGTGCTCACGCTCATGTGAGAACCAGCACCAGAAGACCACTCAGGGTCAGGCCTGACTCTGAAGCCCAGCCAGCCTTGGGAGGATGTTCCCTTAGACATTTACTGGATGGGGTCACCATAAGCTGTCCAGGCTGAGACAGGAGTTCGGAAGCCAAAAGTAGCCCAACCGAGGTAGAGAGGGCACCAGAGCCCAAGAGGGGAGCCCAGGCCGGGCCAGGTCCAAGTCAGAGGAAACAGACAACCAAGGTGAGACCAGCTGAGGAGTCAGGGTCATGGCCAGTCCAAATGCAGTCAGGGAAGGGCTCAAGGGCAGGCCAACGCTGCCAGGTGGTTTGGGCTGCTACCTATTAGAGGTGGTCAGAGCCTCCTTGGAAGGTCCAGCCTCCAAGGGCCTCCACCAGGCCTCCAAGATGGGCATCTGACAGGCTGATGTGGGGAGCAGACATAGGCAGAAGCCTATTTGAACTTCCTCAGCCCTGTATCTGAGGAGGGAATTAAACCGTTCTGTTCTACTAGGGCGTTTCATTGACTTCTGGCAAAACACCATGTCCTGCTTCAAAGGAAAGGAAACACACAGGCTTAGGAGGCTCGTTGGACATCAAAGGGCTATTAGAGAACAGCATCCTGATGAGCTAATTGCCAATGCAACCCGAGCAGACGGAGCACATTTGCCCGGGAACATATGGGCTCACACATCCGGGGAGAGGGTGCTGGGGACAAGATGCATGTGGGGCTCTGGCGAACCCAAAGGCTTTGCAAAATAATCCAAGACATCGCCTTAGCCTGGGCTGTTCTCCCCTCCACGTTCCATCAAACCGATGGGGGTGGGGAGCATGATGCTTGTGTCTCCGCAAAAGAAAGCCCCAAGAAGCAAGTAAGCAGGACTAGGCCCAGACACACCAGAACATTCCCTCCAGAGCCAGGAGGACATGTAAATGGAGAGAGCCTTTTCTTGAATCCCAGAGGCCCCTCAGGTCTGTGTGCTCCATACCACGAGCAGGTTGCCAGCGGGGCAGCATGGGGGGCTATTCTCTTGCCTTACCCATCCAGTCGGAGCATGTGGCCCCATCATTTTTGACCCTGAAACAGTAGCAAGGATTTCCTTCCTGCATGGCACTAGTGGTAAAGAACCTGCCTGCCAATGCAGGAGACGTAAGCGATGCTGGTTCGATCCCTGGGTCAGGAATATCCCCTGGAGGAGGGCATGGCAACTCACTCCAGTACTCTTGCCTGGAGAATCGTTTGGCCAGAGGAGCCTGGCAGTCGCAAAGAGTCAGACATAACTGAAGCGGCTTCACAGCACATACCCACCCGCATGAGCATGGTAACAGGCCTGAAAACCTCCCAGTCCGTGTCCCCTACCAGACTAGCTGTGAGGGTGGCAACCTAGGCCCTCACCCATCACAAAAACTGAGGGACTTTTCTTCCATCTGGCTTCTACATCAGGATAGGACATTAAAGTTTCCTTGAAGAAAAGGGACTTCCAGATTATTAACAAAACTGCTTCTCTGGAGCCACCGCTTCATCTTACCAGTTGAGGAAACTGAGGCTGAGAGGACCGTGACCACCCAGGGCACACAATGAACCAAGGATGAGGCCAAGGCTAGAACCCAGGACCCTGGCTCCAGGCCCGTGCTGCTCTGGCCACGCCACCTAGTGACCCACACCTTGTCAGATTCACCAGCTTGCCCCTCAGTACTAGGCAGGTGTCCAGGCTCACAGCCAGGTCCCAGCCTCTCTGGGGCCCCCAAGCACAGAAGCTCTCCTCAGCCCTTGGGGAGCAGGCTCTCCTGAGGCAGGAGCTGAATCTCAGCAATCAGGAGGACACCTCAGTGCCCTGGAGGATACCTCCAGGCTGCATTGATGACGGGTTAGAAGCATCCAGGGGAACAGAGGAGCTACCAAAATAGAAGGCAGGGAGGCAAGGCGGAGGGGCCAGAACTTGAAATTATCATTGACTCTGATGCATCTTCTAAGACAGTGAGCTGAGTGTCAGCGTCAGGGAGGAAAAAAAAAAAAAAAATAGAGAGATTGCATGGGGCCTGGGAGGTAGACAGGCCTGTCCTGCCTGTTTCTAATACATTTATGAAATCAAAGACTGAGAGGGCAAGGAAGAGGAGATTGGGGGTGGGGGTGAAGGGCATGCCCAGCGTTTGCAACAAGGTTGTGGCTGAGTCTTGCCCTGGGAAAGCAAAGGTGTTGGGCACTTGGAATAAAATCCAAATCTGTACGCATGCCGAGTCCCTGCCGCCTGGGTTTCCAGCCTCCTCTGCTCCCCCTTCCTCCTCATTCTCAGGTCTTAGTCACAATCTTTTAGTCATCTCTTTCCTCACTGCTTTTTTCACAGTCTTACGTGACAAACTTATTTGGGTGATTCTTCTATCAATTTTTGTCTCCCCCTGCCCTAGACTACAGACTCCAAGAGGGCAGGAGTTGGAATGCTTTGTTCACATCAGGGGCCTCAGTACTCAAAATATGTTTGATGAATGAATGAATCAGTAAGTAGATCATGGCTCTTTCTGACTTCAAACCCTGCCATGACCCTTCCCTACCTCTATGATTTCACTGGTAAGCCCTTTACCCACTACTGCATTTGTGATCTGATCCATGCTCCTTTCTGGTCTCATCTTCCACCATGATTCTATCCATCCATGTTACCAGCTCACCCACTACTGGGCTCTGAACAAAACCCAATACTACTTCAGAAGATCCTGCCTCCCCATGCCTTGATAGCTTCAGGCCTAAAATATCCCTCCTACTCACCTTTATCTGGATGACAGGATCCGACTGATTCTTCTACACCCAGCTCAAAGTGTCCCCTCCTTCCTCCACGGTGAGACATCTCCATACAGGTCCTAGGCAGCAGAAGTGGCTCCCTCCTTGGCAGGCCGGCCTTGACTATGGTGTGACAACCAGGAAACTACGCAGACACATAAGATAAGGATGGGTTTCCATCCAATTCCACCATGAGATACTAAGCCTGCTGTCAGATAGGAAGCATGACTCACCTACCTCTGGGTCTCAACACCTAGAGTGTAAGCAACAGGGTGTCTCAGGGCCCTTGACCTTTTGTCCAGTCAGTGCTCTTTCCACCACACGTTGATCAGCTTCACATCATTCCATTCCATTTCAACATCCCCACACCCTTCCTCTCTCTCTCCTCCTCTCTCTCCTCCTCTCTCTCTCCTCCTCTCTCTCTCCTCCTCTCTCTCTCCCCACCCCTTTCTCAAAACCCACATCATCTGAGAATCTTCTCCTGGCTTCCCTCTTGCCTATCATCCTTCTGATCATTTCTACTCAACAAGGAGGGTCCAGGAGGGAAGCTCAGGAAATGCCCAGAGTGCCAGGCTGGTGCTTTGGGTTCAGGCCAGTTCTCAGACCCTCTTATGCCTCATGGCCTCACCTAGAGAAAAGGCTTCACATAGCATAGTCCAGTACATGAAAATTTTTAAAGCATCACTCAATTCTATCTGTCCTGTGCAATGCTTTTTAAAACCAGTACATTTTATATACAAATAAAGATTTCCAGTTCCTCCTGAAAAATTAAAAGATCAAGGCTTTCTGGAGGCATTTTCTAACAAGGCCTCAATGGGGAGGATATAACGGTAGCTTCCTCTTAGAGCCTACGGTCCCTAGTTTGCCACAGACTTTACTACTCTTGTTGCCCATCAACCATCTCTTTGCTTCACTAATGACCAAAACCTGCCTGGCCCCTTTAGGCATTTAGGTTTGTGGTCTAGAGGAACTTTGGGAGAATTTCTTGGCTCCTAAATCAGAGATCACTCCTCCGACCCATTGCCTCCTCTCTCATTTGTTCCCAGATCCCACGTACACACATAGACTGACTCTGGACGCATTGGAGGGGCAGCGGAACCCATACACCCAGGTGCTGAGCCTGTGCACACAGTGTCTCACTAGGGAGTATGGGGAAGTAAAGACACGCCAAGGAAGTGGAGGGAGAGAGCATAGACATGGGTGTGCAGACAGATCATTTTCCAAAGTGGCTGCCTATTTTACATTCCATCAGCAGTGTTAGAAGAGTTCCAGTTTTTCCACAGCCTCAAAATGTATTATTTTATCTGGCTTTTTATTATCACCGTCCTAATGGGTATGAAGTAGCATCTCATCAAGATTCAGTTTGCATTTCCCTAATGACTAAAAATAGTGAACACCCTCATGGCTATTTGTGTATCCTCTTTGGAGAAATGTCCGTTTAGATTCTTTGCCTGTTTTTACATTGAATTATCTTATTATTGAGTTGTGAGACTAGCTTATATACTCTTATTACAAGTCTCTTATCAGATAACACAATCTGCAAATATCTTCCCCATTTTGTAAGTTGTCTTTTCACATTCTTGATGGCATCATTTGCAGCCCAGCAGTTTTTAATTTTCTTGAAATACAACTTACCTGATGGGGAGTCATTTATGCTTTTGGTGTCATATCTAAGAAACCATTGCCAAATCAGTGATCATGGAGGTTGCTACCTACTTTTTCTTCTAAAAGTCTTGTAGTTTTAGCTCTTAAATTCTGGTCTTTGACCTATTTTGAATTATTTTTTATATGCAATGTGAGATAGAGATCCAAATTCATCCTTTTTTGTGTGAATATCCAGTTGTCCCATCACCACTTGTTGAAAAGACTACTCTTTCCCTCTCTTGCTATCTTGGTACCCTAGTTGACAAAAAAGGAAACTATAAGCAAGGTGAAAAGATAGCCTTCAGAATGGGATGAAATAATAGCAAATGAAGCAACTGACATAGAATTAATCTCAAAAATATACAACCAACTCCTGCAGCTCAATTCCAGAAAAATAAACGACCCAATCAAAAAATGGGCCAAAGAACTAAATAGACATTTCTCCAAAGAAGACATACAGATGGCTAACAAACACATGAAAAGATGCTCAACATCACTCATTATCAGAGAAATGCAAATCAAAACCACAATGAGGTTCCATTTCATGCCAGTCAGAATGGCTGTGATCCAAAAGTCTACAAGCAATAAATGCTGGAGAGGGTGTGGAGAAAAGGGAACCCTCTTACACTGTTGGTGGGAATGCAAACTAGTACAGCCACTATGGAGAACAGTGTGGAGATTCCTTAAAAAACTGGAAATAGAACTGCCATATGACCCAGCAATCCCACTGCTGGGCATACACACCGAGGAAATCAGAGTTGAAAGAGACACGTGTACCCCAGTGTTCATCACAGCACTGTTTATAATAGCCAGGACATGGAAACAACCTAGATGTCCATCAGCAGATGAATGGATAAGAAAGCTGTGGTACATATACACAATGGAGTATTACTCAGCCATTAAAAGAATACATTTGAATCAGTTCTAATGAGGTGGATGAAACTGGAGCCTATTATGCAGAGTGAAGTAAGCCAGAAAGAAAAACACGAATACAGTATACTAACACATATATATGGAATTTAGAAAGATGGTAATGATAACCTTGTATGCAAGACAGCAAAAGACACACAGATGTATAGAAGTCTTTTGGACTCGGTGGGAGAGGGAGAGGGTGGGATGATTTGGGAGAATGGCATTGAAACGTATAATATCATATATGAAATGCATCACCAGTCCAGGTTCAATGCATGATACAGGACGCTCGGGGCTGGCGCACTGGGATGACCCAGAGGGATGATATGGGGAGGAAGGTGGGAGGGGGGTTCAGGATGGGGAACACGTGTACACCCGTGGTGGGTTCATGTCAATGTATGGCAAAACCAAGACAATATTGTAAAGTAATTAACCTCCAAATAAAAGAAAATGGCAACCTTGATTATGGATGTGAGGATATATTTCTAGACTCTCAGTTCTATCCCATTGATCCGTGTGTCTCTCTTTGCGCCACTATCACGCTCGTTGATCATTGTAGCTCTGTAGTAACTTTTGAAATCAGGAAGTGTGTCCTATGATTTTGTTCTCCTTCAAGACTGCTTTGACAATTTGGGGCCTCTTGACCCAGATGAATTTAGAATCAGCTAGAAAATTTCTAGGTCTAGACTCCTTTTTGCCACAGGATGACACAAACCTTTTTTGTTTAAGTCTTTGGATTTTTCAAGAGAAGTCAAAAATTTGGATTTTTAAAAATGTCAAATTTCTTGGTTTCAAAGCACAATTCAGGCCAAACAAAGCAATTCTTTCAAGTCAGATCTCAGGCCCACTAGTTTGAAACCCCAGCTGAAATTCCAAGTCCAAAATTTTCAAACGGGGAACTGAGACCCAGGGTAGTAGTGGTGGTGGGTTAGTTGCTAGGTCACGTCTGACTCTTGTGACCTCATGGACTGTAGCTCACCAAGCTCGTTTGTCTGTGGGATTTTCTAGACAAGAATACTGGATTGGATTGCCATTTCCTTCTCTGGGGGATCTTCCAACCCAAGGATCAAACCCTGTCTCCTGCATTGGAGGCAGAATCTTTACTGACTGAGCTACCCAAGGAGGGAAGGTAAATCTCTCAAGGATATAGAGCAAGTAAACCATGTGGGGGCTCAGACCTGGAGGTCAATTTTCAAGATCAGAGCTTCGGGCATCCTCCTCTCTTCAGTTACTCTCCAAGCAATGTCTCTGGGAGCACACTCGACACCCAGCGCATGTGGCCAGTGATGTCTTGGGCCAGAAGTACTCCTCCGTCCATCCCTACCCGAGGATGCTGGTCTCCTGAGATGCTGGCGGTGGGGGGGGGGGGGTCCCTTGGTCTCAAGACTGAGTCCAAATCCTGGCATTGCCAATGCTTTCCAAACACTCAGGTGCCATCATATGTTTCACCAGCTCATGGCCCAGAAAGACAGGGTTCCCCTCTCCCATTCTCTCCTGCAATCTGGGGAGTAGCCTCTTAGTTGAATACATTGCCTTCTCCTCCCTGCCACCTCTTTGGGTTTCCACAACCCCATTTAGAAAAGAAAGGGAAAAAAAAAAAAAACACAACAAAACAGTAGTAGCCAGGAAGCCTGCCGTTTCCACAAAGTAATTTGGAGCAGGTAGAGTGAGAGAAAAAATATTTCGTCAAATTGAGAGCCAGACACGTCATGTGGGCCGGAGCATGGGGGCTCGGGGGAGCCCGCCAGCAGCAGTCCTGCTCCTGCAATTAAGATGATAGCATCGGGACCGCCGTAATCCTCGGGGTCATAAACTGTGTCACAAGGCTCCTCCTCGGCAGGGTGAATCCAGCAGGCAGCTGGTCATAATTTTTCTGAGGCTGCCTTTTTGTCTTTTTTTAGGACAGAGATGCCAGCCCTAATTTTACTGCAAGGTGCCAGATTTTCATTTCATACTCTCTGCAAAGATTGATTCACTGGAGTGTAAAAAAAGGAAAAAAAGAAAAAACCACACACACACCACCTTGAAGCATCCCACATTCTCCTTTCCTGATCATTTCTGAGAAATCAAATCTTACAGCATAGTAATTTTCAGGGATTCTTCTTTAAGTAGTTTTTGTTTTTTTTTTTAATCACTCATATTAGGATTCATAGAATCCAGGAAAGGAACAGTGAGAAGTGTCCTTGAAGCTTATTGTACCCACTTCTTCACCCACCCACCCCATAACTTTAGAGTTGAAGACGCGATAGGCCAAAGAGGAGGGGACTGTCCTGATGTCCACTGTTTGTGGCTGAGTTGGGCTGGGAAGGCACATTTTTATGTGTGCAGGACAAGATCCACCTGAACACCCTTTTAGATTTCATCAACCTCAGAGCATTTCATTTTATAACATGGGGCAGGGCTTCCCTGGTGGTTCAGAGGTTAAGACTCTGCTTCTAATGCAGGGGATCCCTGGTTGAGGTACTAAGATCCCACATGCCTTGCAGTGTGACCAAAATTTTTTTTTTTTTTTTAAAGCATAATATGGGCAGAAGCTCAAATAGGAGAAGGGACATGTGCGGTCCACGGGTGAGTCGGGTGGCAGCACTCACTGTCACACAGGTTAGTGGAAACCTCATCCACAGATTGCCCTACTTGACTGGGGTAGGGGGGACCCCATGGCCTCAGGAGAGGAAGGGGCATGGACAGGGAGAGGAAAGGCTAGTTTGGGGAGGACAGAAGCATCATGGACAACAGACAGGCCAGAACAGCCCAGCAACCTTCCTCTCCTGGGTGCATTCCCCAGAAATGGGCCAGCATGCAGCCAGTCTACAGAAAGGAGGGTGGACATGTGATCAGCTCTGGGAGGAGTCCCACGCTGTGACCCCGGGAAGGTAGTAGGTGGCTCTGGGAGAGAGGAGACAATCCATGGGACCCAAAGATTTCCTGGGATCTTCCCTGGTGGCTCCTGATTTTTAAAAAAATCTGCCTCCCAATGCAGGAGATGCAGGTTTGATCCCTGAGTTGGGAAGATGCCCTGGAGAAGGAAATAGCGACCCACTCCAGTAATCTTGGCTGGGAAATCTCATGGACAGAGGTGACTGGTGAGCTACAGTCCATGGGGTTGTAGAAGAAGCAGACACGACTCAGCAACTAAAAAACAACAACAAAAGATTTCCCAAGTGGTGCTGTCCTCATTAGCCCACATTTTATTCTAGAAAAATCAGAAAGATGTGAGCTCTGTGGCCACAGGGTTGGGCACAATTCGTCATCCAAGAACCTGTGAAACTCCAGAACCTTGCTGAATGTGGGTTCACAGTGACAGCAGAAGGAAGCGTCTAGTGGAGTGCCACAGGACCCTGTCCTCTACACTCGCCTACTAACAATTTTTTTAGGTCCATACGTGACATGCGTGCATGCTAAGTTGCTTCAGTCATGTCTGATTCATTGCAAGCCCGCCAGGCTCCTCTGCCCATGGGGTTCTCCAGGCCAGAATAGTGGAGTGCACAGCCCTGCCCTCCTCCAGGGGATCTTCCCACCTCAGGGACTGAACCCTCATCCCTTACGTCTCCTGCACTGTCAGATGGGTCTTTACCACTAGCGCCACCTGTTCATACATGAACTCTCTGCAAACCCGGATGGGCAGGAAAGCAAGTGTGAAGGATAACAACTTCAGGATCCCAGACACGGTTTCAATAAGCATTTATTGAGTGCCTGCTGCTGCTGCTGCTGCTAAGTCGCTTCAGTTGTGTCCAACTCTGTGTGACCGCATAGATGGCAGCCCACCAGGCCCTCCCGTCCCTGGGATTCTCCAGGCAAGAACACTGGAGTGGGTTGCCATTTCCTTCTCCACTGCATGAAAGTGAAAAGTAAAAGTGAAGCCGTTCAGCCGTGTCCGACTCTTCGAGACCCCATGGACTGCAGCCTACCAGGCTCCTCCGTCCATGGGATTTTCCAGGCAAGAGTACTGGAGTGGGATGCCATTGCCTTCGCCTCTGTGCAAAATTCTTCTGTCTCCTAGCCTCATGATGACTTTAGCCCGAGGTGACTGAGGAAAGAACACAGTGGGGTAACTGAGGCCAGAAGAGCCCCCGGCGATGCAGCTGCAGTCCAGGGGTTACGGGGTCAGAGAAGCCAGAAAGGAACCCCAGGGCTCCACACTGGCACCCAGACCCCTCAGGTGGGGGTCCATAGAGGAGAAGGGCAGCAAGGCTGGGAGCAGTTGAGTTAGCAGTAAACTGGCCCCAGCCTCCCTCTCCTATGGGCAACCCCACTACTCCAGCTTGATGGCGCAGATGCTCCAGGTACCTGTTGCTAAGAGACAGCCCTGAAGCCAGACTCTTCGTGCCTGCTGACCTGGGGGTGAGAGGGAGGGATGGGAAGGGGATGTACCACCACTAGCTGCTGCCCCTCATTTTGCAGGCCTGGTGACTCAGTGGGGAAAGGATACCCAGAAGGCGGTACCCTCCTGGAGGCTGGTCCTGGTCTCAGCCACCACACCCAGATGCTCCTCTTTAACCCTCTAGGTACCAGGCGCCTCTCTCCACCTTACCATTCTGTCCTGAACACCTCTGCCCACCTCAGCCTTCAGCTCATCTGCCTCCTCAAGGAAGCCTGCAGAAACCCATTACTCTGCTCTCCCTAGACTCAGGTAGCCCTGATTCATCTGGCATGGGTTTTCCCTGTACCTTTTAACCACACTCAGAGATCCCCTACAAGCTTACCGAGTCCTGCCCCGTCCCCTGGCAGTTTTAATCACTTCCTTTCTTTAAGCATCTGGTTCAGATCTTCGCTGTCCACAGGTAAAATGTGAGGCAGTATGGGCTCTCTCTGTCCAGACTGGGTGCTCTGTAATTTGTTTATTCCATAATAAGCTGTATGCCAAACCCTGAGCTAGGTGCTAGGGACACCCCAGTAAACAAGACACCAGCCCTGACTTTAGAAGCTTATCGTCTAGTACAGGACAGAGACCAGTAAATGACAATCCAGGGGCCATGCTGTGAGCAGGCAAACCCTAGGGCCTGCAGTAGTACCACATGGCAAGGGCACCTAACTCACAGTGGGGGCATCCAAGAAGGCTTCCTGGAGGAAGGGGCATGCAGTCTGAGACCTAAAGGATTAGCAGGAATTAGCCAGGTGAGAAAAAGGGAAAGAGTGTGTTTTTCCAATAAACAGCACCTATTTTTTAAATGTCTTCTTTGCACCGAACACTGGGGATCAGCAGTGAATAAGGCAAACACACTCTTTGCTTTGATGGAGCTTAGAACCTGATGTGGACACTGATGTAACATGAATAATTACAACACTGAATTACAACTGTGTAAGAAGAAAAGGTCAAGGCGTTCAAAATGCAAAGTAGGAAGACAGGCTGGTCTGAAGATGGAGACAGAAGTCCCTGGGAAGGTCAGTTTAGGCTGAAGCTCAAGGAAAGAGAAGGCAGAGGTCTGCCAGACATAGGGAAATGCAGCCAGGAAGAACAGAATTACAGGCAAAATGACCTGTGCAAAGGCCCTGAGACAGCAAGGAATTTACTACTTTAATCTGAAAATGAGAAATAAGAGAGTTTTTCCCATTGTGGCAGTGCTTTAGTTACCCTTCATTATTATTGACAGTTAATATCGTTCAGGGACTTTAGAGGTTTTAATGTTATCACATTTCTTTCCCACCTTAGTCATCACAGGTTATGGTGGAACAATCTCCCCATTTCACAGATGATGACATTGAGGCTCAGAGGTAGAGGCAGGTGCTCAAGTCACAGAGCAGGAAGTAGGTATGAGGATTCAAACCTAGATCCATGGAACCCCAAAGGAGCCTCTTTGCTCCCCTCCCCACCGCTCCAGTACGCGCCCAGCACCACATCCTCACTCATTGTAGGTGTGAGGTTGTACAGCTCAGACCCATCACCTGGGTCCATAGCCTCCCCAGACCATGGAGGTTCCTGGCCTCTCATCTCATCTCACCAGCTGTACCCACAGACATGCTTACTGGCCTCAGATTCAAACACTAATTGCCCATAAAGTTTTTCATCTCAACAGATCCCAGCTGTGACCTGGAGGGACATGGGGGCCTTAGGAGAGGAGGTTGTTAAAATGTGGAACTTGGAAATAGCCATCTCCTTCAAAAACAAAAGCGTGTTTTCACTACAGGCATCTCAAGGGCCTCTTGTCTCCTCAGTCACCCTCCAGAGTGTGCGTTGCTTGTCAAGTGATTCCATCTTAATCGACAATTCAATTGGTCCAAATTACATTATGTATGTAAATTTCCATCTGCAAATCAGCGCAGCTTGGACATCAGTCTTGTCGGGCTGCTGCTCTGGTCTCCGGCTCCAGAGCCCACCCTCAGCTCAGCCTCTGCCACCCAGGGAGTGATGCTCTGGGGACCAGGAGCTAGACAAGTGTTGGTGTTGCATACCACAAAGGACAAGTGCCTCCGGGCAGAGGCTGGAGGATAAACCAGGCTCCAGGTGCAAGCTGGCTTTATACCATCAATTTCCAATAAGAGCAAAGGGGAAAGCATCTGCAGCAGAGCCACCCACCTCTGATTTCAAGTCCAGGCAGCATCAGAGAACACCAAACAAGGGCACTCTGCCGCGAGGAGGCTGTCGTGTTTTAGAACATAGGTTCTGGACCTGGACTGGTTGTGCTTAGACCCCAGCTTTGCCACTTGTCTGCTGTCTGACCTTGGGTAGCTTGCCTAAGCTCTCTCAGCCTCACTTTTCTGTAAAATGAAGGTAGAATGGTATCTTCCACAGAGGTTAAGTCAGGAGGCCCTATGGAGCATTTGCTGTCGCCATCAGCGCCGTCATCAGGCTGGAGTATTGTGGTGTTAAGCTTTAGAGTGAATCTGCTAAACTCAATAGGGCACAAGCTACAGATGCCCTCCGGTGGGCAGGGGGGCCGCAGGCTTTGTGGAGCTGGGCAGTGGGGAGTCTTAGACCATGGGGAAAAGGGAAGGCAGATCTGCAGGGGAATCAGAGGTAGAATCAGTCAACTTTAACTTCCCTTTCAGCCCTGAGACCCTCTGATTTCTTGATTCCTGGACACTTGGGAATTAAAGGCGGCTCTCTGACACAGCCAAGGACTGCAGGATTCCAATTGAAGGAGATGGCATACTCTGGGCAAGTCCCTTGCTCTCTCTGGACCAGAAAATGAGAGGCTTGGGAAACGTGGTCACAGGCCCTCTGGGCACAGCCACCTCCCATCATTCTTGGCTCTCCTTGGCCCAGGCACAGGCAGTCCTGGGCTGCACTGGCCGCCTCCTCCAAGGCTCCAGTGAGGACCAGGCAGCACACACATGGGAAAGGGGCCCGAGTTCAGGCCTCAGGGGGAGATGGGGTCTTTGTGTCTGGCTGTGAGTTGTGCTGAGGTGTTGGTGAGAATTCCAACCAAGGTCAACCCTTGGAAGCTGCTCTTTATGCTTCTGCCCCTTGACTCCACTGGCTCTCCCAACCCTTCCTTGGTCTTAGCACCATACTAACCTCCCAGCCCTGCGCCTCTGTGCAGACCCATGTCCTCCCACCTTCTGTGCCCTTCTCCACCTTCCTTATCTGGAAAATGCTCATTCGCTCTCTCATTCAATGAGCGACTACCAAATATATTATCCCGTGGGCCAGGCACGGTTCTAGGTGGTGAGAATTCAAGGGTTGCTCAGACACGGTCCCCAGCCTCCCTGGGGACACAGATACATAAATGGTTAAATGCTAAGTGCAGTGCAGGAGATAATCACAGTACCGTTCAGGCCTCCTTGATTATCACCTCCTCAGAATTCCCTGCCAGCATCAGACAGCCAGGGGCCCTCCCGTGTGACCCCATAACACCCTAAATGAGCTTCAGGCATGCTCTTGTTGGGCTTCCCAGGTGTCTCAGTGGTAAAGAATCTGCCTGGCAAAGCAGGAGATGCATTTTGATCTCTGGGTAGGGAAGATCCCCCGGAGAAGGAAATGGCAACCCACGCCAGTATTCTTGCCTGGAAAATCCCAGGGACAGAAGAGCCTAGCAGGCTGTAGTCTATGGGATCACTAAGAGGCGGACATGGCTTAGTGACTAAACAACCACAACAGGACTCTTATCGCTTATTTCATTATGGATACTTTTAAGCGGAATCAGAAACAAAGATATATTTCATTTCAATATCCCCAAGACCAAGCACAGGACCTGGTACTTGTCAGGATGGGTTGAATAAATCAGTGAGTGAATGAATGAATGAAAGTTTTCCTGTGGTTTCTATTTGCACACTCATGTGTATGCGTGTTTCTGTTACGCTGACCATCTTTGTGGACTTACTACCTGCCTGTTGGGTGCGGGGCTTCTCACCAGGTCCTAGGGCAAGTGGACAAATGGGACTGGGACGTGGCTCCTGACTGCAGACGGCATGGGTGGCAGGGCAAGGCCAGTAAACACGTGGCTGCATCCGGTGGGGGCTGCCCTGACCTGTGCAAATGTGCATTTCCACTTGAGCCGTGCGGTTTCACTCTTATCCCCCAAAAGATAATTGGAAACGTGCCTGGTGAGTCCATTGAACCCAGTCATCTGAGAGTGATTTTGATGATATGACAATCTAGCCTTGAGCGAAAAAGAAATGAGGGAGAAAAAGGGAACTTCTGTGGGTGGAGTTGAAAGCTTGAGTGCAGCCCAGGGAAGCAGGAACGATGGTTGAGAAAGTGGTGGGGGCAGAAGAGAGGGAACGGGCCATGGCATCTGCTTGACCAAACAGTGCTGGGACCTGGAAGGGACCTGGAAGGTGGCTGTGAAATTGGAACAAGTTGAAGAATAAGAGGTGCCTGCCGGGGGAGGCAAAACCAACTCAGAGGCATGCTGGCAGTGTCCTGCAGGCTGGGCCCCCAAGGGTGAGGGGCAGTCCCTCCTCGCCCACTCACTCCTCTCGCCCCCACCTTCTCCACCCGGTGTCACCTCCCAGAGGTGCACAGGCTAAAGAAAGGCCTGGGTCTCCACCAGGCAGCAGGTGGACAGGAAGTGGCATTTGGCGGCTCCCCGATCAGGGGTGAGAACACTGCCGCTTCCCCAGATTGGTTTTCCGACAGTAAATTATAATTGCTCTAAGTGTTCTAGAACTCAGGGATGGAGATTAATTACGGCTTCGTATCCTATGGCGCCCTGAACTTTAAGCACAGCGTGACATGCAGGTTGTTAATAAGAAGGAGGATCTGGGAGGACTTTGCTGATGAGCAAATAAGAAAAGGAAAACAATTTGAATTGGCTTCTGTACCTACCAAGGGGGACCCTTTGGGCATGGAAGTATGCTTCCCATCTTTCCAGCCTGGCCATGAATTGTGTTTATGATATTCAGAGACACGAAGTGGCTCCCAGGACATGGGGACTGATGGTTGGTCTCCAGTCCCCCTGGCCAGGATGGATCCAGCTCCCAGGCCAGCCAGTCTCTACAGGGCTCATGAGACCAGCAGTCACAACTCACATGGCAGCCAAGTCAGGAAGGTAAAGTAACCAAGCAGGGCCTGCAGACAGGGGACACAGCGGGGAGAGGTGGATGCTGGGAGCTGATGAGCCCATTATCTCAAGGGCAACTTCATGCCAACTCCAGCCCGCCACTGTTACCTGGGAAAGCTGGGTCTTTAAGAGCAGAATTACAGGTTTCTGCTTCCCTGGTGGCTCAGATGGTAAAGCATCTGCCTGCAATGCAGGAGACCTGGGTTCAATTCCTGGGTCGGGAAGATCCCCTGGAGAAGGAAATGGCAATCCACTCCAGCACTCTTGCCTGGAAAATCCCATGGACGGAGGAGCCTGATAGGCTACAGTCCATGGGGTGGCAAAGAGTCAGACTCGACTGAGCGACTTCACTTTCACTTTCATATAAAATCTCTCTCTTTTTATAGTTGGAAGCTTATTAACATTTTAACGTACTTGACAGGGCCAAATAAAACATATCCATGCTGGAATCTGGTCCATGAGCCACCATCTTGAAACCTCTACCTCAGCAACCAGTTACTTCCCTCTGGTGAATGGGAGGTCTGGACCTCTCTCTTCCTGGAGAGAGGAGAGCTTTCCAACCATCTGCCTCCTGGTTTCTTCCCTCCCACTGCGTTTCTCTCCACAACCCTTGCCACAGGCACCGTCCTCATCTTCTCCTCTGTATCCTATCTCCTTACTAAACTTTGAGCCCCTTGACAAGCATGGATTATGCACCCCTGAATCCAGAGCAACTAAGGAAAGGTCCCAAAAGAATGGGCTCAAACAATGATTGCTGAATGAACGAATAAACATCAGGGACTTTAAAACCTCTCTGATTTTTCCCTTTCTCTTCCTCTAACTCAACAGTCCCTATTTCAAAACTAGACACATTCTTATACTCCAAACTTCTGTCCCCTCCATTCCCTTCGCCACATCCGCAGCTTCCAAAACATATCAACACCAAGGAGGGTTAGAAATAGAAGGGACATAGAGTCTGTGGCTGCCATGATTCAGAGGCAGGAAGCAAAGTCTGGCAGGAAGAAAGGATTTTCACAAGGCCAGACCATGGTCCGAGCTGAACCTTTAGTCTAGAGTGGGGTAGGGTGATGTGGACGCCCCTGACATGTCCATCCTGGGCCCTCCTGCCCTCCCTGCCTCTCCAAGGACACTGCCTATGCTCTGGACACCAACCCTCCCTCCTGCATCCCAATCTGGGGACAGGCCTGAAGCAGTCCAAGTAGCCCAGATCCGACTTCCTCAGCAGAAGACCTGAGAGCCACCATCACCCCAACATGCACTTGGCTCGAGATGCACCAGGAAAGCTATTTATGTAATATAAAACAGAAATTACTGTTTAGAATACGAAGCTAATGGATCTTATTAAAATGTCTTTTGGAGCCAGATTAATGGCCATTCTACGTCTGCTGTTGGGTCCACCTGGGGACACTGATGCTTGTAGCCCAGCGCTTGGCTGAGGCCAGGGCTGTGACCCGCCCCATTCGAGGGCCGCTGCTTGCCGACATGGTGATAGTCAGGCTGCCATCTGGATACAAGAAAGAGATTCACAGAAAGAGCACTTTTGTGCTGAGTGCTAACCGGCTTTCCTTCTTCCCTCCTTCTTCAAGGTGCACACCCAATGGGAAATGGATGCAGGCGAGTACAGAGGTCAAGAATGTGGGCTTTGGAGTAAGACAGACCTGGATTAGAGTCCAGGCTCTGGTGTTTACTAATGTGCGACCTTGTACCAGCCTTTTTATCTCTCTCTGCTTTGGCTTCCTTCACTGCAAAATGGGGATATGTGAGAAGAATATAAACCAATCAAGTTCCAGGTACTCACTGAAAGATCTCCCGTACTTTAGATCATTTAATCCTCATGGACATCACCAGATGGACAACACCAAAATCAGATCGATTGTATCCTTTGCAGCCAAAGATGGAAAACCTCTATACAGTCAGCAAGAACAAGACTGGGAGCTGACTCTGGCTCAGGTCATGAACTCCTTATTGCCAAATTCAGACTTAAATTGAAGAAAGTGGGGAAAACCACTCAGGTGTGACCTAAATCAGACCCCTTATGATTATACAGTGGAAGTGAGAAATAGATTTAAGGGACTAGATCTGATAGACAAGAGTGCCTCATGAACTATGGACAGAGGTTCATGACATTGTGACAGGGATCAAGACCATCCCCAAGAAAAAGAAATGCAAAACAGCAAAATGGTTGTGTAAGGAGGCCTTACAAATAGCTGTGAAAAACTAGAGAAGCAAAAAGCAAAAGAAAAAAGGAAAGATATCCCATTTGAATGCAGAGTTCCAAAGAATAGCAAGGAGAGATAAGAAAGCCTTCCTCTGGGATCGAAGCAGAGAAATAGAGGAAAACAATAGAATGGGAAAGACTAGAGATCTCTTCAAGAAAATTAGAGATATCAAGGGAACATTTCATGCAAAGATGAGCTCAATTAAGGACAGAAATGATATGGACCTCACAGAAGCAGAAGATATTAAGAAGAGGTGGCAAGAATACACAGAAGAACTGTACAAAAAAGATCTTCACGACCCAGATAATCACAATGGTGTGATCACTCATCTAGAGCCAGATATCCTGAAATGTGAAGTCAAATTGGCCTTAGGAAGCATCACTACGAACACAACTAATGGAGGTGATGGAATTGCAGTTGAGCTGTTTCAAATACTAAAAGATGATGCTGTGAAAGTGCTGCACTCAATATGCCAGCTAACTTGGAAAACTCAGCAGTGGCACAGGACTGGAAAAGGTCAGTTTTCATTCCAATCTCAAAGAAAGACAATGCCAAAGAATGTTCAAATGACCACACAATTGCACTCATCTCACATGCTAGTAAAGTAATGCTCAAAATTCTCCAAGCCAGGCTTCAGCAATACGTGAACCGTGAACTTCCAGATGTTCAAGCTGGTTTTTAGAAGAGGAGGAGGAACCAGAGATCAAATTGCCAACATCCTCTGGATCATGGAAAAAGCAAGAGAGTTCCAGAAAAACATCTATTTCTGCTTTATTGACTATGCCAAAGCCTTTGACTGTGTGGATCACAATAAACTGCGGAAAATTCTGAAAGATGGGAATACCAAACCACTTGACCTGCCTCTTGAGAAACGTATATGCAAGTCAGGAAGCAAGAGTTAGAAC
Source organism: Capra hircus (assembly GCF_001704415.2). Taxonomy (NCBI): domain Eukaryota; kingdom Metazoa; phylum Chordata; class Mammalia; order Artiodactyla; family Bovidae; genus Capra; species Capra hircus. The sequence goes on along the minus strand of NC_030835.1, from coordinate 11,143,036 downwards.
TGGACATGGAACAACAGACTGGTTCCAAATCAGGAATGGAGTAGGTCAAGGCTGTATATTGTCACCCTGTTTATTTAACTTCTATGCAGAGTACATCATGAGAAACACTAGGCTGGAAGAAGCACAAGCTGGAATCAAGATTGCTGGGAGAAATATCAATAACCTCAGATATGCAGATGACACCAACTTTATGGCAAAAAGTGAAGAATTAAAGAACCTCTTGATGAAAGTGAAAGAGGAGAGTGAAAAAGTTGGCTTAAAGCTCAACATTCAGAAAACGAAGATCATGGCATCTGGTCCCATCACTTCATGGCAAATAGATGGGGAAATAGTGGCTGACTTTATTTTGGGGGGCTCCAAAATCACTGCAGATGGTGATTGCAGCCATGAAATTAAAAGACACTTACTCCTTGGAAGAAAAGTTATGACAAACCTAGACAGCATATTCAAAAGCAGAGACATTACTTTTTCCACAAAGGTCCATCTAGTCAAGGTTATGGTTTTTTCCAGTGGTCATATATGGATGTGAGAGTTGGACTATAAAGAAAACTAAGTGCTGAAAAATTGATGCTTTTGAACTGTGGTGTTGGAAAAGACTCTTGAAAGTCCCTTGGACTGCAAGGAGATCCAACCAGTCCATCCTAAAGGAGATCAGTCCTGAGTGTTCATTGGAAAGACTGATGTTGAAGCTGAAACTCCAATACTTGGGCCACCTGCTGTGAAGAGCTGACTCATTGGAAAAGACCCTGATGCTGGGAGGGATTAGGGGCAGGAGGAGAAGGGGACAACAGAGGATGAGATGGTTGGATGGCATCGCCAAGTCAATGGACATGGGTCTGGGTGGACTCTGGCAGTTGGTGATGGACAGGGTGGCCTGGCGTGCTGTGGTCATGGGGTTGCAAAGCGTTGGACACGACTGAGCGACTGAACTGAACTGAACCCTCATAACTACTCTACGTGATATGTACACTAATAGACTATAGGCTGTAATAATAACAGTCTCCATTCTACCAATATGGAAACTGAGTCACAGAGAGGCAAACTGAGTTACACAAAGTGATATAGCCACTAAATGCTGGAACTGTTATGCAGACATAGGTACACATAACTCTGAAATCCATGTTCACCTTTTCTTAACTTTAACAGCTTATTGGTCAGAGACATAATACATCTTTTGTTACGCAAACGTTATTGACCGGAGATGTTTTAATATTCACCTACATAACAAGCCGCCAGCCACAGGCATTAGCTTCTGCAAAATACCTCAGTTATTAAGAAACTTAAGAGGACATAAACATGATGCAAAGCTCAGAAAGCATCAAAGACAGAGCAAAGCGTCCTTCTCATTATCCTGTGCCTTCAACCATCCTCTGCTTCAAAACTATTTTTCTACATCTCCTATTTTAACTTAAAGAGTTTCTTTAAGCATGTACAAGAAATATGATCACAAATCTTACCCCTCCCTTATACATGTTGTCCTGCACCTTGTTATTTTTATTTTTAAATAATTTAAGACTCACTTAGAAGCTCCAAAATAGTACAGAGAATTCCAATATACCCTTCACCCAACTTCTCCCAACTATAATATCTGAAATAACCATAGAACAACTATCAAACCAGGAATTTGGCAGTAACATAATACAATTAAACCTATTGGGGTCTCCCTAGGTTTGGGTGTCATATTTTTTATGTCTTGGTAAATAGCTCTATGGGGTTTCATCACATATGTACATCTGTGTGACCACCACCTCAGGCAGCATTCAGAACTGTTTCATTACCACAAACAAGTTCCACAAAACACCGGTTTATATTTACACATGCCTCCCAACCCGAGCTGCTGGCAACCACTGAGCTGTACTTGGTCACTACGTTTCGTCACTTCAGTAATAATAAATAATACACAGGGATTATAGCCAACAATTTATAATGCCTAAAATGGGGTTTGATGTTTAAAAATTGTGAATCACTATTTTGTACATCTGAAACTTATAAATCAGTCAGTTAGTCAGTTCAGTCACTCACTTATGTCTGACTCTTTGAGACCCCATGGACTGCAGCACTCCAGGCCTCCCTGTCCATCACCAACTCCTGGAGTTTACTCAAACTCATGTCCATTGAGTTGGTGATGCCATCCAACCATCTCATTCTCTGTCATCCCCTTCTCCTCCTGCCTTCAGTCTTTCCCAGCATCAGGGTCTTTTCCAATGAGTTGGTTCCTCACATCAGGCGGCCAAAGTATTGGAGCTTCAGCTTTAGCATCAGTCTTTCCAATGAATATTCAGGACTGATTTCCTTTAGGATGGACTGGTTTGATTTCCTTGCAGCCCAAGGGACTCTCAAAAGTTTTCTCCAACACCACAGTTCAAAAGCATCAATTCTTCGGCGCTCAGCTTTCTTTATGGCCCAACTCTCACATCCATATATGACCACTAAAGAAACAGACCTTCGTCAGCAAAGTAATGTCTCTGCTTTTTAAAATGCTGTCTAGGTTGGTCGTAGCTTTTCTTCCAAGGACCAAGCATCTTTTAATTTCATGGTTGCAGTCACCATCTGCAGTGAGTTTGGAGCCCCAAAAAATTAAGTCAGCCACTGTTTCCCCATCTATTTCCCATGAAGTGATGGGACCAGATGCCATGACCTTCGTTTTCTGAATGTTGAGCTTTAAGCCACCTTTTTTACTCTCCTCTTTCACTTTCATCAAGAGGTTCTTTAGTTCTTCTTCACTTTCTGCCATAAGGGTGGTGTCATCTGCATATTTGAGATTATTGATATTTCTCCCAGCAATCTTGATTCCAGCTTGTGCTTCTTCCAGCCCAGCATTTCACATGATGTACTCTGCATAGAAGTTAAATAAGCAGGGTGACAATATACAGCCTTGACAGACTCCTTTCCCAATTAGGAACCAGTCTGTTGTTCCATGTTCAGTTCTGACTGTTGCTTTTTGATCTGCATAGAGATTTCACTTTCATGCATTGGAGAAGGAAATGGCAACCCACTTCAGTGTTCTTGCCTGGAGAATCCCAGGGACGGGGGCCTGGTGGGCTGCCATCTATGGGGTCACACAGAGTCCAACACGACTGAAGCGACGCAGCAGCAGCAGCAGCAGCAGAGATTTCTCAGGAGGCATGTTAGGTGGTCTGGTATTCCAATCTCTTGAAGAATTTTCCACAGTTTGTTGTGATCCACACAGTCAAAGCTTTGGCATAGTCAATAAAGCAGAAGTAGATGTTTTTCTGGAACTCTCTTGCTTTTTCAAAGACCCAACGAATGTTGGCAATTTGGTCAACTGGCAATTATAAATCAACCTTACCTTAATAAAAGTTGTTTAAAAAGAATAATAAATAACAAATGGAATGCATAGTATGTGCCTTTTGAATTTGGCTTTTTTAAATTCAAGATAAAGCATCCACCACGTTGCATGTATCAGTGGTTCACTCTTTTCCGTTGCTGAGCAGTATTTCATTGGGTGAATGTGGCACAGCTTATCCATTCACTTGTTGGAAGACCTTTGGGTTGTTTTTACTTGTAACCATTACAATTAGGGCTGTTTGTACATTTGTGTATAAGTTTCTATATGAGCATAAGTTTTCATTTTTCTTGGGTGAATACACAGGGGGAGAACAGCTGGGTCATAAAGATCATACATGTTTGACTTTGTAAGAAACTGCCAAATTATGTTCTGGATCGGGTGTTCTATTTTTCCTTCCTACATGTGTGTGGTGGTACCTCATAGCACATCTTACTTTTTTAACTTTAAAGAGCTTGACTCTCTTTCTGTATCAGCACAGAAAGCTCCTTTTTTCTTTCTGCAGCTGCATCCTACTTCCTTTGGTGTATATATCCTTACAGACATTCACTAAAATTTATTTAACTGATCCCTTTCTGATTGATATTTGGGTATCTCCAAACTTCGTATTTCAGTTATTTAAGCCACAAACTCTCAACCACCATATTTAACTGCCTTTGCAAGTATCAAATGCTCTAGGCATGTACGTCCCATGTTTTTCAGCAAAGGATTCTTCCCTGGTGGCTCAGACTGTAAAGCGTCTGCCTGCGATCCCTTGGAGAAGGAAATGGCAACCCACTCCAGTATTCTTACCTGAAGAATGCTATGGACAGATGAGCCTGGGTGGGCTGCAGTCCATGAGTCACAAAGAGCCAGACACGACTGAATGGCTATCACACAAGCCACAAACTCTCAACCACCCTATTTAACTGCCTTTGCAAGTATCAAATGCCCTGGGCATATACGTCCCATGTCTTTCAGAAAGGATTCTATGAGTGATTCTTTTGATTATAAGTGAAAGAAACCTAAATCTATCTTAATTTGAAAGAGGTGGAAGTGATTGGATCACAGAGAGCAGGACTGAGCAATGAAACGCAGGAACAGTGGGGTCAGGACCCTCAGCACCAGATGGCACCTGATCTTGCTCCCCCTCCCCTGCTTATCCTTGCTTGTGTCTGGATCTTTCCCCCTCCCTTCACTGGACAGCAAGCATGGCCACCGACAACCTCCCCCATGCTGTGTGGAAACCGCTCGCTGCTCTTTGCCAGATATAAATCAAAGGTGTCAGAGAAGGGTTCTGGTCCATCTGGGGAGGAGGTTCCCTTTAAACACCACCATGGCCATCTCAGGTAGGTAAGATAGCTCCTGATAGTCCCTCCTGTGTGTGCAAAGGTTGGAAAATGAATCCCAAGATTCAGAGATCTCTCCTCTCTTGGGATTGACCATATCAGATTCATTCCCATATCTCCCAACACAAATAGCCACGCTCAGCACACATTACATGCTAAAGGCATGAGGCTCATTCAGAACAAGATATGTGTCAATCAATCACGCTTTCTAGTAAATTGCCTCTTATTTCTTCGCATGCTGGGGAACCCACCATTTAAAATAATACCGTTAAATTCCTCTACGAAGCTGGCTTTCTTCACCTAAATGCTCACAGCAGGATTTGCTTAAAGTGGGGCATGCCTGTAATCTCAGTTCCTGGGGGAAACCTTTGATTTTCCTGACAACCCACTGAGATAGGCGAGGATGTTACGAGGGCAAATGGTTAATGGATGTGAAAGCTTTCTGTGACCTGTAAGTGGTACAGAAATGTAGGACCTCACCATGACTATTATGATTATCCTTATTTCATCTCTTCTTTGAAGAGCTTTACACTGTAATTTTGGAAGTGGAATTGGAGACACCTCTCCAACAGTTCAACCTCATACTTCTCTAAGTCTCAGTCCGGGTCTCAGAGCAACGTTTCCCAGCAGCCTATTGCTTCTATTAAATGCAACATAAAGAGGTTTCCACAGCCAGAGGCCTCTCTGGATGGGAATAAAAGGAGGCACTGAGGCACGTTGAACCGTCTCTAAACTACCCTACACCCGCTCTCTCTAGCCCCAGTTTGGGGATTTGGTTTCACAGTCTTCCTAGAGCACCTAGCTCTATGCCAAGCCCTGCGCTGGATGCTGGAGTCCCAGGCAGCCCCCAGCCTGGGGGAGGCAGTGTATCCCTCTAACTGTGTTTCCAGGAGGTGAAGAGAGACACAGAGGTCCCAGGAGGGAGAACTGGGAAGGTGATTTGGGAAGAGTGGCCTTCCCTGGTAACTCAGACAGTAAAGAACCTGCCTGCCAATGCAGGAGACCCAGGTTCAATCCCTGGGTCAGGAAAATCTCCTGGAGAAGGAAATGGCTACCCACTCCAATATTCTTGCCTGGAAAATTCCATGAATGGAGGAGCATGGTGGACTACAAAGAGCTGCAAAGAGTCGGACATGACTGAGTAACTGATTTTTTTGTTGGGGGGGGGGGCAAGTAGGTGGGGAAGAGCTCCAGCTCTGACCTTGACAGAGAGATGAGATAGATTTTAACGATACCACTGACCCTGGTAACCGCAATCCTTCCCCAGCTGCCCCTCTAATCCTAGGGCCCCTGCAGGTGCATAGGAGTCTCTGTATTAACAGTCCACCCCCAAAGTTCTTCCTCTCCTTCTCTACATTTTCCCCTCCTTTTCCCCAGATTCCTTCTCAGTACTTTTCCCTCGCTTTAAAGTCCACCTCCATTCCCACCAGTCCCCTGTGCTCAGTTTTACAAAGAATCCCACCAGCATCCCCTTTGCTCCCTTGCTCTGTGGGGCCAGAGTAAAATGGATGTAGCTCCCAGAGCCTTGGTCATAAATAAGTCTCTGTGGAGGCTCGATCATTTTTACTGCCCTTCTGTGAGCACCCTGTCATTCCTCTCCATTTCAGATATTGGCAGGCTTGGAACTCACAGCCCTCTAACCAGATACATCTCATTAGAGACCTGCCAATGGCTGTGCCCCTTTGCACTGTGAGGCTTCTTTCTCTGGCCAATTATCTTACCCCATCCTAACTTTTGGCAGACACCGCCAAACAGCCAGGGTAGGTTGCATCTCTCTTATTAACTAGGAGTCTCTCAGGACCTCACAATGCCTGTTCTTCCTTCTTCCTCATTCCCATGAGGCAGCACATCTCTGGGGATCCCAGAAACCATGGCTGAGACTGGGCAATGATGTTGAGGACCATCCTGAGCCCCAGTGCCCAGAAAGAGGTTGAAAGGTTCTAACACATTGGAGCAAACACCACCCTGCAGTCAAGATACTCTGTGATATTTATGGTGCATAGAAATGTTGATGAGTGGGCAATAGTGATCAAAAGGAAATGAATTCTACTGAAGGGGTAATATATCACAATGGTTAATAAACACAGACTGTCTGAAGTCAGTGAACTCAATGGAAAATATACAGGTCACTAGGACCTTGAGGAAGTACAGACAAAGCAAGGCGTGGAATCGCTGCAGACTGTTTCTATCTTCGCCGTCTCAAGAGGGAGGTGAGCTGAGAACCTGCTAGAGCTTGACCGAGTGAAGCACAGGTTCCCACAGAGGCTGGTCTGTTCATGAGCCCCTCTCTGTCTTAGAAGGGAGTAACAGAAAGAGAAAAGCAATGTGTATTAATAAGTGTGGTTATTGGAACTTGGATGTGGACCAACACATGATCTGATTAAGTTCCACGGTTGGAGCTTGGGAGAGGTCTATGCTAGGGACAAAGAGGCCCCCAGGTCTGTGCTAGGGAAAAAGGGGGAGCATTTGGGAGCTATGTCAGTTTGAATGAGGTCTTTGCCCTCAAGACAGCATGATTTCTCCAACTGGCTTGGGGTGAAATCAGCCTAAATTATGTCATGGGACCACATGTCTGCATGGTCCTACCCATTCTATTGATGGGCACTGTTGCCTGAAAGAACTTTGGCCCAAGTGATACCTGTCAGTCAATTTGGTTGTTGAGCACTTGTATCAGTTTGATACCTAGATTCTTTACCTACCTGCTTGATCTAGAAAGTTGGGCCCTTCTTGAGGGGAGTAGTTAGAATAAAGCAAGGAGTTAAGGGACTTCTCTGGCAGTCTAGCGGTTAAGAGTTTGCCTTCCCAGTGCTGGGGGTGAGGGTTTGACCCCCGGTCAAAGAGCTATGATCTCATGTTCCTCATGGCCAAAAGCCTGAAACAACAAGCAAATAAACAAACAAAACAGAAGTAATATTGTAATAAATTAAGTAAAGACTTCAGGAATGGTCCACATAAAAAATCTTTATTCGCTAAGTCGTGTCCAACTCTTGCAACCCCATGGACTGTAACCCTCCAGGCTCCTCTGTCCATGGAGTTCTCCAGGCAAGAATACTGGAGTGGATTGCCATTTCCTTCTCCAGGAGATCTTCCCAACCCAGGAATCAAACCCAGGTCTCCTGCACTACAGGCAGATTCTTCACCAACTTAGCTACAAGGGAAGCCCCCCAAAAGACAACAAGGAGTCAATAAACAGAATCAATCACTCCTTCAAATCTTGGTTACTGAGAGTCTACTGTTGCCAGCACCGTTCTAGGGGCTATGAGTACAACAGTGAGCAAAACTGGCCCCTCCCCCGCCAAATCTCTGACTTCACGGTGTTTACAACCTAGTTCTCTGAATATTTTCTGAAAATCAGATGACCCTGTGTGTGGTTAAAACTGAAAGATTTTTCTTCCTTAAATCTGTCCTCTTCCCCTTGCTTTCTCAACTACAGAAGGCTCTATACAATAAAAACAACTAAACCTTAATGTGCAGTTCAGAGAGAAAAAGAAAGATGTTTCAGTTTAAGTGGGAACATTAAGCAAATCCACTCAAAATTTCATAGTCAAGAACTGAACAGCAGTCTCTATGTTAAGTATAAGCAAGATTAAAATAATCAGTATGGCAACCATGCAAACATTGTTCAGGGGAAAAAAAGGGAAGAAGCAGGTAAAGAATCCAGTCTGGGGAAAAAATAAAAATATTAGAAGAACTTGTCTCCATGATAATAAACCTTAAGTAAATAAATGAATGCACCAAAATAGGAAGATAAAGCACAGATGATGAAACAGAAAAACTTTCACTTGCAGCCAAAATGAAGAGATGGCCACTAAATTTACCTCATCACCTGAAACAAGCAAGAACATGGACAAAATATTTGAAACAGCAGTTCTCAAGACCAGGACAAGCCACAAAGAATGGTGATCACTTAGAGATGGGAAACAAAAGAGATAAGTCTTACAATTGTCTCAGCGTGTGGCCTGGGGCTTCTAAACATCAAATGTGCAGGTGACCTTGCAGGCTAGGAAGGGTTCCTGTTCCCACAGGAACAGACAGAATCCACAGGGAAGACATAGAGCACTTAAACTTTTCTTCAGGAAGTGGAGCAAAACTGGCCCAACACTAAATGTTGCTCTGGTCAGACTTAGCAAAGCTTAACAGCAAACATGAAAAGATTAAGTTTTTAAGGAATGTAAGCACATCCTAGAACAATGCTCAGTATATATATATATATATACACACACACACACATGCAAACTACATACAAAATATATATACATATGTATGTATATATGTATATAAGTATGTATGTGTGTGCCAAGTTGTTCCAGTCATGTCCAACTCTTTGCGACCCTACGGACAGTAGCCTGACAGGCTCCTCTGTCCATGGGATTCTCCAGGCAAGAATACTGGAGTGGGCTGCCATGCCCTCCTCCAGGGGATCTTCCTGACCCAGAAATTGAACCTGAGTCTCTGAACATCTCCTGAACTGGCAGGCAGATTCTTTACCACCATGCCACCTGAGAAGCCCGTATATATATGCGTGTGTGTGTATATATATATATATGTATCATATTCATATATTAAATAAGAATATATATTCCTATATATATAGGAATGTAAAATACACAATATATAAGGAATGTAAAACTATCTAACGCCTAATAAGATAAAATTCAACAGCACCGACATGCAATAACAGATTATAAGAGAAGCAGGAAAAGCTAATCCATAATGAGAAAATATGATCAATCAAAACTGATCTAAAAATGACACAGTTAACATAATTAGTACACAAAGACATTAAAACAGTGATTATTATTGCATTTCATATATTCAAGAAACTGGGGGAAAGAGATATGGAGACTGATGATATAAAGACCAAAATCAAAATCCTAGAGATGGAAATTGCAATGTCTAAAATGAAAAGTAAACTAGATGAGATTAACAGTCAATAAACCATCATAGAAAAATAATATTCATAAGCTTTGAATAAAGCAATAGAAACTATGTAAAATTAAATATAAAGAAATAAAATTTAAAGATTAAAGTCTGTCTAAGTGTGGTCATGTATGGATGTGAGAGTTGGACTGTGAAGAAGGCTGAGCACCGAAGAATTGATGCTTTTGAACTGTGGCGTTGGAGAAGACTCTTGAGAGTCCCTTGGACTGCAAGGAGGTCCAACTAGTCCATCCTAAAAGAAATCAGTCTTGGGTGTTCATTGGAAGGACTGATGCTGAAGCTGAAACTCCAATACTTTGGCCACCTCATGCAAAGAGTTGACTCATTGGAAAACACTCTGATGCTGGGAGGGATTGGGGGCAGGAGGAGAAGGGGACGACAGAGGATGAGATGGCTGGATGGCATCACCGACTCGATGGACATGAATTTGAATAAACTCCGGGAGTTGGTGATGGGCAGGGAGGCCTGGCGTGCTGCAATTCATGGGGTCGCAAAGAGTCGGACACGACTGAGCGACTGAACCGAAATGAACTGAACTGAACTGAAGTGTGGAACAATCTCAAGTAGCCTAAATAGATGTGTAACTGGAGTCATAAGGAAATAGCAGGACAATATCTGAAAGAAATAATGGTTGAAACTTTTCCAAATTTGATAAAAACTGTAAACACAAAGACCCAAGAAGTTCAACAAAGCCTAAGCACCAAAAATCATGAAGAACAATACACCAAGCCATGCAATCAAAAGATTGCTTTAAACTGGTGATAAAAAGGAATTCTAAAAGCAGCCAGAGGCAGGACAAAGATGCATCATGTTCAGAGAAATACAGATAACAGCATATTTCTTGTCAGAACCAATGGGAAACGAAAGACAAGGAGCAATACCTTTATTTTTTTTAACTGGAATATAATTAATTGCTTTACAATGTTGTGTTAGCTTCTGCTGTACAACAGCACGAATCAGCCGTATGTATACACATATTCCCTCCCACTTGATCCTCCCTCCACACTCCCGATCCCACCTTTCTAGGTCATCACGGAGCACCAAGCTGAGCCCCATGTACTACACAGCAACTTCCCACTGGCTATCTGCTTTACACGTGGTAGTGTATATATGCCAACGCCAGTCTCTATTTGTCCTGCCCTCTCCTTCCTCTGCCGTGTCTACAAGTCCATTCTCTACATCTGCATCTCTATCCCTGCTCTGCAAAAATGTTCATCAGCTGAAACTGGAGCCAATTATACAGAGTGAAGTAAGCCAGAAAGAAAAACACCAATACAGTATACTAACACATATACATGGAATTTAGAAAGATGGTAATGATGACTCTGTATGTGAGACAGCAAAAGAGACACAGATGTGTAGAGCGGACTTTTGGACTCTGAGGGAGAGGGAGAGGGTGGGATGATTTGGGAGAATGGCACTGAAACATGGATACTATCATGTAAGAAACGAATCACCAGTCTATGTTCGATACAGGATGCAGAATGCTTGGGGCTGGTGCACGGGGATGATCCAGAGAGATGATATGGGGTGGGAGGTGGGAGGGGGGATCAGGATTGGGAACTCATGTACACCAGTGGCGGATTCATGTCAATGTATGGCAAAACCAATACAGTATTGTAAAGTAAAATTAAGTAAAAATAAAAATAAAAAAAAACTTATTCAAAAAACTAAGATCATGTCATCCGGCCCCATCATTTCATCTGGAAAATAGATGGGGAAAAAGTGGGAACAGTGGCAGATTAATTTTCTTTGGCTCCAAAATCACTGCAGATGGTGACTACAGCCACACACACACACACACAAAAAGAAAAAAGTTCATCAGCACCATTTGCCTACATTCCATATATATGTTTTAATATATTAATATGACGCTTGTTTTCCTTTCTGACTTACATCAGTCTGCATGGCAGACTTTCAGTCCATCCACATCTCTACAAATAACCCAGTTTCATTCCTTTCATGGCTGACTGACGTCCCATGGTGCCTATGTACCACATCTTTATCCATGCACTTGTCGATGGGTGTCTAGACTGCTTCCGTGTCCTGGCTTTTGTGAACAGTGCTGCCGTGAACATTGCTGTGCACGTGCCTTAAAGTACTGAAAGAAAAACCCTGCCAGCCTGTAACGCCATACCCAGCAAAACTAGTCTTCCAAAAGGAAGGCAAAGGGAAGGGTTTTTCAGACAAGTAAAAGCTGAATGGATTCATCACAACTAATCACACAAAATATGGGAAAGAAAAGCATTCAATCAGAAAAGGAAGGATACCATAAGGAAACGGAAATCTACACAAAAGAGAAATAAAGAGTGCTGGAAAGGATCACTATGTGAATAATCATAAAAGGTGTTTTCTTGTTATTTAAATCTATTTATAAGACCATAGGCCATTTAAAACAATTCTAACCACAATGCATCTAAGGGAATATAACACATATAGAAGTGAAATGTAGAGGAACAATAGCTCCAAGGCCTGGAGAGGAGAAAGAGTATATTGTTTTAAGATTCTTATACCATCCATGAAGTGATAAAATATCAACTAATGGTGGACTGTGGAAAGTTGAAGATGTGTATTATGTACTCTAAAAGCAAGACAAAAATAACTAAATGAAGAGGTACAGTTAATAATTCAAGAAGGAGATAAAAAGAACACCAAGGGGTGCAAGGAAAGTTTGGGGGTGGAGTGTGTATTCACTATGGTGATTTCTGTTAATGCTCTTATGGTGAATTCATGTGCCCAAACTTACCAAACTGCCACTTTAAATATTTACAGCTTGTTGTATGTCCATCATATTGCTGTCAAACTGTTTAAAAAAGCTCTAGAACAATAGAGAAGTTACCGAGCCAGTGAAACAAAAGAACCATCATAATGCAATTACAGAACTAACAAATAAATCATAAAATGAAGAACAGAATAAATGCAGAGGAAAATTAATTCCTGATATTAAGTAAAGAGTTGTAGACGTGCCGCCAAGCAGTACAACTCCAGGGAGCTTCCGTGTCTTAGTCAATGATGTGAATGGGGCCCCCTGGAGTCCTGCAGCCATAGCCCTTGCCACCCCATGCCACCCTTCTGCTTGAGATGATACAGTGAATGCTCAGGAAAAACACAAGAAGATCAAAGAATATAATGAGATTTTAGCAGACTTAGAGAACAAATCTGTGTTAGAATAACTGAAGCTTTCTTAGTGGAAAGCATCATAAATGAAATAAAAATGTAAGAATGCAAATAAAAAATTCTTAAAAAGAGAAATTATGGAATTGTTGATTGAAAAGCACACTGTTCCCAAGGACTTTTCTGTGGGAGGCAGGGAGATGATACTGAAACACCAACATCCAGACATAACCTGGCAATCTGTTGAACTTTAAGGACAAAGAAAGAATGTTTCACACATCCAGGTAGAAAAATATTTAAGTCATCAGTAAGCTATAATAAGACAGACTGACCTCAGAATCTTTGGTAACAATACATAATTCCAGAAGAAAATGGAGGAATATATTCAAAATTCTGATGTAAAGAAAATATAAGCCAAGAGTATTACATCCAGCCAAGATGTCATTCAAGAATTAGGAGCACAGGAAGATATTCCCAACTAGCAAAGAAATGAAAGAATTTCAGAACTCTTGATTCCTTGTTGAAAAGCTATTTGATTTTGAAATCTAGCCAGTAGTGGTAGAAACCCAGTGGTGGAGACTTATTATTAGCTCCCAATATCTACTTCTCCACCATTTTTGGTCATAAGAATCTTGATATTTCCCTGAAGACATTTCACCCACCTGCAAGACTATGTCCCCTAGCCTTCCTTGCTGCCAGTTATGGTCAAGTCACAAAGTTGAACCAATAACATATAATCAAATGTGATGTGTGCAACTTTCAGGAAGTCTAATTAAAGGGAAAGAAGACATCTATGTTCCGCCTTCATCCAGCCTGCTGCCTAAAACAGCGCTGTGATGGGCAAAGTCCTGGCAGCCATCTTAAACCATGAGGACAAAGACTAACCCTAACAATGACAGCGAAATTGTCTGGAAAGAACCTGGCTGCATAATAAATTTGTGGATCTGCCAAATCTTCCCTGGACTGCTGCTTCAGGTTTATTTTATATGAAAAAAAAAAAAAGTAAACTTTCATTTTGTTTAAACCATCATTTTTTGTTGTTGTTTTGTGGTTGTTATATGATGTAGAACCAAATTCTCATATACAAGTTAACTAACAGATATGTCTACATAAAGAACTTAGATATGGAGAAGCTATGGTTTTACATACAGAGTTCATTAAATTTATTTCTGAGACTTAAAAACTGGTATAATTATGCCTACAGAATAGAACAAAACTGTTGCAAAGCTTAAAATCTTTTGTTTAAAAGTAATAGAACTAACAATATCAGGCAGCGAGAAAAGGGAGGTAAGGAAAGTGGGAGAGTGCACATCCCTTCACCCCTTTCAGCAGGAAATCAATCAATACTGTGTAAATTTAAAAGATGTCATTTCTAAACTGACTCCCACCTCCTAATGCTTTTTATAATCCCTCAGAGGGGATCTGTTAGAAAATAGTATCTCTTATGCTGAAGAAATATATGTCTAAATGGAGCAATTCCTTCCATTTCACTTTAGAGTCTTTTTTTTCTTTTAAACTAAAATTAAATTTAATTTAATACTTGTATTAAAAATGAGCTCGTGTGGTATATGATTCCACCTTTTTATTTCTGTCTATGTAGACTGCTATCAAGATATCTCTTGATTTCTAGGGGTTACCTTTGGGGGGGGGTTATTTATTTTTTCCTTAAGTAGTTTTCTTAATTTCTTGAATTCTTTACAATGAGCATGTATTATTACTTTTTTTAAACATCAATGAATTGATAGTGTACTTTCTGTTGTAGTCACATAATAATTATCAAGGGCATCCCTTCAAGTCAGTGATTAATATCCTATAACATGGATATACATTAATTTATTCAAACATTTCCCGATGTATGAACATTCAAGATTTTTTATGCATCTCACCCCACCTTCTCATATCATTTTTCTGTAGCCTCATTTTCCCAAACTGGGGGCTCTGATCAAAATAATATGCATATTTTAAACCTTAATAGTGAAAAGATTATGCCCTGATTACATTCCCACCAGTTATGAGAGTGCCCATTTTCCCTCTCCAGTATTGGATACTTTCAATTTGTGTCAATTTGCTGTAAAAATTGGCCTTTCATTATTTTCATTTTCATCTCCTGGATTCTTTGTTAGGTAAAGTCTTTTTTTTTTTCCTGTGTTATTGGTTATTTGTGGCTTTTTCTTGTTCATTTATCTATCATGTTATTTGTCTTTTTCTTATCCACTTGTAAAAACTCCTTTTAGATAAAGGCTATTAATTTTTCGTAAAACATCCTGTAAATCTTTTCTTCCAACATTTATCAAATGTCTTTTGTTTGTGGGATCTATTTCCAGACATGTATGCTTAATTTTTATGCGGCATATATCACTTTTACCAGAGCAGTGAGGTCCTTTTTTTTAATGCTCAGAACAAAACAAAAGCAATGCTTCTGCCCATTGCATCACTCCCAACTCCCACTCTCAGCCTTTGAAACCCAAGTTCCTCCAGGGCAGCTTACAAAGCTCTCCATGAGGGTCCTGTGTTCTGGTCTGGTGGGTCTGCCCCCTCATTCTTAGGAGATTGTGTCCTTCATAAGCACAACTGCTCTCAGTTGCTGTCTCATACGCCTCAGGGAGCCTCCTGTCGCTAAAGCACTCCTCTGCTGTTCCCCACTCTTAGCCAAAGCCCAATTTCCCCCAAGACTCTCTCCTTGCCTAGGGAGGTTCCCCTGAATTTCCCGTCCCTGTCCACCAGCCTAGAGAACTCTCTTCTGGGATACTGTCATGCCCTGAGCCCAGTCAGTGTCCATCTACTGCGCAACTGGATGCCACCTGGATGCCCACCTGCCAGCCCCCATGTTGACTGACCAGGGCTTAGGCCTTATATTTGGTTGTTGTTGTTGTTGAGTTGCTCAGTTCAGTTCAGTCGCTCAGTCGTGTCCGACTCTTTGCAACCCCATGAATCGCAGCACGCCAGGCCTCCCTGTCCATCACCAACTCCCAGAGTTCACTCAGACTCACATCCATCGAGTCCGTGATGCCATCCAGCCATCTCATCCTCGGTCGTCCCCTTCTCCTCCTCCCTCCAATCCCTCCCAGCATCAGAGTCTTTTCCAATGAGTCAACTCTTCGCATGAGGAGGCCAAAGTACTGGAGTTTCAGCTTTAGCATCATTCCTTCCAAAGAACACCCAGGACTGATCTCCTTTAGAATGGACTGGTTGGATCTCCTTGCAGTCCAAGGGACTCTCAAGAGTCTTCTCCAACACCATAGTTTAAAAGCATCAATTCTTCAGCACTCAGCTTTCTTCACAGTCCAACTCTCACATCCCTACGTGACCACTGGAAAAACCATAGCGTTGACTAGATGGATCTTTGTTGGCAAAGTAATGTCTCTGCTTTTCAATATACTATCTAGGTTGGTCATAACTTTTCTTCCAAGGAGTAAGCGTCTTTTAATTTCATGGCTGCAATCACCATCTGCAGTGATTTTGGAGCCCAAAAAGATAAGGTCTGACACTGTTTCCACTGTTTCCCCATCTATTTGCCATGAAGTGATGGGACCAGATGCCATGATCTTCATTTTCTGAATGTTTTAAGCCAACTTTTTCACTCTCCTCTTTCACTTTCATCAAGAGGCTTTTTAGTTCCTCTTCACTTTCAGTTGTGCCCAACTTTTCAAGAGCCCATAAACTGTAGCTGGCCAGGCTCCTGTCCATGGGATTTCCCAGGCAGGAATACAGGAATGGGTTGCCATTTCCTTCTCCAGTGGATCTTCTTGACCCAGGGATCAAACCTGCCTCTCCTTCACTGGCAGGAGGATTCTTTACAGCTGAGCCACCAGGGAAGCCCTAGACCTTATACGCCGCTACTTATTTTTATTGATAATATCACTGTGATCTGAGCATGAATCTACTGCCCTCGTTAGAATATATTTTAAATATCCATTTGCAGTTATGTCTCCTAGACCGCCAGCTTCCTCAAGGCAGAATTATGTCTTATTCATCTTTGTGTCTTCCACTCCGGCCCAGCAAAATGAATGGATGAATGAACGGAGAAAAGTCCCCAGAGGCTTGTCAACATAAGAGGGTCTGGATAGGCCCAGCAGAGGGCAAAGTTTCTGACAAGATTATGCCTAAAAACGAGTGACAAGTAGAGCTGGTATCTGAAAAAGGCCTTCCTTAGTGCTGAATAAGCACTAACTTCTTGATTTGGGTCCTTAAACCATGAGTATTTATGAAAATGTTGTTTTTAGGAAAAGTACATTATTTAGTATCTAGCAGTAAAGGGGCTTTTGTCTGTAACAACTGAAAAACAAAATCCCAGGATATAACACAGACAAAGGGATCAAGCAAATAAGATGTTGACATTCTGGGGAAGTGGGGTGAAGGGTATTTGGGAATTCTCTGTACTAGTCTTGCAAATGTTCAGTAAAGTCTCAATTCTATTTCAAAAGCAAAAGCAAAAAAAATAAAGTTTCTTTTTCATGAAAAATAAAAATTTAAAAAGCCCTTCTTTTTCCTTCTCTGCATCTCCACTTCCAAATATTCTATCACAAAAATGAATGAAATTAAACAAAATGAAGCGCACACAGACCGTTATTTTTCTTCCTAGCGCCACACACGCTTGTTCTGAGCATTGCAATTTTCCAAATCACTCAAATCTATCACATCCTTGCAATCCCTGAAGACCGCTGTGAGGGGATGATGTAACCATTTTACAGAGGAGAAGACTGGACCTGGGAGAGCCAAGAACGTGGCTTAAATCTTGAGATCTGAGATAATAAATCACAAGCTTAGTTCTGGAAAGCACTCCAAGACACATTTTTTGTCCCATGCGATGCCTTCAGATTGATAAGGTACTAAATTTCAAAGGGCCATCTCATCACAGCTTACCCATTTTCTGATCTGTTATTTCAAGTACCTTGGGATGCGAGACATCAGCAATCAGGTACGCTCCAGTAATCAGCAGCAAATAATTCTGTCTCTGAACTTTTAGCAGTTGGCCAAATGTCTCCTGATCTGGCCACCTCAATATAAATTGTGCTAAAATATTATTTTATGAATATACAGGATCCAATAACAAATAGTATCTTTTTGTGAAATTAATTTCAATTTAGCCTTAACTAATACTAAATTGCTATGGAATTACATATTACATACACATTACTACAGAAAGAAGTTCATCATGATTAATGTTATTACAGTGAACACCAAAGGAATTAATAATGATTTGCAGTTATTATAAAGTGGTACTGGTGTAGGAAAAAAAAGGTTAAGTCTAATTAAATTCTGGCAACCACTTTAGGGCTCTATAGCAATGAGGATGCTGGGGTTTATGTTAATTAATTCTATATGAAAGGTTGCTGAAGTGTTTTAATATAATTCAAAGAGCCATGATTTTACTACCAGAGCGTGTTTCGATTTTTTCCCCACCGTGACCTCTTGGCATGGGTCAGGTGTTAAATTCTTGGGAACCACTGGGTGTTAGGAGGCTACGGGTTTCTTCTCCTGATCTCAGGTAGCCATGCCTGGTGGTGAGACCAGTGACTCTGGGGAATGGCACGTGCTGGAAAATGGGTGACCTTTCTTGGCAAGTGGCTCATGGGTTTCCTGAGTATCTTTCTGGGTAAAATGCAGCTCCATGCTTGCCCCTACACACGGGTGGCATGGGTCACCTGGACATCCTGGAAGGGTCCCACCTTCCCCAAAACGGAACTCGGGTAACACAGTGCCTGATCTACTATTATGAATAGAAGTCTGCATAGTGAGTTCTGGGTTTGGGAGAATCTGAAGATTCCGTTTCCTGACGGTTCTGTGGCTTATTTCCTTTGTAGCTCGGGGCACGTCATTTAAATTCTGAGTCTGAATTTCCTCAGACTTCACAGTATTGTTTTCAGGATTAAATCAGAAAATGAATAAGAAGGAGAGGTGGGAAACTCTGAAAGCTAAACAATTAAGGAGCTTATTCACAACCCTCCCCTGGGTGATGTTCCTCAGACGCTTGTCTAATTCCTACACCTAGCCTTCCAAGCTCTTCAAAGAGGGGAATGAACCTTAAATTTAAATATTGTTCCTGTCTCATGCCACACAGAAATATTTAATCTTACATTTCAAATAGTGATGTTCAGTGGGAACTTGTTTTCATTAAAATAGATGTTAAATCACAACTTTTGAAATTAGTCAGTGAACACAAGTTAGTATCCCTGATTGTCTTGTGTATGCAAGCCAAGAGCATAGCTGAATGCTTGGTACAGAATAAAAGTTCAAATAACATTAATTCAAATAAATAAATTTTGAATTGAAAGAGAGGATGATGATGGATGGGTGGGCATCCTGATTTCTCTTACCCAGTATAGACAGCATCTGTGATCATTCAGTCAGGGGCAAATCTGAATCCTGGTCCTGATTTCAGTGCTCACTCTCCCAGTCTTGTGGGCATTGGTGGGAGCAGGTCAGGCTTTGGCAGATCTGTCTTCAACATTCCTGCTCCTGATCACCGTTCTGGCACCTCAATGCCTCCCAGCACCCAGCAACTCCTCACCCTCCAATGTCCATTTCTAATGCCTTCTTAGGAGATGGTCCATAAGCGCACATCCCCATCCACAATGATCCTCCTCTGGGTCCATAGAAATTGAAAAGTCTAGCCCAGAGGGTCTCAAACTTAAGAGATATGAGAATTGCCTGGAGAGCTTGTTAAAATAAAAATTGTTGGGCCCCACCCTCAGAATTTTGGTTGAGGCTTGCAAATTTGCATTTTAACAAATTCCCAGGTGATGCTGTTGCTGTTGGTCCAGGGACCACACTTTGAGAAGCTCAGGTTGAGTCCATCAGTCCTATAGAACTTACCACAACATTTCCTTAAAAATAAAAGGTTATTTTGAGTCAGGAGTTTGTTGAACACTGACATGGTACCTCCTTTCTGCCTCCTTGCAGGGAATCCAAGATGGCAGCATTACCAGCACCCTTACCTTCCAGAAGAGGAAGCTGGCTTTTGGAGAAGGAGCAGCACGATGGAGGTTGCGAGGTCCAGATCGTCTCCCGCGACCCTGGCTGGCAGCCAGGCTGGTAAGGCAATTGTCACAAAAAAAGCCATGTGTTTCTTTTGGAAACAGACTCATACAGTAAAATACACATGCTGGGAGCCCCACCGTGTCTCCCAAGTAGTGGGTGGGCACTGACGGTTGATTGATTAAGGGTCAGTATGTAAGGGACCCTGAGAAGAAGAGTCTAGCCTGGGTCATCTGACCTGATCTGTGACCCTTGGCAAGTCAATTAACCTCTCTGGGCTTCTCAGGTCATCTTGCCCAAAGTTCTCACCCTCTTCCCCCCTCTAACTTCCATGCACCTGCAAGTCTGAGTCTGCAATGCCCAGAGTGTCTGAGAACCCAGTGGAGTGGGCTTTCCTGGCAGTTTCATGCCCTCCACACCACCCAGAACAGTGGGACAGAGGACCAGGGCTGCCGCTGTGGTCCCTTGCCAGCCCTCAGCACCCGGGGCATCTAATTGATCCTCCTGTGGTCTTTTAGGGCCAAGGAGGAAGTTACCAGAAGCCAGAAATGCAGACAACCAGTTCCTGATGAAAAGGAAACGTATTGTGTGGAAGTTATTAAAAAAAAAAAAAAAGCCACTGTGACTCCTCCAGCAAACGCCACATTTCAGGGCTGTGTCATCAGCCCTGAATCCATTCTGAATCCATTAGCAGCCTCACTGCTGGCACTGAGGCCCCCAGACTCCTTGGAACCTCGAAAGTGATTCCCTGTGGAGCTGACTCAGCCCTTTATCCTCTCAGAAGTAGAGAAATTGGATTCCAAGCCACAGAGGATGGCAGGTCAGCATCCAGAAGGCTGGAGAGACCAAGGGCTTCTGCCAAAGATAAGGACAGCCCAGAGTTCCTGGCTACAGCAAGAGTGGGGCAGAGGAGAGAGAGGGAAGCGGGAAGGGAGGGAGCAGGGGCTGGGGGCAGAGATAGAGGGATGGAGGAAGAGAGGGGGCAGGGAGGGAGAAGGAAGAATTGCTTGATTTCCCACAGCTCCACAGCACGCCATGTCATTAATTCTAACAACAAGTTTTCAAGGTCACTCTTATTATCCCCAGTTTACAGTTGTCATAACTGAGACTCAGACCATGGAGTGACTTATGTAGTTCGGGCAAGATACGGCATAAACCAAGATTCAGATGTTTCAAATCTTGAAGGCCAAGCCCGTTTCGTTTTCCTACACAGTGCTTTGGGGTTGGCTGCCAAGAAGGCTAGGGGAGAGAGGAGAGAGAGGTGCTCTGGTAAGTGGTGGTGGAAGGTGTCTCCCAGACACCGAGTTAAGTACTCACCAGACTCGAGCCCAGGAATACCTGGTCCCTATAGAGAAAGATAATCAACAGACCTTACAAAGTCTTCTGTGGCTGCTGGGGTGAAGGACGGATATGCTGTGTGCCCACTGGGCTCACGGCTAACCCACCAGTAGCAAAGTTGCCATAGGCTCAGGGGCACTGGTGGCCCATCCTAACAAGTGCAAATGCACACAGACCTCTAATGGAAAAGTCCCTGCTCTCTGGGAAGCCTGGCTGATTCTCCAGCTCCCCAAGTTGACCCCCATGGTGCAGGTAGCCTTGCTACTTAGTCTAGTCCTTGGACCCATCTTCAACTATTCATAACTCCACTGAAGTGTGATAATTCTCTCACCTGACTATGCGCGTCCTAGAGGGAGGATTCTCTCTTTCTCAACCCCACATCCTCTTTACCCCTGGGCTGATGAGCACAAGATGGAACAGAGAGAGATTAGATCACAGCTGTCCAGTAGCATTTTCTGCACCACCCATTGGGGCAGCCACTAGCCACGTGTGGCAAGTGGGCATTTGATACCTTACGTTGCTAGCGCGAATGAGGAAGTAGCCTTTTCATTTTACTTTATTTCAACCAATTTACATTCAAATAGCTCTAGGATTCTACGCTCCATAAATAAATGCTGGGTAGAAGAGAAAGTGGAGAAGAAAGAGAAAAGGGAGGAGAAGAAAAGGAAGAAGATGATGAGGATGAAGAAAATGCACCCAGAACAAGAAAGGAGGGTAGGAGGGAAAGAAGAAAGGAAGAGGGAGGGAAGGGGGAGAAAATGTTGATTACGACTCCTATCAGACAATATCAAGGGAAGCGGCAGGTGTCTGGCTGACATTTGAGCACTTAGCCAGTTTGCCTTAGAGTAAAGGAGAAGCATAGGCCAGCCTTGCCCACCCAAAGCTCTCTTCACCCTTGGTTAAGCTCCCGACAAAGCCCAAGTTTCCGGATTTGAAGGAACATCCAGTACTGATCATCCTCCAAAGTTTCCGGATTTGAAGGAACATCCAGTACTGATCATCCTCCAAAGCCTCAAAACTTGGAACCATAAACTCAAGAGTGTCAGACAGAAAGGGCTCTCGGATCTCAGCTGGCCCACCCTCCTTGCTGCCCAGAGAGGAGTTGAACCCAAAGGCAGGCGAGAGACGGGACTGAGAGGCGAGACCTGCCGGATGTCAGGTGGGGATCTACACACTCCTGCTCCACCCCCCCACACCTCCCTCCCTCCCTCTGCCTCCATCTCCACATTAGTAATATATTTCCAGGACCCTCTAATGAAGTACATCTTGAGTCTCCTTTTCACGGCTAATGAGGAGACAACAAGAATTTGACTAATACCAGTACAATTACTGGAGCAGTGAAGCAAGGGCCTCTGATTAGACGTGATAATTTGCAAGGCTGGGCTCTTCACATTAAGTTTGCAAACAGTTTAAAAATCACTTCCTCTATTTATCCAGCTAATCCCTGTTTAATGACTCCAGACCCAAGAAAAAGAAAGGGGAAATGTCTCTTTAAAAATTAATAAATAAATTAATTACAACACTAACAATCCCAGCCTTATTTGCCCAGACAGGAGAGATGGCAGCAGTGTGACTCGATTGCCATCTTTTCAGACTCAGCCAAGATTTCATAGTTCCGAAGGACTTTTCTACCCTCGAAACCTTGGTCCTTGCATTCCCTGCAGCTGCTAACCCAGCCTAGGCTCCCCCTCATAGGACGGCTTGTCCAGCAGAGAAAGGCCACGTCCCTGGTGATTGCGTCTAATGGCCTGATTTGGGGACTTTTTGGCAGCCACCAGTTTCCAAATACCATTGAAAGGATGGACACAGGTGAAATTCCATGGTAGCAGAGGCCTCTTTGTAATCTTACCAAAGTGTGGTCCTGGGCCCAGCGGCAGGGGCATCACCTGCGAGCGAGTTACAAATGCAGAACCTTAGGCCCCATCCAGACCTGCCACTTGGAATCTGCCTTTTCCCCAGCTCCCAGATGACATGTGTGCGCACTGACATATGAGAAGCCCTGCTTTATGACATATCATTTGCCTGACTGGAAGGGTGACCCAGAGCCACGTGGCTTTGTGGATTTCCATACTATTGATTCTGAGAATCTGTGCTTGTCAGGGTGCATTCCGCAGAGATTTATAGCAAGGATTATGCAAAAAAGAAAAGTGCGTTTGGGAGAAGCTAGGTTAAACTAAATTGAAATGACTCGCTTACTGCACGTTTTACAGCATCTTTACAATGCAGGTAAGCATGCTGACGCCCAGGGGGTCTGTTTGCAATGTTTTCCAAACTCAGTTGAGGATAGAACCCCTCCTGGTGAGTGTGGAGCACCGCAGTTTTCAAGAGCAACTAGAGACAGAGGAACATTCTGTAAGACGTGTGTGGTTCTCTGATCCCAGCCACAGGGCTTCTCCTCTGCAACAGAGGTAACATCCAGGAAAGGAAAGCAAGGGCCTCTGTGGCTCTATCCAAAAACTTCTTTCTCCCATCAATTGCTTCCAGCACTCTCGCGCTCAAGCAGAAAAACCCACCCCAAGTATCAAATACTTAAGACAGTCAAATCCAGGCTTTTGGACAAGGCAAAGGATCAGAGAGTGGGAACTGGAGGATATGAGCCTCCTTTCTATAATAATTCGCCTTAGAGGTGATGGCATTCATACTTTTTCTCCTCCAGTTCTTGTTGAACTCAGAACTATTACTATGATCTGTGAGTTTTCCGTTGTGTCAAGAGCATTCTGAGCTTAGTCCATCAAAACTCCACGAGACCCTGTAAGTGGCCACTCTCACAAACCCATTTCACAGATGAAGAAACTGAAGCCCACTCAGGTTACCTGGCTTATTCAAGCCAAGCCAGCCAGGATTCAAAGCCAAGCTGACCCGCCAAATCTTGTGCAGAGGGTACGCAAAGTTAGGTAAGGAAATCCTAATCAACACACACAAGCACCTGCACACTCAAGTACATGACCCTCGCCTCCAAACATTTCTATGCAAAGTTAAATTCAGGCTTGCATTCATACGCAAGTATGCTGCTGTTGCTGCTAAGCCACTTCAGTCGTGTCCCACTCTGTGCGACCCCATAGATGGCAGCCCACCAGGCTCCCCCGTCCCTGGGATTCTCCAGGCAAGAACACCAGAGTGGGTATATGCAAGTATACGTCTACATATATAGGACAACACTGTAGTGAGATTTCTTGTGCCTGCAAAACTTGGAAATCACAGAATTGGGAAGAAGTTGGTACAGTTCTTCGTACAGTTTCATCTCCTCCTCATAATGCCCTGAGAGTAAAACAAAGCAGGCCTTATAGCCCCACTTTATGGGTGGGCAAGCTGAGACCAGAAGGAAGAAGTGATTCCTCTAAGAACTCATGTTTGCTAGAAGCGACCCAGCAGGAATTTGGTGTGCTCTTAAGTTTCCCTGGGGCCTGAACCCACACCCAGACCACCAGCAGAGGTGGCTGCCCGCCACAGGCTGTTCCCCGCCTCCAAGTGCCAAAGGAATTTCCAGGCCACTCAGGACCTGTGGATCTTACAAACTGCATCTCTTGGGAGAACACAAAAGACTCAACATCAAGCTCTCATGGGGTGAAGGCTGTAGGTCTATGTGCTTGAGCCTTGACTGCCATACACGCACACATACACACACGTGTGCATGTAAACACATGTGCGCACATGCACATACATGCATACACAGTACGCGTGCACGCACATATACACAATACACACAAACATACAGAATATGCGCGCGCACACATGTGCACAATACATACATATACACAATACACACATGCCCACGCACACGCACATGCACTATGCACAATACACGCACATGCATAAATGTGTGCACACACATAGACATATGTACAGAGATGCATGCACACACGCACAATATACAAGTGTACACACATATATGCACTATACACGATCCATGCACTCATATATATTGATACATATATGCAATGCATGTGTATACGCATACATGCACATATACATGTGTGCAGACATGCGTGCACACACACGTATGTATCGTATGCATATAGACACATAGTGCATGCATGCACACTGAGATAAAATACACACGTACACAGTTAACCCTTGTGTTTTACACTGGCGAGGATGTCACTTCAGCTGCCAGCTTTGCCCAGATTTCATGCACAAGCCCCTTGGCTAGTGGAGGCCGCCATAGCCAATGAACACTAATGGGAATGGGCTCTCCTGACACACGGACGAGGATTGAGAGAAGGCGAGAAACGGTCATCTTGAAGGAAGCCAGGAGGAAGCTTGGGAGGGGAGGCGCATAGACACCGCCAGGTCAGGAGGGTACTGGATGGGGCAAGCTGGGGCCTGGTCAGAGGCCCACATTACCAGTCCTGGGACCTGGAACCCACCCCAGTTTTGCTGCAGTTGGACTGTGTGACCTTTCCCCTTCTCCCTCCTGCCTCCCTCTGTCCATCTGTGCAATGACTCTGTTGTTTAGCGGCGAACTTCTGTGAGACTGACATTAAGCCTGGTAAGTGGGCAGAGGAGCCACCAAGAACTTGAAGCCTAGGAGTGCAGAGGAGAGATGTCCTACCGGGGAGCCCGCACAGACATGTGGGGGAGCATCAGGTACCCAGTAGTGACCAAGGGATGCTTCCCCTCCAGGAGCTGATGGTGCATAGCTGTGTGACCTTGACCAAGTCCCCATCCCTCTCTGGGCTCCATCTGGTTCTTGAAGATGTGGGATCAGGGAATTCTATCTTCCCCAGCAGTGTGACATCACCAAGAGGAAGAATTCTAGACCCAGACTGCTCAGGGTTCAAATCCCAGACTTCATCACTTACTAGTTATCCCTTTAGGTGCGTTACTTGATTTCTCGATTCCTTAGATTCCTCCCTTGCAAAGCGTGAACAATAATACCGCCCACCTGGGATGGAGAGACAGGACACAGGAGATCATAGCCTTACCTGGGCTGTACAGAGAAGGGAAGACTCGCCCGCCTTTGTTTGGGGTCCTGTAAAACAATTTTAAAAAGCCAAGCCGGAGAATCAGCTCACTGTTTGTAGGCATCTGGGTTTTAAAACTCAAAAGCCTGAAATAATTATGGCTCAACCCCTCCTAACTGAAGACCCTGCAGGTCTCCATGTTACCTGTGTGGCTAGATCTCCGGGTAACACTGTTCAGTGGAAAAAAACAGGGTGCAAAGCAAGGCACACAGAATGCTTCTGCTGGAGTAAGAAATGGAGGAGATCCAAACGTAGCCATGTAGCTGCTTATTTTGCAAATAGAAACACTGGGTTAATAAACAACAAACAGGGGCTGGGGGCAGTTTATTTACTGGGACCCTGAGGGTGTGTTCAGAAGCAGAGGGTTAGAGGTGTATACCTTTTCATTCAGTAATCACTTTGGAGTGGTATTCAAAAATAAAATGAAACAAGGCTCAAGGTACCTTAGAGTAGGCAAAGAGTTTAGGAGACTAGCCTGAACCAGCCAGCTTTTCTAAGCCAGGTGGACAAGCAGACAGACAGAAAAACAGCCCGAAGGCCGCCAAAGTCCCTGAGGGCTGAGGACTCGGCCAGCCAGGCAGCCAGCACCATCCTCTGCCCATCTCACCCCCCACCCCAGCCAGCCCCAGCCCAGCAGGCAGCCCTGCACCCTCTCACCCACACCCCTGCTGGCAGGAAGCATTCCACTCCCGGATTCTTCCCGGAATGAATGCTTTCTCCAAACTCATTGCAAAACATCCTGGCTGGAGCTGCAAACGGGAATCCAGACGCACCCCCGGGAAAGAGGTAACCCGTTTCCTGAGGACATTCCGGCCTGGTGCATGAGAGGGCCTGCAGCAGGAGAGGGCAGAGCAGGCCAGGCTGCCATTTGCAGCTGGGTCCCATCTGGGACCATGGTGGGCAAGGCCACACGCTAAATGAGTCTGGACAGGATCGGCCACCCAGTTTCAGGCAGTATTGGGTGTTAGACGGGTTTTCCCAACCCCCATTCCATATTCACTCCTTGGAGCTTGCCCAACTGAGACCTCTCGCTCTGAACAGCTTTGGGGGCTGTGCAGGGCTTGCTGAGGGAGAAAAGAGAAGGGACCCCCTCTAGTAAGTTCCTTCAACACCTACACCCATACCCCAAGGATGGGAGACAGGGTGTCACACAGCAGAGCCTAAGCTAGGGTCAGGGGTCTGAAATCATCACACCGCCTCCATCATCAAATCATCACCATCTCATCATCACCAACATATCCATCGTCATCATCACCCACTGTTTTCGCCATCCTCATCACTGTCTCCATCAGTAACAACATTGTCCTCACCTCCTTCCACGTCTCTCATCCTCTCCATATGTCTTTCTAATCAGCCTTCTATCTGGCATGGATGTTCTTCCTAAATCACAGATAAAATCATGATCATCTATGGTGTGTAACTGCTCACTGTCCTCAGAAAAATTCCAAGTACCTTAGCACTTGTCCACTCACAGTCTGACTCCAACGTAGTGTTCCAGCCCCACCTCTACCAAGCCCACCCTGTACCCCAGCAACGCAAGGCTCAGCCCCACCACTTATGTGAGCATACCACACCTTTCTGTCTCAATACATGTGCCTCCCTCAGCCTGAAATCCACATTCCCTTCCCTGACTCCTGATCCTAAGTACCTTCCAAACTCCCGCCTCTAGGAAGAAAGGAGCAGCCTCCCCACCTGGGTCCGATCCCTGGTCCCAACTCCCACCTGAGCATCCAGTCCCCTGACAATTCTAAGACTGTGGTCACCTCCCTCCCAGACAGTGAGTCCCTGTGACCCATGACTGCATTTCTCTCCTCGGTATCAGCCTTGTCACAGTTCCATCTCAGCAGTGGCCTGGGACTGGGCAGGAACCTGCAGGAAGTTTGAGAAAGAGGGGATAGGTAAGAGAGTTGGCAAAAACGCGCACAAGAGAAATGAGGGAGGAATTCTGTGTCTGTAACACACCCAGAGCTCAGCCCAGGTCCGAATCAGCCTCTTCTCTGGTGCCAATCTTCAGAGGATGGGAGGGAATTCCATGGAGACAAGAGGTCTCATCTCTCCCGGTTCCTCCTCACACACAGCCATCCTACCCACCTCCCAAGTCATGCCTGGGGGCAGCCCACGCCACGGTGCTGGCTCCAACCACCCATGCTTCCCAAGCTCTTCACACATTGAGACTCTCAGCGCAGTGGGTGAATTCATTCATCCGTTCACAGACATTTACTGAGCACTTGATAAATGCCAGGCCTTGCACTGGGGAGCGGAATTCAGCAGAGATCAACTCAGGCTCTTTTTTTTTTTTTTTTTTTTGAGTTGAATTTGAGGCTGAAGACCAGTCACCATTTCCACCATCATCACTGTCATTATCATTATCACCATAGCACCATCATCACCGCAATCGTCACCATCACCCCCTCCAATACCACGCGGAGGACTGGCTGCACTCAGCACCTCCATAGGTCATTCCTCAGGAAAGGCGTACCGTCTTGTTGAAGCAGACCCTGGGAACGAGCCACTTGTCCCTGACACTCTCAAGTCAGGAGACCAGCCTTTCTGCCCTGGTCCTGCAGCCTGACCTTGTACAGGAGACCTCTGTACTCTCCATAAAAGAGGAGGCCCTCCTGCCTCGAAAGCCAGCTGTGTAACTTGACTCTTACGCACAAGGCTCCAGCCAGTGGCGCTACTGCTGGCAAATCTGGGGAGGTTCCGGATTCTGGGCAGAGATGGGTGAGGGCAGCTGGCACATCGCTCCACAGCCCTGCCCACAGGACTCTGGGCAGGGAGGGGGCTCCAGCTGAGGGAAGAGAGGGTAGGGTGACTTCATCTTACTCTACTTCACCCAAGGCGCCCCCACCCCCGACTTTTGCCCAGCGTGCCAGCCCATTGTGGATTCATGATTCGGATTCTTCGCTGAGCAGGGGCCTCCCCTAGAAAAGAAAATGCTTTGTGTAGGTCTCCGAACGCCCTAAACTCCTCTCTCCATAACCTTAGGGCCCAGACAATGCCATTTAGCTGTCTTGAATCTAATTCAGCTCCTAACAATGTAATCCTGCCCCACAGGGGGTCATCTAGGGATCCGGCTTTACCCGAGCTATATATGGGGAGGAGAGAGCCAGTCTAGGGATTGGAGGGACTGGTGGGCAAAGGCCATGCACACAGAGAAGAGGAAATGGAAAGACAGGTAAATTCAACTTTAAAATAATCCTCCCAAAGTAGAAAAAGGTTGCGGCTGCCCTTGTTCAAAGGGAGGGGGAGTGATGCCCGGCCGCTTGGGTTTCTGAACTCAGAGTCAGGACCCTGCGGGAGCATCATCTTCCAGAAGGGAAACTGAGGCTGAGAAAGGGGTGCTCTGCTGAGGGCACTCAGTGGGCATGCTGCAGGGCCAGCTGGCACCCAGGACCCTGCTAATGGGTTCACTTCTGAGCAGGGCCACCCATGCTGGGCAGCCTGGAGCCTCTCTTCACAGCTCAGTGCTCCTTGCAGGGCCTCCTGCGGGCAGAACCTGGGTGCATCCGCTGGCCATGGCAGGCTCAGGGGCACCACGAGACTTCCTGGCCCTCAGGTAGCCTGGGGACCTGGCTCCATGCTCTGAGCATGCCGACCAAGGGGACGCCAGCCAGAGGCTGCAGCACCTCGCTCAGGAGTGAGGGCCAGCCAGGCCCCCAGTCCAGGCCCCTTTCCTGCCTCCTGCCCCCTCCCTGTACCCCCCTCTCTGGCCCTCTGTCCCCAGGCCCAGACCTCACTCGCCCACCTCTGCTCATTCCTACTGTCGCCCTCTTTCTCTGCTCCTTTTGAATTTTCCTATTCCTCCTCTTTTCCTCACCCCCGATCTCTTCTCTCTGTCTTTCTGTTTCCCTCTCATTCCTTATTCCTCTTTTTTTTCTCTCTGTGTCTCTGTGTCTGTCTCTCTTTGCGCCTTTCTGTCTGGTATGTGTGCATGCGCGCACTGAATTTGTTTACCTCTCACGTGGTGTTTTAGTACAGTTGAGAAGGCACTTTCCCATTTGTTAACCTCATGTGCTCTTAACAACAACTCTGTAAAGAAAGCAGGGAGGAAAGGCAGTGAAATCACTTCTCTGTGTGTCCAGGGGGAAGGCAGAGGTTCAGAGAGCCCAGGAGACTTCTAAAGCCGCACAGCCTTCAGGGCCACCTCCGGACGAGAGCATCAGCCAACGCCGGTGAGAGTGTCTGTGCAGGTGTGTTCTGGCCTCACCGAGCTCCCAGCCATGCCCAGCCACGTCCTTACAGCCGCTGCAAGAAGCTACTGGAGCCCTGAACCTCTCTGGGCTTGTTCTGACTCATGCTCTCCCAGACCCGCCGGCCTGACTCCAGAAGGGCCGCCCTGTCGTCCCTAGGCGACCCCGGAGGCCCTTGGGGCACGCCAGTGACGGTCAGCGTGGTGGTTCCTGGAGGCGGCTCTCTGGGGACCATGGCCTGGCCCTTCAGTGGTAGGAGGCGGCGGGCCCCGGGCGGGGCGAGTGGGCCCTTGGCTGTGTTGGAGTGGGGCCCTGGGCTGGAGAGGATAGGGATCCTTTGTCCTGGGACTGGAGGACGGCTCTGCGCTGGGAGTCACAGCGAAAGCGGGCAGGCCAGCGATGCTTCCCCGCAGGGAAAGGCTGCTGGCTGGACCTGTCCCAGGGGTCTCCCAGGCACCTTCAATATACCACGTCACACCTGGGCTCAACATCCCCTGTCACCACCACTGGTGACCCACCTCTTCTGGACACACCTTCAGGAAACCAAGAACACCACCCTCCACCCTCTGGGGATATCAGCAGATCCTCAAAATCCCTCACTCCCAAACTGGTCTCCTCTGGGCCTCTCACTCCCCACTCCTGCCACGGGGCTCTGTTCTGGAATTCCACACTGCCTCCTGCCTGAGCTTCTGCCCCCTCCTTCCCCCACCCCACCCCACCTCCTACCGCCCACAACACCCTCCTTGGATGAGCACTGCGCTTGCATTCCGTAGCCAGACCGACCCAGACTTGAGTTCCTGAGCTACTTCTATTAGCTTGACTTTGGACAAATTACTTACTTTCTGAGCATCTTGACATCAGTGAGTTAACTCCCTTGACTTTGTTCTCATGCTTACCAAGTGACCTACTAATTATAATTTGCCTCCCTGCTGGAATCATCTACCAGAAAAGAGTACGCCGAACTAAGGGATGAGGCCATTCTACTCAACATGACAACCGTAGCTCTTTTTGTAAATTTATTATTCGATATTCTTGTTTGCCAAAAATAGAAGAGGATGTAATGTCCACAGTAGATGGAGAAGTCTGAGAACATTCATACTAACAACAACAACAAAAATGATGAAGGCAGTAAAAAGATGAGTACATGTCGACTAAACTGCCTTCAAATGCCTAGAAAGCTACTAGTGAACAAGGTTTACATTTGCTTTTGCAGCTTTAAGATGCACATCTGGACAGATTTAAACTGAAGTAGTTCAGTTCAGTTCAGTTCAGTCGCTCAGTCGTGTCCGACTCTTTGCGACCCCATGAATTGCAGCACGCCAGGCCTCCCTGTCCAACTACTAAATGCGAAACAGCTGTGTAGTGAGCTGCCCGTGACTGGAGGTATGCAAGTAGAGGCCGGGCAAACCTTGGTGGGAATGTTGCAGAGAGCTGTCATTCTTGAGCCTTTCCTCTTCCTTTCAGTTATTAACACATTCACTCAGTCACGAAGCACTAAATGACTGTTAAATCTGTCTGTCCCCATCTATCCCCAGACACTACCCTGGGTCAAGTCACCATTTCCTTCTTCCGAGATGAAACAGCAGCTCCAGGATGATCCCTTGCATCCAAGCTGGTCTTCTCCCTTTCATCTTTTCCAGCTGTGATCTTCCTAAAGCAGGAATAAGCTCATTCGATTCACCTACCACAACCCCTCCCCCAGGTCCCCACTGCCCTTGGTGTAGCATCAAATGTCCATAGCATGGGGATTTGCCAGGTGGTCCAATGGTGAAGACTTGGCCTTCCAGGGCAGGGGGTGCGGGTTCAATCCTGGGTCGGGGAGCTGAGATCCCTATGCCTCCCTCCTGGCCAAAAAACCAAAACATACAACAGAAGCAACATTGTAACAAATTCCATAAAGACTTTAAAGATGGTTCGCATAAAAAAAAATCTATAGGTGGCTATAGGTGGCTATCAAGGTGGCTCCTCACCTCTTGCTGACCACCTCTCCAGTGTACCGTCGCCACCCACCCTGGCACGCGTGATGCCCAGCCAGGGGGAACTACATGCTGCCGGCTGTTGCCGCATGCCCCCTCCTCCTGACTCCCCACAAGCCACCGTCCAGCTCTGGCTTTGCAGACACCGCTGTCTTTGCCTGCAACTCTCTCTATTGCATGCTCCTCCTCTGTCTGACTGACTCCCGTTGTCCATACCTGAGCTTCCACCTCTCCCTGGCAACCCCTCCAAGGTACCCCGTACACACCCCCAGCCCGGGCTAGGCTCCTGTAGAAGCAGCTCACAGCCCATGTCACACTGTATTATCCATGACTCGTACCCTTCCCTTGAAGAAGGACTCAAGGCCAGAGGTCACGCGGGCTTCACCACAATGGCGCCGCCCGCGCCTGCCGCCCGCGCCTGGATCAGTTCAGCAGGGGCTCGTTTAAGGCAGAAAGGAGGGAGGGCGAGGTGTGTGGGGCAGGAGGCCGAGCAAGCCGACTGGACACTGCCCTTAACGTCCTGGCCCAACCTGGTTTTCCAGAGCTTAGTTATGAATACGCAGAGAGGTAGGGCTTGTCACTAAGTTAGGGGCCCCAGAATAAATTCCTGTACTGCCACTTGGGCCGCCGGCTGCCCAGAGGGCACCATGGAACTGCCTGCCAGAGACCAGGCTGAGAGGAGTCCAAAGAGCTCCTCGGGGTCTCCGGCCATGTCGTCTCGATAACGGTCCCCGGGTCCAGGAAGCGCCACAGTTTCCCCAGCTGCTCCCAGGCACCGAGCCCTCTGCACCATTTGGAATTCATCACAACCAGAGCTGTGTTGAGCCCCGGATCTGGCTAACATTATCTTGGAATTTTCAGGGTCTCATATGTAATCCCCAGCTGGTTCCCAGGAACCAAGGACAGAAATGCGTGCCCACCACCCCATCCCCACCTCTTGCTCTCCACGTACCCACCAGGGCAGCCAGACAGGAAAGAGAGGATGGGACAGACAGGACCCTCAGGCCACAGCTCTCCATCTGGACCCCAGCCCTGGATATTTTGGCAGGAGCCAAAAAAAAAAAAAAAGCCAGAGTAATGGTCCAGTCCCCTCCTCAGACCCAGTGTATCCATTTCCACCACAGCTACCACGAGTTAATGCTTACTGCCACTAACCACCACTAAGTTCTGTGCATCTTAAACATACAAATTTATTTAATCCCTACAGCAACCCTATAGAGGAGCTACCATCAGCCTTACTGGCAGATGAGGAGACCAAAGCACAGAGCAGTTTACTTGTCTGGAGTCCCACGGTTACATGTACAGGGCCAGGATTTAAACCCAGAGAGGCAAGCAGGCTAGATTCAGACTCAGCAGCTTCCAGAATATTCTTAGAGCAATATAGTCAAAATTAAAGGCCGCACTCAACGCTGAGTCCTTCAAGCTTGGGCAATGAGTACCTTGGTGTCCCCGTCCTGGATGGCTTTCTCTGCAGCCCGTCTTTGGGATTGTCACCTTCCTAGGTGCTAAGAACTGAAAACCGGTATTTCGGACACGAGAGGTTGAAAAGGAGTTTACAGTCCAATAGACACCAGTGGAGGCCATGCTGGGGTAAAACTGAACAAAAGGATTATGAGGAAATTATAAGAATGATGAGAAAAGAAAGCAGTCGATCTGGTCCTAGCCTCGACTCCGTCTCCCACCAGTTCACAGCCCCACCCATGCATCTCATCCCACTGACTCTTAGGTCTTCCCTTGTTAAATGAACTAATGCATTCAGCCTCAGATTGAAAAAAAGAGAAGGTAGGAAGTGCTTGGTTCAAGGCCTGGCACCTAGTGGGCCCTTGACTGATACGCTTAAATCCAGATCTGAAAGCAAAAGTGAGCACAGCCTGTGTCCTTCACCCCAAGGAGGGGCTGGTGGCTTCAGAACAGACAAGAACTGATGGGCATCTGCGGGAATAGAGAGCAGTGTGGAGCCCATGAAAAAATGGGTAAGCTGTGGGAGGGAGCAGACAACCCTCGAGGGAAAAAGGCCCACGGTCTCCTCTTGGCTTTAAGCCACCTTCCAAGGATCGTCCGAGAGCCCATTCAGCTGAGCTGTTTTATCCCATGACAACAACGAAAGGGGCTCCTGCTCGGTTACTCTCCACCCACTCTTGATTCACAAAGAAAATACACTTGATCTGGTTTGTAAATCAGGGCTGGTGACTGGGGAGAAAGTCTGAACCGCTGTTCCCAAGGAACATTTTCCAGAGCCCATGGAGAGAAGTCTTTCTCCCCAGCCCTAGACAGCTGGCCCGCAGAGGAGGAGAGGCCAGAGATGGAAGTGATTATTGTAAATATAAAGGGGCCCCACACTCAGCATAGAGCACACAGGGAAAGGGGACCACAGTAGAGGGAAGGGTCTGGCCAGGGTCCCTGGGTGCCCTGGTAGCAGAGCTGGGTCAGGTGGAGTCAAGTCCAGGGTTGGGGAGGACCCTGCAGCAGAGTTCAGAAGGTCTGTGAGTGGAGAGGGCGCTGAGGGTCCCCTTCTCAAAGCTAGAAGCTGTGGGGACCAGCAAGAAGGAGACTGTGCTCTGTGGTGGAGAGATGACGGAGGGGTTAGGCCACCCAGCTCAAACGCGGCTTCCTCCCCTACCATTGGCAGGGCTGAGCCAGAGCTGAAGCCCTCTGCCCTCCACTTTCACAGCTGGCAAAGGGAAGGAGGCTTTCTTGCTTCCAAAAGTTTCTGGGAAGATTCACTCAAATAACTTGTACCAAAGCACATCCCATGCCTGGCACCCAGCAGGTTCTCAGCTGATGCTTGTGAAGTCCCAAGTACTTTGTGGGGACCAGAGCATCCTACGGAGTGTTTGGGCTGACTTAATGTTTGGGCTTGGTGTCTGCCGAGGCTTGACAGAGCACTTTCTCTGGAAGGTCAGAAGAGCCTGCCTCCCAGGGAAGTCACCCCTCCTGGTGGATGGGATGGTGCAATGGAAGAGAAGTCAGGACACGTTTTCCATCCAGGGAGCCTGGATCGGTGGCTTTCCCTCTGTGTGATTCTGTTTCCTTATCTGCAAAATTAGATCTTTGTTTTTGACCCAAAGTGCTGCTGCTGCTGCTGCTAACATCACAGTCAAATCAGGAAACATCACTGCTCACTCCTGAGCCTCAGTTCCCTCGTCTGTGAGATGAGGCAGCCTCACTTTCCTCTCAGTTCTGGCCCTAACCTGCTGTTGATTCCCTGGGGGAGGGGTATGTGTCTCTGGCAGCACAAGGCTTGTTAGGGGCCCCTTTCCTCTACGTGATGCTTTTATAAAGATATAAGCAAAGAGATGTAAGTCACACAGGGGAGGCTGCAAAAAAACAAGGCCTCGCCAAGCCATTGGATCCTCATGGATTTCATGCCAAGTCCCTTTAGTCGTGTGTGACCCTATGGACTGTAGCCTGCCAGGCTCCTCCATCCAAGGGATTCTCCAGGCAAGAATACTGGAATGGGATGCCATTTCCTTCTCCAGGGGATCTTCCCAACCCAGGAATTGAACCTGTGTCTCTTACGTCTACCTGCAATGGCAGGCGGGTTCTTTACCACTAGCCCCATTAGACCATAGTGATCTGGAAACCAGCACCTTTCACCTCTGCTTCTCAGGTGCTCCTAAAACCAGAGGGCCAACAACCAGGATGGAGCAACATCATGAGGAAGGAGGTAATATAGGATTGGAGCCCAAAGGTCAGAGCGGGCACTGCCGTAACTCCTATCTGGGGGGGACAGGAGAGTCAGCCCAAGACCCCACTGCCACCTCACTACTCTGGTGCCATCAATCTCAGCTCAGACCCTCCCTGTAGGCCAGAACCCTCATCCCTCTGCCAGTGGGCATCTCTTTCTGCCTGTGCTGTGGACAATTCAAAACTCACTTCAGCCAAAACTCAACTCCCCACCCTCTCGTCTGATCCCTAACCTTCCTCTCTCTCTCCAGTCTCCCTCTTAGGGATAATCCCACCATCCACATGCACATCAGGAAGCCTGACCATCACGCAGAACTCCCCCTCTCCCTCACACCTCTCCCAACTCTATTAGTCCCCAGCTAGGATCCACCCAACTTCCCTTAAGCCCCGCTTCTCCACACCCACTTAAACCTTCATTCAGGCCTGCTCATACAGTGGTAGACTGTTTCCTCTACTAGATCGGGAATTCCTTGAGAGGTGGGTGACTTCACGCAACACGCTACCCCTCGTCCTCCAGAGCTCAGAACACTGGTATCTCATAGGTCCTCAATAAATGATTCTGAATTAAAAAAAAAAATAGGAAGCCTTCCCAATGGCAGAGCCAACAAGAAGTCTATAAACATGAGCAGAAGCTAATCTGATGGTCCCCAAAAGAAGAAGTGTTTAAATGACACCCTCTACTTGTGTCCCCCCAGACCCGTGGGCCCTCCTAGCAGAGATTCGGAAGCGTGATAGAACGCTGAGGCACTGAGGCAGGCGGAGGCACTGAGGCAGGAGAAGCCGTGCAGCCAGAGGCTAAAAAGCACTGAATGCCACACTAAGGAACGTGGCTTGGGGAGGGTTGGCTTCATTTACTTCTCTTTTAGATTTGTCTTTTAGGCAAAGAGCTCTCTGACAGCACTTGAGGAAGACAAATTGTGAGACCAGACCAACGTTTGGCTCTGAGAACCTTGCCCTGGCCTCTCAAGAGATCAGATTTCCTTGCTTTGGGCCAAACTCTTTAAAGCATTTTGGCATTGGGTAAAGGGTTTGGGGGGCCAGAGGGCTGGCAGGGAGCTGCCGGGATGGCACCCAGTGTCACTCCAGTGCTTTGCCCTTACTTGCTCTTACTCCCCATCCTGATGGCTCTTCTGAAGCAAGGAAATGGACCAGAGGTGTCCCAGCTGGGCACCAAGGGTGGGACGAAGACCTGGGCTTCCCCCTTCCAAGAGCATCTGTTGCTACAGGTGCAGGTCTGTGGCCCCATGGCAGCTGATGGCTCCTTTCTTGAGACCTTTGCAAAGCCCAGTCTGGGCTTGTGGTCTTCAGAGTTGTCCATGCATTAGAGCACCTGGAGCTGGGCCTCACCCCAGAGCTTATGAGGCAGTGTAAGCTGGGGCCTGGGAACTGGAATTTTTTAACAGGTTCCAGCAGTGCTGAAGCTGTTGGTCCTGGGACCATGCTTTGAAAACCCTTCTTGGTTGAATGAAGGTGAAGCCGAGGGCATAGAAAAGGATGGAGAAACCAAAAAGAGGAGATGGGCTGGAGTCACACCATGCAGGACCGTCCACCGTGGGTCAGGGAGTTACAGTTACATGGGTGAAGGCGGAGCTCTGGAGAAGCAAGGCTCGGGGAGTCAGAGGCGCCCCTGGCAGTGCTGGACCTGAGTCCTCTCTACCCGACTCTGTGCGGCTTCAGCCAGCTCCCCCCAGGGGCCCCAAGTCCGCTCCTGTGTGAAAGGCACACATCCCCCTGCCCGCCCACCTCCTCAAGGGGCAGGTGTGCCTGGTGGGGCGATGGCCTTGAGAGGGGATTGCAAACTGGAAGGCCCTCAGCAGATGTGAGAGTGATTATTATAATCCCCCTCCCCCAGATGGCACGGTCCGGGTTGCCCCCACCTCCGCCTGCCAGGCCCGCTCCCTGGTCCCTGGGGACTGAAGGGCCCGCAGCTCCCTGGCTGCCTCCAGGGCCCCAACCCGGGCTCAGCGTGAGCCAGCCTCCAGCTCGCAGGGTCTTTCTTCAGGTGCAAGGACCCAAGTAGCTGACAGCGGGCGGCTCCTCGGCAGGGCACCTCGGGCGGGCGGGGGTGGCGCTGAGCAGCCGGGAACAAAGGCCGGCTGGGAGCTGGCAGGGCGCCATCAGGGTTCAATGCACAATGGCCCGGGGGCTGGCGGATTCGCTCCTGGCCGGCATTTGCATAATGTCTGGGGCAGGAACAGGTGCCCGGTCAATAGGCAATTGTGAGGCTGTTCTGTCAAAAGAGAAGGGGCCTGTATTGAAGGCTAGGCTTGCCTATTGCAATGCAAATAACATTCAAAGCAGAACAGCCCAGCACAGGCTCCGGGGAGCTCCAGCTTCATGAAAGCCACCGAGCCAGCCCGGCTGCTGCCTCTGCTGGTGCCCGCTTTGTCTGAGACCAAGGGGTGGCATTGGCAGGGGGGGCTGGGACCTCGCGGCAGGGAGAGGGAGTGGGTCAGCCCACCCATCCAGGAGGGCTTCCTGGAGGAGGAGCTGATGTCACTGAAATTTGGCCAAGTATCTGAATACAGCTTTGCAGCTTCTTTGAAGAGAGGACCCGAATAAGGGTGCTAGCCCACCAGTTGGAGTGCCCTGTGAAACCTGCCAGGCCCCCAAGCCACCCCTCACCTCTCTCTGCATAGGCCCAGTCCCTGAGAGTCCGGGTCCTTGCTGCCTCTGCTAACACTGACTGGTACTGTTACACATGGAGCAACTCATCCCGTCTTCACAGCAACCTACGAGGTAGGGGATGTTATTATTCTCATTTAACAGATGACGAAATTGAGGCACAGAGAGGTTCAAGGTGGCACAGCTAATATGAGTCAAAACTATGTAGAGAACCCAGGCAGGCTGACTCCATAAGCCACCTCCTTAGCCTCTGTGCTGGAGTTGCCAGGAGGAGCCCCTCACTGTTTAACAAAGGCATTGCAGTCCAGAGAGGGCTCAGAACTGCCTGCTGCCTAGACAGGAATCCAGTGCTCCTGGCTCCCTGTGCAGCCTGGTTTTTATCTCTGCAGCCGCAAACATGTCAAAGGCAGAAAGGGCTCACGTCTGACTGTCAGGGGGGCAGTGACACCAATGGTGGGGACGGACTGGATGATAACACCAAGATACTCCCCACATTAATGATGAGGAAAACTTTTCTTCATAGTAATATTCCAAACACTGGGGACTTTCCCTTGATGGGTTTTGTAGTTTCCCCAAAAAAAGTGGGGACCTAGCAGCTGGGTTCAAGTGCCTGCGTTATTACTCACAAGCCAGATGACTTTGGACAGCTCACTTCTGTCCTCTGGGTCCATTTCCCCATTTGTTAAAGGGGGGACTAGGATCATTCAAGTTCTAGGGATGTGAGACTTGAGTGTAAGGCCTCCAGAGAGTAGATCCTATTAGCATCAGCTTGCTTCCCCACGCTGTGTGCTTTTTGGAAGCCAGTGCTTCCAAAATATTCTACCCCGCCCAGTTTCATGTTGAGTTGAAGAAGCACAAGCATTTGCGTGGGTGTGAATTTATTAAGTCACTGGCTCACATTCCATTGACTTCGCGAGAGTCATTTCTTTTATTTTTTTAAAATTCTTAAAAATTTTCAGGGAACTCCCCATTGGAAGCCATTATCTGCTGCACAATACTTGAGATTCCAGAATCAGATGAAAGGAAACTCCCTATGAGATGGACAAGCTGAGGGACTCTCCAAACTTCTCTCCCAGGGCCTGAACCCCGGGACTTGCTCCTCCAGAAAACATCAAAGCTCATCTGGTCATCAACGGACAATAGATTCCTTTTCTCGGCCACCCGGATGGATGGTAGGCTGTGTTGAGCAAGATTCAGAAGCAGCCTCCAGGGACACCAGGAAACGATGCTGCAATCCGCGAGAGAGGTCCGCCACGAGCACAGGATGGAAGCGGGGCCGTGTACGTGTCGCGTGTTCGTCACCTCTGATCTAGTGGCTACTGGAGGAAATCAAACCCAGAGAATGGCTTCCCCCAAGTCACGTGATGACAATGTTAAAGCTGGAAATTTTTTTTTTCTTTAAAAGAGATGTTTCACAGTGCATCTGTACTACTTTTGGAACTGGAAAAATAATACAGTATTGTCAGTTGAAAAGTTAAACAAGATCAAGATGACCCTATATTACCAAAAGAAAAGAAGGCATGGGGCAGTCTGGGTAAAGCTGGGATGCTGAAGATGTTCTAAAGGTGGGGATCAAAGCATTATGCAGTGCTTTACAATTTCCACACTGCAGCTCATCCACTTATCCAGTTGGTTTTCCCCAAAATGCTGTGGAGGCAGGAAAAGCAATCCTTATTCTGCATTATTCCATTCTGCATATGAAAAACTTGAGGCTTAGTTGATAAGATTTACCCAAGGTCACAGCTTGGGTGAGTGGCAGAACAGAGATTCAAGACCTGGGGTTAGGCTTCGGGAAAAGTCAGAAGGGAGCCCAGAGGGAAACTGAGACCTTCTATTCATAGCCAGGGAGGGTCTCAGCATCTGAGGAGGTAGCCAACCTAGTCAGACACACTGCAGCACGTGCCCACTAGCACCCTACACAGACCTGCTTGCTCAGGGAGCCTTGGCCGTTCCCAGAGGTAGAAAGAGCAAACAGAACGTCTTCTGGTTCCCAGGCCCCTCCTAACTCCCCTCAGCTGACCTCCTCAGCTCCCGGACCACAATGCACCCTTCTTCCCCTAGCTCTTAATTAAACTAGCCAGTGGCAGTCTTCACAGCAGAGGCCCAACCGAGCAAGTGCCTGCATCCTGAGCCGCCATTGTCTCCCCAGCCAGCGGATCCAGCCTCCTGCAGGCACACATTTTGCCCCAGGGCCCAGCATCTGATAGGCCCCACTCCTGGCCACAAACAGTGAAAACACCAGCCTCACAACAAGGAGAACCTAGATTTCTCTTTACTGAACATCTCTGAAAGAAATCACAAGACATTTCTGGGTTTGTATCATGAGACTCAAATAAACCCCTATTAATTAAAAAAAAAAAAAATCTAGCGTCCCAAGGCAAGGGTTTAAGGCCTGATTCCCCAGTTGACAAACCAAGGGACCTTAGGTGAATAGTTGCCTCTTTGAGTCTCAGTTTTCATTTATAAAATGGGAGTCGTAAGGAAAATGCAGGCAAAGAAATGATAGGAAAATGCAAACCAAATGTCCAGAAAATGTAGAGGGCTCAGCTTAACTGGAGCCAAATGCATCTCACCCAGACCTCATCTGGAGGGACTCTCCTTCCAGGCTGTCCTGTTACAGCTGTAAGAAGTCTGACCTTCACTATACCTGCAGAAGAAGAAAACTGGTTGTTGTTCAGAAATGCACTGCTTTTCTTCCATGAATAAGTCCAGGGACTTCAGTCACTTGGACGGTGACTGCAGGGTGGGAAAGGGACCAGCAAGTTGGTGGAAACTTGATGATAAGTTCTTGCCATTGCATCCTGACTTCGTCAGCCACATATTTGGACCTGATGCTTGACCACCGCTTTGCAATTCCTACCCAGCAACACAGAGCCAAAATCAGAGCTCAGGCTCCAGAGTCGTGGGAACCTGAGCTTGAATCCTGACTCTCAGTAGGAACTCAGGACTTCAGTTTTCCTCAGCTTCAGTTCCCTATGTGCAACAGAGTTCACTCCACCCACTGGTCAGCATCACTAAAGAGGAGCAAAGGCCGAGAAAGGTGAGGGGAAATCAGGAGTGTCCACTCTCCCCGGAACCCTCCCCACCCTGCCTCCAGGAGGCTCTTCCCAAAATATAACCCATGTCTGGCCCCATTAAACCCCTCAAGAGCCTCTCACTGCAATAAAAGCCTGACTCTTTACCATGATATATAAATCTGTCTTCATCCATCCCGTTTCTCGCCAGGCGTGTTCTTATCAAGACTCCCCCAAACTGTGCTCCAACCATAGCCAGTTACCTGGTCC
This sequence comes from Capra hircus, assembly GCF_001704415.2. Classification (NCBI taxonomy): domain Eukaryota; kingdom Metazoa; phylum Chordata; class Mammalia; order Artiodactyla; family Bovidae; genus Capra; species Capra hircus. Next base: position 11,101,301 of record NC_030835.1, on the reverse strand, counting down.
CCAGATTGTGCCTCAGTGTCTCCAGGCACCTGCCCTTGCAGGCCCTGCCTTCATTCTCCACCTGACCCACCCCTAGACCTCCGCCCCGGCTAAGATACTCAAAAAGGAAATATCCTTTGCATCTCTCTTTTTGAAAAAGTTAACGATAGCTACTTTTTGAATAGGTAATACATTCACAACCAAAATCTGAAAGGCACAGATGATGTGCTACAGTAAAAAGTCTCCCTCCTACCATGGGCCCCAGCCTCCAAGTTCTTGGCTCTGCTCCCCAGAAGCAGCCACTGGGTCTGTGTGCTTTCGGAGGTAAATGTACAGAACAGTTTCCATATAAATGTGCGTTGGAATATGTAAGGCACGTATATAAGGTGCTACTTTCATTGGTTTTTCCTATCATTTCTTTGCCTGCATTGTTCTCACAACTCCCGTTTTATAGATGTGAAAAGTGAGACTCAAAGAGGCAACTGTTCACCTAAGGTGCTACTTATATTGTGTGTACATAATACAGACTATGCTACTGTTCATATTAAAATGAAGAAAATAAACATATAGGCACGTTAAATACAAATTTGTACATCATACACATACATGTATGTTGTATATATATGTGTATACACATATTCACGTTTTTTCTCCTTTATACAAATAAAAGCATTGTTTGTATTCCATTCTATGGAATGCCTTGCACTTTCACTTAAAAATGTATCTTGGAGCTCAGTGCACATCAGTGCATAAAGATACTTCCTATTACCCTTTCCCCTCCCCTCTTCTTCATGATTGCATAGTGTTCAGTTGTACCAATCCACCATAAATTATTTAGCCAATCCTTCGGTGAAGGACACTCAGACTGTTTCAAATCTTTGGTGATACTGAAAATGCTTCAGGGAACAATCTGGTACGTGTGGAGTAGCCTTGTCCATGTAGAGATGGGATGACTTGCTGAGTAGAGACAGTGCTAAATTATTGCCAGGTCACCCTTCAGAAGCGCAGGGTCAAGGTGATCTCTGTGGTATGTGTACAACTGCACTCCGTGCTCACGAGGCTGCAGTATGTGCCCGCTGCACACCCTCATCGGCAGTCTTGAGCGATCTGAGGGTGGGGTTGCGTCGCAGTGACATTTTATGTGCATGGCTCCCGTGATGAGTGAGAGTCAGCCTTTTTCACACGTCATTGGTCTCAGAGCCCTTTGTACTCCCTTTTTGTGAGCTGTTCGTTCATAACTTTGCCTGGATTCCTATTGGATTGTTTATTTTCCTTAATGATTGGTAGGAGCTCTTTATTTACCAGGAAAATCAATCTTTTGCTCTGACTTGAATTGCAAGTATTTGGGATCCTTTGTGGGAAGGCTTCCTCTAAAAGGTCATACTCCAGGGGAATCTGGTCCCTCTGGTCCATGCTAGGTGACTCGCTGAAAGAAGTGGTGGAGAGGAGATCGAGTAAATTAATGAGTGAATGAATGACTGTGGCTCCTTCCACCTAGCTCGTTGGCAGCCAAGACCTGGCCCTGGCCATGAGCAAGTTGATAAATTACTAAGATCCTGCCTGGCCTGAGCAGCTGCCCACCTGAACCCAGGGTGGGCCCAGAGGGCTCCTCCTGGAGCTTCCTCTGCCTCCTCCCCCCTTCCCACCCAGTACCTCTTCCCTGGACAGACCTGAACATCAGCCAAAGCTCCACAGGGCAAGCGAGTAGGCCTGCATCTCCCACTACAGAATTTATCTCTCTTGTCTGCCTGTCCGAAACAGAGAATTTATTACCTCATTCACTTTGAACAAAACCTGTTTCTAGAGATTTTTATGATGGAGGAGTAAGAAAAGGAGTACAGTGAGGGAGGAAGTGTCAATGGAGGGGATGTGGCCTAGAATGTGTAATCTCACGGAGAAAAGCGCTTTGGCAAAAGGCCAAACGGACGGTCCGGGCATCTCTCTAGTTTCCAGACAACCTTGTTCCCGGATACACGGAGAGTTCTCATCAATGTGCGTGTTAGAGAGACGGGTCTTCATCACACAGAAAACAAGGGTCCTGCCTCTGCCCCGCACTCAGGGCTCCAGGCTGCGGTCCTCCCCAGGTCTTGTCACCCTGTCCCCTCTCTGCTCAGCCCAGCTCCAGGGCTGTCCACTCTGCTCCCTGCTAGATGCACTTGCCCACCTGTCACCACCAGACTCCTCCACGTGTACTGGGCAGAGAACAAGGCCAAGGGGGTCCCTGGCCTCACAGAATGCCTCCTCCCATCCCCTGCAGGAAAGACACATCTGCCATCAAGGACTGAGGCTCATGAGCACCTAATGCAAGCCTGGTTCTGGGCTGGTGCTCCACGTGGGTTAGTTCCATGAATCTCTCAGTACCCCAGTGGTTCAGGACAGTTATCACCCACGCCTCACAAAAGAAATGGCCGAGGAATGACAGAAAAGACAACCCACTTGCCCAGGTCACAGCTAGGATTCAAACACAGGCAGTTTGATCCAAAAGCCATCAGCTCAGCCCCTGAACCCTGCGGCCCAGCAGGCGTTACAGTTGCAAGGAGCTTTAGGCAGGGCAGACTTGGGCACTGTGGGTGCTCAGCAGGGCAAGCTCCTCTATCCAGAGGATACTGAAGGGTACCTCTGGGCAGAAGCAGGGAGACAGGTAAGGACAGGGCCACCAAGGCAGTAGGAAAGGCAAGCCCAGGGTGGACAGAGGGTGTGAAGTCAGGCCAGGTGGTGGCGGAGGAGGTCACAGGAGTGAGCAGGTGTGAGTAGGTCCATGTGGGCAGGAGTGGGCAAGCGTGGGCTTGTCAAGCATGGCCCTCTCCTCTCCTTTCCCTTGGGCAGTGCCCCCAGCCCTCAAGATCTGCCTCAGCTGACCCTCTCCACAAAGCCCACCTGTCCCGATTCTTTGCCCCCTGCAGCTCCCACTCGGCATCTCTTCCTGCTTCATTCGCTCATCACGCCTGTGGCGAGCCTTGCTGCCTACCGGGCCTGCACCCGCCACTGGGAATAGGACCATTAATAAGGCACATGAATAAATCACGGCGTCTTCTAAAGAGAAGAGCAGCTCTAAGTGCTCTAATAAAGTGGCGTGTGAGTGCAGAGGAGGGAGCAATTAAAACTGTCTGGGAGAAGGAGGCCAAGGCTTGCGAAGGCACTTCTGAGGCCCTGACACTCCAGCTGGGCCTGAAGGGCTGGCAGACAATGGCAGGAAGGACGGTTCCACGGAGGGCCGGCTGCCTGCACAGACAGAAGGGGCCGTATTTCAGGAGCTGCAGGACGGACAGAGGTGGCGGGATCCAGACCATGAAGAGCCTCAAGTACACAGGAAGGAGTCAAGCTTCTTGATAGAGATGAAAGATGTACATGGTCAGGTGAGGATGCAAGAAAAGCCTTTTTCACTGCAGAACGGTAAAAGCAATGCCTACTAACTTTAGGCTCCCGAGCCCACCCACTTTTGGCTTTATTTTTCTTCATAGCACTTAACACCAGTTGGTTAAACTGAAATGGCTCTTTTTGTGGGTCAGGATAGTGAAACATTAACAAGCCTAAATAGTTTTGACATATTGTATTTGTTGTTCATCCCTCCACTTTCTCCTCCACCCTTCTTCCATGAAGTAAAGGATTTGAATTGTTCTTTTGTTCATTGCTACATCCCCAGTGTCTGGAACAGTGCCTGGGAATGGGGATCAGTAAGTCTTTATAGAAAGAATGAATGGACAAGCAGCAAGAGGCTTGGGGGCAGAGCTCCACTTTAGCCTCCCTTCCTCAGCAAGGAGGCTCCCAAAGACAGAGATCTTTCCCTCAAGATTCTGACTTGAAGCAACAGATCCAGGTCTGTTCTTCCTTTCTGAGTCACTTTGAGAAGGAACTGACTTTTTTTAAAGCTTTTGTTTCTTCATCTGTAAATGGGAACGAGGGCAGATTCCGCAAGTGTGTGTTAGTAAGATCATATCAGCAATCATGGGAGGGAATTCCCTGGCAGTCCAGTGGTTGGTGATTTAGTCGCTCGGTCGTGTCCGACTCTTTGTGACCCCATGGACTGTAGCCGGCCAGGTCCTCTGTCCATGGGATTCTCCAGGCAAGAATACTGGAGTGGGTTGCCATTTCCTACTCCAGGGGGATCTTCCTGACCCAGGGACTGAACCTGGGTCTCCTGCGTTGCATGAAGATTTTTTTACCAACTGAGCCACCAAGGGAGTGGTTAGGATTTTCAGGAAAAAAGGAGAGAGAGAAAGGAATCCTGGGAAACACAGCACATAGCTCCAGGCATGCAGCAGGAGCCCCATAAATGCTGTTTCTTCCTCCCTCTCTTCTTAATATACCAGGCCCTGTTTTACCCTGTTCATATGTAAAGACCTGCAGAATCAAGAGTTTTTAAACTATGAAAATGGATATGTTTTGAGTTTGATGGGAAAGAACTTACCGCCTTACAATGAGAGGAGGGGTGTGCTGTGGTGGGAAGCAGTGAATGCCCAGCAAGGGGACTCAGGTCCCCTCTGCCTCGGCCCCACACTGGCCTCACTGAGAAAGTCAGCCTCTTGACTTCTGCTCTGTCATAAGAGGGAGGTGAACCCGCCCATCTCAGCGTCTCCAGCCCATTTGCTGGAAGTGTCCCCTGAAAACCTCCCCGTGCTCCCTAGAATCCAGGCTCCCACCTGATCTTGCGAGTGGAGAGCACGATGCCCTCTCCAAGGGGGATGCAACTGATGACAGAATCAGGATTGTCGCTTCTGCCCCAACCATCCACCTCCCTTCCTCAGGTGAGTATCTTACCCACCTTGCTATTGCAGGAGCAGCAAGCTCAGGACTCCAGGAGTCTGAGCTCCCACGAACCCCAATCTCCACCATGGTGGCACCTCCACCTTTGCATATCCTGTAGGTCTCCAGCATTATGACTGCTTTTGAGTTCCTGTTTTAACACAGCCATGTTAATGCAAAGACGTGTTCAGTTCAGTTCGGTTCAGTCGCTCAGTCGTGTCTGACTCTGCGACCCCATGGACTGCAGTATACCAGGCCTCCCTGTCCATCACTAACTCCTGGAGCCTACTCAGACTCATGTCTTTAGAGTCAGTGATGTCATCCAACCATCTCTGTCATCCCCTTCTCCTCCCACCTTCAATCTTTCCCAGCATCAGGGTCTTTTCAAATGAATCGGTTCCTCACATCAGGCGGCCAAAGTATTGGAGTTTCAGCTTCAGCATTAGTCATTCCAGTGAAAATTTAGGACTGATGTCCTTGAAGATTGACTGGTTTGATCTCCTTGCAGTCCAAGGGACTCTCAAGAGTCTTCTCCATCACCACAGTTCAAAAGCATCAATTCTTTGGTGCTCAGCTTTCTTTATAGTCCAACTCTCACATCCATACATGACCACAGGAAAAACCATAGCCTTGACTAGATGGACCTTTGTTGGCAAAGTAATGTCTCTGCTTTTTAATATGCTGTCTAGGTTTGTCAAGCTTTTCTTTCCAGTAACAAGTGTCTTTTAATGTAATGGCTGCAGTCACCATCAGCAGTGATTTTGGAGCCCCAAGAAAATAAAGCCTCTCACTGTTTCCATGATTTCCCAATCTATTTGCCATGAAGTGCTGCGACAAGAAACATGTTAATTCTGCCTAAAAACGTAAGATTTGAGTTTCAGCTCTCATTTTCTTGTTGTCAAGTAAGATGTGGAAATGACCACTGCCAACTCCCTCCATCCTCACTTTTCTGCAGCCGTCACTTGGCTCCACTCTTGGGTGAGGACCAGCAAAGGGGCACGAAGCTGGGATGAGATAAGGTGAAGAGAGATGTACAGGATGGTAAAGAGTCAAGGGAGGGGGTCAAGGATGTCTTCTAGGTACATTCTTGGAAATAACGGATGACTATATTTACTTCTACATGGGGCCTTAAGTTAAGTAAAAGTCGATCAGTCGTGTCTGACTCTTTGCGACCCCACAGACTCTACAGCCCATGGAATTCTCCAGGCCAGAATCCTGGAGTGGGCAGCCTTTCCCTTCTCCAGGGGATCTCCCCAACCCAGGGATCGAACCCAGGTCTCCCACATTGCAGGTAGGTTCTTTACCAACAGAACCACCAGGGAAGCCCTGGGGCCTTTGATACCGCCAAATCAAAATGCTCCCCTTAACAAAACACCCCCTTCTGTGCCTTCCAGGAGACGCGACCCCTAAATTTCTGGCAGAGTTGCAGCCTAGCTGCCCAGGGAGGGGGATAACAGGCAGTGGCTGGGCCTGAGGGAGCAGACAGGACAAGCCAGCCCCAATACTGCTAAGCAGAACCTCTGAGAAGCCTTCCTTGAAGTACTTGTTGTTTTTCAGTCGCTAAGTTGTGTCTGATTCTTTGAGGCCCCGTGGACCACAGCACTCCAGGCTCCCATGTCCTCCACTGTCTTCCAGAGTTTGCTCAGATGCATGTCCATTGAGTTGGTGATGCTGTCTTACCAGCTCATCCTCTGCTGTCACCTTCTCCTTTCATGTATGTGCTCAATCACTCAGTCATGAACGACTCTTTCCAACCCCATGGACTATACCCCACTAGTTTCCTCTATATCCATGGAATTTTCCAGGCAAGAATACTGCAGTGGGTTGCCATCTCCTTCTCCAGGGGATCCTCCTGACCCAGGAATCAAACCCATGTATCTTGTGTCCTCTGCTTTGGCAAGAGGATTCCTTGTCACTGAGCCACCTGGGAAACCCTTCTCCTTTTGCCTTCAATCTTTCCCAGCATCAGTCTTATATAATGAATCGGCTCTCTGCATCAGGTGGCCAAAGTACTAGAGCTTTAGTTTTGGCATCAGTCCCTCCAATGAAGTGTTTATGAATCACAAAACCCCACACACTCCCCAGTTTTACTTAGTCTTCAACAATGGTGGAGAAACTGAGGTTAGAAAACATCCACAACATTCCTGAACTGATGGAGAGGGGAGCTGGGAATGAAGCCTGAGTCCCCTGATGCCACATCCCAAATTCTTTTGATCCTCTTGATACGCCCAGAAGGTGAGTTACACTGCTACACTAATGTCAACCCCATTTTACAGATTAGAAAGTGCAGGCTTGGAGACTAAAAGAAATCCTCTGAAAGTGGCCCTCTTCTCCGGTGATGGAGGAGCTCCAAACCCAGGTCTCTGGACTCCTGACCCAGGATGAAAGCGCTTTCTGGTATCCTGAAGCAGGCATGGCCATGACACATAGGGAAACCCGAAATGTTGACACTGGTGAGGACAAGGAACGCAGAGAACCAGGGAGCACGAGGAGGAAGACCCCGAGGGGCGCAGAGACCACTGACACATGTGCCCACCACCTCCCCTAGCAGACAGAGCCCCTAGTGCCAGGGGACAGCCCCCGTCCAGTCAAGCCGGCATGCACTGGTGACCACAGCACCTGCCATGTCCACCCAAACCCCACGTTACACTGCGGGCCCAGCCAGCCAGCCGGCCGGCCAGCTGCCCAGGCGTTCCTGCTTCTCCTGCCCATCAGACAGATTGATCAGAAGCAGCAGCAGGGCCCAGGGGAGCCCCATCGCCCGCCCCCCATCAATCCCAACACAGGCGCGGGCAGGAGATGGAATATATGTAAGGTCATTTGGAGATGGAAAAAAAAAATCATTCACCACACTCCCGAAATAGCCCATCTCCGCTTTGCAGCGATTGCCACCTTCTCGGCTCTAAATCAAATTCTGCTGCGAGAAGCGAACTCAATCTCTCTCTCCCAAGTTCTGCTTTTTATGAGTTTGGCAATAAATTGGGGCGTGGATGGAGAAAAGGCACCAAAGGTCGCTGGAATCAGGGTGTGCCTACACAGCGTGGAGGAGATAGAGAGGTAGACAGAGGCGAGAGGACAGCCCCTGGCGTGAAGCAGGGCTGGGGATGGACAGGAGAAGCCCAGCACCTCTGTGCTCAGTCAAGCACCCGGTGAATGAATGGATGAAGTGCATACCTACAAATACACAAACTTCCTGACTTGGAAAACTTTTTACTCAGGTTAAAGAGAAAGTGTCTTGGTTGCCTTGTTAGAGGCAAACAATGAGGACTACAATACCAGCCTGTGGAACTGGAATTATGACAGTCGGGGGGGGGGGGATCAGCCTGTGGTGACAGCCTCCAGGTGTCAGAGAAGCTCCCTGAGATGAGGAGACGTTCAAGACCACTATATCCCCAAAATGTGGGTGCTTCTCTGGTTCCATCTTTGGGGCTTTTCTCTTTACACTCAGCTTTAGGGTTCTCTACCTGGGCACAAAGACATTTGGGGCTGGATATATATTGTGAAACTGTCCTGGCTGCAGTAAGATCTGTAGCAGCATCCCTGGTCCCTGCTTACTAGATGCCAATAACACCCGCCAGTCAAGACAACCAAAAATGTCTCTGGTGGTGGTTTAGTCACTAAGTCAGTCACGTCTGGCTCTTTTTGACCCCATGGATTGTAGCCCACCAGGCTCCTCTGTCCATGGGATCTCCTAGGCAAGAATACTGGAGTAGGTTGCCATTCCTCCTCCGGGGGATTCTCCCGACCCAGGGATCGAACCCAGGTCTCCTGCATTGCAGGCGGATTCTTTATCAATTGAGCCACCAGGGAAGCCCCAAAATGCCTCTAAACATTGCCAAATGTCTCCTGATTGAGGCTCACTGCATACATGCTCTCTGCGGTCTAAATCACCTAAAGATGTCCCAGCTCTCTCTCCAGCCCCAGGCCCACCTGCTAAGCTGCTTACTCATCCCGTAGGGCCACCTGCCTCCTGGCATTGCTCCCTGGATGGCTGCTCAAATGAGTAAGTCCCGTTACTAGAGGCATGGTGTCCCCCACCCAGGAAATCCCATCAGTGCTGTCACCACCCCCAACTGCCCCCACCTGCCCACAGAACCTGATCCTCCTCCTCTTCGGACAGACCCTGGAGAAACTCTTGTTCTAGCAGAAAGCTGGTCATTTCTACTCACCTCTGCTCACGTTCTCCAATCAGTCTAGACCAGTGGACTCTACCCCCAAACTGGTCCTGCTCCCCAGTTTTCCTGCCACAGGCTGGTGAGGGCCTACCTGTCACTGTCTCCCCACCTCTTGGCATCCCCCTTCCAGTCCACCATCCAGACCTTCACCACAGAGAACTTTCTAAAGCTACAAACTTGGTCAGGTCTCTCACCTTCAGGCGAAGGGTCCATGGCTTCTCAAAGTCTCAGAGTTAAATCCAAACCCTGGGAGCCCACAGGGATGGTACACCCTGCGTACACACACACACACACACACACACACACACACACACACACATGCACACACGTGCACACACACACACATCACACGGCTGAATTTTGAGCCATAATAGAGTAGTAATACTCCTAACAGCTCATATTTGTTAAGACCTTCGGCTCCCTGGGGACTTTCTCACTGTTCTAAGTAATCCTTTATTTATACTTCACAATTACTCCGTCAGAAAATACCCCTACTATTTTCACTTTATCAACACGGAAAACGAGGCACAGAGACTGTGGCCGGAAGTGAGGGGCATAAGCAACTGCTCAGCCGCAGTGTAGCATTGTATCTCCATCCTCCATGCTCAAGGACCTCAGTCTGCCTGAACACCCTTCCTCCTATCGAGCCCTTTCCCTGGAATATCCTTCACTCTTTCAGGCTCACCTCAGCTCAAGTCTCCCCCATCAGAGAAGCTTTCAGGCTTGGCCAGGGCCCCATCACCAGAAGCCCAGATCTCCCGCTGATGGAGCCCAGTCAGGGCTGGCTGAGCCCAATTAGCCCACCAAGGGTTAGTCCCCAATGACAAGAGCAGCTCAGCCCAGCGCACAGCCTAGACTCACAGATGGCTCCCCGACTCTTGCAGAGCCTAGGCTCTGCCGCTTCTCCAGGGAGAACAGCCTTCTGAGTCCAGGGCACCTCGCCTTGGACCACAAGCTGGCAGGTCTCAGGTAGTCTGTTCAGGATGAGCCTCTCAATGACAGGTCAGTCTAGCTTCTATACCCAGTTCTTAGTTCTGTTTTAAATTCAAATTAGTTTGAGTCTCATCCTACTGCTTGCAACATAGAGTCACAACAAACCTTTTCTTCCCCTTGCCTGTGTTTCCAAGTCTCCCCTCTCTATGTTCCAGAAGACTCCATCCTCTTTTCTCTACTTTTCAATCCTGTCAGGTCCAGCTCAAAGGCCACCTACCTCCAGGATACCTTCTCTGACCGCATAACATTGTGTCTTTGGCAGTGAGCTGCGTCCTTGCCATTTCCTGAAGCAAAATACATGCAGGCCTCACATCTGAAAAATGGCAGTAATGATAGTAACCAACTCCTAGGACTGTGGGAGGAACAAAGTGACATCATATAGGAGAAAAACATCTTTGGGATCATTTATCTGCCATAGGGGGAGATTTCCATAGATGTTTATCTGAAAATATTAAAATAATGAAGCAACATGCACATAGATAGGAAAGCATGACCCTATCACATAGGCAAATGAAATACTGCATTTCAGTGCAAGAAGGACCATGTACTACAGGTCTGTTTGGAATGGACATGCACACACTGTTATATTTTAAGTGGATAACCAGCAAGGACCTACTGTATAGCACACGGAACTCTGCTCAATGTGGTGTGGCAGGCCAGATGGGAGGCGAGCACCGGGGAGAACAGATACATGTATGATGATGATGTGTTAGTTGCTCAGTCGGGTCTGACTCTGCAACCGCAGGGACTCTAGCCCACCAGGCTCCTCTGCCCATGGAATTCTCCAGGCAAGAATACCGGAGTGGGTAGACATCCCTTTCTCCAGGGGACCTTTCTGACCCAGAGGTTAAACCCGGGTCTCCTGCATTGCAGAAAGATTCTTTTATCGTCTGAGCCTTGAGGGCCCTTGGATACATGTGTACATACAGCCGAGTCCCTTAGATGTTCACCTGAATCTATCACAGCATTGTTTGTTAACCAGCTATTAGTTCAGTCCAGTCCCTGAGTTGTGCGCTCCTCTTTGGGACCCTCTGGACTGCAGCACGCTTGGCTTCCCTGCACATCACCAACTCTCAGAGCTTGCTCAAACTCATGTCCAACAAGTTGGTGATGCCATCCAACCATCTCATCCTCTGTCATCCCCTTCTCCTCATGCCTTCAATCTTTCCCAGCATCACAGTCTTTTCCAATGAGTTGATTATTTGCATCAGGTGGCCAAAGTATTGGAGTTTCAGTTTCAGCATCAGTCCTTCCAATAAATATGCAGGACTGATTTCCTTGAGGATTGACTGTTTTGATCTCCTTGCAGCCCCGGGGACTCTCAAGAGTCTTCTCCAACACCACGGTTCAAAAGCATCAAATTTTTGGCCTTCAGCTTTCTTTATGGTCCAACTCTCACATCCACACATGACTGCTGGAAAAACCATAGCTTTGACTATGTGGATCTTTGTCAGCAAAGTGATGTTTCTGCTTTTTAATATGCTGTCTAGGTTTGTCATAGCTTTTCTTCCAAGGAGCAAGTGTCTTTTAATTTCATGGCTACTGTCACCATCTACAGTGATTTTGGAGCCCAGAAAATAAATCAGCTATACCCGAATATAAAATAAAAAGTTTAAAAAATAATCAATAAATGGATGAACAAATGATAAGAGGCATTCCCTGATTACCAGGAAATTAGGATATTTGTTGACAAGGACCCACCCCATGCTGAGCCCACAATGGCCTCCTCTGCATCCCTGCCACCGTCCACCCAGGCAAGCTTGTATATGGCAGGTATGGGGTGAAGTCTTATTGGTTAAACACTACAGAGAACAATCATTCCTCCCCACAACTAACTGAGAAGGGAAATGGAGAAAGAGGAAGGGATGCTTATGGAGTAAAATGGAAGCAGACTGCAAGGACCAAACTCCAAGAAATCAGTCGTCCACCTGGCAAGGGTGTTAAACCAGAAGCAGCTCAGGGTATGAGGACACCATTCTCTGGGGCAATTTTAATCCACACATTTTGCCAATGTGGAGGAACCAAATGGATAGAATGGATCTGGTTCCATCACTTCATGGGAAATAGATGGGAAAACAGTAGAAACAGTGTCAGACTTTATTTTTGGGGGCTCCAAAATCACGGCAGATGGTAACTGCAGCCATGAAATTAAAAGACGCTTACTTCTTGGAAGAAAAGTTATGACCAACCTAGACAGTATATTCAAAAGCAGAGACATTACTTTGCCAACTAAGGTCTGTCTAGTCAAGGCCATGGTTTTTCCTGTGGTCACGTATGGAAGTGAGAGTTGGACTGTGAAGAAGGCTGAATGCCGAAGAATTGATACTTTTGAACTGTGGTGCTGGAGAAGACTCCTGAGAGTCCCTTGGACTGCAAGGAGATCCAACCAGTTCATTCTAAAGGAGATCAACCCTGGGATTTCTTTGGAAAGAATGATGCTAAAGCTGAAGCTCCAGTACTTTGGCCACCTCATGAAAAGAGCTGACTCATTGGAAAAGACTCTGAGGCTGGGAGGGATTGGGGGCAGGAGGAGAAGGGGATGACAGAGGATGAGATGGCTGGATGGCATCACCGACTCGATGGACGTGAGTCTGAGTGAACTCCGGGAGATGGTGATGGACAGGGAGGCCTGGCGTGCTGTGATTCATGGGGTCTCAAAAAGCTGGACACGACTGAGCGACTGAACTGAACTGAGAGACCAATTCTGAGGACACGTCCATCTCCTTTTATTAAACGCGATTTGTGGTGCAGGCATCATTGTCTAAAGCGGGTATCCTTGATGGAGACTGGAGCTCTGCGGAAGGCAACACAGCCCTTTTGAGGATAAGCACAGCCTGGCAGGAACATTTTGCTATGGACAACTGTCTTGGTTGCGGGCTTATTGGGATTGGATTCAGCCATCAATTCCCTTAATGGGATTCCCTTTGCTGAGTTGCCCTCTCTAGGCTGCAGTGAGCCCCTTCTATATAAGATGAGGGGTTGGCCTAGATGATTTCAAAACCCTTTCCAGCAGTAACATCCTGGAGGCAAATCATCAGCCTGATGTTTAGTTCCAGGCTGTGGTATGTGCATGGACATGTGTGTGCACATATGTGCGGTGTCGGCATGCATGAATGTGCGCGTGTCTGCAGAATGTGACATGCTTATGCAGACATGCTCAGGGTGCCTGTGTGCGTGTTTTCAGAGTCCTTTAACTTGATCATTAACGCCTCACATCAGACGCCAACAATAAACACAGACCATAGAGACTTCATTTCTAGCTGCTGCTACCTTTGAAACAGATAAGGGTTCTGGGAAAAGCATGATACCTCTAACATGCATAAATATACCTGGCAAGCTTTTGAGCCCCGAAGGTGTTTTTCATGCTGGCAGGTATGCTAAATGTGTCCACATAATTGTGTGAAAAAAATTGTATCCAGCTTTCCTTAACAAAAACCTAGTGCCTCATTTACCTAGGAAGGCTGATGTACCACCTGATAAACAAGGCTGAGACTAACCATTTTTCTCAATAATTATATTCTGATGGCTGCAAGGACAGACCATGAGAAAATCAGATTATTTTTATACAGCAAAGAGAAAAGTCGAGTTAAAGACTCACGAGTATTACCACTCGAATCATAGGTGAGCCCTTCCGAGAAGATAGCCTCTTTGATTCTAGATAGACGGCAGAATAATTGGAAAACCGATTGTTCTCCCCATCATGCTGTTTAGTTTAGCTTGTCCCTTTTCACTATTTGGAGCTACATTAAACACATATATTTTAAAGAGGCTGTCACAAGAGTCTCCCAAATATTCTAAATATTCTGTTTCTCGATTACTCCCCCTTTGAGTACACATTCTATCCACACTCATAGTAAGTGACTTAAAAATAAATAAACTACCGTCATTCCCTTTCTCAAAAACCATCCCTGGGGACTTTCCTGGCAGTTCAGTGCTTAAGACTCTGGGCTTCCACTGCAAGCAGCAGGGATTCAGTTCCTGGTCAGGGAACCAAGATCCCACAAGCTGCATGGTGCAGCTGAAAAAAAAAAAAAATCACTACTGACCTCTATCAGGTTCAAGTCCAAACCCCCCAAGGCTTCTCGGATTCTTCAGCTCATCCTCCCTTACCGTCAGTCTTAGCAGCAGCTCTGCTCCCCAGGCGAGCTCACCTGTAACCACATGGATCCTCCTCCCAGCCCCCGAGACCCAAGTTCTTCCTCTGAAACCCCAAAACCTCTGACATACCATATCCTCAAACGTTCATCCTTCAGGGAGCCTTTCCCAAATGTCCTCACTTACTCATTCACAAATATTTGCTTTGGGTCCTTGGGCCCAGGTGTCAATGATACAGAAATCAATAGTGAGGGCAAGACAGAGGCACACTGAGGTCATTTGGAAACCAGAAAATGTTACCAGGGCAGTGGAGCAGAGGTCCCCAACGTAGCTTCCAGCATGTGGCGGGCGTTCCTAAGGGCTGGTAGAATGAAGGGAGGCTCTAGGGACAGATGAGCAATTCACCCGGGACACGGGGAAGCTGGGAGGCCCTCCTGCCGGGAGCTAGTGAATGCAGCTGCAGGCTGATCCCATATGGTGCCATGAGAAATGTCACCCCAACCTGGGCAACTGGTCTGGCTGCTGGCGCTGCCAAAGCCCAGGGGAGGATGGAGCCCTGCCCTGAAGCTGAGCCAGGTCAGGAGCTGGCCAAGGAGGTGGAGACAGGGAGAGCCAGGGTTCCTGGGGGTCGCTGAAGGAGGCAGGCTGGGTCTCACCCTGGGGAGACAGGAGGGACTCCGGCAGAGCTGTGGGAGGGGCAGCCTGGAGGCCAGTCCACCACATCCTAAGGAACCAGCCAGTGGACGGGGGATGTGGAGCTCCCAGAGAGCCAAGCCTCCACTCGGCCCCACATTGCCCCCCCACCCCCCACCCCCCACCCCCAGAGCTCTGGAGGCTCCTGGCATTCGGCGAGCATTCGGTGCAGACCTGCCAAACCGCTGAGTGAGTCCATGAGCAAGGAAACACGTGAACCAAGGACAACTGTGCAACACCTCCCCACGTGTCGAAGTAGCAGCACTTTTCTCCGGGGCCTCCCTCAGTTCCCCTTAAAAGAGAAACCTCACAGGGCTTGTTTCTGAAAACAGTGAGACAGAGGAAATGGAGTCTCCTGAAGAAACAAAGCAAGCGCTGTTTTCTCTCACGCCTCTCCGGGTGCTTCACAGACTCTCAGGGACATCCAAGCCTGGCACCGGGGAGGCACTTGGGAAAGAAGGGTCGACTGCCCTCAGTGGCGCCTTCAGCTCTGCAGGTGAAGTTCTAAGAGCACGACCTCTCCCTCCACCCCACTCTGGGCCCCAGGTCACGCTGCCCTCCTGAGACCCCCACTAGCAAGCTTCTGGCTGAGGTGGCTGCCTTAGTTACGAAATACTTTTCTCAGTAGGAAAATAGCATTTTTAGGGAGAAAGAAATCAGTAAAACGCAGCCACAACCTAAGGCTCTGCCTGGTTGGATTCTGGTACTGGGGAATCTCATATCTCTCCCCCATCCAAGGAGCCTGGAAACGTCCTGCCAGGCAGAGTGCACAGCTGTCAGGAAGGGATGGATCCAGGTGGAGCCAGGCAGAGATGAGGGAGGAATCAAGCCCAGCCTGGACCTCAGACCCTGGGAAAGACTCCTGCTGAGCAGAGTAACCACAGTGCCCACAAGACCTGCAGGGGGTCCACAGAACAAGCAAGGAGGAGTGAGGGGGTGAGGAATACAGAGGGTGTAACCTGAGGAGAGCTGAGATGTCGGCTTGAAGAGTCTGACTAAAATCAACAAGCACGAGGGTATCATGGAAGCCTCTGGAACAGGGGAAGTGCCAACCCAAGGTCAGACAGAAAAGCAGGGGAGAGACCAGAGCAGCAGAGCAGCTGGAGGCGTTGGGACCATCCAGAGTGGAGGGTGCGCTTGAGGCAGGAGAGCCAGGATCCTCCCCATCTGAAAGTCTAGGATGCCAGCAGGACTGTCTGCAGACAAGGGCTCCATGGCGTGTTTGGAGAGGGGTCAGGAGGCAGTCCTCTTAGGCCTTCGCATTGTCTCCAGAAAAACAAAACCAAACAAGACATTGTACACAAAGAGTGAGCAAGCCGTGCAGGCGGCGCAGCAGCAGCCGAGGCGAGGATTTGCCTGGATTGCAGACAGTCTGGGTTGGAGCATGGCTGGCGTCCCGTCAAGACTGTGCAGGCGAGGATGGGGTTTGTCCGAAGTCCCTGTGTCAACTGTGGTCTCATTTGATATCATACTATAATTCTGTAAGATGTAACCACCAGGGGAAGCCAGGAGAAGAGACCACTCTGTACTATCTTTGCAACTTTCTGTGAATCTAAAGTTATTCCAAAATGAAAAGATACAAAACTTGGAGTCATGACATTGGTCTTGAGCCCCTGATGCCACCAACCTGGCGATCCTTTGACAACGCCACCCAGCATCCAAGCAAAGACTTTGGCCTGCTAGGACGTTTTCAAGAAGAAACTGTGCCCAGACTCTGTCCCTCCTCCTTCCCACCAAAGCTGCTCTGAGCCAGACTTGCATTTCCTCCACCCGGACTCCTGACCCCTTCCTCTAGCCCCTGTCTCCACGTTCCCCTCTAATATCCATCCCCTACATCACTATCAGAAGGTCATCTCTAAATCTCAGCTCTGCTTCTCACCCTCCAGGGAACCCGAATCCTGTGGGATTGAAGTTAAGCTCCTCAGCAAGTTCTCTAAAGCCCATTACAATGTGATCTCAATCCACATGCCTTTCTAGCTTCATCTCCCCACACAGGCTCCACCACCATCAAACCCCAAACCCCAGACACCAGTCACAATAGACCACCAGACCGTCTTCAAACTCACCACCAATTTGCCCAGCCTCTTCCTTGCTTAGGTAGTTTCATCCACCTGGTAGTGTGTGTGTGAGTATGTGTGTGTGTTAATTACTTCAGTTGTGTCTGATTCTTTGCAACCCTGTGAACCATAGCCTGCCACGCTCCTCTGTCCGTGAGATTCTCCAGGCAAAGAATACTGGAGTGGGTTGCCATGCCCTCCATCAGGGGATCTTCCCAACCCAGGGATTAAACCCAAGTTTCTTATGTCACCTGCACCAGTAGGTGGATTCTTTTCCACTGACACCACCTGGGAAGCCCCCACCTGGTAGACCCCTTCCAAATCAACTCATTATATCAATCCTCCTCTTCCTGAATACTTAGCTCAAAACCCTTTACTACCTCAACACCCAACCCTCAGAATTCCCACAGCTCCTAAAAGGGGCACAGATGGGCTCCCGGTCCTCTATTGGCAGTTGAGTCCTTGCTACTGGGAGTGTCCTGGGGACGGGGCCCATGCCTGGCTCATGTTTGGTCCTTCTGGATGTCTTGCCCATTGAAGATGCTGGATGGACATTTCTGGAATGTACTTGTTGTTGGAGACTCATTCCTCAGTACAGAGAATCAACATTTGGGTCCCAAAAGACCTGGGCAACTGTTTTGAAAAGGAGTGGAAATTACTGACCTTCAAAGCAAATTTGAGCTGAGGGTGTGTCTGAAGCAAAACACAAAAAGGAGGTTGGAGCAGGGAGGGGACACAAAGACCTTCCAGCTTTGGTGGCGCACCCGCGAGAACATCTTCCAGAGCCAGGAGGAGGTGGAGGTCAGGCGGGCTGGGAGCACAGCCTCCGTCCCTCCTCCTTGCGCTTTTCAGGATGCTGCAGGGTAATTAGTCATGTTTTTCTCAGGATAGGAGCAGGAGCTGGCTTCCTCTGAGCAGGTTCTCCTGCAAAGGGAGCCCTGGGTCCCTGGAGGAAGGCAGAATGTGAGCAGGGCTCCATCAAGCCAGGCCAGCAAAATGGTGCGCGGCTGGCTGGCCACATCGATCTGCCACGGGTGGGAGGAGGGCTGGCGGGGCCAGGCCTGCTGTGCTCAGCGGGTATCTCATCTGCTCTCTCCTTGGCCGTGCAGCCTTAAGAGTCTGTTTGCAATTACAGCCTGTTTTGATTATTAGGTCAGAATATTCATCTCCATGGGCTTATGATAAAAGGCCAAAGCAAGACGGCATTTCTTATTTCAGACTAAATCTCCCTCTGTGTGTGTGTGTGTGTGTGTGTGTGTGTGTGTGTGTGTCTGTGTCTGTGTGTGTCTGTGTATAATTTTTGCCTTTTTCTTGTTAAATCAATGTATCCATTTCTTGACTCCAGGAAGGTGGTAGCTGCAAGAGGCACCCCAGAGGCTGTGCACACAGTGGCCCTGCATGGTGGGAGTGGGAGGCTGGGGCCACTCCCTTGGAGCCCCACCCCAGCGAGGAAGCCACAGCTGATGGGGCTTGCAACTCATTCAGACGGCAGCTGACTGCCAAAAGCAGAGGCTAGTGTTGGGAGAGTCCCAGGCCTAGAAGGGAGATTGAAAGTCAACTGTCCAACTTGAGGCTCCTGCTTTGCTGCTTCTCCACATCCCTTCCAAGTAGTTAGGCTATTTCTGCTCCCATTCCTCCAGGGATGGGAAACTCACTACCTTCTTGGGGCACCTGTCTCATTGAACATCAACTCTAGAAAGGAGAACCACTTTTTTATTAGAAGATCAATAAACCCTTGGCCTCTAAGTCTTCTCCAGGACAAATATTCCTCTTTCTTCAACACACTGAGTTTGATATGGCTTTGAGTCTCATTATAATCCTGAATAAATGCAACCGCCCCCTGTGGTCTGAACACCCAGAGCAAGCAGGGCTTCCACCCCCCTCCTTCCGAAAGAACTTCCTCTCTGTGCACGGAGCCTATGTGGGTTTTTTGGCAGCTATGGCTCTGGACCTTCTTCCAGAAGGTCTGAGAGGACACAGGTGTAATCACTGCCACTCCCACCCCTGAAGCTCAGTCACCTGTCCTCCCCACCCAGGCACCTTAAGCTGAGTCCCAGGAGTCTTCACTCTGTGGCTTCACAGAACCTCAGGAATCCTCAGGACAAAGAAGAAAGGGGGCAGAGGAGAGAAAGAGAAGTCATCATCCTCTTGGTCCCAGAGTAGTCAGCTTGCTTTCCCTGCCTCAAGGATGGCGTGGCCTGATTTCTGGAGGGGGAGAGAGACAGAGAGATGGCATAGTCTCCTATGAAGCCCTTGAGAGCTTACAAACATCTTTTTCAGCCATGTTAGTGTCACAACAACTGTGCAAAAGAGACGCTTAATTTATTTGTGTGATGACCATTTTACAAAACTGAGGTTCAGCAAGCCAGAGATTACCAAGCTAATGAAGGCTGGCACTGGAAGAAGAGGCAGAGACATTTTTCAAGACAAAGGCTTGTTGATAGTCTGATGGGCAGGCCCACAAAGTACTGGGTGATAATCAAACATTATCAGTGCTCATCCAAACTCAGTCTTTAGGACCAATGAGGGGGAACTGAGCTCATGTTTACAAAGAACATAGACACAAACCAGGTCCCTCCCTGGCAAATCAGGGCATATGGTCCTCTTGCCGCAGGGGTGTCCAGTTCTAGGTCCCCCAGCCACCCTCTTCCACTCCACCACCTTCGCCTCAGGAAGGCTGGCAACACCCATTGTGTGTGTGTGTGTGTGTGTGTGTGTGTGTGTGTTAGTCACTTAGTCGTTTCCAACTCTTTGCAGCCCCATAGACTGTAACCCACCAGGCCCCTCTGTCCATGGGATTCGCCAGGCAAGGACACTGGAGTGGGTTGCCACTTCCTTCTCCAAAAGGAACTATAGAAAGAAAGAAAGTGAAGTCACTCGGTCGTGTCCGACTCCCTGCAACCCCATGGACTGTAGCCTACCAGGCTCCTCCATTCATGGAATTTTCCGGGCAAGAGTACTGGAGTGGGTTGCCATTCCCTTCTCCGGACAAAATCCATTATACAGTGGCATCTCTCAGGATGCCATAGAGTTCCTCCGTCCTAGCTCAGACCTTCCCACTAGGATGCAGACTGTTCTGCTCAATCACCCTCCTAACACCTCCTCCTGGATGACTCACAGGCCCAAAAATGCAGCCTTGTGAGTGTTCTGTTTATAAGCAGGCATCTGATCTACCCCACAGCATGTACAAGGAATCGTAATAAAGACCAGTTCTCAGCACAGACACAGCCTTGAGCTCAGCTTCACCCCTTGACACAGCAATTCTGGTTGCTCTATTCATTTCTGCCAGACTCATGGGATTTGTTCTCTAATTGGAGATGGATGCCCATTCCCCAGTTAATTCTCCCCTTTCAACTTAATTCTGAATTTAGATCTCTGTTTCCCTGCCCTGACTTCTCTGAGGAGCCAAGCTTCTGTCTGACTCAGGTCTTGGTTCAACTTAAGCCAGCGCCAGCCCCCATCCTGGACTCTGTTCCATCGCGTTCACCCCACATTCACTGCTCGCCAAACACAGACCTGGCTAAGTGAACCCACAACCTCTCTCTCCCCAGAACTCATCTTCTTGCTGGATCCTGATGTTAGTAGAAGCCACCACTAGGTGTCCAGCCACCCAGGAGAGCCATGGTCTGCAAAACCATAGCCATGTTGTAGTGATTGCCAGCCATGTCCTCTCATGCCCCACAAGAAAAATCTCCCATGTCTGGGATCACCACTTCATTCTTTACTGTCTCCCTTTTCCTCACCCAAGGTGCCTAGCAGAGCGCTGGCCTCTTTCAGCTCTCAACCACTGTTTGCCGAAACTAAAGGCAGGATGAATCAGTGAATATCACGAAGCCAATGGAAGCCCAGTCGGGAAATTTGGCTTCATTCTGTTCCAGTTGTCCCGAAAGATTGGATTGATTTAATAGAAATGCTTCCTAACGCGTGAACAATTATTATTGTTTTAAATTAGCAGGAATAAAATTCCACCATCTTTCTCCCTGAAGCTACTTTCAGAGATGCCGAGCTGTAAATTCACAGCACCCGCGAGGAGCTAGACAAACATTCATAGGAGCTGCAAGGAAGTGCTGCAACTAAAAACATCTCCGATCCATATTTTCCCCTTAAGGGAAGGAGAGAGAGCTGAAGAGATAGGAGGGATTTTTTTCTTTTCCTTTTGAAAGGGAAATCTTATAACTCTCTCCTGCCCTTCTTTCTGGCTTCACGAGAGATGCCTGAGGTTGAACGTGCTTGGCTGACTGAAAGAGGAAAACACGAAATAAATTTAACTAAGTGAGGCAGCTCGTGGGTTTCATGGCAAAAGCTGACAGCATTATGTAGTCTCACACCCACATCGCCCCATCCCTTCCCTTCCTCCATGCCATGCGCACACTTACTCTTCAGGCTTTGGTTCAAACTGCAAGACTGGGCTGCGAGTCCAGGTGACCAGCTCTGCCCCCACCCACGGTGTGAGCTCGTTCCCTCTCTGAGGCTAGGTTCCCCCATTTGTCCGTGAGTCATGGCTCTGAGTTTCCCAGCAGATCGTGGCGCTGGTTGACTTTTCTCCCTCTTTGGTGAGACTGAGTCTTAGAGGGCCTTCTCCCACCCTATACTCAGCACTCCTGGGGAAAACGGAGCACAGCATGCACAGCAGTCCCCCAGCAGCCTGGTGTCATAATCCCCTGGAAAAGCTCATGTACAAATGCATTCCAGGACCCCAGGGCCGACGAGCAAGGGGAACTCTGCAGCTTGTTCTGATGTGCAGCCCAGTCCAGAACCATGAAGAATGCTGGGACCAGGTTTTGCTGCAGCTGCACCAAGTCTCCTCCCTGCGGAGCACCCTCCTCTGCTCCGGGGTGACTGAGCACAATCGCTTATGGATCCATCACATGGCTTTGACTCCTTCCCACATTTCAGGGCCTGAGCCACATACGAGTGCAACAAAGACAAAGAAGACACGCCCCTGAGTGTGAGGGGCAAGAGGCAGACTTGGGCACACAGCTGGGCCCCTCGAATGCAGTGTGACAAGAGCCAACGTGGAGGCAGGTCAAGGTGGGAGCACAGAGGGAGGATTTCCAGTTGAGGTGTGTGTGATGTTGGGCAAGACACTAACCTCCGAAGCCTCAATCTTCTTGTGTACAAAGTGGGAATAAAAAGAATATGCTCCTCTTAGAGTGACTGGGATAAAGATCTGTGGTCAAATGGATGTAAATGTGCCTGGCACAGTTTCTGGTATACAGTTGTCTTGGGAATATGGCCAGTGAATCTAGATTTGTTTACCAACTCCCAACTCCTATGTCCACGAGTCAAGTGTGGATGGTGTGTATACACATACATACACAGGCACACATGCACATAGGCCCCAACTCCAGCTTCACCAGGGTCACCCCTGATAAAGATTTTCCTCTAAACATTCCCAGTTCATGGACCTGTCTCTGCACTGTTCCCACCACCCCCCCCACCCTGGCCCCCACCACACCCTTCCTCCCTGGCCGTCCTGTTGGAAACTCTTGCTCGGCCTGGGGGAGTGGGCCACACGTGCAATGAGCTTAAATAAGCAGGCCAGTGTTGTTTGTGGTTTTATAATCAAGTTTCCTCGGGAACGGAGAGCTGAGGGGTGAGAAAGGGGTGGGAGTAGGGGAAGGGAGGGGGCTGCTGGGGAGAGATGGATCTTGGGCACCAGCCAGCTCGGGGGTGTGCCCCAAGCTTCCATTGAAACCACGTGTGGAACACAGGGGAGGCAGAGGATTGCTCAGCCAAAGAAGAGTCCTTCCAAGGACTGCCGGGCCATCTCGCAGGTAAGGACGGGGTGGGGCCCAGCCCGCCCCATGGCCTCCTGCCTTCTCCTTCTCCCTGGAGGCCCAGCAGCAAGCCCCTTGAGGCCCCTCCCGCTGTGGTGCCTCCCACCCACTGCGGGGAGGAGGCTCAGCCACCCAGGGCTGGTCCCGGCTGGCCAAATCCTGCTGTCCTCCAGCCCTGCCCAGTCCAGTCAGGCCCAACCTCTTCCTTGGGCCCAAAGGCATCAACAGCAGATGATTACGCATGACATAATTTTTCTGAACACTTGGAAGTTGTGGGAAGTGAGTAGAGCACAGAGCTTGTGCTAAGTTGCTTCAGTCGTGTCTGACTCTTTGCGACCCCATGGACTGTAGTCCACCAGGGTCCTCTGTCCATAGGATTCTCCAGGCAAGAGTACTGGAGTGGGCTGCCATTTCCTTTCTCCAAGCACAGAGCATGATGGGAAACAAAATGGATGATCTGACAGGTTGCAGGAGAGACTGACTCCCAGGCCCTGCTTTCCCACTCAGAAGAGGATCCGTCCACCCTCCCCTATCTTGGAATCCCTACAGCCCCAGTCCTGAGCTTCCAGGGATGAGAGTTCCGACTACAGAGAGGAAAGGAGGGGGATGGGAGGGAGAGAGAGGAGGAGGGCAATCAGAAGCCATTATCTCTGTTCCACCGCAGCCAGTCCTTTCCCAGAAACCCAGGGAGCAAATAGCCTCTCGACAGGTGAGGAGTGTGAGGATCTGACAGGTAAAAGGGGTTGCCCGAAGGTCTAGATTTAGGAAATGGTGGGGTTGGCTTTCCACCCACTTATCCACCCATTCATTCAACACCTTGGATTGGCGTGCTCAGAAGCAAGAACTCGGGAAGCCCCGAGTCACTTCACAGCCAAGCGGGAGAAGCATGGGAGTTGGGGCGGGGGGCTAGGTGGGGGGCGTTCCCAAGGTGCCAGCAGGGGCCTGGGCCCCAGATCATTCCCTCTCCAGCTGGTTCTGACTGACTGAGCCGTCTCAGGGCGCCCCGAGCCATGGGCACAGTAAGCTCGGGGAGTTTAACAAATGTTTATAAAACCTTTTCATATGCAGTTAATGATCCTTATTAGGACCTGAGAAAGCAGTCGCTCATGCCACATCCCAGCTTTAAGGAGCGTTTTATTATTACATGCCACTCTGCAAATTAATGAGAGAAGCCGTGGCCCATTTGTCAGTGGGGCCAACACCTGGGGATGCTGGCAAAGAGGGCTTTGTCCCAGAGCTGCCTGGGCCCCATTCCCTGCTCCACCTGCCCTCCCCACTACCCCCAGACGCCCACCACTGTCGAGTTGCCAGCCCACCAGCTGCCACCGCTGAAAAGGGACCACCTCAAGCCTTCCGTAACCTCAGATCCCTTTGCCCAGGCCTGAGTCACCGCAGGTCCTGGCTATCTCTTCCCTGAGGCGCTGGGATCAGGTCCTTCCACATTCTGGGGGGACAGAGGAATGAGAAATACAAATGCTGGGGCCCTGCCCCTAAATCTGAATTCCTAACCAGGTGCCCAGCTGGTCTGAAGACCAACACCTGGGCCGGAGACATGAGCTCAGATGTCTGCGTAAGAATCCTGGCCCTGGCCCTGGCCCAACTGTGTGGCCTTGGACCACAGAGCCCTGCAGTTTCTCTCAGTGTCCCCAAGTGTAAAACGGGGATGTCATATCTATCGCAAAATGGTTTTTGTAAATATGATGTCATCCTGTGTGACCAATGTGTGTTTTGTCTTGAAACTGCTCTGCTGTTTGAATCATAGAATTATAGTGTTTAGAACAGGAAACCACCAAGGTCGGGGGGACAAACAGCTGATGGAACTGGGCAGAAGGGACTGGATGCACGAAATGCTCATAGATTGGCTGATTTTATCTCATGTGAATTTTACCTCAATACAAAAAAATAAATCGATCTTTTCATCTTAAGTGGATTCTGTCTAGCAGGGTCCGAGGCTGGTTCCCTCTGCTCACTGAGCTCCTACTCACATTTCAGGGCTCAATTTAGAAGTCATTTCCTCCAGGGTTCCTCTGCTGGCTCTCAAGGAGGTGTCCCCTAATACCATGCCCTCCCCTCACCCCCAGGAGGGGACACTATCAGATGTTCAGGGTCCACCTGCTGGTACCACAATAAAAGATGGGGCAGGGGGTGGTTCCCAATCACAGACACCCCTCACTGGGCACACAGCAAGCACTCACTTTGGTTGGAGCCCAGTATTCACAATAGATGGCCTCCGGGATCCCCCACAGATACCAAACTCCATGAATGCTCAAGTGCCTTATATAAAATGGCGAAATATTTGCACTTAACCTACATGCCTCATCTCAAACACTATAAATCATCTCTAGATTATGTGCAAGACCGAATACAATGTATGTTGTGTGTTCAGTCGCTCAGTCGTGTCTGACTCTTTACGAGCCCGTGGACAGTAGCCTGCCAGGCTCCTCTGTCCATGGAATTTCCCAGCAAGAATACTGGAGTGGGTTGCCACGCCCTCCTCCAGGGGATCTTCCCGACCCAGGGATTGAACCCTCGTCTCCCTCATCTCCTGCACTGCAGGAGGATTTTTCCCGCTGGGCCACCGGGGAAGCCAATGCAAGTGCCCTGTAAATAATTATAAACAAATGTAAATGCTACATAAATTGTCGCTGGAGTGCAGCAAATCAAGTTCAGTTTTATTTGGAACTTTCTGAAAATTTTTTCCCCAAATATTGTCCATCTGTGGATGTAGAATCTGTGGGTGTGGAACCCACGGATATGGAGGGCTAACTAATTTACTTGTAGAATGGCAGCTCTGGCTCTAACCCAACCCTGATTTTAGAGACAAAGCTGGTGTAGCCCAGCGCAGGACCAAGCCTAGCCCGGGGCACACAGTTGCTTAGTTGGTAGAGGAGATGGAGGCCAGGCCTCCCTATCCCTGAAAGAGCCCCAGCGCCATCTCCTTCCTGGTCACCAGCTCCCGTGGGCGGGAAGCACAACCCAGGCACGTGAGCCTCTCCTTCCAGCCGTTAGCTCATCTGGCCATGGTCTGTGTGCTAGGGCTCTCTGTCTGCCCTTCCCCAAGCCACGGCTATGTACGTTGTCAAGGGCTTATCACAAACAGGCAGGCAAAGACCCGTATCCTAGGGAACCTTGTCCCCAGAACCTCCTACCAACACAAGGCGTGGGCCACAGGGACCTGCGACTTCCATATGGTCCTGATGGAAACGGCTCAGTTTCCCCACCTCTAATGTAACAGGTGATAGCAACATATTGATTTAACGCCACTTGGGGTGCTATGGCTGAGAGCGGAGCCCCCTGGGTCTAGTCCCGGTTCTGCTCCTTCTTGTGGGACCCTGACCATCAGGGCAGGCCTGGCTTTCTCTCTATAAAACGGCTATGGTTCTTGCACTTACTTTTCAAGTGTGTAGTACCTTGCATGTATTTAGAACCATGCCTCCTGCCTGTAGCAATGTAAGCACTTAGGGATGCCACTTATGATTTTGATAAGTCCTTTCCCTGCCCATCATGACCTGATATCTGATTGCCCTCCCCTTACAGTGTGGAGTGTAGTAGCCCATCATAGTGCTTCTCACTGAGTGACCGTCAGCCCCTGGCCTGCACAGGTCACCAGAACATACATAGGGACATGCAGGGAAAGGCTGGATCCGAGCCGTGGTTCTGGCATCTTTGAGCTTGGATGCACCATAACAGCCACAAAGGGAGTTGACAGAGGAAGATCAAGGTCTGAAGATCAGAGCTCCAGGGAAGGCTGAAGCTGCCTTCACTCACCCAGCGATGTAGAGGAGGTCTGGGGATAACCCAGGCCTGGAGACTAGGCAGAGTCTAGTCCCCTAGCAGGGACCACTCACTGCCCTTGTTGGGCCTCTGTTTCCCCAGCTATAAAATGGGTGCATTAATCCCTGTCCTGCCTAGTCCTCAGAAGGGACACAGTGAATGTGGGGGGAGGCTGTGAGCTGTACCTCCTGGCAGGTGGACAGGACAAGGCACCTGCCAGTCACCAGATGTCATTTCCAGACAGCCAGAGCAGCATCTCCAGGTGTGGCCTCTCTCTAGGACCCCAACTTGAGTCACCTGATGGGCAGCTCCACTTGGCCGTCTCAGAGGTGTCTCAAGATCAATGGAGCCAAAGCAAAACTCTCTGTTCCTGCTCCAACCTCCAAATCTGCTCCTCTCAGTGACCATGACTCCCACCATTCACCAGAGGTTCGAGGTCACAAACTTGCCCTTTCACTCTTCTCCTACATCCACTCTTTCAGCAAAGCCTACGAACTCTGCCTTGAAAACACACCCCAAAGCTGCCTCCTCTCTCCATCGCCACTGCCAACCACCAGAGTCAGCAGCAGCCACTTCGACCGGGACTGTACAAGAGCCTCCTAGCTTTTTTTCCAGCTCCAGCCCTTGGGCCCCTATTTTAATTCATTTAAAAGTAATGGATCCCATTGTTTCTCTGTTTAAAAACCCTCTTAAGTCTCCTCGTCGCCCCACAGGCAATCTTACGACTGCTCTTATTTCCCGCTTCTCTCTTCAGTCTTGTCCCAGACACACAGGACATTCTCCTTGCCTGGAGCAACCCAGTTCCCTCCTTCCTGCATGTTCTCCCCATGGTCTTGCAATAGTTGCTCCTTCTTATCATTCAAATCTCAGAGAGGAGTCCCCACTGCCCCAGTAAGCACCCACGCTGGGACTCAACAGCCCATCGGACTCTTGCCATCTGACATTCTCCCTATCTGCTTGCTTGTTGTCTCTGGTGCTCCCCACAAGACTGAGGGCAAGAAACACCCTTCTGGCTCACTAGCATAGGCCTGACAGAGTAGGTGTTCAGTAAATATTTGCTGACTGAATGAATGAAGAGAAGAATGGGTATATGAGATAAAGCCTCAAAAGTGCCATGCTGCATGCAAAGGTTTACCAGACAAAGGGACCTAAGGCCTTAAGTGAAGAAACAATTTAAATGGAGGCATCTCCTAGGCAAGGAAACAGGAATCATTGGCATTGGATGCCAAGTCTCAGCCGTGCAGTTTCTTCTACTATGAAAGCCCTGCTCCCTCTTCACCTGACTGTGAAACTTCTCCTTATCATTCAGCATTCGACTCCATCACTTGTCAACGAGTCAAGCCTTTCCTGACCCTCTCCCCCGTCATCAAACTTTTCAGTCTTCCTTTGCATTTCTGTAGACTCCCTCCCACCTCTAGC
Source organism: Capra hircus (assembly GCF_001704415.2). NCBI lineage: Eukaryota > Metazoa > Chordata > Mammalia > Artiodactyla > Bovidae > Capra > Capra hircus. The sequence goes on along the minus strand of NC_030835.1, from coordinate 11,073,593 downwards.
CTGGTTCTAGATCTGGACTGTCTTTGAACCCTGGAGCTGAGTTCGAGGCTGAGCCACATCTGGGTACCCACCCCAGAGCCTGGCGCTTGGTACAGGGTTGGCGCTCAGTAGAGCTTTGCCCGTTATCAATGCAGTCAGTCAGTTGGACTCTACCAGGCTCTGGGGAAATGGTGATGTGAAGATGAACTCTCTGCCCTCTGGACTGTGCTTGCAGTCTGAATGGGAGGCCAAGATGAGCATACAACGAGCTGATAACTGCTTTAATAGATATAGACATAAAAATTGCAACAGAACCATAAGGACCATAAGCAAAAATAAATCAAGTTATAAAATGACATCTACAGTGGGACATCATTTCCACAGAGCTTTAAGACCGGAAAAACCAACCTTTGCATTGTTTATGAACACATAAATACATGGTAAGAAAAAAATTAAAACCTGCATGAGAGTGAGAAACACCATCTTTGGGCAGATAAGACAGAATTGTGGAGGTTCACATATACACCTTTAACCATTTCTATAGTATTTTGATTAATAAGAAAAAATTTAAGTATATATGGCATAATATTTATTAAGATAAGATATTTTGAGGTGGGTATTCCTTATTGTTATAATATGCTGCTGCTAAGTCGCTTCAGTCGTGTCCGACTCTGTGCAACCCCATAGACGGCAGCCCACCAGGCTCCCCCATCCCTGGGATTCTCCAGGCAAGCACACTGGACTGGGTTGCCATTTCCTTCTCCAATGCATGAAAGTGAAAAGGGAAAGCGAAATCGCTCAGTCATGTCTGACTCCTAGTGACCCCATGGACCGCAGCCCACCAGGCTCCTCCATCCATGGGATTTTCCAGGCGAGAGTACTAGAGTGGGGTGCCATTGCCTTCTCCATAATATGCTAGTAGAGTCAAAGGGTTTGACAAATTTCTAAGATCGTTTTATATTAAATGCAGTGTGATTAAAGAAAAAGCACCTAATGTATTGAATGAGTGTCTGATGGGTAGGTAGATAAGTGGATGGAAGAATGAATGGATGATGGATGGTGGAGAATGGATGGCTGTGTGGATGGAAGGATGCATAGGTGGGTGGCCAGTGGGTGGTTGGAAAGGAAAATGGATGGGGGGATTGATGAGTGGTTGGATCAAATGAACAGATGAGTGAAACACTGCTAGAGCTTCTCAAATTTTACCCTGTTCCCTCACGTTCATTCCACTTGACTACACATCAAGCCACATGCTAGTCTCTGACAATGGTGGATATAGGGTACTGACAAGTCACTTCCCCACAGGATAGCAAAGCTGAGGCCAAGAGTCAAACCCAATGGGGAGACAGTGTGTAGTGCTGCACAGAGTGGTCATGAGTGTGTGTCCACTATGCTGAAGGGACAAAGCGAAAGGAAGACAAATTCCCAGAATTTGTCCTTGCACAGTGGAAGCAGGATTTCTGCTGTGTCCTCGCAGCATGGATGGGTTTCATGGCCCCTACACCTGGGCAGGGGAGGGAGGTGGGGAGCCCGCATGTGTGCCTACACCTTGACCCTGATGCACCACGGCTTTATCTCACCAAACAGCTACCCAACAAGAATTGTTATTGCTCGGCACAGTCTCGCAGCTAACTAGGAGAGCATTTTTCTAATTACATTTCCCTTGAAATACACCCGGGTTTGAGTTAACACCTCTTCAGTCTGCCAAAGACTAAGTCATTTTAAAATTAGTTCTGGAGGTTTTGCAAAAAAAACCCCACCGGGATACAGCATTCCTTTCCCACCAAGCTGCAGGCCGAAAACTCTCCCTAGATGCCAAGAGCAATTTTCCTTGGAGACTACGAAGCAAGCGCCCTGGGAAGGACCCGCATCCTGGCCTGCCAGGCTCTCAGATCTGTTGAATGGCCTTCACAAAGCTGCTGGATCGATAGAATCATAAACGCATTTTGCCCTAAGCAGTCTCACTGATACTTTTTAAAAACCATACGGATGGGAGGGAAATGTGATCCATATGGTTTTGAATCATTAACACTTAAAATCGTCAAAATAGAGATTTTTTTTTTTTCCTGGAGAAATTTCATAGCCAAGGCGCCTTTAGTGGCTCTTTAATAAACTGTTTAGAATTCTGTTGTTCCCCTCAAAACACACACGTACAAGCCCACATATGCTGCACATGTATGCACAGCCCACTGACTCTGAGAGGGCGTCATTGGGAAATGTAGCCCATTACATACCATCTATTCCCAAGACAGGGTGGGTTAGTGGCCACTGAGGGAACTTTTGAACACTGGGTGGTCAACAAAGTTGACTTGGTTCAGTTATTCAGGGTAAAGAGTTCCATACAGCAGTGGAGCTCAACTGGACAAGCCCCTTAATGGGAGAGATGAGAAAGTTGAGGCACAAAGAAGGCCCAAATCTTTAAGATTTAGTAGAAGTCACAGAGAGGTACTTCTGGATAAGGACGATACAGCAGGGTGCCTGCGGCTGATCCCATGTGACTCAGTGGCAGAGTGTGAGTAGGGATATGGGCAACGAAGAAAGAGTAGGGACTGATCTCAGCACACATCCCATGGCTCCTCAAAGTCTAAACACGTTGATCTTCTGCCCTAGCCTGGAAGTCAAGGTTGTGGAAGAGGGCACCATCTTTTCCACGAAACACAAGTCAGAGTCTAACTCTGGAAGCAACAGAAGGAATAGTTGAGAAACATAGGGTGACTAGGTAAAGCTCTTGGGAGAAATGAGGACGGCATAGGCTTGAGGACAGAATGGAGGAGGGAGAAAATCTAAAAGATATTTTAGAGAGAAATTCAATAGGATTTGAGACCAAATGAGTATAACCAGTGATGGAGAATATGGAAGTGCTCTCAGTTTTCCACGGCTGTTCTAACAGATTGCCACAAACTTACTGAGAAAACACATACATTTATTCCCTTACAGTTCTGAAGGCCGTAAATCCAAAATGAAGCTCACAGGGCTAAACTCGAGGTATCAGCAGGACTATTCTTTCCGGAGGCTCCAGAGGAAAAGTCATTTCTGGCCTCTTCCCGTTTCCGGTTTCCTCACCTCTTCCGGGGACTGTCAGCAATCTCTGGCCCGCGGCTACATCACTCCAACCTCTTCTTTCCGCTGTCAGGTCACCTCCACTCATTCTGAGCCTCCTGTTTCCCTCCTGTCAGGTCTGCTGTGATTATATCAGGCTCTCCCAGATAATCCAGGATAATCTTCCCATCTCAAAATCCTCAACTTAATCATATCTGCAAAGGAATTAGGATGTCAACCTCTTGGGGCAGGGAGAAGGATTAGTTAGCCCACATCAAGAATGAAACCCAGATTTCTGATGCTGGCAACTGAGTGGAGTTTTTAACCAAGAAAGAAGGACACTGGTGAAGAAGATGATGAGCTTAGAACTTTCTTGTGGTCCAGTGGCTAAGACTCTGAGCTTCCAATGCCTAGGGTTCAATCCCTGGTTGGGGAACTAAATCTCACATGCTGTAACTAAAGATCAAAGATCTCTTGAGCTGCAACTAAGAACTGGCACAGCCAAAGAAATAAATATTTTTAAAAATATTTTAAAAATGATCAACTTGATGTAGGAGATGCTGATTCTAATTAGAACTTGGTAGATATCCAGGAAAGTCATCCTGAAAGATAGCAATGATCTATGGAGATTCAGAGCAGAGGATGGGTAATCCGAGAGTGTCATTTTCAAGTCTTCAACAGCATGGACACAGCTGTATCCCTAGGAATAAAGGAAGCTTTTCTTATTCCTCACCCATTTCCTAGGCAAAAAGTGCTGAGACTAAAAACAGAAAGCAGCAGGGGAACCAGCTTGGGGCATTAGACAGAAGAGGAAGCATTGCTGGGGACTGAGGAGGGATCAGACTGTTGATTCAAGAAAAGGGAGTGGGGGACTTGCCCAGTGGGCCAGGGGTTAAGACCTCGCCTTCTAATGCAGGGGATGTGGGTTTCATCCCTGGTCAGGGAGCTGAGATCCCACATGTCTCATGGTCAAAAATCCAAAACAACAACAATAACAAAAAAATAAAATAAAACACAGAAGCAATATTACAACAAATTCAGTAAAGACTTAAAAAAGATAAAAGGGGAATGGCCTATATGATAAGGTGGGGTGGGTAGGGATCACGGTGTCAGATACAGAACAAAGACCTCCAAATACAGAACAAATAAGGTAGGGATCAGTTTGGACACCTCATTGGTGACCTCAAAGACATTGGAGCAGAAACAAGTGGTCAGATTTCCAGAGTTCTAAAGCATGGCAGCCACACATTTCGTGGAAAAGTGGAAACGGTGAGACAGTTGAGGTGGCAGGCTCGGGGATTGAGCTGAATTGTATGTAGAGGGCAGGCTTCCCAGGTGCCTCGGTGGTAAAGAATCCACCTGCCAATGCAGAGTGAAAGACAGGAGGGGAGGAGGGGGCAGGAGCTGTGAGCTGGAACAAGTCCCTCCCATCCCCCCCACCCCCGACTCACTCCTCCAGGAACCTCAGCCTAGCCCTCCCTCCAAAACCAGAACTCAGTTCTCTGCGCGACCTTGGCCAACTCGCTCCCTGTCTCTAGGCCTCCTGGTGAAATGAGAGACTTGGAGGCAGTGACCGCCAAAGGCTTTTCAGCCTTCTCGGCCTCCAAAGCACAGCCTTGGATGTGGAAGGGCTGTCTGGACTGCTGCAGAGGCCCCCGCCTCTTTGGAGTCAGGCCCAGGCCTCTGTCATTGCGTAAACATGATGCAGGCCTGTTTGGTGCCACATAGCTGTGGTTTTCTGTTTTCCCCAGCAGTAGCTACAAGGCTGGGCTGCAGTTGAGACAGCTCAGCAGGAGGGAGAGGAGGGGGAGGAGGGCAAGAGAGAGAGCGCTTCTCTGTGCAGCCTCCCCTGCTTGGCTGGAAAGTTTGCAGAAAGGAAAAAAACATGCATGTGTTAGACCTTTCCTCCACCTCCCAGCACCAATTCCAAAGAAAATGGGTCCTTTCTAGCACCTTTCGCAACAGAAAATCAATTCTCCAGGTCAACCCCCTCTGCTTTGGAGTAAATACTCTCATGCGGCCTTCGTGAATATGGCCTTGGGCAGGTCTTAGAGTGAAAGAGTAAGGCCCAGGGGGTCAGAGTGGGTAGGAGTGGAACAGAAGGTACCACAGACCCGGACAGGCAGTCCTCCCTGGGGCCAGGTGCACAGTAGGTCCAGATAATGGGTGTTTCTTAAGCCAAGGAGAACTGAATCTGGGAAGAATACAAGTTCATCCTTGGAGAGAACAAGGGGCAGTGGAGGGTGTGGTTGGTGTGATCCGTGCCCCCTGTTGCCGGCCCACAGTTCCATCCCCCAGCTGTTGGGCAAGGGGTGGGGAGATGGTGGGTTACTAACGGCACACACTGTACCCTTCCCCACAGAACTGCCCTTGGCTGATAGGAGCCATCTCTCCAGAAGATGCAGGAATTTCTTGGGCTTCCCAGGTGGTAAAAAATCCGCCTGCCAATGCAGGAAGTGCAAGAGATGCAGGTTCAATCCCCAGGATGGGAAGATGCCCTGGAAGAGGAAATGGCAACCCACACCAGTATTCTTGCCTGGAGAATCCCATGGACAGAGGAGCCTGGCGGGCTACAGTCCATGGGGTCGCAAAAAGTCAGACAGGACTGAGCAACTGAGCACTCCATCCTTGACTTACAGATGCTGGAGTTTAAATCTCAGCTCCTGATTCATGTTGTCACATGGCAAAAACCAACACAACATTGTAAAGCAATTATCTTCCAATTTAAAAAAAAAAAGAATGCTTTAAAAATAAATACATCCCAGGCCCTTTGCTTCAAGTTGGGACAAATCTCTGATGCAATTCATACTCTAGAATTCCCAGTGGGATCAGGGTAAGAAACCGTTACATCTCTGCTTTGTAGGAGGCCTCTCTGGCTTCACTCACTGACCGCTTCACTGGCTTCTTCTGAGAACACCCCTCAACAAGGCACTTGCCCGGGAATCCCCATTTCACCCTCTGTTTCCAGTGTACCTGGTCTAGCACAATGGGAAGAGCTTTCCAGACAAGATCCAGCTCAGGGAGGGGTCTTGCCTATCTCAAGCCGAGCGAGTTGTCAAGCTGCTCACTCAGTGGCGCGAGAGAGCAGAGGGCACGTCACAGCTGGCACGTGGCTGGGTCAGAGCTGACCGGTGCCACTCTGTGCACCCAGGAGAGCTGCTGCGCTCAGCCACAGCGGCGGCAGACAGGACCAGAGCACAGCCCAGCTGGCAGAAGCCTCTGAGGCCACCCAAGGCTGCCCAGACTCAATGTGGCTCTAGCTCGGCTGACCAGTTAAAAGAGTCAGCTAGGGACCAACACAGAGGACAGGAGCCTGTAGACCAGAGCATCACAAGGCAAAAAGAGCTGGGCTCCGAAAGGTCTGAGGACTACACCGATACCGCAGAGCCCTTCCTTTGGTGGCACCAGAGCTACTGAAATGTGCCAGTATTTATAACCAAGGCAAGAGCAATAATAATAGTGATCACTATATATATCTATATAGATATACTGAATTGGTGGTAAAGAATACGCCTGCCAGCGCAGGGGGCATATGAGACGGAGATTCGATCCCTGGGTTGGGAAGATCCCCCGGAGGAGGGCATGGCAACCCACTCCAGTATTCTTGCTTGGAGAATCCCATGGACAGAGGAGCCTAGCAGGCTATGGTCCATGGGGTCTAAGAGTCGGCTGTGACTGAAGCTACTTAGCATGGAGCACATATGAACCAAACGCTGCTCTGGGTCAAGCCCCTGCTAAGGCACTGCATCCAGTTATTTCATTTAATCCCCTCACCACAATAGGTGAGTATTACACTCTCCATTTAGATAAAACGGTAGACACGCCTACTTGTGTAGTACATACATGCTTGCGTATAGTCGGGAAAATATACATCTATAGACCATACACAGCCCCACGTGATACCCACTGGTTTGATTACCAGTTGAAGAATAAATTCAGCACTATGCATGGGACAGTTTATTAAGGATACTACCCTTAAGAGGGCAACATGAATCTCTGATGCTCTTGGAGCTCTGGCTGATGGGCCCGTGGGGGTCTCCCGCACTCCAGCAGCCACTGCCTTCAGCCCAGAACAGGCAGAGCTGGCCACCAGTTCACAGCCCCTCCTGCCCTAATCCCTCAGATCTTCAAACCTGTGGCCTCTCCCCTCTCCCAGGCGAGGGTGTCAAGCCTGGTTCTAAAGTCATATCAGGGGACAGCTGTGCCAGGAGTTGGGTCTGCTTGTTCCATCCACACGGTTAGAAATGGAGTGCACATGACCTTGACCCCCTTCCATGAATTCAGCATCTGAGGTGCTGAGCTGCAGGTACCCCGATGTCCCAGAGAGCACCCGACACCTTCAAATACTCCCAGAGTTGCTCCAGGCTCAGAGCTCAACCCTACACCACTTACCCCTCACTCTGTGGTCCCTGGGGAAATGGGCTGGTCTCCACGAAGCTTCTAGAACACCTGGCCTTAACCCAAGTCTCCCGCACTCAGAACTCTGGATTTGGAGTCCACAGACCATGGCTCCTACAGTCCTGGTCTCCGTGAGAAGCAAGCTCCAAGTCCCTGCTCTTCCACTGCAACTCTAGGGACACCAGCACTACCCGCCAAGGACACAGCCTCAGTCTCCACTTCTGTGAAATGGGGATGAAATGTATGCATGGGTCAGCACTGTAGGTTAAGCTGTGTAACAAACCCCCAAGTCTCCATGACTTCATAGCTAGCTTTACTCTCAGTCACATAAAGGCCAACACCAGGCAAGCATCCTTCCCTCATCTTGTCACTTTGGCCTCTAAGGCCACTGCAGAAAAGGGGACAGCAGATGGTAGAGATACACATTCATTAACTGCCCCCGTCACAGGAGCACACGCACGTTTCCTGGGCCTGAAACTTACACAGCGTAGGGGCTCTCTCTAAGACAATTTATATAAAATTATAATACATGTAAAATATATTTTTACATATATTTTATATCTATATTTTTCACAGCTGCTCCAACACCACTGTACATGGAAATTATAAAACAACATACCAAGGCCCCCAGAGCGGGGCCAGGACAAGACAGGGGCCTGGAGCCCCATACTCCATCAGCCTCAGGACAAATCAGATCTGCAGGCTGGAAGAGACACACCCCTGTTGCTCACAATCCAGTAGCCAGAACTAGGACACAGGCCAATCTCAGCACAGGAGGCTGGGGCGTGTGAGGGAGAGCCTGGCCCCTTGTGAGTAGGAACTCACTCCAACAGCATGCTGGGCTCGGGCAGCTGGGTGATAGAGGCCTGGAGATTGCAGGCAGGAGGAAGCCAGATGCAAATACAGGGATCAGGGAGGTCAAGCCGTAGGGCAGGGTAGCTCTGCCTAGCCCAGAGTCAAGAGGGCAAGGCGCTGGTCCCAGAGCTGTGCTTTCTCAGCGGTGAGAACCTAAGAGACTTCTTCAACCCTCCTGAACCTCCCTGGCCCCATTGCCCAGCTTTGTAAACTCATCCTGATAGCCCAATGTGATCGCAAAGAGAAAGCAAGATCAAGAGCCTACAAAGGCTGTGCGAACAGCCCCAGGCTGTGCAGAAGTGAGCCCCACTGTAATTCTTTTTAGCACAACTGCTCTGTCATTCACCCTCCAGACACCTGAAATCTGGTGGTCCCTGGTCCCCGGTCCCCGAAGTTAAGGATAATCTAACGGCAACCCACTCCAGTACTCTTGCCTGGAGAATCCCATGGGGGGAGGAGCCTGGTGGGCTACAGTCCATGGGGTCGCAAAGAGTCGGACACGACTGAGCGACTTCACTTCACTTCACTTCCGCTTCTTCAGGTTGTCCTGCCTTACCCCATCTGCCTCAGTGAGACAACCGGGGCACACAGAGCAGACTCAGCTGCTGCATGAACCTGCTGGACTGTCCATGAAGATTCTAGAATATCAGAGTTCAAATGGTTGTCCAAAGGTTAGCTTATCCTTGGCGGATACTGAAAACGCTCGACTCTTCCAGGGAGTCCCCAGCAGGTGCTGACAAGACTGTCAGAAAGTAATTCAACCATTATGGGCAGCATCACCATTCTGCCTCGCCCCAGCAGAGCTGTTTTTAAATCTTCCTAACCCCCCTCTGCAACCCCTTCACTCTAGAATGTCAGACCACATCATAATAAACACATCAGAATGCATCTACATCCCACTTCAAATATCATTTACATATAACTTCATAGGAGCTGAGATGAGTTGAATTTAACAAGTTGACATGATGTTACATTATGCACATATTCAATTAAACATCAATTAATTTTGATTTTGCAGTCATTTTTTGAAGTCGATCATTTTTTTTCAAGTATCAAATATTCCTGGAAAAATAGTAATCTGTTGGCCTTGGGCTTGGGGTACCCATAGGTAAGCCAGCCCCTGGACACCACCCTTTCTGGAGTGAACAGCCAAGCTCTTCCGTCCTCTCAGAAGACCCAGCTGGGAAGTGACCCACTGTCTGCGTCATCCCTGGCAGGCGCCGCTCGTGTTCCCGTCAGGGATTTTATCTCTGTCCTGCCCCGAATGAGGAGCCGAAAACACAGCGTGGGACTGGGTGACCACGGGGGCTGCCAGAGCCCATGTTCAGAGCAGAAAAGCAACAAGAAGAAGGGGCGTGGGCTGTCAGAAAGGCTGCATGACTGTAAAGAGACTCCTGTCTTGGCCAAGGTCACAGAGTCGTCTGTGGCCTGCTCCCCGCCTCTCTGCGCTTCATTTTCCCTCGCTGTAAGTCAGCAAGTAGCAAATGAGGGAGGCCAAGGTACTCGCTATAATCTCTCCCTTATTTTCTAGATCTACAGAGCTGCCACGTTATAGTGTGATGTTTATTCTGGTACTTTCTGCTCCAGGGTATCAAAGTCAGCACCGTGAAGTGTGGGTATTTCTGCCGCTGAAAAGCTATCGTTTGTGAAGGGGCTGTAGAGTGTGTAACAGGGTTTGTGCATTTGTGAGTGAACACACGCACGCATCCTGGAGAAGGGCAGGTACCTGAAGGCACGGGGTGTGGTGCTGTGTGTGCCTGTGTTGTGTAAGCAGACGTGTACGAATTTGTGAGTTGGTGTCATGTGTGAATGAATGAGGTGTGGATGCATGAGTGTGCATTTGTGTGTGCAAATGTGTACATGTGCAGCGCTGCAAGGCCAGGTAAGAAGGAGGGAATTCAAGGGCCTTCCTGGTTCCTAGTCCCCAGAACCCTTTCTTTCTGGAAGCTGTTCCGCTTTGGCCATCAGCCTGGCGTGTCGTTTGCTCCCATAGGACGGCATCATTGTCCCTGAGAACAAGGCCCGGAACTAGGCGACCCTGCCACTAGGCACAGAACACACTTGACATTTTACAAAGGTCTTTCTCTTCCCTACTTTTTCTTGACCCCAAGATAGAATTTGTGAGGTTGGTACTATCATTCCCATTTTTTGGATGAGCTAACTGAGGCTCCCTCAGAGGACAAGTGACAAGTGACAAGTGAGAGGACATGGGGTATGAGATGTTCCCACTCCACATTTCCAGTCACTGCAGAAGGTATGTAGGGTGGACCCTTTACAGACATGGCTTTTTTCTTGGACACATCTCTCTCTGACTTCTTCCTGGCCCATCAGGCAGGAGCCAAGGTCAGCGTGGAGAGCCTGGCAGGGGTGGTGGGCAGCAGCCCCAGCCAGAAGCTGGGGGTGGCCCAGGCTTCCCCATTGGCTCAGATGCTAAAGCATCCACCTGCAGTGCAGGAGACCAGGGTTCAATCCCTGGGTTGGGAAGATCCCCTGGAGGAGGGCACGGCAACCCCCTCCAGGAGTCTTGCCCAGAGACTCCCCATGGACAGAGGAGCCCGGTGGGCTACGGTCCAGGGGGCAGCAGGGTGGGACACGACTGAGCAACTAACACTTTCTTTCATGGAACCACAGCACCAGGTAAACCAGGCTGCTGAGTGCCATGGACGTGCCGAGTCTCGCCTCAGACCGCTGCTGCTGGAGATTAGCAGCTGGGGCCAGGGAGCCATCTCCTCAGAGCAGCTGGGCAGGGCGAGGCAGGGCGGGGATGAGGGAGCTACTCATGGGTGGGAGGAGTTGCAGGTGACCCTGTGCCAGAGGACCCAGGGTCACTGGTCCAGTCCTCAAGTCCCAAGTTGGGACATCACTGGTTCTCTGAGTCTTACGCCCCTATGGTGACGTCCAACACACTCCATCACCTAGTCCCCTCCTCACAGCAATCCTACATGGTTGTTATTCTTGTGCCCATTCTATAGATGAGAAAATTGAGGTCCTTGGAGATTAAATGACTGGCAGAAGACCCAAACTCTCATTCCAGCTGGGTCTAGGCAGAGCTCAGAGTAAGGTGGTTAGGGGGCATCTTATGGCTCAACTGGTAAAGAATCTGCCTGCAGTGTGGGAGACCTGGGTTCAATCCTGGGTTGGGAAGATCCCCTGGAGAAGGGAAAGGCTATCCACTCCAGTATTCTGGCCTGGAGAATTCCATAGACTGTATAGTCCACGGGGGTCACAAAGAGCTGGACACCACTGAGTGACTTTCTCTTTCACTTTTTCACTTTTCAGGGGGCATCTACTACATATCAGGAACTATGCCAGGCACTTCTCAGGTAACATCTCATTATATCACACAAATCAGTGAGGTAGAGAGCATCCCCTCTATTCTGGAGCAGAAACAGAGCAATTCCTTTGCCCAACGTCTCAATAGAAGGATTCAAACCCAGGTACACATGCCTAGGAAATATTTAATGCAGCTGGGATGATCTTCTTAATATATACGTCTGACCAGGCCACATCTCTGCTTCCCGCTGCTCCCTGGTGCCTCAAGGACCACAGGGAAATTCCAGAGCCTTAACCTGACATCCAAGGCTGTCCACCCTCTGGCCCTGAGCATGGCTCCTACCCCTCTAGCCCATCTCCCTACTCAGCCACCTGCAATCACAGTGCCGTGTCCCCTTGAACATGCTGTGTATTTGAAGAGCTCTGGCCTTGGTAAAGCCTGGTCCCTCTGCCAGAAATGCCCTTCGCCCTCTTCTCTGCCTGTCAAATTCCCATGTCATATGGTGTGGTCACATGGAGTAATCACCTCCTAGAGGAGGTGTCATTTGAGTCGGAGTCAGTTAATCCTCTGGATTCATGAAACAACTTTCACCTTCATTACAGCTTGACATTGCTGAGAAGACGTGGATGTTTATATCTGGTCACTAGACTGGGGATACTCTCAGAGCAGAGAGGGTGAACTGTTTATCTCTGTATCCTAGCAACCAGCACAGGGCCTGGCCTAGCACAAGCATTCAACCAGAGTATACGGATGGAAGAATAGCTGGATGCTCGGATGGAGAGATGTGTGGAAATAACGTAACAGATGGGTGAATGGATGATTTGACTGGCAAATGGATAATTTAATGGAGAGATGAGTGGAGCTTGGAAGGAAGGAAGAAGGAGCAGGTGAATTATACCATTGAGCACAGAACAATTCAGCACTGACAAAGCATACTGAGCGCCCTCTCCACGCTCCATTTGGATGCATCACGGACTCAATGGACACGAGTTTGAGCAAGCTCCAGAAGATGGTGAGGGACAGAGAAACCTGGCATGCTGCAGTCCATGGGGTCCCAAAGAGTCAGACATGACTGAGCGATGGAACGAGAGCAGTAGCCGATAACTCAGGAAGCTTCCCCGCTCACCTCCCTTACAACTTTTGTTACAGGTGGGAAAAGACTGGCAGGCCCTCTGAGCAAGGAACAGAAGAGTGTCCCTGATGGGGTGGGAAAGGACCCCCACCCCTGGTGTTGAGCTCACATCCTGGAAACCTATGCCTGTGCTCTAGGAAGATGCAGGGCCTGCCCTGTCCCCTGAGATGAGCTAAGCAGGGAGTAGCCCACGCTTCCATCTTTCCATTAGCTAAGAACTCTTCCAAGCCTGGCCTCTCCCAGCTCCAAGTTCCACTGCCCAGGATAATTGGAGCTGGGGCCTGAGTCCAGTGTTGCTTCAATCCCCAAACCAAAACCACACTGGCCAGAATAAGAGGAGCCTTGGGGTCAGCATCTAGGAGGTACGGGGGCAGAAGAAACTGGATCAACATCTGAGGACAGCTGGAGAGAGCTGGGCCACCATCAGGGGTGGGTTCTGAGAGCAATGATCCTAAACTCCCAGCAGTGGGGGTGAGTCCTCTCCAGGAGTGCAGGGGCCCAAGAATGGGCTCGTTCTGAAGAGGGGCAATGGCACCAGCTTCTCTCTGGGTTTGACCCCACCCCTCACGTCCCCACTCACCCCCACAGCCTCACATCTGTGAGTAAAGCCCTGCCAAGTAAACAGCTGCAGCCCACACTCCAAGGCTCCCCAAACCCCAGCACTACCCACACCAGCCAAAGCCACATCCCATCCATCCCCCAGCATGGGACTCACGGGAGGGGATATGCTCGTTAATCACAGGGAGGCGGCTTCCGGGCAGCCTCGAAGACAGACCAAGGAGACCGGAGCTGGGAGGGAGCTCCCCGCACGCTCCCAGGGGAGGCCAGGGCTCCTGCTCCGACCCAGCATTGAGTCCATCAGCTAGAAGCTTGCCTTCCAGTGCCCTGGGAATCTCTGAGAACTGCCAGTCCTGCTTGTGGCCCAGACATCAGGAGAGAAAGGTGGGTGTGTCCTCTGCCATCTGGCCTTCCTTCTTCCATCCAGTGAGGCATCAGAGAAACCCTCTGAAGCCAGAGGGTTGGAATCTTGGTTCTTTGCTTGGCGATCGGCTGGTTGTGTGACCTTTGGTCTCAGGTTCTGCAAAATGAGGCCAGAGCTCCGACACTACCTGTGTGCACAGCCTAGAATTAGTCATCATGCTGTGGGGAGGGCATGCACGGAGGCCCACGCCCTCCATCCCTAGACCCACAGAAGAGCAAGTCAGCCGTGGTCGTCGGCCTGATCTGAGTCACCGGGCAGGCTTGGCAGTGGGAGGTGACCTACGCAGCCCCAGGGAGCAGGGCCTTGGAGAAAGCCATGGTGGAGAGAAGAGAGCCTGGAGCACAGGCAGGAATAAAGACGCACATTTGCCAGGAGCTGGGCTTCCACTCACCCTGCTCAGACCAAGCCCCGTCTCCCCCCATCCTCACTTTGCCTTTTGGTGTCGAGGGCTGTGGACTCCTCTTGGAACGCTTGAGCCCTTCACAGCCCGCAGGGATGCACCTCACTGTGATAGAAGCTCATAGGCCATCAAACCTGGAGATGCGCTGGCTGACCCCTGACCTCATCATGTGACCTTGGGCAAATCCTTGTTCCTCTCTGAGACCTGTCAGGACACCTGGTGAAAAGGGAACCTGAAGATTCCCTGTGCCTCTCCCCTAAGGTCACTAGTATTCCTGGGTCAGCCAGCGGAGAGGTGGCTGGGCTGAGCTGACCATCTGGGAGACTCCGTGAGAGGCAACAGGAGGGAGACAGCCCAGGCAGCCAGGCAGGGCTAGCGGGCAGAGCATGGGGCGCCCGGGGGACTCAGGCCCCTCCACAGGCAAGGGGAAGGGGAAAGAACCAGTGATGATTCAAGCAAATCTCTACTGAGTACATCCTGTGTCCTAGCCATCATTCTGAGCCCACTGGTGTTCCCTCCTCGGTACTCCAAAGAGCCAGATACACCACATCCCCCCACAGGGGAGGGCACTAAGGCCCAGAGGACAGGACAATATTCAAGGTCATGCAGCTCAAATGGACACGCTGGAGCTAGAATCCAGATTTTCAAACTCAACAATACAGTTCCCTAGGGGTTGAGGCAAGAACCTAAGTCCAGACAGGAGGCACCATCCCAAACCCTGACCACGAAATTAGACAAGGCCAGAGCTTTGATTCTTGGGGCACAAGAGGCCAGATCTCCACATTCCACACAAGTGTGAAAGTGAAGTGAAAGTGTCAGTCGCTCAGCCATGTCTGACTCTTTGTGACCCAGTGGACTGTAGCCTACCGGGCTCCTCTGTCCATGGGATTCTCCAGACAAGAATACTGAAGTAGGTTGCCATTCCCTTTTCCTGGGGATCGTCCCAACCCAGGGATCGAACCCAGATCTCCGGCATTGCGGGCAGATTCTTTACTGTCTGAGCCACAGGGAAGGCCCACCCAAGTCCTTGCTGCGCTGCGCTTAGCTGCTCGGTTATGTTCCACTCTTGGGACCCCATGGACTGTAGCCCGCCAGGCTCCTCTGTCCATGGGATTCTCCAGGCAAGAGTACTGGAGTGGGTTGCCATGCCCTTCTCCAGGGATCTTCCCAACCCAAGTCTGGAGCTCCTTAAATTCCTCCTCTTGTGGTCAGTTCAGGGAACAAGGGGCAATCAATCAAGGCTAATCCCCAAAGGGAACCCCAGCTGTTTAGGGAATATACACTTGGAGGACACGCTCACATTATTGGCACACTGCAGCGACAGAGGGCTCATGCCCTCTGAGCACATCCCAACTCCATTCTTGGTCTGAGGCAGACATGGTGGAGATGGGCGCAGTACTGGGCTCCACTGGGAAACGGATGACGTGGCCTCCAGAGCCCCTCTCCTCTCCAGCCCTTTCCAGATCAGCACAGCTCCCAGACTGGAAACCGTCCCTCCTAAAGGCCTAACCATTAACTACATACTCTCTGAAACAAGTGCTAGATCCCAGGGCTGCCTCTCCAGTCCAGTTTGCCTTCTTGGAGAATCATCAGATCTCTAGAGTCCTCCCTTCCGCACGCCCCGGCTGCTGCAGACTTCCACTCTGATTTCCCCCAAGAGGTTTGACTCAGCCTATGACCTTGAGCAAGTCCCTCCCACCTCCAGGCCCCAGTGTCCACACTTGTCAGATGGAAGAATAAACTCAACATGGGGTTCCCTCTAACTGGCAGAGACTCTGGGACTGTCATCTTCCAGATGGGTGGAGGGAGGTGGGCAAGGCCAAATGAGCCCCTGGCTGAGGTGGGAAATGGAAGAGCAGACCCCGGACCCAGCCTGGTGCCCATTTCATCAATGCCTGCTTTTGTCTGGAGCGCTCAGCAAGCAGGTGAGTTCATCTTCCATTAAGGACAATTATCTTCATTTGCATATGTTAAATGTGACATTTAAGGGAGAAGTTTCTCCCCACCCCAAACAGGATAAAAGTCCCGATGACAGGCAGGCAACCTGCGGTTTGGGGCAGAGGTGTAATTGGCTCTTATTAAGGGAAAATGTGGGGAGATACAGGTTCTGAAATGCAAATGATAGCATCGTTCCTTCCACGGGGGCTGAACGGGGAATGATGAGGGCCAGGCTGGTGCTTCCTGGCTCTTGTCTGTCCGCATCTGGGCAGGACAGGCCTCCTGACACAGCAGATAGAAGGTAGGCAGAAGCAGGAGGCCAGACTGGCACATCCCCTCCCCAGTAGCCCGTCCTTGCCTCAGCCTGCTCTGCTACACCAGCGCCCCTCCCTGCACACCGGCACCAACAGATTCTGCTCTCTAACCTGGGATCTCGCCTCAGAGACCCCCACCAACAGCTTCATCTGTGGCTACTGCCAAATGTCAGCTACAAAAAGGAGAAAGCCAAGAGGCCCTTAACTACCCCACCCGACACTGGTCTTGGCTGTTCTCTATACTTAAGAAGCCCTTTTTTTCCCCACATCCCTGGCAAACTCTCAGCTCTCTCTCAAACCAGTTCAAAGGGTGCCTCATCTATGAAACCTGCCCCAGTGGCCCAGACTGGATGAACGATGGCCTCCTTCACCCCCAGCCCTGGCTTTCCCACTGAGGCTGAGAGCCCAGGAAGCAGGTGTAATTCTCATCCATCTCTGGGTACAAATATCTGCTCGGAGCTGACTCCCCAGAGGAGCTCATAAGATTTGGTAAATGCAGGAAAGGAAGTAGGGCTGGCTGGATGTTTCTGTGTGCTCTCATTCCAAGGCTTGCACTTGCCTAAGTGGTGATTTTCAGCACTTCCCATTCTACAGATGGGGAAAAGTGAGGCTGGGGGAGATGGAGACTCCATCTCCAGCTCCAAGAGGGAATTTGGATAAGCAGGACCTGGAATACCATCCCTGACTACGCCCCCCAAGTGGGCTCACTGTTGCTTGGCATTGAAGACATCCACAATGATGGGAGCCTGCCCTGTGGCCACTTTATCATGTGGTGCTCCCAGGTCCTAACACGGCCCTGACCTCCTCAGATCCAGCCAGTGAGCCTGAGGTTGATCTTGATGATGTCGTCCCCTCTCTTACAGAGCTCTGGCTCCCATCTGATTACTTCCAAAGCAAAGAAAGTTAAGTCAGCACCGCAGGATGATAACTGGAGATGCATGGATCCCCAGCACTGAACTCTGAGACAGGAAACAGCTGTTCATGATCCTCCTTTTCCGCAGACATCCAGAGCTGTCTGCTCTGGGAAACCAGAGAGGCGAGGAAGAAGGGGAAGGGCTAGAAAGAGAGCAGAGGAGACCCTGCCAGGGGATCCATTATGCCCCCAAAATCCTGACCCGCAGCCCCAAGCCTGCTTGACTCTACTGAATGATACCCCCCCCCCATTGGCACCTGTCCCTTCCCTGTGGTAGCATGGGCTGAGTAGGTGGTAAGGAGTCAACTGAATTTTGCAGTTTGTGCTCCATGAGACCTCAGGCAAGTTTGGGACCTACCCGAGCCTTGGCTTCCTCCTCTGAGAGTGGGGATGACAAGGTAGTTCCTCTGTTGGTTAAGCTAATCCACAAGAAAGCACGGAGCGGTGGCAGGTGTTCAAAGATGCTCCGTCACCTTCCCTGTCCTGCCCTGGACCTTTAAGGTGGAAGCCCCCAGGGAACATAGAGGGCAGACCCACCTGCCTGAGGCTCCTCTCCTCCCTGCTCCCCAACACAGAGATTCCCCATAAAAGGAGGTCAGCAAAAATCGCGGGGCACTGCTGCTCCCCAGACATTTGCCAGAGGCATGTTCCATCAAAAGCAGGTATGTAGGATTCTCAGCAAGCCACATTAGGACAGGAATAGAGAGAGAACAGAGAGAAATCTGGGCCTGAGATTGACTCCAAGCTCCCCTGTCATCTGACAAGTCAGTGAAACCACAGAACGGAAGGGCCACACAGCAGTTCCCTCATGTGGCCACTTGTTAGAAACCCCTGAAAGCTCTAGCATCTCCCAGGACTCGACGAGGATGCCCAATGAAACCAGAATGCAAGGAGGAAGAATCAGGTATTGGTGTGTTTAGGATCCATAGGTGCTTCCAGCAGGACTCAAACTTTGAAAGCTGTTGGACCACAGGACAAGATAGTAATTGTGGGCAGCTACCAAGACCTGACCACATTCAAAGTGCTTCCTTAGCCATTGCCCCTTCTGATTGTCACCTGTTGGCTGCGGAACCACATTATTATACCCATTGCATGGAAGAGAAAAGTAAGGCCTTGGATATTGTCCTGTCTCCTGAAATAGTCATTATTAAGGCTGAGACAAAAGCCCATTCTCCAAACCCTCAAAGTTGGATTCTTCCTACATCGGCTCACCTTCAGCTCATGCTTGGAGACAGTCTCAAAGACAAGGATCCTGACTTCCAGGGGCTCCCGGGTTCTGGGGGCATCCCATCTTATCCTGGGAGGAGGTGCTGATGGTGGCAGGGAGAGCCGAGAAGGACTGTCCCCGAAGCAGGCAGGGAGTGCTTTGCAGGCTGGATGCAGGCCAGCACACTGGGCCAACTCACGCCTTGGCCCCAAGTAGGCCCTGGCTCGAACCCAGGAAGTTCTCCCATCTGACTTCATCCTGTGGTGTGTGGGGGTCTGTTCCGGGATGGTGGGGCCCAGACATGGGCTCTTTATCTGAGTCTTTCCTGACACCTCTCTGATAACAAAGAAGGCAGCTTAACAGGGAGCGGAAGGTTTACTGGAGGATTTCGGCTTCTTCCTCTAGGTCTGTGTTGGAAACACGGATGTTCACATAAAGCCCAAGGCACCACTGGCAGGGAAACCAGAGGGGCCCACAGCAGCTTGGGGGCTGGCTTAGCGCCCATCCCCTCTCCTGGTCCTCAAAGACTGTCAGCAGCCGCTCATCCAGCCCACACCCTCCCTGGCCCATTCATTTCAGGGGACAGAGGAAGGGAGAGAAGACGAAGACAGCAGCCAAGTTGCACAGCACAGAACAGCGCTCTGCTTGCAGATACCCAGCCCGGAGTTCAAACCCCAGCTCAGCCACATCTCTTGCTGTGTGATCTCGGACAAATCCCCTATCTCCCCAAGCCTCGGAACTCTCATTTATAAAACCAGCAGCAATCAGGATCCTCATTTCCAGGTATTTGTGAGACTGGGATTAAAGAACACCCAAGGTGGCTGCAGGATCCTCAGTGTATTATTTTACTTTTCATTGCCTCGACTAACCCATCTTTAAAATGGGGACAATAATGCCTATTCATAGAGATGGAGAGAGGATTAAATCCATTAAAAAAATTAATCTACATAAAAAGCTTATAAGAATGCCTGGCCCATCCCAAGCACAGAGGGACTGTTCCTTATTACAGCTTGCCTAGCATGGGCCCTGGCACACAGTAGTTCCTTAAGAAACATCTGCTTCCTTCCTGCCCTTCCAGATACTTTCCGGATGTGGCCGAGTGCAGCCAGCTGCCTTTCTCTGATGCCTAGTGCCTGGCTCAGAGCCAACTCCTTAAAAAATTGGAAACGTTGCCCACTTTCTCTTCTCCTTTTTCATAAAGCGATCACAGAACAGAGGCAGTGACCTTGGACAACCTTGTACTGCAATGTTTTGCAAAAGGCAAAACACTATAAACCGTGCCGGGAGAGCTCGGCACACCACCCGCACCCCACCTCCCTCCTGTGGCCAGAGCCCACCTGAGTAGGGCTGGCCTGTGGATCCTGTTTTGTTTGTTTGTTTGTTTGTTTGTTCATATGTAGGATGTCCCCAGGGCAGAGGAAGCAGGTGGGTGGGGGTAGATGCCCTGGAGCGATGAAGAACCATGGAGACTTTTCCAAACTCAAGAAACACTTACTAAGCACTGTCCCTGTGCCAAGAACCAGGCTGAGCATGCTGAAGCATTTCCTCTCATTCAAGTGCAGCCTTGAGGGGACCGGTGCCCAGCGTTTCTGAAGGAGAGGTCAAGGGTCAGAGACCTCAGTGACTGCCAAGTGACCTTGGAGAAAGAGAAGAAAGGGAACACAAACCCATGACCTGTGACGCTGTGTCCCCATTCTGTCCTTAGCATGCCATGCCCTTAAATAGTGGAGAGAAGTTCCTGCAGAGATGGGGTCAGGTTCAGTGACTGAGCTGGGCCCAGTGGAACCACTGAAAGCAGATTTGAGGTCTGGATAAGCACAGAGGCTAACAGTTCAAGCAATCAGGAGATGAAAAGTGCTGCCTTAGGGCCAACAAGCTCCCAGTCTCCTGGGGCTGAAGAGGACTTTTCAAGATCCAGCCAAGAAACGACCAAGATCCCTTCCCACTGGGTGTCTATAGCACGGTGAAATTCACTCCTTCAACAGCTGTTCCTTGAGCATGCTCTCAGCTCTGGCACAGGCTCTGGACTCAGGATGGATGAGACAGGAAGTGCCCTTTGTCTTGGAGCTTATATTCTAGTTGGGGTGTGGGAGGACCACAAAACAAGAGCCTGGGAAAAGCAAAGTAGGGTACTGGGGGGCGGGGGGCGGGCAATGCCTGGCCTCCCACCAGGGAAGTTCTTTTCATGCAGCGTGCTTGACCCAGGTGAAAAGGACAGGCCACAGCAACACCCAGGGGAAGGGGATTCCAGACAGCAGGGATACCACGCAAAGGCCAAGAGGTGGGACCAGGGATGAGAAAGGAGAGATGGGGCCAAGGCACAGTCAGGCTGGAAGGGCAGGGGAGGAGTGCAGGACCAGGTCACAGTGGCCATCATCATTCACGCCAGGATCCAGGTCCCACCAGGCAGCACTGTGCTCTCCTTCTGACAGCTATGTGGAGAAAGGAGCATAGGGGTGCAGAAACAGACTCTCAAAGACCAATTCGGAAGCCAGTTTCGTCATCTGGCAGACAGAAGATGAGGATGGTGACAGTGGGGGTGGGGAGACATGAGGATGTTTGACATCTAGGTGGAACTGATAGAGTTGGTTGTCAGCAAGGAGAGGAAAGCAAGGAATCATGAGTGACTCACAGCAATATGGGGCAATCCCGGAGACTGGCCAGGGGAGAAATCAAGAACCAGTGTAACCACGATCCTTCCAGATGCAGTAACCAATGAGGGTCTGCCCAGCCACCTGGGGTTAGTAAATGCCCTCCCCAAGTCCAGGAGAGGTGTGGGATTTAAGGCCAGCTCCCCTCAGAGATCTCACTCACTCATCCGTCCATTCATCTGTCCATCCACCCACCCATCCATCCATCCATTCATTCATCCCTAGCTCATTCATTCATTCGCTCATTCAACAGTTCTGGAGGAGAGATCTAGAAAAGGAAGTCCCCGCCCCGCCAGTGCTGAGCACACTCAGAGCAGGCAGGTTGGACCAGGACCACCTGTGAGGCCAGACCACCTTACAGTACATCAAGGCTGTATATTGTCACCCTGCTTATTTAACTTATATGCAGAGTACATCATGCGAAATGCCAGACTGGATGAAGCACAAGCTGGAATCAAGATTGCCTGGAGAAATATCGATAACCTCAGATATGCAGATGACACCACCCTTATGGCAGAAAGTGAAGAGGAACTAGATGAAGAGCCTCTTGATGAAGGTGAAAGAAAAGAGTGAAAAAGCTGGCTTAAAATTCAACATTTAAAAAACAAAGATCATGGCATCCGGTCCCATCACTTCGTGGCAAATAGATGGGGAAACAGTGGAAACAGTGACAGACTATTTTTTTGGCTCCAAAATCACTGCAGATGGTGACTGAAATTACCATGAAATTAAAAGATGCTTGCTCCTTGGAAGAAAAGCTATGACAAACCTAGACAGTATATTAAAAAGCAGAGACATTACTTTGCCAACAAAGGTCTGTCTAGTCAAGGCTATGGTTTTCCCAGTAGTCATGTATGGATGTGAGAGTTGGACTATGAAGAAAGCTGAGCACTGAAGAATTGATGCTTTTGAACTGTGGTGTTGGAGAAGACTCTTGAGAGTCCCTTGGACTGCAAGGAGATCCAACCAGTCAATCCTAAAGGAAATCAGTCCTGGGTGTTCATTGGAAGGACTGATGCTGAAGCTGAAACTCCAATACTTTGGCCACCTGATGCAAAGGGCTGACTCATTGGAAAAGAACTTGATGCTGGGAAAGACTGAAGGAGGGAGGAGAAGGGGATGGCAGAGGATGAGATGGTTGGATGGCACCACCAACTCGAAGGACATGAGTTTGAGCAAACTCTGGGAGTGGCGACAGACAGGGAAGCTTGGCATGCTGCAGTCCATGGGGTCACAAAGAGTCGGACACAACTGAGTGACTGAACTGAACTGAACTGAACCTGTGAGGCAGGGTCTGCAGTGCTCTTGCCCAATGCCTTCCAGTGAATGTATCCCAGCAAAAGGAACCAAAGAGGCTAGGCCAGCAATGCCCCATGGCTGAGGCAGTGGGAAGGGTTGTCCATAGGAAACCAGGACTGGAACTCCCAGCTGGCTGTGTCATCTCAGTCCAAGCAGGTGGTCAAGGCATGACTGCTCTTCCCAGAAAGAGGCTGCCTGGTTCCATCCAAAACTCTTCTAAGAGCCGGACATGTAGGCCACCCACTGACCCTGTACAGCGAGTCAAAGGAAAGGACGTGTGGGACAGCTGCCCTCTGCTGTCCCCTCCCCTGCTGCTCAGGACCTGCTCACCAGAGAGTCAGTAGCACACGGCTGACAGGAACACCATGGAGCCTGGAGAATATAGAGGTGACTCCATGGAGTCAGATAGACAAGAGCTCCTTGCCTGGCTTTGCCATTTACTTGGGGGCATGCCAGCAAGAAAGTTGCCCATGTATTTACTCATTTAGCATCACTTTTCTCACCCATGAAGTGGGGAGAGTAACTGACCGTCTCATAAAGTTATTACGGAGATTAAATACTCTTGGCTCGTTTCAACTTTCCCTTCAGTCATGGCATCTCAGCAGCTCTTTCTGGCTGCCTGGACTGGAGTGAGTTCTCTGCTAGGTCATCCCATTTTCATGTTTGTCGCACTGTGTGGTAACTAATAAGCCCAGGCACGCCTCCTACTCTGACTCCTGGGTTCACAATCACATCCTCAGAGCCTGACACCATGTTGAACATGGCATTGATGCTCAGTAAACTGCTGAATGAACGGATTAATGAGCAGGAAGACGGATGAAGGGGCTGGGGGGAAGGATGGAGGAGTGAATGAATCAATGAACCAGTGGGTGGATGAATGAGTGAGGGGATGAATGGACAGATGAGGGAGTGGATGGATGGATAACTGAATAGGTGGATGGATAGGAGGACAGATGGATGAGTCAATGAATGGATGGATTGGAGGATGAATGAATGAATCAGTGAGTGAGTGAGTGAGTGAGTGAGAATTGGCCTCCTCAGTCTTAGCCAGTCTTCAAATCTCTGGAAAGATGTTTCTTGGGGTCTTGTCCACCTGCAAGGCACTGAGACTGGGCTGGGACTGAGCAAGAACCCTAGCTTGGACCCAATCTTCACTAATCTGGTGGGACTTTGTATAATTCTACAGTTGATCAGGAAGCCAGGCCTCAGGTTCTAAGCTAGACAAAAGTTTATTCCTGAGAAACCTTCTCCACCCCTGAGCATATCCCCCAGTCAAACCTGAGCCTAGAGTCAGCTCTAACTGGACAGAAGTCTGGGACACTGGAAACCAGCCTGCCCCCTTTACAGATGGAAGGCTTGGAGCCAGGGAGGGCGAGAATTCCCCTGAAACCACAGGCCAGTCCTTGCAGTGGCTGGTATGACGTGTGGGGATTTCTGACTCCTGGGCCCTGTTGGTGTGCATGGGGAGAAGTAGGGCAGGAAGCAATGAGAACCAGGACTCCCCGGAGCAGCCTGGGGTCCTAAGAACCACCTCCAAGCCTCCTCCAGCAGCCCCAGCTCTCACAGGTAACCTGCTGCCTTTCGGAAGCAGCCAGCTCCAAGCAAGCAGATGGCCGGCGGGGCCCTGGCCCAGTCCTCAGGCCCAGATGGCGGTCCTGGGCACTAGGCGGGAACTCACAGCAGCAGCAGCAACAGGAAGCCCTCCGCCTGCCAAGGCCACCGGAGGCCCATCGTCAAGGGAGGAGTGCCAGTTCCAGCCACATGGCTGCCTTGCCCTGCCTGCCTTCTGAGGCCTGGCACTGCTCGGAGGTCCCGAAGGCCATAAGCACAGAAGCAGTTTTGGCCCCCACGCTGTACAGTGGGTGGTTTAGTTGCTCGGTTGTGCCCAACTCTTGCAACCCCACGGACTGCAGCCCGCCAGGCTCCTCTGTCCATGGGATTTTTCCAGGCAAGAATACTGGAGTGGGTTGCCATTTTCTCCCCCAGGAGATCTTCCCGACCCAGGGGTTGAACCCCAGTCCCCTGTATTGTGCAAGCAGATTCTTTACTGACTAAGCTACCGGAGCACTCCACCGTAGAGACCTGGGCCCTACTGTTGATGCGGCGCAACTCGAAGGAGGCGCAGTGCAGGACCGGCAACTTGGCCCGGGCTCAGCCCCACCCCTCACTGCCCATCTGTCTACGACTGAAGTACTGGGTATCAAATGCTGCCCAGAGGCTGAAAAGTCCCCATAAGGCCTGTGCATCTCCAATAGGATCTCTGAGGGTCACAATGAATAATTCCAATAGTAATAATAAACTGAACTGAACTTGAGGGAATGCTATGCACTGCGCACGAAAAGCTTTTCAAGTACAAATTCGACCCTGTTAAGAACTCTATGAGGCAAGGCTATTATGATCCCATTTTACAGAAGAGCAAATAGAGGCTCAGAGAGGAGACATAACTTGCCCAAATCACACAGCTAGGAATTGGCAAAGTCAGGATTCAAACGCAGGCACTCTGGCTCTGGAGCCCGTGTTCCTACAGCATGCAGAACAGAGGGGCGGAGGGATCCCCTATCTTAGGTTCAGGGAAGATGACTTGCCAGATAAAGAGCTGCCTGTCACAGGCAACCAACCCCATCCACATCCCTGGGCAGAGGTTCTCCAGGCAGGCAGAGGGGTCCTCCGGCGGTGGGGTCAGAACAAGCCCAGGTGAGCCTGAAGAGGTAAATCAGGTGCTGTGAAAGCCAGGCCAGGGTGTCTCAGGCAGAAGGCACAGGGACCCTTGAAACGCAAACACAAGGACACGCAAAATTACACCCTCCGATGCTCATGAACCTGATCTCCCAGACATGAGCGTGTATGCACATACACATAGACACAGACACACCAAATCATGTTAAAGACAAGTAGGACACTATGATGACCACATGACAATTCTGGGCGCCCATTAGACCACAGGGGTGGGGGGCTCACCTTAATGCTTGCCCCCCGGAAGGCATGAGGCCACCCCACCCCACCAGGCCTCGGCTTCCCCATCAGTGCAAGGTAAGGCTGCCTGAGGTCACCTCCAAGGTCTTGGGCTCCCTGCCTCCTGGCCAGTCACCTGTGACTCTCTGTCCCCAGAGCCTGGCAGGGAGCTGTGACTCAGCAGCAAGAAGCTGAAGGGAGCCCCCTCCCCCGCCCAGCACACACAAAGGGCATCTTGTTACCGCAGCCTGCCAGCGGGAGGGCAGGGCGGAGAGGGCTGGGGAGGTGAGAGGCCAGGAGGGAGCCTGTGTCAGCAGGACAGGGGCGGGGGGAGAGCCAAGCAGGGCTGCCCAGCTAGGGCTGCTGGCCTCGGCCACACGGCCCACATACAATGGGACAAGGTGCTCCCGAGCGGGTGGTCACTGGGAGAGGCTGCCCCTTCCCTTTGCCTCCGCACAACACCGTGTGGATGAAGCTCCTCGCTTTATGTTTAAGTTACAGTGTGAATGAGCCTTGCTCTCCTCGCAGCAACTGCAGACCTGGGATTTCCCAGCAGTGCAGAGCAAAACCAACCCACAGCCCAGGGCTCCAACTCAAAGGCTCTGAGTCTCCCCTCTGCAGGGTCTGGGATGTGAGAGCCGTTTGAAAGAGGTCAAGGCCAAGTCCCTTTCCCTGTCTGTCAAGCAGAATACTGAGGAAGAGAGCTGACTGGCACCTCTCTCGCAGGGAAGGGCGTTTCACTCACTCCTGGAGCCAGACTGACAGGCGCTGTCACCGCCCTGTTGTGGGACCCTGGGCACACTGCTTACCCTCTCTGGCCTCAGTTTCCCAGTTCTGGGAAGAGACAAGAGGGAAATGGACAGAACAATCTTCCTGGAAGTTGCTGGGTGATCATTTTTGCATGCATCCTGTGTAGTAAGACACGAGACACTTGCCTGGGTCCGTGCAAGTGAGGGGATCAGTCTAGAGCACTGTGAGCCTGTTTGTGTGCCTCTGTGCATGTGCATGCATGTGTGAACACGTGAAACAAGAGCATGTACAGGCTGGTGTGTCCCCATCACGAATGTGTCCATCCAGGCCATGGCCCGGGTAGAGCAGGGCTCAGGGCAAAGGGTTTCCAAGGCCACTGTCCTCAGTGCTCAGGGCCCCTCTGGCTACCCGTGACTGATGTGAGAGATTCAAGTAAGCTGTGAGCTGTGGCTCTGCAAGGCAGACCAGCTGCCTCAGATACCTTCTCCTCCAGACCTCAGGCAGAGTTCGCTGTCAGCAGCCTGTCGGTCCCTGACCACAGGACAGCCACCTTGCTCTACCGCCAGGGGCATATACATTGTATCCACATGAATAGCACCCCCAGAGATGCACCCACCCCACGGCATCCTGAACTTTCACATGTGGGTATCTCATCTCCCCAAGGCCCATTAAGATCCTAGAGACCCCAGAGAAAGGTCTCTATGTGGTCAGGAAAACACACATGGTAAATTTATCACAAACCACAAAGTGCTGTGAGGGCTTCCATTAGTTATTCCATTGGCTCCTCAAAACATCACCCTCCTTACAAGGTTCTAATTCCCATTTGACAGATGAATAAACTGAGACCCAGAGGAATGAAATAGATGATCCAGCACTCAGGTGGCTTGATAAGGAGATATGAGTGCCAGGCTTGTGATCGGAAGTGGATTCAAGGGCCAGATACAGTTTAGGGAGGTGTGGGTAACGATCCCAGAATCCCAGACTGAACACAGCCAGCACGGTGGGCAGTGCACTCCCTCTTAGCTGTGGGCTTAGAGGCCGTCAGGGTCCGATTATCAGGCTGAGGAAACCAACCAGATTGTATGCAGATGCTCTCTGTACCTGGGATGGATCTTGGGAAGCCCTGGCACACAGGGCTTTCTTTCAGGCAGACCAACACTGAGGTCTCAGGCCACAGGTACAGCTCACCCGCCCCTCCCTGCCCTCTCTGCATCAGGGGTCAGGACAGTGGTAAATCCCCCAGTGGGCAGGCACTTCTGCAGCAAAGGCAGACTGGTGCAGGCTGGATGGGGAGCCTTCTGCCTGTAGAATTTTCCACTGGAAGCCTGAAATGAGGAGCAATTATTTGAGAGCAGCTCTGGGGGCTGCACTTAGTAAGAAAAGTTGCAATTGATTGAATCCGTACTATGTGCCTGCACTTTACATCTGTTATTTACTTATTAAACAGTCACTGCCTTTGAAGTGTCAGGCCCCAGTTGAGTATCAGGGAGGCATGGCCCCTGCCCTCACTGAATTCACCATTTAATGGGGGAAGGCCAACCCCAAAGAGAGACTCACATAAGAACCAGTGACCAGGGAGGGCTTCCTGGAGGAGGTGACATTGCACTCAGAGTTTCTGAAGGATGAATAGGAATAGCCAGGCAAAGAAGAGAAAAACACTTCAGGCAGAGAGAACCTGAGGCAGGAGAGAGCAGGCACCATGACGGCTATAATTTTCACAATGGCTTTATGAGATGGGAATGGGTGTCCCATTTTATAATTGAAGAAACCGAAACACTGAGAGGCTGAGTCAGCACAGACACCACATATCCAGCTGGGATGCATGACCCAGACCCTACACCTCACACCATGCCTTTCCAATCCCCAGAGCCCAGCTCCTGAGTCCGGAGGCTAAGAAGCAAAGGTGTGGAAGGAGAGGCCAGGTCTGTTCATGCCTGCAGCCCACACGCATTGAGGGCTCTTCTTTCAGGAGAAATAAAGACCCAGATGTACTCTTGCCAGAGTGGGGATGGAGGGCAGGCACAGTGACAGGGCCAGGTGTCTCCCCAGATGGCTTTACAGCTGTTCACAAGGTCCAGCAGGGCCTCATCCCTGAGCCATGAGTGGGTCCCATCACTGCCCTTTCAGGCTGCTTCAAGAGTGGTGGCCTCAGCTCCTCACAGACACCATGATGAGACCCTACAACAACGACAGCAGTGGGGAGAGGCCAGGGTGTGTAGAGAAGGGAAGCTTCCTCCAGGCAAGGCTTCTTGGAGCTACTGGCCCTGGAATTGAGCCTTCAGAACTGAGAGGATTTCAAACAGGCAAAACGAGGTAGGGAAGGGAACTCCAGGCCAGGAAAATGGAAGCAAAGACCAGGCAGTAGATGTAACTGCATCAGGGGAATGGCCAGCAATGCCCAGAGACTAGGGTGTCCAGTGATTTCCGGGACAAGCAGGGCCCCAGCCCTACAACTGCCCAGAGCCCCTCACATCCCAGACCCAGAACTCAGCAGAGGCTGAGGGTGCAGGAAGACGTGGCCTTCCCTTCGGCCCGCTGTAACTCCCCAATATATGGAGAACGCCCTAGGCTCCGATCCCGCCACGGACCTCCCAGCCTTGCTCCCGCCCTCATGAAGTGATGAGAGGTGCCATTGGTCAGTCCTCCCTTCGTCAAAAGCTGGGCACCAATCATAGGATGGTGAACTAGTAGGTGACAGAGCTTAGAGTCTGCAAAACTGCTCCCACACTCTGCCACATCCCAGAACCCAGGAATGGGGCCACGAGAAGAAGAAGGATGAACAAAGAATGGTGGGAGCAGGGAGACCCTTGCCACATCCTTTGCTGACTTCCAGCTTCTCCGGGTCAGAGCCCTGGGAGCCAGACCCAGCCCACAGTCCAGGTATCCGGTCAGAGCAAGGCTGCAGGGTATCCAGATTATTCCTCCGAAAGCCGACGGGAGATCTGACAGACATCAGCATCCCTGTGCGTTCTCCTAATGCCCACAGCTCTGTCAGATATATTGACGTTCCCAGAACACAGGTATCCACATTTAATTTCCATAAAAACTTCCTTTGCTTACAAAGGGACCCTCCAGAGTGCCCTGGGGTGCCACTGCTTGAATTTGGAGGGGTAGGGGTTCTAATCCTTTCAAAGGGATGACACTTCAACCTGGGTGAGCAGGAAGGGAGGTTTCAGGTCATGACTGCTGTCTCTTGTCCTTGCTCCCAGGAGAGCCAAAGGAGCCCCATGCTGGTTTTCCCAGATCCCAGGCAGGACCCACCAGCCTCTCTTTGTTCCTGGAATCCAGCTCTATCTGGGTGTTCACTTCTGCCCCATTGCCCCACACTCCATGTTCCCTTCTTCAGATGGACACTCAGATGGCACTCTAGGCTGACTGGCATCCCACCGCATCTCTGTCACTGCCTGACAGTTTCCCATAGGTCTTTTCACTAGCTAACAGACCAGTCCAGCCCCCAACTCGTACCCAGCTCAGGTGCCTTAAAATTCCATCTTAAGTCCATGTCCCACGTTTCTACTTATTCTAGAGGCCACATGAGGCCCACATGATAAAAGAGCTGTTCCTAAAACACGAGTGACCAGTAAATATCATCCCACATGGCACCTCAGACTCAGCATCATCAGCTTCCTGCAGGCCTGTGTTGAGAAGTAGTCTGGTACTACGAGGGGACTCAATGGGAAAGCACATCGTGATTGATCAGAGATGTCTGCTGTGAACACAATATAGATAGAATGTGCCAGGGGTTTGCCACACTAGGCAAGATTGTTTAGGCATTTTAGGAGATGTAAATACGGGAAGTGCCAGTTCCCAGTCCCAGGCCCTGGCAGGTGTGATGTGTGTGGAGCCCTGTTCTGTGCTTAGCCTCGAGCTGGACTCTGAGGAAAGCCAAGAGGGAGGAAAGGTTGACCCTTGACCCAGGTTGTTGAAGAAGGACTAGGAAGTGGGGGGCACTACAAGTACTGGACTGGGGGCTCACGAAGCACTCAAGCTGGAGCTGGAGGTTCTGAGGTCACAGAGACCAAGTCATCTGCCAGCGAGTGGTGCAGCCTCCCGAACACACGGGGCTGCTTCCTGACGCGTCTCTGTTACAACAAGAGGTGCTAGCAGATGGGGTCTCTAAAGAGTGAGGCAGCAGGCAGAGCTGCAGGTCAGAGGATGGAGACACCGCGAGAGAGACGGGGGAGAGAGAGGGCAAAACACGTGCACAAGAGTCAGAAGTGCTCCCTGGGTCTGCTGAAGCCAGGGTTGGACTTTGAAGGGGGATAAAATGACAAGGGTAGAAGGAGAAAACCCTGGGGCGAGGATTAGAGCCCTGGTCTCCTGACCTGCCATCTGCAATCCATCTTTTAGGGCTGGGATTCAGGCTGACTAGGTCTAGGACCCTGTTTGCTCCCCAAACTCATTCTCCCCTACATAGGAAGGAAACCTCAGGGAGGCTTCCCTGACCTCAAACTACGAGGTCCCACATATCCCATTAGCTCTATCTCAGCACCCCAGTAACCATCACAATGTGTAATTCCTGCTTTTATATATCTGCTCATTTCGTTTTGTCTGTCTGGGTCAATGGTCTGAGTCCTACAAGAGTAGAGACTATGTGCCTTAATCGCTTTGTCTCTATATCCTAACCCAGCACGGCAATAGGACTGTTTCAGATTAGGGTCGTCCAGTGAATAAACCACTGTGGGCAGAGTCACATGCTCAAACACCCACAGGGCCAAGTAAATAACGTAAGTGAGTGAAATAGACAGGTGTAAAATTCCAGCACACAAAGTGCCTACCTGGCTCCTCCACCATGTCATGCTCAAGACAGGCAGCACTGTGGCACTTTCAGTTCAGTTCAGTTCAGTTCAGTTCAGTCACTCAAAGGAGTGTCTATTAGACATGTGTAAATTGTATGCAAACACAAGGGAATATCCCTCATGTCCCCAATGAAATAAATACTTCTCCATTTTACAAGAGCAAATGATACTTGCTTTTCTTGTTTATTTTCCTACTTTTGCTAGAGTTTGAGTACAGAGAAATATTTTCCCACCCCAACAACAGGCCAAGTGAGCTGATATATGGTAACAGACAGTCAGATTCAACACTGGATGGTGCAGTGCAGGAGTACTCAAAGTATGTCCCTGGACCAGCATCATCCAGGAACTCGTTGGAAAAGCAAAGCTCAGGCTCAGCCCAGGCCCACTGAAACAGAAACTGGGGTGAAGCTTTGCAGTCTGTGTTTTAACAAGCAGGTGATTCTCAGGCACACTCAAGTTTGAGAACCAGGGCAATGGGGGGAGATGAAGACTGCAGTAAACAGGAACACATGTACTACCCAAAGCAGCCCCCACCTCTCAGCTCAAAACCACAGTTGCCACATAGGAATGTGAGCCCAGGGTGGCCAAATCTCCCGATTATACAAGGAAGTTGAAAATCCACATTTTCATGGGAAATGACTTCATTCCGAGTATTGGTGGTTTTTTTCAATCCCGCATCGACCAAACAACTTACCTACAAGTTGAGGCCAACCCAGGCACAGCCAGAGCATGACCTGAAGGGTGGAGATTTCTCCCCACAGACGAAGCTCCAGAAGGATGCTGTGGGTCCAAGCTGTGCTGCTTAAATGGACACACCACCCTGGGACTCAGAAACCCCAACTACTGTGTGGGGCTGCTTCTGAGGCCTCACATTCTAGACAAGGTCCACAGGGCCCAGCACTTCTCTAGGTCAGAGGATAAGCGAGACTGGGCAGGTTAAAATGCCAGGCCCAGATGATCAGCTCCATGGCAGGTCAGAGGTGGGGACAGAAAGCGACCCTTTTGGAGCCTTTATTCCATGCTAAAGACTCGTGGCCATTTTTCCCTTAATACTTGCAAGTATACCATAAGGTAGGGGGCAGTTTCGGAGAAGGCAATGGCACCCCACTCCAGTACTCTCGCCTGGAAAATCCCATGGACGGAGGAGCCTGGTAGGCTGCAGTCCATGGGGTCGCTAAGAGTCAGACACGACTGAGCAACTTCACTTTCACTTTTCACTTTCATGCATTGGAGAAGGAAATGGCAACCCACTCCAGTGTTCTTGCCTGGAGAATCCCAGGGATGGTGGAGCCTGATGGGCTGCCGTCTATGGGGTCGCACAGAGTCGGACACAACTGAAGCGACTTAGCAGCAGCAGCAGCAGCAGGGGGCAGTTGGTATATTTTATTTTATTTATTTGTTTGTTTTCAATTTGACTGTGACAGGTTATAGTTGCAGCATGTGGGATCTTTGATTTTCCTTGAAGCATGCAGGAATTTTTAGATGCAGCATGTAAACCCTTAGTTTCAGCATGTGGGATCTAGTTCCCCGACCAGGGATCAAACCTGGGCCCCCTGCATTGGAAGTGCAGAATCATAGCCACTGGACCACCAGGAAGTCCCCATAATTTTAAAGAAGAGGAGAGAGAGGTTCTGGGAGGTTAAGTGATTTGTCCTAGGTCACCTAGCTACAATGTGAAGGAGTCAGGCTATGAACTCACATTCACCTGCCTCCCAACCCATGTTGATCTAGCCTTTCACACTGCCTGCCAACTAAGGGATGAGAAGGAAGAAGCTGGGAGATGACCAAGGTTGGCCTGCTACCCCCAGAGTCTGCCTCCCCAGTCAAGGCCACAACCAACACCATGATCTCAGTGCCAGGAAACCCAATCCAGCAAGCCAGCACAGGCAGTGGAGCTGCAGGAGGGGGCGCTGACGGAGGAAGGGCAGGAAACCCACACCTTGCTTCAGCCTCGGGGTGTCTGGCCCTGAGTGTGTCTCCAACCCGGAGCTGAAGAACTCAGGGGCCGGGCCAGCCTGAGGGGAAGGAGCAGGGCCAGGGCTGGCAGGGTTACGGACACAGACAAACAAGGGCCTGGGCTCGAGTCACATCCATGCTTCATCTCACCAACCTTCTTTTCAAAGGCCTAGTGATCAGCACTGGCCTTGGGATGGACCTCTGTGACGCTGTGCGGTTGCCAGGGAAGCCAGAAGAAATGACCCCAGTCCTGTCCCTGACTCTGACCCCAGGGGGCGGGCTCTTCTCTCTATCGGAAGCCCCCAGAAGGTCTGGGCTAGCTCAGGCCCCTTCCCCCAAGCTCAAGAACTCATGAGAGCTCCCACAGACCAGGCCTAGAGGGCCCTCCCCACAGTGGGGGCTCACCCTGCCCTGGCCTTGGTCAGACTCCGCTCTGCTCTGCTCTTGCCCGGCATGAGTCAACGCCGGGAGCCTGCGTGTGGCCACAGCTGGCTGGACGCTGAGGCCAGCCAGGCCAGGCCCTGGAGGTCTGCTGGGGCCCTGGGGCCTCACTAATGGGAAGAGATGGCCCCGAATGACCCATAGGATCACACAAGGGAAAGGAAAAAGGCCCAAGTAGAGAAATCTAAGCACACAGCAAGAATCTCAAAGCTTAAAGGGGCAGAAGCAGACTCAGAGTCAGAAAAATATCACACCACACACACACACGCCACCGGCCCTGACGTGGACACACATTCTTGCGTATACCACGTTCCAGATATACACCACACACACACACACACACACACACACACACACACACACACTCCGGGCGTCTGCAGCGTACACCAGACACACACACGGAGGCATCCCCAGAGGGTGAGCCCACACAGGGAAATCAGCCGCACGCAGCAGATGCTCGCATGCCTATCTGTGGCGTATGGCTTTTGTCAAACCCAAGGAAATAAGACTGGAAACCCTCAGCACACGTGTCCAGAGAGGTTTGCAGACATGGGACCACACTCGCTCTCCCTATCGGGCAGGATGTTTGTGAGGGCTGCACTCGAGGCCAGCCTGGTGACCGGGGGTCCGGGGCACCCCATCCCACGCCCCCTGGGTGGGGGGGGGAGACCAGGCGGCCCCTACCCACCCCAGCAAGCCCGACTTCTGCGCCCGCCAGGAGGTCGCGGAGTCGAGCGCGGCCAGGAAGTCAGCCCGGAGTGACAGCTCCCCCACGCTGTTTGTTTATTCATGACTCATTCGTCTCCACAGACTGGCTCTTCTTTCTTTCGGGAGGAGGGGAGAGAGGAGCGGGAGGGAGGGAGGCGGGAACGAGGGAGGGGGACGGGAAGGGGGGCGAGCCAGACTCCACAATAAACAATGAGGCAGCTGAGCCGGCGGGCGGGGGAGGCGGCGCGGCCGGGGCCGGGGCAGAGGCGCCCCCACTCCACGCCCCCGCCCCGACCCGCCGCCCAGGCGCTCGGGCAGGAGCCCCTGGACTCCCGCTCCGCCCGGTCCATCCCATCCCGGCCCGGGCAGCCCAGCCAGCCTCCACCACCTCCCGGCGACCGGGCAGGAGCAGCCGTAATTGGATCCGCGCCGCCTCCTCCCAGCTCCCCGCCCCCAATCGGGGAGCCGGATAAATGCCGGGTACCTTGGCAAAACAGTCGGATCCAAACCTATTATTTGGCTAATGGGCTTCCCTCGTGCGGCTCCGCAACACCCCGCAGGCTCCCCCTCCCCCAGTTCCCAGAGCCGGTCCCCGCGCCCCTCCGCGCCCGCCGCCTCCCCGCCCCGCTCCAGGAGGGGCTCGGCCGGGGCTCCGGATAACTGGAGGAAGCGCGGGGCCGAGGCTTCAAGGGCCTCATTGTTCTGCCTCGAGGGGCACATTGAAAGTGCTCCAGGATTTGCTTCCTGTGAAAACAGGCTGGGAGGGAGGGGGGCGATGCGCGGTGGAAAGACATTATCCTCCTGGAAGCTGCCCAGACTATACAGGGAGAAAAGGCTTGTTTTGATTGTTGCTGGCTCTCTCTTTCCTTCTTTCTTTCCTCCTTTTTCTTTCTTTTTCCTTTTGGCCCTCCCCTCCGTTTGCTGCCCTCCCCAGACCCAAGATGAATCTTGACGGCTGTTGAGCAAGTGGGAAAACGTGGGGCTGTTTTCTGCATAAAATAAGGCGGGTGAGAGAGGCAGCGCCAGATATAAAGTCTGATTCAGAGAAATTCTAAAGAACGCAGGGGCGATGAGGTGGGCAAATCCAAGAAGCTCATTTCCCCAGCATGCCCCTCTGAGTCACATCTTGCACCATGAGGGAAAAACACATCACACCACAATATGTCACATGCCTGCTGCAGAGGACCGGGCTGGTGGGGGATGTAGTCCTCCTTCCTGAGCCTGGGTCAGCAGGGCCAGTCCCACTCAGGAGCAGGGTCAGCTGGGAGGAGGCAGGGGCCAGCCCCACCACGGGCTATCGGAAACCCTGCTCTTCCCCTTTCTACCTGAACCACCTTGAACATTAATATTAGTAACAGGGAACATGCCATAACACCTACTATGTGCTGAGCTCTGTTCTTTGTGTTTTCTGTAATATTATCTCATTTAATCTTCACTACATCTATATAAAGGCAGGTGCTTTTATTATCTCTACTTCCAGAAGGGGAAGCTGAGTCCAGGAAGACTTAGGAACTGCCTGATGTCAGGAAGCTGGTAAGGGGGGGGAGGGGGGTGCAGGCAGGGGGAGAGCAGGCTGGCTCTCATGTTCATCATCTTGGCCAATGTGTGACTCTTTTGAACCTCACACTGCTCATCAGGAAATGGAAATAATGACCCTGACCTCATGAGGGGGTTCGAGGATGCATGAAGAAAATTGAGGCAATGAATTCAGGACCAAACTGAGTGCTAACTCCTTGTAATACTGCCGTCATTTTCATGTAAAGTAGCGGCAAATAAGTAAAGTTCCTTCCTAACTCCTAGGCTTCTCAGTAGGGATTGGAGAGGCCTGGCCCTTAACAGATGCTCATGAATTTATTTTCATCTCCTTCCTTTTCCCATCACATCTCGACCAACCTAGCCAGTTCTTCTGTCTAAAATTCCCCCCAAAACTGTCCATCGGAGTAACCATAGGAATGCCTCTCCCATATCCTCAGCCCCTACCACCTATCCATGACAAACAATGCAGAATTTTCCACAGACCCAGAATCCTGGGCTAACATGGGCCTGCCTGGACCACCGTACTTTCCCTTTCAACACACTTCGCCCAGGCCCCTTCACTGCCCCACCTATAGGACTCCTGATCCATTTTACACTACCCCACTTCATTTTTTTCCACATAGTCGCATCACCTCCTCACATACTCTAGAATTTTCTTGTCACATTTTCTTTCTGTCCATCTCCCCTCCATCTCAGCTGGAGAAGGCAATGGCACCCCACTCCAGTACTCTCGCCTGGAAAAATCCCATGTATGGAGGAGCCTGGTAGGCTGCAGTCCATGGGGTCTCGAAGAGTCAGACACGACTGAGCAACTTCACTTTCACTTTTCACTTTCATGCATTGGAGAAGGAAATGGCAACCCACCCCAGTATTCCTGCCTAGAGAATCCCAGGGATGGGGGAGCCTGGTGGGGTGCCATCTATGGGGTCGCACAGAGTCGGACACAACTGAAGCGACTTAGCAGCAGCAGCAGCAAGAGCAAGGAACATCCTTTTGCTCACTGATGTACCCCAGCCATTTCCATCTCATAGAAACTCTCAATACTTATTTGTGAAATGAATGAATGAGCCTTTCCACCAGCTATTCTCTCTTGTTCTCTTCCCCCTTTCCCACCCCTATCCCCCTGCCTCTGTTCCCCAGGAAAACTCCTGCTCATCCTCCAAGTCCCTGCCTCTCTGAATCCTTGCACCATGCCTCTCATCCTGCTTCTCCTTTCCTCTTACTGCTCAGGCCTCGCTCACCTTCCTTCCCAAACCTCCCCGCTGGCCCTTCTGGAACTCACTTCCTTTAAAAAGTAGGTTCACTTCTTCTTAGGAACACAAAAAGTATTCACAAGAGCACCTTCATCTGTCTTTGGCCTCGTGATGGAAACCTTGGGACTCCCATGCTGAAGCCTCAGTCCTCCCCAGGGGAGGCTCTTCCTGTTTTTACATCTCACTTCCTTGAGTGGCCCCCAAGATCCCTGCACCCTCTTCACATCCTGGCGGGTATTTCCAAGATCCCATCAACCTTAGGTGGATGGAATGCCATCCAGCCCCACAACCTCTCCTCCCTCTCGACTCCACCCTCCCAGCCGCCTTCATGTGCCTCCTTGCCTACCTGCCCCAGATCATGGTCTCTCTTTCTCCTGCCAAGGCCTGCCATCAGCCCAGTGGTATTTAGTATCTGTTTGGATGCCATCCAACACCTGGACTCTCCAGAGCTTCAGCCACCCCTTCCCAGGGACCTTCACAGGGCCCGTCTCACCTATTGAAGTCCAGTCCTCAATTGCATGACCCCCCCCCCCACCAAGACCATCCCCCGCAGCTGCCCCTCTTCCGTTTTAGCCTCAAAGCCTCTTTCCCTTTGCCCATGTTCTCCAGCTGCTCCAGTGCTCTGGTCATGCGAATGGTCCTCTCACCAGCACCCTTGATTCCTCTGTATACCACCCTTCCCTTTATCTGTCCAGCCTAACACCCAGAGCCAACTCCAGTGAACTTCACGCTCAGGCTGGTGAGAGCCCAAAGCAGGAAGTTTGGGACCCATGTCAGTTGTAAGCTCTCCAGCCTCAGCTAACTCCTCAGTGTCACCC
Source organism: Capra hircus (assembly GCF_001704415.2). Lineage (NCBI taxonomy): Eukaryota > Metazoa > Chordata > Mammalia > Artiodactyla > Bovidae > Capra > Capra hircus. The sequence goes on along the minus strand of NC_030835.1, from coordinate 11,035,999 downwards.
CCCAAAGTCCCCTGGCCTGTGTTGGCCAGCTTCCTATTCCCATTTCCATCACAGATTCTTTGCTGTCTGACCTTCACCTCTCTCCTCATGACCCCTGCCCACCTCAGTTCCTGGAGATGCCTCACTTCATCAAAACCATTAAGGCCTTGAAATGAGACCTGCTGCCCCGCCCCACCTCCAGCCACAACCCCCACACCCACCATGGTCACCTCTGTCCAGGATTGGAGGGAAAGGACGGTCCCTCTTGTTTCTGACAGGCCACCCTTCCAATTGTGTGCTGGGCCACCCACTCCGCACTCTCCATCAATTACCCCACCTCTCCTGGGCCTCCAGAATACCCCTCTCTTAAGACTTCCTCCTTCCAGCAAACCTCCAAACGTGCTCGGGGCTTTCGCATCCTACGAGGCCCTCTGCAATCCTCATTCTTCCCAGTGGGCCTTTTTTGGCTCTTCTCTCCCCAGAGACCACTGCAGTCAATGCGCTTACCCACCCTCGCTCGTGCACCCCTTCCTCACTGGGCCCGCATGAGGTCACTTTTTCTGCTGGCCTCCTATCATCTCTTCCAGTCGCCGGCCCTCGCTTCCTCCGCCCACCCCCTAAAGGTCAGGGTCCCCAGGGAGAGGCTGGCTCCTCCTCGTGCTCAGCCTCCCTGCGCCATCTCACCACTTCTGCGGTCCCCACCACCGCCATATGCTCATCATTTCAGATCTACATTGCTAGTTCAGGCCTCTTTCCTGACCTTCAGTCCCTGGGTTTCCAGCTGCCTCTGGGGATTCTGTCATCCCCTTACCACTTCACACCCAGGCACCCAAGACTCACCATTGTCTCAACCTGAGATCAGCCTTGAGTCTGATCTCCACCCCTTGAATTCCTTGGGGCTGGGGTTGCATCACTGCTCAGCCCCCGACAAGGCCAGCCTTGAGTCCACCCCCTCCCTCATCCCACACGGCCAATCAGTCACTAGGTCCTGACAACCTGCCCTCCTAAATGTTTCTCAACTCATCCCTCTCCGCAAGTCCCCACGACCACTGCCCAAGGTCAAGCCCTCATCCTCTCTTTCTGGGCAGTTGCAGCATTCCCCGCTGCCTCTTGCCTTGGCTCCCTCTGAGTCAGCTGCCACGTCCTGCCAGGGCCATCGTTTAAATCACAAATCCAAACAAGCTGCCCTCCAACTTAAAACACCTGTAGGATAAATTCAAACTGCTAAAGACCTGGTCCTCTCCCCAGTCCCTCCCTGGCCTCCTACCTTCCCCCTTGAGCTGGGGCATGTGTAAAGCAGTAATGACTGTACACAGCTTCATGGCTCCCTGATTTTGTTCTCGTTGTTGGATCTGCTGAAAGCCTCTTGCCCATTTGTAGTCTGCTTAGTTCTCTTTCTTCTTTCAAGACTCATCTCAGGTGCCTCCTCTTCCAGGAAGCCTTTGCCGATTACCCCGCTTCCATCTGAAGTTAGATGCTCTTCTCTGGGTGTAGGATTATTCTATCAGAAATACTTGTTTAGCTGGCCCTCTTTTCTACAAGTTATGGATCTTTCTTGATACCTGTGTATCCTCAACACCCAGGCTTATATTGTCTTTCTAGATCGAGCATCCTTTCCACTTGGGAGACAGGGCACCGTGGGTGTGAGTGGCACCATCACAACAAAGTACAGATTTGGACCAAATCTGAACCAGATCTTCCGTCTGACATTCAGTCCTGGTATCCCCATGGTGTGTCTCACTGACTCTCCTTTTCTTCCAGCTCTGTCCTTGGACCCAGCAGCTCCCCTCCAAGGTCTCCCTAACTCGGTCTAGCTCTCATGCCCAGAACCAGCCCAGGGTCTGGAAGGACACCCCGCAGGAGTAGGAAGCAAGGTTCTATCCTTGGTTCTGCTACTGACTCCCAATGCAATCTTAGCTGGTGCCTCCCTACTTCAGGCCTCAATTTCCCTCTCATAGAGTGAAGGATAGAACCGAGGACCCATTTAAGCTCTGCATGCAGAATTCCTGGAGGCTGTGAATAAAGCTAGGACCTACAGATCACCGAGGGACTCATGAGAAGTCTGTGCCCCCATCCACAGGGACCTTAAAGACAGGCCACCTCTCTGCCCTCCTCGTTATGCATCCTATGCCTCACCTGTGACAACACACCTCTAGTTGTTAGAAATAAAAATCACCTAGAGCCACCAGATCCAGCTAGGACAACTCTCCTAATGTGAGGGAGGCGGGGACTATTTTTGGTTGCAGTCACTAAACTTGAGTGTAATCCAGGAAAATCAAACAGAGACATGGCTTGGCCCATCCAAGCTGATCTGACCCCAGAGATGTAGGTCAACCCTTGTTGTGGTGGCATTTGAGGGTTTCACACCAACATCACAGAGCGAGACGCGGAGCATGCTGTGCGCGTGTTCAGCCAGGTTCAGTGGGGGATGCACAGTGCACAGCCTACACAGAGCTATGGGGCACTCAGGAGGAAGAGGACAGCCACCTCGCCAGGGGCAGTGCCCCCAAGTGGGGGGACTTGGGACATTTGGGTAAATAAAGCTCCATAGAGGAGGCAGGATTTGAAGATGGGGTAAGGAGGAGACAGGGCCAAGAAGAGCCAAGGCATGTCTTCGATTGTGCTTCTCTCCTGCTAAAAGCCTTCCTTGGCTCCTCGCCGTCAAGTGGATGAAGTCCAGACTCCCCAGGCTGGCATGCAAAGGCCTCCCCACACTGACCCTGGGGTGACCCCTCTGCTCTGGCTTCCCCGGGGCTGCCTGTCCTGCCCACCCTCCCTCACAGATCCTGGGTGTCAGCCTCCTAGACTGCTGCTCACTGGTCCACAAAAGTGCCTGGTTCTCTCTCTCACTGCAAAGCCGCAGTGGCTTTGCACATTCCATTCCTGGTGCCTGAAACACTGTTCCTGCACCTCCCCAGCCCCACCTCTCTCATCTTCCTGGAAAATCCTTCTTGTACCCTCAGGCCCACCTCTGCTGTTCCTTCCTCGTGGGCCTTCTCCAAGTTCCTAGCTGAAATCGAACAATTTGTCCTCCAGTTCTGCAGAGCCGCACTTTATGTTCAAAACAAACAAATGCACGATGCCATGCTCCGACAGAGACGGAAATAATCCCTGCCAGCTCTGAGACGTGCCGCCAGCCTGCCTTCACAATGGCCCTGTCAAGTGGCTCTCACGGTCTGTGGGGTCAGAGGAGGCAGAGTAATGCTGGCCGCAGTCAACGAGCAGGCGCCGGGGACTCAGGAACCTCAGGGGACTTGTCCGCGTTTGTGTGGTCACTCACTGTGCACACCCCCTGCAAGGCTGGCTGTAGATTCTAGATTCTGGAAAAGAGACTCCCAGTTCCGACTCTGCTCAACTGTCTCCCACGCTTCCCTGTCTCCTTAGTTGATCTCCTGGCTCCTTGAGGGTGCGACCTTGCTCGGGTCTCACGGTGGCCCCTGGAGTACGGAGCTCGGTGTTTAGCACACAGCAGGTCCGGTCGTTTCATGACAAAGGGATAGACTCTTAGTGGCACAGGGCAGCTGAGAGAAGGGACCCCCGCCATGCTGTCCAGGGCTGTATGTCCGGGACAAGTGGGAGAAAGGGCAGTGGGTGGACCAGGGTAGCCAGCAAAGTTAGCCAGGCCCTTGATGAGGGGTGTAGGCAATAGGGGTCTCTCGGGGATGTGGAGACAGGCTGCTTTGAAGCCCTCCTAGTCAGCGCCCATAGGAAAGAGCCATCACCGTAAGAGGGACTCCCCGAACCAAACCAGATCCCCATGTCACCCCCAGCTCAGCACCTGGGCCGTGTGTAGACTCACCTTAGGAGGGGCTGTTCCCTCCCAGGATGAGAGACCTTAAAGATGGTTATTGTGGGGGTCCAGAATCCTCATGTGGGCTGGGGTCCATGCTCCTGAGAAGAGGCCAGCAGTCATGGCAGACCCCAGAGGAGGGACATAAACGTGTCCCTCCCGGAGCCTTCTGGCAGCCCAGGGCTGGAAACACTAGGCTTCCTGGGAGGGAGAAAGACTGGGGAGCTGGACCCCTGTTCCCTGGTCCTGTGAAGTCCCCCATCCTGCCAGCCCCCCAGAGGGGAAGAAAAGTTGTCCCTGCTGCCTTGGCCCAGCCTTGTTCAGAGGAGCTTCCCCCATGCAGGCAGACAGACCCCAGACTGAGCCGGGGCATCAGCGCTTCTGAAGACACAGAGAAGTCTGGATTTACTGAGACAGCAGTCTGCAGGAGGAGCCAGCAGGACAGGGAGGAGGCACCTCCCAGGGCCTGCTGGGCCCACGGCCTGGGCGCCCAGCCATACAGGGAGCCCTTAGCAGGCTCACTCCTCACGTGCTGCAAGGAGGGGCCCTCCAGGGGCCCTGGATACAGCACACAGAGGCCAGGGCTCCAGCAGGGGGGCCCCGCGTCCCGTCGCAGCCAAGACACCTGCCACAAGAATGTTCCATCAGGGACCCAGCACAGGCTCCCCACACCCAGGACAGCAGCCGGCTCCCTGACCAGGCTCCCAGGAGGCCCCGTTCATCTGACCCCAGGGCCCCTTCCCCACAGCCTCTCAGGCTGATGTCTTTCTGGATCGCCACCTCCAGATACTTTCACTGGCCATTGCCCCTGCTTGGAGCAGGGGGTTTCAGATTAAGTTTCAGATTAACGATTAATGTTTGGTGTCAGTATATCTCATGCATACTTGGGACACATTTCTACTAAAAATTCATTTACTGTTTATCTGAAATTTAGCTGGGCATCCTGTATGTTTAATTGCTGAATCTGTCCCCTTCATACAGCCCCAGGTTCAAGCCCTCAGCTCTTGCCTGTACTCTTTCTGATCTTTTTCCCCTGCCTCTACCTTCTCATCCATCCTCCATCTCAGCTATCACAATGCTTAATTTTTCCAAGGTCCTGGTCTTACTATGTCACTAATTGCTCAAGCAATCTTGTGTGTCTGTTAAAGATTCTAAGCTCTGCAAAGGTAAGGACCAAGTTTTCTTTTTCCACCAGGGTATGCCCAGCACCTAGCACAGAGCCTGACACTTAGTTGTGCTTGCGTGCATGCTAAGTCATTTCAGTCGTGTCCAACTCTGCGCAACCGTATGGACTGTAGCCCATCAGGCTCCTCCATCCATGGGATTCTCCAGGCAAGAGTACCGGAGTGGGGTGCCATAACTTAGTGCTCGGTAAATATTAGTCAAAGCCATGCCTGAGTAAATGATACAGGATGGCATCCAAACCCCAAAGCTTGATATTCCCTAGCTTTTGTTATATGCCCCCTACTCAGCTTGGCACCTGCACACAGCCCTGTAAGATTTTCTGACTTTCCGCAAACCCACTTCTCCTCTCCGTGACTTCTTGTCGGCTATTCCTTTGGGAACACAGTACAAGCTGCCTTTCCTCTCTTACCTACCTTGTAAACGCCTCTGCATCTTTCACAGTCCTCCTTGAGTGTCTGCTCCTATCTGAAGCCTTTTCCAAGCTTTCCTGCCCCAATTCCCATAGCTTTTCCCATTGGTCCCAAATGTAAATTCCCCCTGTGTCCTAGCTCCCCAAATACACAGCATGGGTAAAGGCTTCCCGAGATTAGAGACAGGCTACCACTAACACCAGTGCATTCATAAACATTTATGGAAAGCGATTAAAACGCCCCTCCCTTCTGTCTGCCCATTCAGCATTTCCCAAGGCCATGATCAAGCTTCACTTCCCATAGAAAAACCTTTCCCAAGCTCTACTTACCTCAAATGTGTGCTGCAGGGTATACAGTCCTGATCTCCCCTTGCAGTCAGCCTGACCTCACTGGACACGTACTCTATCCAGACAGACAGCACGGCTTCAATCATTCAGCCCTCCACTGAGCAGCCTGTACACGAGGTGCTGGGGGCTCTCCCTTGCTGCCTGGAATCTACTGTCTGACAGGAAAGACAGTCAAGCAAACAAGGGATGGCGACACAGAGGCTGACGGTGAATGTAAGGGGTGCCCCCAGGAGGGAGCCCTTATCCCCACTTGGGTGCGGAGAGGTTGCCAGGGAAATTATCTCCAAATGGAGACCGGAAGGAAAATAGGAATTGTCAAAAGTGGTCCAGATTTCGGGAACAGCATGGGCCCAAGCCTGGAGGTCAGAAACCAGTTCAGAAAATGACTTAAAGACATATTTTGGCTGAAAGATAAAACAGAGAGTGGGAGAGGGTTACGGCAGGAGAGGAAACCAGAGGCCAGGTAATGAAGGGCTTCCCACATCCAAGAAGACATTGGGCTCTGACATAGAGGACAGTTAGGCTTCCCAAGTGGAGCTAGTCGTAAAGAGCCCACCCGCCAATATAGAAGTCGTAAGAGAGCCTGGGTCAGTCCCTGGGTCAGGAAGATCCCCTGGGGGCGGGCGTGGCACCCCACTCCAGTACTCTTGCCTGGAGAATCCCATGGAGAGAGGAGCCGGATGGGCTACGCTCCAGGGGTCACAGTCAGACACAACTGAAGTGACTTAGCATGCTCACATGCATAGAGGACAATGATATTAGTTAATAATAAGAGCTAACCTATACTGACCAAGTGCTATATGTCAGAATGCTTAAATATAGTCAGTGCTCTTGACCTTGCTTTGACATGATAGGTATTGTGATGACCACTCCCTGTTTCCAATAAGGGCAGCCAAGACTCAAAGCTACTCTACACTCCAAGGTCACACACCTGGTAAGAGACAGACTTGGGGTTTCAGCTCAGGCCACCTGACCCCAGAGCTGGCAACTCAGCTGCCCTGTTACTGACAGGTTGAGATCAGGGGCTGGGGGAAGGATCCCATTATCACACTCACAGACTTTCATCTGGACAGGACATCGCATCCCATCATTCTCTGCCTCCCCATCTGTACAATGAAGACTCTGGACAGCTCAAGCCAATGCCAAGGTATGTAGGACCTTCTCCAAGTCCTCCCTCTGCTTCAGCTGGCCAGCCCCCAGGGGACCCAGGAGACGGCCAGGCCCCTTCAGGCCCTCAGGGACACTAGGCTTGATTCTGCATCATTAAAGCAGAGTCATAGAATACATCCTCCATTTCTTCTCGGGAGCTCTTAGCAAGCAAGTGCCCATGTCTCACCAGCACCCCAGTGGAGTTCAGGCAGGGGAGGAGGGAGGGCCCCCCAGAGAGCACCAGGGTGCTAGTGCCCAGAGTGGTCCAGCCACTGGGCACTGTGATGGCGCACACATGAATCCCCCACAGTCTTGGGACCAGCCAAGGTCACCCTACCTGGCCTCTCCCAGAAGGACGGGGAGGGGCTGGCCCAGGTCACAGCAGGTCAGAGACCGGTTGGGTCTAGATGCAACCAGGCCGCTCCGCTGGCAGTCAGCAGTTGCCTCCGTTCTCACACCATTAGCGTTCCGACTGAGAGGCTGGCCGTGGTCCTCTGATCATCTTCCGAGGCACTGCCGTTACCAGTCCTGTTATCCGGAGACAGAAGCAGAAGCCTATGTGTCTAGGTATCTACAAAGCATTCTTCCCTTGATAAAAGCAGAAAATGGTAGTCATATAACTGTGAGGCTGGGGGGGGAAAGATGTGAAGCCAAGTGGTTCTGTGTTCAAATCCTGCTCTGAATCCCCAGCTGGGACATGCAGCAGGGGGTGTAACCTCTCTGGGTCCGTTTCCACTTTTGGGAGTGAGAATTCTTGCTTATTTCAATAGTTGTGAGAATGACCCTGTGGTTACAGAAGACAGTGTCCCTGTTTCAGAGATGCCTGTTGAACTGCAGGAAGGTAAGGTGCCACATGTGGAGTCTGGGGTTTGCTTCATCCCCAGCTGCTCAGATGCTCCTTGCATGCAGATTCCCTGGGGTTCTCATTAAAAGATTCTAATTCAGTAGGTCTGGGGTGGGGCCTGAAGTTCTGCATTTTTAACCAATTCCCAAGTGACCCCTGTGCTGCTGGTCCATGGAGTGACAGGGGTTTAACGTTCTTCAGCAACCACACGGGCAAAAGAAGGCAGGAGCAGGATGGAACCTGACAATGATGAAGCTGGGGAACAGGGTGGAAGGAGGTCGTGCCCTCTCTACTTTTTCGGGACATGGGGAGGAGAGGGAGGGAGGGAGAAGGGAATGGAGAATGACGGCTAATGGGCACAGGTTTCTTTGGGGGATGATGGAATGTCCTAAAATTAGATCATGATGATGCTTGCACAACTCTGCAAATATACCGAAAACCAATGAGCTGTACACTTTAAATGAGTGAACTGTAAACAATGAAGCTGTTAAAAAATAAATAAAAGAACAGTAACTTCTTTATGGGTTCTTGTGAAGAAGAAATGTGTGTATGTAAATGCCTAGTTCCCTGAGACGGAACAAAATTTCCCTTCCCCTAGAAATCTGGATTTTTCTCAGCCTGGAAGTCTTTGAAGTGGGACCACATGTGGCTAGAGCTAAAACCATTGAGTCCTTGGGGTCCGCTGTGAAGGAGGTGATGAGTTCCAGACAGAAAAGGGTATTGGGAGACTTGAAACTGTCAGGGACTCAGATTTTGAGGCATGGAGGGACCAGAGGAACGACCCTCCTGTCCTAAGCCTGGCTATTCCGGGCCTGGGACAAAGAATGGTCAAAACCCCACTGCACCCCCAGGGCCTGAGCCTTTCTTTATCCTGCCCTCCCCTGCATCATACTGATGGAATTCAGCTGGATTTAGGGTTTTGTTAGGTCTCCTATCCCTTGGGTCCCTCCCATTCCCATGTCCAGTGCCAAGGTCACCTCCTCCAAGAAGTCTTCCTTGACTTTCCATATCTGGACTTGCCTCTCCCTTCGAGAAGGAAGCCTTTTCTCTAGCCTGAGCTATTGGGTCACACAGGCTGACTCTGGAGGACTCGGTGTGCAGCTGGTTCTTCCAGAGCCCCTGTAGGTGCCTGTTCTGGCACCAGGCCCAGATTCTGGGGCAGGTGAAGCTGCAGAGGCTCCTCATGACCTGGTGTCAGGAGTATCCTGGATGGAGCCCAGGGTGGAAGCCTGGACGTCTGGGCCATCTTCACACAGATGACCACAGGCAACAGGCTTCCCCTCCTTGGGCCTTAGTTTTTCCATCAGTAGAATGGGGATAAAAGCCATGCCTGCTGCCCTCCCCTTAGGGCTGTAGGGAAACAGGAAGAGCCCCATCTGGGGGCCCACCCAGTCTTCAGAAACACTGCTACCTGTGAGCTCAAGCAACTGAAGGGCAGAGAAAGGAGCCTTGGACTGGAAAGCAAGGCGCTGCAACTGTCTTTCCTGGCAGGGCCTCAGTTTCCCCTTTGTCTTAAGAGGATGAGACCTCCCTCTTGGGACCTCAGTGAGGGGAGAGACCTGCCAGGACCCACAGAGACTAGTGGAGTCAGAGCGTCCAGCCAGGAGAGGAGAATGAAGAGAGGCAGGGAGCAAGCTTTACACACACTGTCACCATTATGCCCCATGGAGCCCCATGGAGCCCCATGGAGCAGGGCCGGGGCCAGAGGCAGGTGGCCATCACTCCCTGGGGGCTTGAGAGCATGGACTCTGGCACCAGGCTCCCTGGGTTCAAGTCCCAGCCTCACCACTTACTAGCTGGGGGACACAAGCTTTTTGTTTTACAATGAGGATAATAAGAGCACTACTTTATAGGTTGTTATTAAGAGGCATTATTCCATTAACATAGGTAGTTTAGAACAGGGCTGAGTGACTATAAATACTATCTAGTGTTAGCTATTCCTGAAGTTCACTCATCAGGTACTGGCTTCACTGGGCACTGGGAACACAGCTCAGAATAAGGCCACAGTGACCCACCACACAGAACCGATAGTACAGCAGGACAGACAGACCAGGCCCAAAATTCATGAACCAACAGATGCCGACAGACAGCAATAGTTGTGCCAGGGGGCAAACACGCAGGGGAAGAGAGAGTGGATGTATTTCTGTGGCAATCACAGAGGGCTTCTTTGAGGAGGTGTCATTTCTGCTGAGAACTGAAGGGCATAGAAGAACCAGGCATGAAAAGAGCAAAAGAGTGAGGGGATCTAGGCCATGGGGACAGTGTACAATGCGCAGCCCACGAAGAAGGGAGCTGCGGCCAAGGAGCCAGACTGCCCCACGGCTCGTGCAAGCCAGTCCCTGCTGCCACCTGTCCGTCCTACCTGCCCCCCACCTTGCCCCTCTCATTTGCATCTTTGCCCTCCAGCCAGCTCCAAGTGAGCAGGTCTGACCTTGGACCTTGTGATCACTCATTGGTCCTGGGAGCACAGGGCGGGCAGCACATGAGCCCTGGGCTCTGTGGGACATGCCAGGCCAGAGAAGGGCTGTCAAGAGAGGAGATTGGGGCAGGGGGCACCCGGAGCAGCCCAGCCAGGCCAGCTGCCTCCCTGAAGGCAGAGCCTGGGGAATTCTAATCTGGCCTCCCTGTCCCCACATCAGCCTATAAGGGTGGGGAGGGAGCTCTGAGAACCATCTAGTCCAGCCTTCATGGGGTCCCAGGTGCTCCACAATGGGGTCCCAGCAGGGGCCTGCAGCCTCCCCCCATGCACCTCCAGTGATGCACTCAAGTGGCTTCATCCTGAGCCTGGAGTCAGCTCCTCCTGCTCTGCTTTCAGGGCCAAAGAGGCCCCATCTCCCTCTCCTGCTTCCTTCTGCCCAGGACAGCCTGACCCCACCCCTTGGCAGAGCCCTCTCCCCTGAGACAGAACCACTGGGCTCAGCCAGGTCTCCCTGGCTCCTGGCTTAGCCTCTGTTCTGTTTAATCCTCCCTCACCAGGCTGGTCCCTAGGAGCGTGGAAGCACAGGGGGCCACTTGTCTTCTGCTGTGTCCTGTTCCCCCCACCCCAGGGTCCCTGGGCCAACCTTCTTACTCTAGTGAAAGCCTCCTCTCAAGAAAGAAGTATACTTTGTGGTGATGGAAATGTTCCCTGTCTCGACTCCATCAGTATCAAAGCCCTGGTTGTGACAGTATGCAATGGTTTTATAAGATGTTGGCAACGGGGGGAACTCAGGTAACAAGTACATGGGACATCTGTATTATTTCTTTCAATGCATGTACATTACTATTAATTCACAACAAAATATTTAATTAAAAGTAATTCATAAAAGAAAGAAGCATAACCATAGGAACTATTATTGTAATTATTATGGCTCTTCTCGGCTTTTTTCTTTGTCTTTGCTCTCCTCTTCCTTTTCCCTGAGGCATATGGGTTCTCAAAGATGCAGACAGATCCTTAAAGTAACAAAGGGCCCACAGCCACAGAAGCCTATTAAGAGCAGCCCCAAACCCTGAGCAGTTGTAGACACAGCTCTCACTTTGCCCAGCTCAGCCTTTCTCCTCACCTGCGCCCATTGCACAGATGGGGAGACTGAGGTCCTCAGGGGCGGAATGGCCTGACTGACATCAGGCACACACAGTGTGTTCATGGCAGGGCTGTGGTGTTTGTAAGCTAGTCTGACTCTAATGACCAAGATGCATAACTAGCAGAGCGCAGGCACTCAAATCATCATACATTTTAACCTCTTGCTTGCTTTCTGCTCCCTGCCCCTCCACAGCCTGCCTTCATCATTCCCTTCCCTCTGCCTTTCTCCCTTATTTCTTTCCTTCCCACCTGAGTCTTAGAAACCAAATGTTCCAGTCGTCTGTTGGGTTAGCCAGAAAGTTCATTTGGGTTTTAGTTCCTTCAGGGCTTCCTTAAGATGTTATAGAAAAACCCGAACGGACTTGTTGGCCAATCCAACAGTTCTGTGAAACAAACCACCCCCAAGACTTAGTGGCTCAAATCAACAATGGCCATTTATCTTGCTCACAAATCTGCAGGTGAGACAAGGCCAAGCAGGGAAGTGTAGTCTCTATTCCATACTACACTAGCTAAGAGAGTTTACCCAGAGGCTGGAGGATCTGCTTCCCAGACGGCTCCCACCCAGAGCTGGCAAGTTGCTGCTGCTCAGGACTCGAGACCCCGGGTCCTCCACACAGACATCCACTTGGGCCCCTCCAGGCTGCTTGGACTTCCTCACTTGCTCTTGGACTGTCTGGGTTCCTGGAGCAAGTACCCCAAGGGACAGGAAGCAGAGGCAGACAGTTTCTAAAAGCCTGGGAACTGGCCCAGAGTTACTTCTGCCATGTATTATTAGTCAAGAACTTCCAGAGCCAGACTCAAGGGTAGAAGCATAGATCCCATCCCTCAATGGGAGCAGTGTCAAGACACTTTGATTTTAAAACTACCAATGAACAACCTGAAAATAAAATTAGGGAAACAATGCATTCATAATACCACTAAAAAGAAAGAAGCAGTTAAGAATAAGCTTAACAAAAGAAATTTTAAAATTATACTCAGAAAACTATAAAATACTGTCAAGAGAAATCAAAAAAGACCTAAATAAAAGATCTAAGTAAACACTCATGAATTGGAACACTAAAAATTGTTACAATGGTGAGTTTCCCCAAATTACCATTAAAATTCCCATCAAGTCTCTATCAAAATCTCAGCAGGGTTTTTTTGTAGAAATTGATCCTGAAATGTATATGAAAATGAAAATAATCTACAATAGCCAAAACAGTTTTAAAAACCAAGAACAAATTTGGAGAACTCAAATGGCTAGATTTCTAATTTTACTATAAAGCTACATTATATAGTACTTTTGTACTATAAAGCTACATTTTAATGTAAAGCATTATATTAAAAAGGCCAAAGAATAGATCAATGCAACAGCGCAGAATACCTGAAATAAACCCATGTGTGTATGATCAGTTGATTTGCAACAAAGTGCCAAGACAATTCAATGAGGAAAGGATAGTCTTTTCAACAGATAATGTTGAGATACTGGATATTTGTATTTGTATACAAAAGAAAAAAACCTTAGATTCTTACCTTACACCATAATCAAAATTAGCTCAAAATATTAATAGATGATAGATCTAAATATGAGGGCTAAAATTACACTGCTTACCATCTTTCAGTTCAGTTCAGTCACTCAGTTGTGTCCAACTCTTTGCGACCCCATGGACTGCAGCACACCAGGCTTCCCTGTCCATCACCAACTCCCAGAGCTTATTCAAACTCATGTCCATTAAGCCAGTGATGCCATCCAGCGATCTCATCCTCTGTTGTCCCCTTTTCCTCTTGCCTTCAATCTTTCCCAGCATCAGGGCCTTTTCAAATGACTCAGTTCTTTACATCAAATGGCCAAAGTATTGGAGTTTCAGCTTTAACATCAGTCCTTCCAATGAATATTCAGGACTGATTTCCTTTAGGATGGACTGGTTGGATCTCCTTGCAGTCCAAGGGACTCTCAAGAGTCTTCTCCAACACCACAGTTCAAAAGCATCAGTTCTTCGGCACTCTTTATAGTCCAACTCTCATATCCATACGTGACTACTGGAAAAACCATAGCTTTGGCTATAAAGATCTTTGTTGGCAAAGTAATATCTCTGCTTTTTAATAAGCTGTCTAGGTTGGTCATAGCTTTTCTTCCAAGGAGCAAGCATCTTTTAATTTCATGGCTACAGTCACAATCTGCAGTGATTTTGGAGCCCAGAAAAATAAATTCTCTCACTATTTCTATTATTTCCCCATCTATTTGCCATGAAGTGATGGGACCGGATGCCATGGTCTTATTAGTTCTCTGAATGCTGAGTTTTAAGCCAACCTTTTCACTCTTCTCTTTCACTTTCATCAAGAGGGTCTTTAGTTCTTCTTCACTTTCTGCCATAAGGGTGGTATCATCTGCATATCTGACGTTATTGATATTTCTCCCAGCAATCTTGATTCCAGCTTGTGCTTCATCCAGCCCAGTGTTTCTCATGATGTACTCTGCATCTTTAGGACTTGAATTAAGCAAATATTTCTTAGATATGGCACTAAAATAGGATTCGTGATAGAGAAAATTGACAAGTTGGACTTCATTAAAATTTAAAACTTTTGCACTTCAAAAGGCTGTTAAGAAAAAGAGAAGACAAGCAACAGACTGGGAGAAAATGCTGACAAATTACATATCTAATAAAGGATGTGTATGGAAAATATATGAAGAACTTTTACAACTCAATAATAAAACAACCCAATTAAAAGAAAAAGATCTGAATAAACACTTCACCAAAGATATACAAATGACTAACAGGCCAATAAAAGAAACTCAGCCTCACTCATCATTAAGGATATATTAATGCAAATTAGAGATACTCTTGTGGACCTGGGTGAATGGCTCTAATGAAAAGATGGGGAATAAGTGCTGGAGAGGAAGAGAAGAAACTAAAACCTTTATAAGCTGCTGGTGAAGATATGCAAAGGTGCAGCCACTTTAGCAAACAGTAGGTCCTTTAAACGTTAAGCATGTACTTAGCATATGACCGGGTGTTGAAGAAGACTCTTGAGAGTCCCTTGGACTGCAAGGAGATCCAACCAGTCCATCCTAAAGGAGATCAGTCCCGAATATTCATTGGAAGGACTGATGTTAAAGCTGAAACTCCAATACTGTGGCCACCTCATGTGAAGAACTGAGTCATTTGAAAATACCCTGATGCTGGGAAAGATTGAAGGCAGGAGGAGACGGGGACAACAGAGGATGAGATGGTTGGATGGCAACACCGACTTGATGGACAGGAGTTTGAGTAAACTCTGGGAGTTGGTGATGAACAGGAAGGCCTGGCATGCTGCAGTCCATGGGGTCTCAGAGAGTCAGACACGACTGAGCAACTGAACTGAACTGAGGTATCTACCCAAGAGAAGCGAAAATACATATAGACATAAAGACTTATCTGCAACTGTTCAAAACAGCATTATTTGAAATTTCCCAAACTTAGAAGGAATCCTAATGTCTATAATCTGGTGAGTGAATTAATAAAATGTGGATAGTCACACACAAGAATACTACTTGGCAATAAAAAGGAAAGAAATACAGACACCTGAAGCAACAAAAATTTGTACCCAAAAAGCATTGTGTTCAGTTAAAAAAGCCAGATATAAAAATTCCTTATTGCGTGATTCCATTTATATAAAATTTCTAGAAAAGGCAAAACTCTAGAGGAAGAAAGTGGATCAGTAGCTTCCTAGGGCTAAGGATGTGAGTGACTGAAAGCGGGCAAGACAGAACTTTTCGGAGTGATGGAAATGTTCTAAACTGGATTGTTGTAATGGCTGCACACTGTATAAATTTATTAAAACTCATCGAACTGTGCACTTCCAGTGGATGACTTTTATGGCATGTAAATTATACCTCAATAAAGCTGGTTTTTCTAAAAAGCCACAGCAAGGCACAAGCCTGGAAGAGACAGACCATGGGAGACTTGCAGGAGCAAGGCTGACTACGGAGTGGCAGAGGGCTCTGGACTCTGTCCCCCAGGATACAGGCCGACTTGAGCCCCAGGAAGCCCCTGGATCAGACGCTGACCCCGAGATCCCCAGACTCGCAGGCCACGGACAGCCCAGCGACCTCCTAGTAGCCTCACAGGGCTCACTATTCCTGTCGACACTGCCATCATTGGCTGTACCAGGGTCATTCTGGCCTCACATGCTGTCCCCCACCCTCACTGCCAGTGCTGCGTGTCCAGGACCCCCAAAAGATGTGCAGCAGACCCCTGGACAAGTCATTTCACCTCCCTGGGCCTTAGTTTCCTCATCTGCCATTGTGGTACAGCCACCTGCCTCTCTCAGGGGTAGGGGGTGGAGAAGTAGGCTTTATTTAGGGGTGAGATAGTACCTGAAGAACTGGCTGGTCACAGAGTAAGTGTGGTGAGAAATTAAACCCCTGAGTGTTGAGGCAATCCCCAAAATGGGAGAGAGATTTCTAAACCCAGGTCTTGCCCAGACTCTGTTCCCAAGTCCCCAGTGCACAGATGTCTCAGGGAGGGAGGCAAACTCAGAGGCCCCCATCCAACCTCTACTTCATTCAAAGTCCCTTCTAGCACAGCTTAGAGGGTTGGTGGCCTGAATTGGGCTTTGACTCCTCTAGCCCTGGGGAAGCTCACTTCTTTTCTAGGCAACCCCTGCCTCTCTGAACAACTCGAAACGTTCAAAAAGCACTTCCTATCCTCGAGGGAGACAAGGCATCTCTTGTGATTTCCTCCAGTAACGTGGGGTCTGAGCACTGAGGTGTATCTGACTCTTCGGCCTCCAGCAGTGGTCTGTAAATTAAGATTCAAGGTTTGAGGTGATGCTCTAATATGTGTATTTTGAAAAAGTTCCCAGATGTATGCAGTGCACACACACAGACTCAGAAGCACTTTCTAGGGCAGTGGGTCTCATAGTGTGGTCCATGTACCAGCAACATCAGCATTACTGGGAACTTTTAAGAAATGCAGATAATGGCGCCACCTCAAACCCACTGAGACCTGCAAGCTCTATTTTAACCAGCTCTCCAGGTTAAAATGCTTCCCCAGTGGCTCAGTGGTAAAGAATCCACCTGCCGATGCCAAGAAGTAGGAAATGTGGGTTTGATCCCTGGATCAGGAAGATCCCCCTGGAGGAGGAAATGGCAACCCACTCCAGTATTCTTGCCTGGAGAATCCCCATGGACAGAGGAGCCTGGCGGGCTACAGTCCACCGGGTCGCAAAGAGGCGAACATGACTTAGCACCTGAGCACAAGCACCAGGTTAAAACAGGCAAAAGTCCGAGAACCACTGCAGTCCTAGAAAGCCTGACTCGAAAAACTGTTTTAACCTAAGCATGGGATGGAGGGTCCTGAATGTCACCCACTGAGCCTCCCAGGCGCCCTCAGCAGCTCTTAGTTTGAAAACTGCCAATCACAATGCTTTGGGGGGCCATTTTGGTTTCCCCACAAGGGAAAAAAAAAAGATTTGTTCTAAAAAACTGGACCTGAAGCTTTCCCTCTATGAGAGGTGATGGCAGGTGATGGCAGCCCCTCAGTCCCAGGGTGACAAGCACAGTGGCAAAACATCAAAGCGGGCCACGCAGGCTGTGTGTTTGCCCCTACACCTGTCAGGACCTGCCTGGCAGACCACCGGTGCCCAGGGCCAGGCGGCCCAGGCGGTGGGGGGTGGCGGGTGGCCATTGTTCCCATCCACCCTTTGGCAGCCCCAAGTAATGACACCAGGGTCTGACAGCCTCGGAGGAAGCTTTTATTCTCACAGCCACGGCCAAAGTCCATAATTGATATGGATTGCAGGGGCTGCCTCTCTCACCCCGGCTGGCAATTAGCGCTCGAGTTGCCGGCTGTCAAGAACGCCTGATGCTTGCGGGCAGTGAAGGCTTGTCAGGTTGCTGGGCCCACGTGGCTCATTATGTCAGGGGCATGGGTTCCCTGCCCTCAAAGACCCCTTTGATCGCAGTGGGGTGGAGAGGGCAGGTGAGCTGGCTTGTCACTCCCACTCTTTTTTCAAGAAGGTTGGCCAAAGCCACCAGTGACAGCTCCCCCATCCCTTTCCCCTCTGGAGTCCCCAAGTCCTGCACAGGGTGACTGGTGAGGAGGGTTCTCGCAGAGCTCAGGTTGACCCAGAGCAGGGAGCAGCCGTGAAGTTCAGGTGGCCTGGGAGGTTGTGGCCCTAGGTATCTTCTAGTCTAGGGATGAGGATAGCTATTCCCATGTGACAAGTCCCCCTGTCAGAAGACTGAAAAGGCGAACCCGATCAGAATTATTCAAACTGCCGATCACACCCGTGAGTGGATCACACCCATGAGTGGATCATACCCATGAGTGGGCCATAAAAGTAATTTAAGGGATTGAGACATTTTAAAAACTTGGAATGGAATATGGGATAGAATAGAATAGATGAAATTAGAATGGAACAGAATCCCCAAAACTCATAAAGGTAAGCATTGTTTCCTAACATTTTGTTCCAATTTGATGCTTTCCAATTGTGGTGCTGGAGATGACTCTTGACGGCCCCTTGGACAGCAAGGAGATCAAAACACTCAATCCTAAAGGAAATCAACCCAGAATATTCATTGGAAGGACTGATGCTGAATTTGAAGCTCCAGTACTCTGGCCACCTGATATGAGAGTAAACTCAAAGGAAAAGACCCTGATGCTGGAAAAGATTGAGGGCAGGAGAAGGGAGCAACAGAGAATGAGAGGGTTGGATGGCATCACTGACACAATGGACATGAATTTGAGCAAATTCCAGGAGATAGTGAAGGACAGGGAGCCCTGATAAGCGACAGTCCATGGGGTCGCAAAGAGTCGGACATGACTTAGCTAATGAACAACAACAATGTATGTATAACATAGATGTGTGTACTGGGGCACAAGGTAAAAATTCTTTATTTTGGGTAAATAAAGTTGAAAAGCTATCACATAGGATGAATCCCTTACATTCTAGAATAGGGACTGAATACTCCATCCGTTCCAGAGCACGAGGAACCTGTTCATAGGAGAGGAGCCTGGGGGAAGTGAGGAAAGGAGGCCCAGAGCTTGGCCTCAGGGAACCTCCAGTTTCCTTGGCGTGAAAGGCAAATGGACAAGAGATGAGGCCGCAGGAGCCCCAAAGGGCCAGGCAGGGTCTCACTTACCTCCTGTGGTCCCCATTGCCCACCCTTGCCCAGTGCCCTGAACACTCCTCTGGGCATTTTCCAAGCTGGACTGATGTGGAGGGAGGAGCAGCTCTTCTTGGCCCCTTCCAGGGTGCCAGGCTCCCTGCTGCTTCCTCCAGAGCCCTTGCAGCCCAGATGGATGACAGCCTCGGGGGCTCAAGAGCTTGCAGAGAGGGCACATACAGAGTCCAGGGCTGTGAGGTACCAGACGTGGGCCAGGTGTACAGACACAGCTCGACAGAGCATCCAGCAGAGCCATGTCCTTCCACCCACTCGCAGCACACCAAGCCAGCCCTGCGTGGCAAGACGTGCTGTAACCTTTACCAGCCAGGATCACCGTCAAGTGAACGTTAATTGGCCAGTTCCTTGCACTTTACAGTTCATTCGGCTCTTGCTCATACATTTCTCCCTAGGAGATGTGCATCCCCAGGTAACACAGAGGAGGGCAGCAGCCTGCCCAAGGTCACACAGCCAGCTAGCAGCCACGTGGGGAGGCCGCCCAGCCTGACCTGGGCCCGCAGGACTGAAACCCCCTCCCTCTCCCCCCCGCTGCCAAGCCTCCTGCTCCCTAGTCAGTGTGTGATGCGAGAACCCTGCCAACCCACCCCTTTCAGACAAGTGTAGCTATTTTGGAAAATCCCTATTGAGCTAAGTCAGGTTCGGTGGGGTCCAATAAAGTCTTTATATTTTTTTCTCTTTGCTATTAAATCATATTTTATTTAAAAGGCTAAAGCCCCACCAATCACTACTAAAGCAGCCTGCCCCCATGCTGGCTAGACCTGTATCTACCAACCTCCGCCCGCTGAATATGCAGATGCCCCCCTACACACACACACAGAGGGAGGAAATATCGGAGCTTATGACTATTATATTGTATCTGTCTTAAAAGCCAGCCCCTCTTTGCAGACACAGACACTCCCCAGCTCACATTTATCAGTTTTATTCCTTTAATGATTCAAACTTGTGCTGTGATGTGCTACTCGGAACGGAGGGTTTTATGGATTTAACAGTTTTATTAATTTAAGAGGTTTCCACTGAGCACCAGAATGGCTCAGTGTGACAAAGAAGGTATCATAAATGAATTGATTTGTCACGTATCAGAATGCGATCCAGCAGTGATTTCATTATTGGAGTTATTTTCCTCCAATTATCTGCAAACTTAAAATGCTAAAGAGCAGCCCCCTCACCCCCACCCCCAGCAGCAGCCAGCCTGGATCATTTGAGCAGGAAATGAATGCAAATCGATGGCCCAAATTTGCCACCGTGTGTGGAGGCCGCTCATGCCTCCCTCCTCCCCTCAGCACTGCCACCCTGAGAAAACAAAGCCTGGGGATACAGAGGGTCTGCACGAGGAGGCCTGGGGTCAGAGGTCATCTGCAACCCCACGTGCTGTGTCCAGGAGACCAGGTCTCTCATTAGTGGGCCCCAGGGCTGAAGGAGCCTAGTCATCTGCTCCTGAGTGCAGTGGGCAGACAGGCCAGAAGAAAGATTTCTGCTCACTGCTTCTGCTGGCTGTCCAGGCCTTTGGACTTGGGTGGCTGCACGCACAATGAGCACTGAACAAGGAGCCTGGCCAGACAGGGTTCTAGACCTGGCTCTGCCCACAGCTCATGCCGTGGCCTAGGCAGCTCCAGACCCTACTAGACTCTCCACCGTGTCCCAAACCCACTGTCACAGCAGGACTGCCATATGCTCAGCCTGGAAGACACCTGCCCTGCCCCCACCTCGGGCCAGCTGCTTCCCATCTCCAGCATCCTCAAGTTCAGGCCAGGTGCCCACGGAGCCCTGAGCTCCCGGCTCTGCGCCCTTCCCCAGCAGCCTTACTCTGGTCCCCTGAGTTCTCTTTCCACACCCTGTCCCCAAGACTTCTGGTCCCAGGACTCAGTTTCATCGTCCCCTGAGGGCATGAGGGTGGATAAGTTCCAGGCCAGGACTAACCCCCCTGACTCCACAAGGCCCCCTAGACCCTTACTCATTGTGCATAGATTTCACTTTGTTTATTCTGTAAACAGCCACCACATGTCAGGTACTCATCAGGGTCCAGGGAGAGAAAGTGAGGAGTCGAATGGCCCCTCGCCCAGGCAGGGAGATAGGACATGGGACCAGAGCCAAAAGTGCTGAGTGTCTCCGCTGGGCCTCTCCTCTAAGAAATTTAGACAGGGAGCGGCAAGAGAGCTCGGATCCTCCAGGCTCAGCCTCCCGCAAGGGGTACGCCTTCAGTCTCCATCTCTCCCTGAACAACAGGGGCCACCTGGGCTTGTCATGGGGCCCAGAGAGGTAGGGAACAGTTGGGCTCAAAGTGACAGAGTGAGGGGCAGTGAGGAAGACCACCCCAGAACCCTCACAGGCACAGCAGCTCCTACCTTCTTCCCTGGCTACATAGACCTGATCCTGTGCCTACCCACTCAGTTTTAAGGGGAAGGAAAGGACAAGAACCACCTACAAGACATGCCTCCTAAGCCCCCAGAACATACCTGGGCCACTTTCATTTCCTCCTGACGAGATTTTTACAGGTGAAGAAAGGAAGACCCAGAAAGATGCAGTGACCTGCCAATCCAGGCCAGGTCTGAAGGAGCGACTCCACTGCTTTCCCAGGAGGCAGTCTCCCTGCCTCTCCACTGCCCGCTCTGCTCACAGACCCTTCCCCCTCTGCCCAGGGATGTCTCCAGAGGCTGCAGGAGAAGCAGAGATGGAGGAGTCGGGGTGTGGTTCCCCTGGGAAGTGCAGGGGCTCTAGATCAGATCCAGCTCAGCCCCTCACTTGCTGCGTGTGTACCGCTAAGGGGGTGACCGCCCTCTCTTCATCTGTCTGTCCACTGGGCAGTGGCTGCTGCCGGGACAGTGGGGTTCTTGAGCAAGGAGGAAAAAGTGCTTTGGTCGACTGTACAATGTTGTGCCCATAAAAGCCAGGGCGACTGTAGGGCCCACAGACCAGGGCGGCTAGAAGAGCTCTTGTTCCATGTTACCAAAGGGCACCCTGGGAGAAACCAGAGCTAGCTGAGGGCCTGCTAGCCCCACACAAGCCCCACAGAGAGGGCCTGAACAATGCTACCACGTTTTCTGGGAAGCAGGTGAAGGTCTCTGGGCTAACCCCACCCCCAGCAGTGGGAATCAGGCCCCAGAGAGATCCAGAATCCTGGGATTCCCGAGGCGGAGTCCACCCACGGGCTCCGCAGTGCCCTTCCTCCGTGATAAGAGCCCCTCCAGAGAGGTCAGTTGCCCAGGTCTCAACAAGCACCTCACATGACGGGGTGCTCACCGCTGCACAGGCAGTCCATCCCCTTTCCTCCAACTCAGTTGGAAAGGTCTCTACACACGAACATATGACTGGAAACCCACTCGCTCTCTACAAAACACACATACACATTTACTCCCAGACACACACAGGCACACTCACAGGTGAGCTTTTTTTTAAATTTTGAAGTCTTTTTTTTTTTAATGCACATAAAGAACATCCCAGAAACAAAACAGGTACTGACTTATTAGAGATGAAGCATTGTATAAAGAAGCCCCCTCCCCACTTAGTAAATAGGAATATAGTATAAGCAGATATGAAAGAAGGTGAACATCTTAGGACTAAATGCAAACCCTAACATGCACAGACACACTTTAACAACACGCCCCTGTACAATGTGCACAGGTCAGGCCCCAGTGTACACCCAGATCACTCATGCACACCCTACCTCTGCCTGCCCACTCCTGTTCAGGGGTGCTTGAGACCTCCATCAGGCTGTGGGAAGCACCTGATGGATGAGCTAACACTGTTGAAACACAGGGGAAATGGCCAGACTCAAGGTGAAGCGTGATTTCTCTCTGCTAGCTCAAGTACTTCATTACCTCTGTGACCTCCGATGGCTAATAAAGGTGTCTAATTTGTGTGGCACTAAAATAGCCTCCTAATGTGCACCAGGACTATCTCCTAAAATTAATGCTATGACAAGTAATGAGGGTCTCCATTAGCTAATATCTGCACGTGGAAATTCTCATCTTCCCAAAGTGGGCTGGTGTCTCTGAAAGCCCTGCTTCGGGAGCCTGCCTTTCCAGGCTCCAGACGCAGAACAGACTGGAAGGTACTAGGCCTCGTCGCCAGGCTGCCACAGGCAAACAGCTGTCGGGTAGTTGCTCAGGATAACAACTTTGACCAAGGACCACCGGTGACTCTGCCCTAGGCATGGAAGGACAAGCAGGAGGGCCCAGGTGTCCCTGAGCTAACCTGGCAGAGGAAATACAAGTGTCTCCACAGTGGAGCCGATATTGGATACCATGGTATTCCCAGCAGGTCATAACTCACTCTGCCCAGGGGAAATACATGAAGGCTTCTCAGAGGAGGTGGAAACTCAACATCATGCTTGTTCCATTTGGTATTTGTATGAATAAGATTGGTAAATTGAATGGGGATGTGATGGAGGCCTCCTTTGTTGCATTCTTTGCTGGCAGTATTAATTTCTGGTATTCCTCTTAAGGGGCTTCCCTGATAGCTCAGTTGGTAGAGAATCTGCCTGCAATGCAGGAGATCCTGGTTCTATTCCTGGGTCAGGAAGATCCCCTGGAGAAGGGATAGGCTACTCACTCCAGTATTCTTGGGCTTCCCTGGTGGCTCAGCTGGTAAAGAATCCACCTGCAATGTGGGTGGATCAAACCTGGGTTCGATCCCTGGGTTGGGAAGATCCCCTGGAGAAGGGAAAGGCTACCCACTCCAGTATTCTGGCCTGGAGAATTCAATGGACTGTATCGTCCATGGGATCGCAGAGTCGGACATGATTGAGAGATTTTCACTTTATTCCTCTCAAGATTTGTTATTGGATCTAAGATTTGGGGCACAATATCATGGACTGTGTGGATTACAACAAACTGGAAAATTCTTAAAGATATGGGAATACCAGACCACCTTACCTGCCTCCTGAGAAACCAGTATGCAGGTCAAGAAGCAACAGTTAGAACCAAACATGGCACAACAGATTGGTTCAAAATTGGGAAAGGAGCATGTCAAGGCTGTATATGGTCACCCTGTTTATTTAACTTCTATGCAGAGTACATCATGTGAAATGCCAGGCTGAATGAATCACAAGCTGGAATCAAGATTGCCTGGAGAAATATCAGTTACCTCAGATATACAAATAACACCACCCTTATGGCAGAAAGAAAAGGGTAACCAAAAATCCTCTTGATGAAGGTGGAAAAGAAGAGTGAAAAAGCTGGCTTAAAACTCAGCATTCAAAAGACTAAGATCATGACATCCAGTTCCAGCACTTCATGGCATATCGATGGGCTAACAATGGAAACAGTGACAGATTTTATTTTGTTGGGCTCCAAAATAGCTGCAGACAGTGACCACAGCCATGAAATTAAAAGATGCTTTCTCCTTGGGAGGATATCTATGACAAATATAGACAGTGTATTAAAACCCAGAGCTATTATTTTGCTGACAAAAGCCCGTATAGTCAAAGCTGTTTTTTCCAGTAGTCATGTATGGATGTGAGAGTTGGATCATAAAGAATGCTGAGCACCCAAGAACTGATGCTTTTGAACTGTGGTGTTGGAGAAGACCCTTGAGAGTCCCTTGGACTGCAAGGAGATCAAACAAGTCAATCCTAAAGAAAATCAATCCTGAATATTCAGTGGAAGGACTGATGATAAAGCTGAAGCTCCGATATTTTGCCCATCAGATGTGAGGAGCTGACTCATCAGAAAAGACCATGATGCTGGGAAAAATAGAAGGCAGGAGGAGAAGGAGATGACAGAGGATGAGATGGTTGGATCGCATCATCAACTCAATGGACATGAGTCTGAGCAAGCTCTGGGAAACGGTGAAGGACAGGGAAGCCTGGCATGCTGCAGTCCACAGGGGCACAAAGAGTCAGACACAGCTGAGAAACCGAAGAACAACAAAATCATTATTGAAGAAATGCAAACCAAAATTACAATGAGATGTCCCCTCACACCAGTCAGAATGGTGATCCTCAGAAAGTCTACAAGTAATAAGTGCTAGAGATGGTGTGGAGAAAAAGAAACCCTCCTACACTGTTGGTGGGAATGCATATTGGTGTAACCACTATGGAGAACAGTATGGAGTTTCCTTTAAAAACTAAAAATAGAGCTACCATATGATCCAGCAATCCACTCCTGGGCATATATCTGGAGAAAACTCTAATTTGAAAAGGTACACGCACCCCAGTGTTCATAGCAGCACAATTTGCAATAGTAAAAACATGGAAGCAACCTAAATGTCCATCAACTGATACATGAATAAAGCAGATACAGTAAACACACTCAATGGAATATTACTCAGCCATGAAAAAGAATGAAATAATGCCATTTGCAGCAACATGGATGGGACTAGAGATTATATCACAGTAAGTGAAGTAAGCCAGACAAAGACAAACATCACATGAAGCCACTTCTATGTGGAATCTGAAAAAAAAAATGATACACTTGAACTCACTTACAAAACAGAAATAGACTCACAGACATAGAAAACAAACTAAAGGTTTCCAAAGGGGATAATGGGAGCAGGGCGGTTTGGGCAGTGGGCTGGGGAGATAAATTCGGGACTTGGGATTAAGATACACACTGTATGCTGCAGAGCACGGGGAACCACACTCATTATCTTACCAAGTGTGCACGTGCCTAGCCAGGTCCAACTCTTTTGTGACCCCATGGACTGTTGCCCACCAGGCTCCTCTGTCCTTGGGATTCTCCAGGCAAGAATACTGAAGTGCGTTGCCATTTCCTCCTCTCAGGGATCTTCTCAACCCAGGGATTGAACACACGTTTCCTGTATCTCCTGCATTGACAGGAAGATGCTTTACCACTGCTCAACGTGGGAAGCCCAAATATCTTATAATGACCTATAATGGAAAAGTATCTGAAAAAGAATCTATGATTATGTGTGTGTGTTTCCACATTACAGGGGATGAGATTGCTGGATAGCATCAGCAACTCCACAGACATGAACTTGGGCAAACTGTGGGATAAATTGAGAAATTGACAGGGAGGACTGGCATGCTGCAGTCCTTTGGGTCACAAAGAGTCGGACAAGACTTAGCGGCTAAACAACAACAATGTGTGTGTGTACCCGAATCACTTTGCTGTATGCTTGAAACTGACACAAAACTGTAAATTAACTATACTTCAATTTAAAAAAATAAGATCTGAGGCACAGCCAAGCCTTCCAAGCCAGAACACTTTCCTCACCACCATGAATAGACACACGGTACCTGTCAAATGCTCTCACCACCTCCTACCAGACTTAGAACAGCAATGCCTAAAAGATGCTGAACTAGCAAGAACCGTTCCGATGCCTTCCTTCCCCCTTCTCCCTGACCTCCACCGTGAACACTCTTCCTTCCTACTTGCCTCTTCCTCCTTCCTTCCTTCAAGTCTCAGCTCATATGTCACTTCCTCCAGGAAGCCTTGCTTGGTTGAGGTGCTTGGTAGGGAGGCTATACGCCTCCCTATACCAGTACCTTCCCCATCAGATTTTCTAATCTGACTGCTTATCTGCCTGCCTACCAGACCGTGAGCTGTGAGCCAAGACTTCCTCTCATCTCCCACACCCACAATGGTTGTACATAGCTCACCAGATGCCTGTGTAACCTTATCTCCATTGTCCTATGTGATTCTCCAACTGTCTTGGGGACAGAAAAATTATTATTAAGATGCCCATTTCACAGAAGGAAAGACAAAGGTCCTCAAAAGGGGGAGCAGCTGCCCGGTATCACATGTCAGCAGGTGCTGATACCTGGAGAGCTGGGACAGGGACGTCTTCCTCAATGCCAAGTCTGGTTCTTTCCTGGGGCTACTGGTACCCCTTGAGTCAAGCGCTGGGTTTGACATGAATGGTTTTGCAGAGGGATTGATTCATCTCAAGTTATTGCGTTATCTGGACAAATGAAAAGCTTAGGTACCCAGGCTTTCCCTGTCTAGCCCTGCTCTGGAGATGGTGACCCCTCCTGTCTAGCTGTGAACCCAGCCAGGGATCTCACTGGACACTCTGCAGAAAGAATCTTGGTCCCTTCACCAGTACAGGATGCTGTCTTGCTCCCCAAGGCCAGCCCTCCACCAGTCGGTTTGTCTCCTGTTTGTATATGACAGTTTCAGTCAATACCTGACCATTCCAAACACGCCTATCACGCACACACACACAAGCTTCCCCTGCATGAGGGCTTCCGCCCTGGGGAACTCCAGGGATGCTTATCTGGGCTCAGCAAATCCAGTCCTGAATCCCCCTTCCTGTGTGGACGCCAACCCGGTGGCCAGCGGTATTTCCCAGAATGTCCACACCGCATGACCGGTGGCATGGCCCCACAGTTCCGCTTCCTCTCGGAAATCCAAAGGCATGGGGGCACTGAGAGGGCGGGGGCGCCTCCAGAACAGCCCTTGGCCACTGGTGCCCTGGAGCGCCCTTCCTGTGTGGCCGATGGCATGAACTCTCAATCAGCCTGTAGTCCCCAGCCTAGCTCTCACTTCCTCCAGGAAGCCTTCTCTGATTACTACCTTGCCTCCCAGTCAGAGAAGACTTTTAGTTCAATGACAGGACTCAGAGTTTGTGTCCACGGTGGCTAGGCACAAAAGGCTCCATTAGACAAGCTCAAGGATTCGGACTTCTCTTGAGGGCCTTGGAAGCCACTGAGGAATTGTAAGCAAGGAGTGAAGATTAGCTCAGTTGTGCCTTAGGAAGACCCCTCAGTCTGAAAAGGTAGAGAAGCAGCCAGAGGGAAGAAGTTCCCTGGTAGAGAGACGCAGCCAGAGATGATGGCAGCCACCCGGCAGGCCAGATGGCAGTAGGGAAGGGACAGTGGCGTGGGAAGGAAGCAGGCAGAAGCAAGGGCGGAGGAGGCAGGACCCCCCAGCGGCTGACAAGATGAGGGTAGCTGGGTGCCAGGAAGAGTCCAGTTGGCCCCGCAGGATCTTACCTGGGGGACTTGGAAGGGAGGAGGGCATCGTTAAGCTGACACACCCAGGGCAAGGTGAGAACTCCCTGAGGTGGTGCTAAAAACTGCACGGAAATCAGGCCGTCCTGCTCAAGCAATATCTTCTTGCGTTTTGTTAAAGAGTTCCACTGTCTGTAAAGCTGAGCCAGGAATTCCCAAGTCAGCTTTCAGAGCCCCTGTTTCCCCAGGTCCCTCTGATGACGTCCCCCAATTTCACCTGACTCAGTCCCGGCTTCCCTCACCCTTCAGGATGGAGGCCGACCTCCCTTCTCCTCCTGCCTTTCCCCAGACCACTGTGGGTTCTGAGCTGCAGGGGTGACCAGGTTCCTTCTCATTCAGGGGTCCTCTCAGCTGTGCGGTCAGCCCCCTGCGAGGAACACCACATCCATCTCCCTGACCCAGAGAGGAGAGGGCCGGCTCGAGGTGGGGACAGAGAGGGACACCCCAGGTCTCCAGGCGGCTGGTCCGGGGCTTTCTTTGCTGCTGCACCCGTGTGGGTAACATGGTGGCTAAGAAGGACATTCAAGCCTGGCTTTGTGACTTACGGGTGGTGCTGTGAGTGATTTGCTTAACTCTCTGTGCCTCAGTTTCCTCATCCCTGAGTGGGGGATGTGAACAGTAGTTGCTACCCCGCTGTGGGTGTTAGGATCAAATGAGTGGCTCCAGGAAACTGCCCAGCCTGGCGCCTGGCCTGCAGTGGGTGTTCAGGGAATTGCAACAAGGAGGGCTGTTAAAATGTTTGTGGTGCTCAGGGTCCCTCCCTAGCCTGAGTGAGAGGAAAAGGCAGGGGCAGCCCAGCCCACGTTCAAGGGGAGGGGGATGAGGCTCAACTTGTGGGGGAAGGAGAGTCAAAAAGTAATGGGCATGATTTTAAAGCCTCGCCTTTGGCACCCAGATGTCATGAAATTCGATCTAGCTGTCATTAGCTGCGGTGGCAGCTAGTTGAGGGTGCAAGTTGGCCTCATTTGAAGTTTTTCTAAACACATTTATTTCTTTATTTTGGCTGTCCTGGGTCTCTGTTGCTGCACTTTGGCTTTCTCCAGGTGCAGAGAGTGGGGGCTACTCTTCCTCAAAATGTGTGGGTTTCTCTTGCTGTAGAGCACGGGCTCTGGGGCGTGTGAGCTCAGCTGTGGCACAGACACTCAGCTCTTTCTTTTTCTTTAATTAAAGAACGTTTTAATCAGAGCATAATTGCCTATGTTGTGCTAGTTTCTGCTGTACAATGAAGTCCATCAGCTATATGTATACATATATCCCCTCCCTCCCACCCCAGCCTCCCATCCCACCTCGCTAGGTCCCATCGGAAAGCACGGAGGTGAGCCTGAAGTCGTTGCTCTTAAGCACTGGCTCATGGTGCACCCAGGCAATGTGGCTGAAATCACACCGCTCTCTCTCCAAGGGTAGCAGCAGGAGCCTCTGTTATCCCAACACCCCGTGCCCAGACCTCAAGGGAAACAAATCTGCCTCCTCCAGGCCTGCTGTGGGCCACCCCTGCTGTCTGCTGGCCTGTCCCCCAACCTGAGTCTGAGAGGCGGCCTTGTCCGCCCAGCTGCCCAGGGTCTGTGAAGAATGGCACACTCCCCGTTCAAGGGCGCTTGCTGGTCCTTATCATGGGAGAGTGCTGTCTGCAGCGCTCAGCTCCTGCTCGCCCGGTCAGCACTCTGCAGAGTGCAGTGAAGGTGGGGGAGGCTCCCCACCTGCCCAGCAAGAGACAGACCCTGTGCTTGACAAGCTCTCTACACGGCCTAGCAGCGGCAGGATGGAACCATAAGGAAAGGAAGGAGGTGGACCAGGCACTGAGTGTTCACACCGGGCTTCCACAGAGGGATCTAAGAGGAAGAGAGTTGGTGGCCTTGGTCATAAAAGCGATTGATTGTCCTGGGACCCATTGCGCCTGCCGAGGTCAGCAGAGTGGCCTTGGCTGGCCCTGCTTCCTGGAGGAAGGGTGCCCTCAGAGATTCAGTTCACCGAGGTTCAATTAGCTAATAAGCTGTGCTAGGGTGGAAGGAGGCTGGCGGAGGTTTTCCAACTATAAGAGAGAAGAGAAAGCCTTGGGGACCTAAAGGGACAAGAACCTGACCCTTGTCCATGGGAGGAAGATGGAACTCGAGAAAACTACGCCTTGGCTTTCGTCTCAGATGAAGCTGAGTTTAAACAAAGTTCTTGGCAAGTCTCTTCCCCTTGCCAAGGCTGCCTTCCCTTCTGTCAAACACAAATGACAGTCCCTCTAACAGAGAGCCAGCCATGTGCCAGGCACTTTCCTACCAATCTTATGGGCATGAACTCATTTAATCAGAGCCGTAATCCTAGGAGGTAGCTACTACTACTATTATCAGCATTTTACAGATGAAGAAATTCAGACCCATAAGATGAGATGACTTTTTGCAGGTCCTACTCTGAGTTACACACCAGGATTCAAACACGGGCCACCTGCATGTACCTAAACCCTTGGCCGCTCCCCTTTTCTTCCTCTTGTCACGAAACACACTAACAACAATGAACTAGCAACACAGATTTATGGGCTGAAACAGTGACAGGAACTTTCCACTGATGGACTCCTTTAATCCTCACAATAACCCTAAATGAAATGGGTCCCAGTATAACCTCCATTTACAGATGAGGAAGCTGAGAAATGGAGGCTCGTGGGTGACAGAGATGGGAGGGGAACCCAGGCAGCCTGGCTCCAGGGTCTTTACCTTGACCCTGTGCAAAGGCACGAAAGGGCCTCACCAAGTGCCTAGCACGTGGCACCGAGCAGGCTCGGCGAAGGGGCCTTTCTGCCCTGGGGCAGCCCTTCCTATGCATGCAAGCATGCATGTAAGTCACTTCAGTCATTTCCAATTCGTTGCAACCCTGTGGACTGTAGCTTGCCAGGCTTCTCCATCCATGGGATTCTCTAGACAGGAGTACTGGAGTGGGTTGCCATGCCCTCCTCCAGGGATCTTTCCTGACCCAGGGATCAAACCCGTGTCTCTTATGTCTCCTGCATCGGCAGGCAGGTTCTTTACGACTAGGCCATCTGGGAAGCCCAAAAAGGAAGCCAAATGTAGTGAACACAGGGGGAGGCTCCCCCCACGAAAAATGCAAGCCAGCCTTTGGAAGGGTCCAGAGATGCTCTCAGCAGCTCCAGGTCTCCTGGGGCTCCCAGCCTGAGCGCAGAGTTAAACAGACTCAGAAATGCCTCTGGTGGGACTTTCCTGGCGGGCCAGTGGTTAAAAGTCTGCACTGCTGCTACAGGAGGCGCAGGTCCCGTCCCTGCTCAGGAAACTAAGATCCTGCATGCTGCGCAGCATAGCAAAAAAAGAAAGAAAGAAAGAAATGGCTCTGGTTCAAAGAAGACAGTGGTAAAGCCGGGGTCAAGGGCCCCAACGTGCAGGGGCTTCTTAGCAAAGGTGGTGAAGCTGTGTCTTACGGAGAGCAGCAATTCTGGTGAGCCACTGGACTTGAGCGAGAGCTGGGGGTAGAGGCTATCAGACAAGGCCAAGGCAGCAGACAGACAACAGGAAGGACCGTCAGGATCTCCCACTCCAAAAAGTCCCGCAGTGCCCGGCCAAGGTTGTGGGTCACTGGCGGCAGCCAGCAGGTGGACAGTTCGGGAGAGTAACAGGAAGAGCGGGCAGCTCCACTCCAGTCTGTTGCTCAGGCTTGGGCAAGCCCCCTCCTCCACCAGGCCAGAAACCCTAAACCTGACTCCTGAGGAGCCCCACCCTCCTCCAGCCCCCCTGGCACCCCACTCCCCAAACCATCATCCCAGATCATTGAACTGGAGGTCTGTAATGCTGACACTCCCTTGGAGAACATTTATCTGGAAAGTCATAAAATCACACTGCTCATGGTAATTAACGATTAGCGATGTTTATCCCCTCAGCTGGCTCTGGCCTGTGGGAGTCTGCTGTGGGGACAGAGGCCAGCTTCCCTCTCTGGAGTGGAGGTGGGTGGCTGCTGATGCCCGGTTCTCGCCATCAGAGCTGTGCCAATAGTGGAGGTAAAGGCCAACCTGTGCAGCCCCTCACTGGGGGCCGTGTTGTCTCACTGAGCCAACTTCTCAACAAAGCTGCCCAGGCTGGCTCCTAACACCTAACCATCCCTATTCCATGCCTTTATCTGTGCCGTGCCACTCACCAAGAATACCATCAAGGCTCTGCCACCTCCAGGAAGCCCTCCCTGACCACCCTGGTACAGAGCTGCTCCACTGAGGGCCATCAGGACTCTCACCCCCTCTGGTCTTCACCTAGATGTGTGTATCCTGTGGCTGCACCTTGATCACTCAGACAGACCAGATGTTCCCAGAGGGTATGGATCCAACCCAAGCTCCGCTCCTCCACTCTCCCATACCTAGCCCTGGACCATGCACCCAATAGGTCCTCAAAAATGAGCCGTAACACCAAAGTATTAGAGCTGCAAGAGAACACGCCCCTCGCCCCCTACACAATGTTCTGTGTGTATGGACACTGGCACACGGCTCTGGGGAACAGGCCCAGACGAGGCCAAGGCCCACTGCACAGCAACTTGGGAAATGGAGACCTGGGCCAGGATTTTGCACAGCATTTTGAGTGACAGAACCAGCACTCAAACCAAGGTTTTCAGGTGCCTGGACTTGGCTCCCCAGGAAGTGTGGTGGCCCACCTGGAGTCGCCTAGAGAAGGCTGGACACGATCCTGGGCCCCAGGGTGTGGGCTGGATCTACCCCAGCTTCCTATATCATCCCAGGCTTGTCCCCGGTCCCCTGGACCTCAAGGTGAAGATGACGAACAGAGAATAAACCTGGCGGCACACAGACAAGCCTGAGTAGGGTAGCCCGGCCGAAGCGATCATCTAACCTAAAGCCAGAAGGGTGTGGGTGGGAGGGGGCTCTGCGGCTGAGTGGGCTTCTCTTTCCTCCTTGGACACAGGCACCAACACATGAGCTGCCCCTTCTCATCAGCCTGCCCAGCTCCCGGCAGGCAGCAGCTACCCAGGGCATTCTCAGGGAGGCTGTAAACGCCAGGCCCCTGGAGCTGGCCCTCACCCACCCAGGCCCATTGCTTCTGTGGTCTGAGCCAAATCCCAGGGCAGCAAGCCAGCACCCACCCACCCACCTCACCAAGCCTCCCCTGATGGCCTGTGAATCACTGGGGCCCGGGTGTCAGGTCATCTAGTTCAGCCCGGCCCAAAGCCTTGCCCCAAGGTGCTCTGCAGGGATGAAAAGGGCCCAGGACTCAGAAAAGCAGCATCACTGGTCTTGGAGATCAAGAGCCCATCACATGTTAAAGGCATAGACAAGGCTTTCAGGAGAAAATGAGACAAGGCTCTTAAACACCCTATGTATATGCAAGTGTGTGTGCAAGTGTGTTTTATGAACACAAAGACACAGTGAAATCGTTCAGTCGTGTCTGACTCTTTGCAACCCCATGGACAGTAGCCTGCACCAGGCTCCTCCGTCCATGGGGTTTTCTAGGCAAGAGTATTGGAGTGGGTTACCATTTCCTTCTCCAGGGAATCTTCCCGACCCAGGGATAGAACCCAGGTCTCCCCCATCGATAGACAGACGCTTTACTGTCTGAGCCACCAGGGAAGTCCAACCCAGAGACGTGTAAAGACACAGGTCAGGTCATTAGCATCGCGTGCCCTGGGAAGTGGGGCTTCCCAGGTGGTGCTAGTGGTAAAGAACCTGCCTGCCAATGCTGGAGACATAAGAGGCGCAGGTTCGATCTCTGGGTCAGGAAGATCCCTTGGAGGAGGGCATGGCAGCCCACTCCAGTATTCTTGCCTGGAGAATCCCATGGACAGAGGAGCATGGCAGGCTACAGTCCATGGGGTCACACAGAGCTGGACCCGACTGAAGAGACTTAGCACGCACGGACGCCCTAGGAAGTGAGAGTTGAGGGTGGTGGCTGTTGGCAACTGCTTTATATCGCTCTACACTCTCCACTGATCAGAGTGAGTATGCATTTCTCTTGAAATTAAATCAATTATTTAAATAAAGTAGCATTAGGAAAAGAAAACTCTTTAACCTAGCATTTCCTGAACTTTTTTGATGATGAATTGTTGTTTTGTGTAACGCCTAGAAGCATCCACCAGAACTGAGGATGTGCACAAAATATACTCTGGGGAAAGATAAACTTGTCTAGTTTTGAATAGATAAAACCGTGGTCCTTTTTGACTCTGGAAACCGGGAAGAGGAAGGGATTTGCAGAATCCAGACACCACATCAATATCAGAGATAGACCAGAGCCGACAGCTCCCTAAACGCCAGCCCAGATGCTACTGCTCTGCCCCGTTCCCTCTCTGAGCTGGGACGAGCTGCAGGCAGGGGCCGTGAAGAGGGTGCAGTGTGTCACAGGGGAAATGCCTGGTGCAGAGAGAGTGACAGGGCACAGAGAAATAGGGCAGGGACAGTGCTGGCACAGGCGGCATAAGCCCTCCTGGGAAGAATTGGAAACCAGGTGTCACCACACGGCCACAGCATTCTGCAGTCAAGCATCAGATCCCAGCTCTGGCCCCTTCCAGCTGCACAACCCTGGCAAGTTGCTGAATTTCTCTGGGCATGAAAGAGGGGCCAGATGGGATTGTCCCTAAGGTCCCCTCCAGTCTGAAATTCCAGGATTCTGGGCTTCACAGTGATCACTGCAGGTATGACCCTACGAATTATCATCTCCACTATATAGCTGATAGAACTGAGGCTCAGAATGAGTAATTGACTTCTTCAAGGTCAGCAGAGAAAACCGGAGTCCAAGTTAGCCATTGTGCCATCAGGCGTCCTGCAGAGAGCGCTCTGCTTTGTGGCCTTGAGAACTGCTACTTGTGCCCGAGCCAGACCAGGAGTCAGACCATCTGGGTTTTTAGGACTGGCTCCATCTCTCACTAGCTGCACAGTTTGGACAGGTCAAGTAGCCACTATGAACCTCGGTTTATTCCTCTGCAATTGAGACTAAGCCCTCCTTGGTTACACGGCACAGTCCATCATGTCAAATTCACCGTGGAGCCCAGCACACTTAGGTCTCTGGAAAATGGGAGCTATTGTTACTCTAACTCTATAAATTATTCCAGAGTTGAGGGGGAAAGGAGAGGTAGGCATTGAATTCCAGGTGCACTGGCCTACAGATCGGCAAATCTGTATGCCCCAGGCAGATCCCAGGACTGTCTTCTCGAGACCGAGTCAGCTCCCAGGACAGCAGCCAGCTTGCTGCCTATCTGAGGCTCCCAGCTCCATCCTTCGTTTCCCCTTATGTAACAGGAGGAGCTGGACCAGGTGACCTCTGGGAACACACGGATCTATCATCTGGATGGAAGAAGATCTCTGGCTCCACAGGATGCTCTTTTCCCACCATGGTTTGGAGACTTTTGCTCTCCAGCAGCCTGTAGTCCTCTTCTGGGGCTGGGTGTGTGGGTGATGCATAGGAGAAGCAGGGGCAGGAATCACGAGAACCTGAACCGGGCAATTCCCATATTCCAGGGACCATCCTAGGAGCCGTCCACAGACTAACGCATTCAATCCTCAGAACAAGCCTATGAGGATGGAACAGACTAACTCATCTTACAGACAAGAACACTGACATACAAAGAAACGAAGTAACGTGCCCGAGGTCACAGGGTTGGTGAAGGAGGATTTGAATCCAGACCTTCCTGATCTTCATGGCGCCCTGCTCTGAGCTTCTGAGTGGCACCAACTCTGGGTCTCCATGCAAGACAGAGACACAGGAAAGGAGAGACAGGGTAGGGGGACAGGGGCAATGTCCCAGGGCAGCATTTTCAGGGAGGGGAATGGCAGTCTGATCTAAGAAATGGTTGTTGGCCTGCACTTGGGGTCTGTTGAGTTTTGGGGTCATTGCGCCTACATGGGAATGCACAACCCTCTCTCCCTGTGGGGCTGTGGAGGGTGGCACGGCCATGTTACCAGGAGGGAGGCACCCACTGGCCTGAAGAACAGTGGGGCCTGAACCTCTTTTTCTAGTGGCCACTTGGGCCAAGGAGATGTTCGTCTGCCGCTGCCAGCTCACTTCAGTCCAGCAGCCCTCCACTAAACCACCCACTCTGAGTCAGTTTGCCCCCCAATATCACATGCAGAATGTTTGTCGGCTCTCGACACTAATATTATTTAAGCCCTAAAGTCGAATGTAAGGCTTCCTTTTAGCGAGATTGTCTCATTTAATAAAACTCCCTGTCTCTGTTCCCCCAAGGTAATCATGCTGATGATAACACATTCCCTGTGCTGTGATTTGATCTGGGAATAGAATTAGCACACAGCCTTGCTCCGTTGTCAGATTCATATTCTTATTTTTCCCCCCCTGGAAATAAATAAGCAGGTAGCCATCCAGGTGAAAGGCAGTCCTCCGCCCTCTGGAATCTTCAGTCACTGGCCTCCTAACTGGGTCACCCATCCTCAGAGCTCTCTCATTCACTCATTAAATTCTTTCTTTAACTGACTCAGTCAACAAACACGGCCCCACGGTCAGTGCCCGAGGCTGTACCCAGGCTCTGAGCTGGGGAGTTTGGGTGGATTAAGACAGAAAAGCCCTGTCCTCAAAGAATGGACACCTTCCTGAATGGCCCCTCATCTTCCAATGAGTGCCCCTCACCCTGAGGGCACACCAGTAGGTTCAAGGGTTCACACGGAGGCATCCCTGAGAAAGAAGACCAGGGCTCAAGGGGTGTCCCTGTCCTCACACCACCGTGGCCAGAAGCAAGTGGCCTGATCCATTCAAGCCTGTTCATTCCTGGGTGGGAAGGACACGATGAATAATGGACTTGGAGTCAGACACAGCTTGGTTCAAATCCCAGCCCTGCTTCCTACTAATTGTGGAGCCTAGAGCACGTCACTTCACCCTGCAGTGTGGTGCCATCCTGCGAAACATGACCTGCTTCACAGAGACGCTGTGGGCAGGGGCACAGGCGGCCACGAGACAGGAGATCACCCAGGGAACCACTGAACCTGTCCTGAGAAAAGGGGCCCAAAAAATGTCATGTCCCCTTACAAAGGGGACATTTGAGATGACACGATGTAGCTCAAGTGTCCGGCTCATGGGAAATACTAGGCAAACTTGTCGCCACCAGCACCGGCGTCATCATCATCACCGCTCTCATCAGCATCATCGACGCCACAGATATCACTCACTCATCTGGTGAGAAATGAAAGCTCTTCAAGAACTCTAGGGACCTAGTCTGGCGGGCGTGCAGGGTCGGCACTGGGCGGGGAATGCACGCTCTGTGATGGCCGGCAAGCCCCTTCACCTCCCTGGCTTAGGTGTCCGGCTGTGACGCTATATCCTTCCTGGCCCTGATGCCCCAGTGCCTGTGAGCAGGCGGGAGGGCACATCTCTCACCCTGCAGGGCGCTCTGCTGCTGGTTAACCTAGGGAGGGCTAGGGATCCAGCAGGCCCCAGGGAGGCCCCCAGCCTGGGGGCATGGCAAACGTGGCCACGCAGGGCACAAGTTGAGCCCAGCAGGCAGTGACGGGGTGCTAGCGGACCTGCGAGAACAGAACTCCAGGGCTTGGCTGGCCCTGCTTCTCGGATGAGCCCCCCCTGACTGCACATCACGAGTGGCGCCTGGGAAAGGGCACAGGACCCAGAGACCCGAGAGGAGGGCTCAAAGCCAACCCGCTCCAGACATTCACTGTGGGAGGCGCCCCGAGCCTCAGCTTCCTCCCGTGACATACAGGGTACCAGCGACGGTTCTGACCGAAACGATCACTCAGGCGGGTGACCGAGGAGATCTTTACGAAGGGCCTTTTTAATAGGCATGAGCAGGGTCAAGGGAAAGCAAAAGGACTGGCGAAGCACTCCAGTGGGAGCTGCTGCCACCCCTAGAATGATTCCAGAATCGCCTGGGGAGGTGAGGGAGCTGCCATGGAGGAGAAGGCAGACCAACAGGGCCTGTGGCGTTTGCTACAGGAAGAACCGTGGTGCTGGAGAACACTCTTGAGGGTCCCTTGGACTGCAAGGAGGTCCAACCAGTCCATTCTGAAGGAGATCAGCCCTGGGATTTCTTTGGAAGGAATGATGCTAAAGCTGAAGCTCCAGTACTTTGGCCACCTCATGCGAAGAGTTGACTCATTGGGAAAGACTCTGATGCTGGGAGGGATTGGGGGCAGGAGGAGAAGGGGACGACCGAGGATGAGGTGGCTGGATGGCATCATGGACTCAATGGATATGAATCTGAGTGAATTTCGGGAGCTGGTTATGGACAGGGAGGCCTGGCATGCTGCGATTCACGGGGTCGCAAAGAGTCGGACACGACTGAGCGACTAAACTGAACTGAACTGAACTGAACAGGCGCACAAGTCAGTATTGACCCACAGTCCCTCAGGGAGGAAGCCACGGAATGTTTGTTGATGGAACCGGAGGATAAGTGAGTGAGCGAATCTGACCTCCTGCTGATTTATCCTGCAGCAGATCCCAGTTTCCAAATGGCTGCTTCAGTATCTCGCCTCCCACACGCTCTTCTTAGTGGGAACTTAACACACTGTGAATCTGGCCACAGGTGTGATTACAGCAGAAGAAACGCTGTGATATCTGTTAGGTCATAAAAAGCGATGACGCTTCCACCTGTCTCTCTTTGGGATGCTCATGCCTTGAAGTGAGCCACCCTGCCTTGAGCAAGCCCAAGCAGCCGCGTGGAGAGGCCACGTACAGGGGTTCCAGTGGACTACTGCAATGGAGGTACCAGGCCACAGTCAGCATCAGTTGTCACACGGGTAAGTGAGTAAACCTTTGGATTTCAGAAGATCCCATTCCCAGCCTTCAAGCCTTCCAGCCTGAGGTCCCAGGCACTGTGGGAATAGAGTCAAGCAGTCCCTTCTGCACATTATCCCAGTTCCCAGCTCATAGAGTCAACACGTGCATGCATGGGTGTGTGTGCTAAGTCGCTTCCGTCACGTTCAACTCTTTATGACCCTATGGACTGTAGCCCACCAGCCTCCTCTGTCAATGGGATTCTCCAGACAAGAATACTGGAGGGAACTGCCACACCCTCCTCCAGGGGATCTTCTGACTCAGCGATCAAACTCCCATCTCTTACGTCTCCTGCCTTGGCAGGCGGGTTCTTTAGCACTAGCACCACCTGGTAAGCACAGAATCAATAAGCATAATCAAATGGTGGGTGTTTAGTCCATAATGTTTGGGGTAGATAGTTATGTAAATTGTTGCCTTCAGTCCATAGGGGTCGTGCTCCCAGAACACAGAATAGGCTGGAGAAGGGTAAAAGAATGTGAGGGGAAATGGGGAAAAACCGGCAACACGGATGGCACGTGCAGGGCAGGGGGTTAGGACCCATCCAACCAGACGGAATCTGAAAACTCACTCTTACATCCAAGGCCAGTTCCACTAAGCTGCACTACTGCCCCAGCTGCCTAAACAGCCTTTTGCCTCTCCCACCTGTCTTCCCTATCCCACCCCAACTTGGCCCTCCCACACTACCAGAGAACCAGCTCACCCCTCCTACCTGGGCACTCTGTTCTCGACCAGCAGAAGCTCTGCACTGTCTGGCCTGGCAGGGGAAAGCAGGGGGTGGCGGGCCTGGAGGGACCAGCCTCCTCACTGTGCCCTGTACACACCAGGTACCCGCACCCCCTTGCCCTCCCCTCACCTGGAACTCTCTCCCTACCACACCAACGCTACCAGTACCACAACGCCTCCAGTGAAGTAACCCTCTGGAATGCGCTGCATGTCTGTGCCCCTCCAACCTTCATATGTTGCTGTTGTTATCTTTGTTTAAGTCGTGTCCAGTTCTTTGTGACCCCCATGGACTGTAGCCCAAAAGGCTCCTCTGCCCGCGGGATTCTCCAGGCAAGAATACTGGAGTGGGTAGCCATTTCCTCCTCCAGGGGGTTTCCCGAGCCAGGGATCAAACCTCCATCTCCTACTTGGCAGGCAGACACTTTACCACTGAGCCATTTGAGCAGATACCCAAAACTTCATATGCTGAAGGCCTAACCCCCAAAGTGATGGCACTTGGAGGTAAGGCCTTTGAAAGATAATTAGGTCATGAGGATGGAGACCTCTTGATCGAATTAGTGCCCTTATAAGAAGAGGCAGTAGATAAATGATCTTTCTCTCTGCCATATGAGGCCAGAACAAGAAGGCACCATCTGCCAACTGGCCAGTGGGCTCTGACAAGACAGAATCAGCCACCACCCTGATGTTGGCCTTCCAACCTCAAGAACCATGAGAAATAAGTGTTTGTTGTTTACGTCACCAGTCTGCGGTCTTTGTTATAGCAGACAGCCCAACTAAGACTTCCAACCCCATGACTGCCCTTCCCCTCTCCTGAACCCTGTCCCAAGATGCACATGGTTGTAAATTTCCTGAAAATGCCCACAGGAGATTTGAAGGTGGTATCTGAGTAAGAAAGCTGGCATATACTAGATTCGCCTCCCCAGGAATGGAGGAAGTTCTGTTCTAAATCCCACGCATGCCTTCCATCCGCAGTCCCTGGCAGGGCTCACAGCTGCTTGCTAGGAAATCATCATGAAGACCACAAATCTCCCTGACTCCCCTGCGCATGTGTAGCATCGTATGTCCACTCCCCTCAGCCCAAGCTCCCGTCACCATAACTAACAGCTGCCCCAACCACGCTGCTATGGGAGCAGAGCCCATGTCTTCTCATCACCCCTGATAAAGCAATAACCACACTTGGTGTTTCAGTCCCTGCTAGTAAAAGCATTGCATTTCCTCACTTGATCCTTGCAACAATGCTGTGAGGAAGGTGGCTAAGGGACAAGCCCAGAGAAGAGACGTGACTTGCCCAAGGTCACCGAGGAGGTAGGAACCAGAGCCAGGAC
Organism: Capra hircus; assembly: GCF_001704415.2. Classification (NCBI taxonomy): domain Eukaryota; kingdom Metazoa; phylum Chordata; class Mammalia; order Artiodactyla; family Bovidae; genus Capra; species Capra hircus. The sequence continues at coordinate 10,995,915 of NC_030835.1, read as the reverse complement.
TCAGAACTGGGTCCCACTCTGCCTGCATCCCCCACCCTAGAGCGGTTTATCACCTCTGCAGCTCCACCACGGAGCAGGGGGAGGCTGAGCACGAAGCAGGCACTCGACAAATATTTGTAGACTGAACAAAACCTTGACAAATTCGCATTGCATGAATCGAGCTCTGATATGGAATAGAAACCAAACCACCTCACTGATTTCCAATTCAAACACCATCATCTGCTTGGTGCGTTCTGATGCACTGATGTCTTTTGTTTTCTGGAGGGGTTTTGTTTCCTCCAGCAACGAGTGGGCGGTGAGGAGGTACACAGAGTCCCCTGGGGAGCTGTTTCTCACAGCGTCTCAGATGTGAGGTGGGGAAACAGTCTAAAAACAAATAGGTTCTAGTTGTCACAACACCCATGCCAGAGAAGTGGGCAAAGGCTCGGGGTCCCCTTAACAGACGACAGCACTCAGACGCCCCCAGAGTCAAGGGACACGTTTGCGGTCCCTTAGAGAACGAGGGCCCATCCCGTTCTTGATGCCCAAACGGAGACTGACAATTCCTCCACTCCCCTACTTCCAAAATGGCCCACTCTGAACACCACAGCCTCGTAAAACGCATAGCAAACACGACTCTAGTGATGACACACGGCGGTCTTACTTGATCGGGGCCGGGCTCCAAACTCTAGCAGAGACCAGAATGAAGCCTCCCGATGCAGAGGCCTCAGCACCCCACACGCCTCCTCCTACCTCCCCTTCTTCCTCTTGTCTATGTCCAGCAGGCAGATCGTCATATCACGTGGGCTGAACCTCCATAACCACGTAGCTCTGCAGAGGAAACGGGGGCCCTACGCCCTCTTGGCAATTGATGACTCTGGTTGGGCATGGGGTTCTCATAGGACTGTGTGCCTCAGAGCGTTCTTCTTGCCAGGGAGTGACTGGAGACCCTCAGCCAATCTCCACTGGAGAGTCAGGCCTTCAACAATGGGAGAAAGTAAAGAGGAACCAGCCCCAGGCTGGAAGGCAAAGCCGTCTGGTCCTTTAATTTCCTGTGTGACCTTGGGTCGATCACATCTTTTGGAACCACAGTTGTCAAACAGTTGTCTCCATTTGTCAAACATGTTCATACTACCTTCCCTCATTACCTCTGGGGGTAAATGTCCATCTCCAGAGATAAAATGATAACACTTAACTTTATGCCTGCTGCTGCTGCTGCTGCTAAGTCGCTTCAGTCGTGTCCGACTCTGTGCGACCCCATAGATGGCAGCCCGCCCACCAGGCTCGCCCGTCCCTGGGATTCTCCAGGCGAGAACACTGGAGTGGGTTGCCGTTGCCTTCTCCAATGCATCAAAGTGAAAAGTGACAGTGAAGTCGCTCAGTCGTGTCCGACTCTTAGCGACCCCATGGACTGCAGCCTACCAGGCTCCTCCGCCCATGGATCTTCTTACTCCCCCACCCCTGATGCTGACTCAAGCTGGCCATGGTGTGTTCTCACAGCCTGGAGGTCCGTTGCCCTGGCCTGACTGATGGTGAGTGTGACTGCCCATGGCAACTGGAATCAGGCTGCATCCAAGGGACAAGGTCAAGTCTTAGCTGAGAAGGCAGCCAAGTCAGTTTATTGGGGGCAGTATTAAGCATCATCACAGACGGGACATGAAGCGGGGGTGAGGAACCACAGAGGTGAGGCTGGTCAGGAAGCAGCAGCAGGGCAGTGAGGCCAGCTGCTCAGGGAGAAGCCCTGTTCTTGCCAGGGAAAATCACCTAGCAAGAGGCCTGGCAGGCCACACCCACAGAACATGGGCCAGGCTGCCTCTGGGGCTGGAGCCTGGAGAGAGACAGGCTGGTGTGGCCGAGAGCAGACAGGGCCAGCATCCTTCAGCCTGTAATCAAATCCTGGGTCAACCTGGGAAGAATGTGCTCAGAAGTACTATGTGTATGCACTTGCTTATATCTTGCCTTGTCCCGAGAAAAATGATTTAAAGCATACACAAACCCATATGGAATTTATAAGGATAACTAAAATCTTATAATAAGACAGAAATTAGGAACTGATAGGAAAGTACACAGGCAAAGTCTCTGAAGTACAGAGGAAAGGACATTAGATGAGACGCGAATCTGAGTAGTTCAGAAATGAAGATGACTAAGTTCCTAACATTATTTCAAAGGATCCAGATTTTTGATCTGAGCTTCCTGGTAGCAAGTGCAAAAGGAGAAACCTGATCAATTACACAGCATCCATGAAATAAAATATAAGTACATACATAAAGCCTGATATTTAGGAAAATCGTTAACTGCCTCTGAGTAAAGCAAGAATTTTTCCTGGCAGTCTTCATTATAAAATTCTCAGAATAGACACAAAACAAACTTTATGGAGATGTTTTCTGGGGAGTGACATCATACAAACAGACAATTCAAGAGAAGGAATCCCACAGGAACCAAAATAATGTTCTATGGAAGTCATCCTCTCCTGGCCAGGCTTAAGGCACAGGTAGATGAGGCTGGGATAGTTGAAGCAGAGAAAATTACTGCTATTTACTGCTAATAGGATTGTTGCTCTTTGTTGATTTATCTAAAAGTCATTCATGCAAGCTATATTTACCGAGCCCCTAAGTAGTGCCAGCCTTGTGTGGGGCATTGGAGAAAAAGAAAAGAGCAGGACCGACATGGACCCTGGCCTCCGGTAACTCAAGGTCTTGGAAGAGAATCTGTAAGTAAACTGGTAGCTACAGATCACAGTTCAACAGGGGTCCTGATGGGAAGCCCAAGTCACTACAGGAGGACAGAGAAAAGACCTAATGTTTCACATCAGGGAAGACTGCCTGGAGGAGGTGAGGCCTGAGGTGGGCCTGGGAAATACCTGGAAGGTGAAGTTGCAGTGGTTGTACCACAAGAAGTCAGGATGCTGAAGAACCCATAACTGCCCAGAGATTCCACTGGGAATGGCCTTAGCAGTGGCCCCAAGGCCAAGCCTGGCTGGGTTGGGTCCCTCACCTGGCTGCTGTAAGGATCAGTCTCAGACAGAACTACAAGTATGGCCAAGCTGGGAGCAAATGCCTCAGTGTCCTCTGGGTCCTTTCAACTCCTGGGATGGGGTGGGGGTGCTCCTTCCCTGATTCTCAGAGCTTGGCCCTGTCACCCAGGTACTGGGGTGTGAGGCCCTCTTCATCTGTTCACAGCCAGGCCAGACACAGCGTGCAGAGGAGTGCCAGGCAATCCCGTGACCAAGCCACCCCGAGATGCGAAAAACAGCTCGACTGTCTTAGAGTGGAAAGCACCCTTGGACATCAGCTAGCCCAAATCCCTCATCTCATGGAGGGGGAAATTGAGACCCAGAAAGCGGAGATCATCCAAAGTCACATAGGCTGAGACGCCAGAATTCCAGAGGCAGTAGAGAGTGGAAGTAAGAAGGAGATCAGACACAACGGAAGATTCCAGAAGAAGCTCAGCAAGAGTTGGAGAAATAGTACAAATCTGAGGCCATGAACATGAGCCCAGTCTGAGATCTGCCATTTCCTCATCTCTTCGATGGTGATGATACTGACCTGCCCCCAGCCTACCGGGGGGACTGGAAGGCACCTTGTAAGCTGTAAAGCCCTGTGCGCACAGAGATGCACAGGGGGCCAGGGAGAGGGCAACTCCATGGACGGAAGGGGCCACATCCATCAGAGTGCTTGCTGTGTGCCCAGCACTGCTCTGACGTACACATTGATCACCCCGTCTAATAGACTAAAGAAACTGAGTTAAGTAGCTTGCCCAAGATCTCAGAGCTAAGAAGCAGCGAAGCAGGGATCAGGACTCTTAATCACACATGAGAGGGCCTGAGGCAGATCTGGATTTGGGAGCTTATTTCTGAGAAAGAAGTGGGCAGAGGACGCTGAGCAGATGTAACCCCTAGGAGATACAGAGTCCCCCTCACCCCTCACCCCAGTCCCATACCCTTTCCTTGGAGCAATGTTTTGCATGGAGAGTGTGAGCCCAGCCAGCTTCCCAGGGGCCATGAGGGAAAGATGGTCTGAGTGGGACCTCTGAGATGACCATATGGTGCATCCCAGCTGCATAGCTGTGCTGGTTATCTATGGCTGCATAACAAATCAGCCAAAAACGGTGGCATAAAACAATTTATCCTGAGATTCTATGGGCCAGGGGTTCAGACAGCACATAGCAGGGGTGATTTGTCTCTGCTCCATGATATCTGAGGCCTCAGCTGGAAAAACTCAAACAGCTGGAGAGGCTAGGATGGCTGGGCTCAGCGAGGACAGGGAGTCCAGACACAGACCATCCATGTAGCTTGGGCTTCCTCACAAGATGGCAGCCTCAGGCTAGTGATTCTTCTTACTTCCTATGTGATGGCTCAGGGCTCCAGGAAAAAGTGTTCCAGTGAGCAAAAGGAAAGTCATATGGTATGACTTAGCATCACTGCTGCCACTCTCTGTGGGGTGCAGCAGTCACAGATCTGCCCAGGCTACAGAGGGTTATTTCTCCCTAGAGGTTATTTCTCCATAGAAAATGGGCTGAAGAATTTGTGGTCATGCTTTTAAACCACCACAATGGCTATGAGTGGCCCAGCAGCCGGATAGGGGAACACAGCAGGAATCTAAGCCTCCGCGGCAGATTCGCAGAAGCTGAAGAAAGTCACATGCAGTCAGGGCAGACCCAGGACCCAGTCAGGCCCACCTAGGCCTCCTCTCCTGTGCTGCTGGCCTCTTGCACCCCATGGTTGACTCAAAGCCTCTCTCAGGATGATGACAAGGTTAGACCAGGTACTCACAAGGGCAGGGCTTCATCACATCTCTGCCTTGGCAGGATGACCTTGAGTGAGTCATATGACCTCTCAGGCCCTCGGGCTCCTCACTGCATTATGATAAAATCTTCTCTTCCAGGTTTCTGGGGAGGAACAGAAGAAAGAACATATGTGAAACCCAGACACCCAGTAGGCGCCCAGGGAATGCTGGTTTTCTTCCAGGGAGAATGGGGTGGGGCACGGCTGCCACATGCAAGGAGAGGATCTGAGGGCCTGACTCACTGGGTTCTTGCCCAGGGACTTCACCAGGACAGCATGTCTGCACTTGAAGCTGCAGCAGGCACCTCTCGGGCCTGTGGCTCCCGGCTCTAATTACAGCTTTCTTGACACATTTCCTGTTTGGGAGCTGGCAGGATCCTCTTGGAGGAGCCACAGATAATGAGCAGCTGGCAGCAGAGCCTCCAACCACGGGGACACTGACCCCGGAGCAGGCCTGAGCAGGCCCACCAAGAAGGGCAGAAGGCCTCTAAGATCCCTGTTCTCAGTCCTGCCCTGTATACACATATGACCACACCCATGGCCCTGGGATTTCCTGATCTCTGCTTGCACACTTCCAGCGACAGGGAGCTCACTGCCTCACAGCCTGCTAACCTCCAGACAGTACAGATGGTTAGAAGCACGTCTCAAATCAGACTACCCTTCAGCTTCTAGCTGTTGATCCTCAGGTCCCCCAAGTTTCCAGCAATGTGGAACAGAAGAAAGGGCACAGCTTCTGGGGGCAAGAGGAACTGGGTTCACATTCTGACTCTATCACACCTCAGGTTCTGCAGCCTTAGTCATGTCCACCTCTTTGAGCCTCAGTTTCCTTCTCTGTAAAATGAGAATAATGCTTCCCAGTGGGAAGGGAGATTGGAAGGGGAAAAGGCTGTGCACACAATAGATATCAACTGAAAGTCATTTCCTCCCCTTTCCTTCCTGTACACTTTATCTTAGGGTGGCTTCGTTAGGCTCAGATTCAAACAAATGACTACCCTGCAGAAGAACTTGACCACCTGGAACCTCAAGACAGTGGAAGCCCACCTCCTCAGCTCCTCATGATAAGCTGGAGGAGGCACGGTGGGGGTGTCTACCAAATAAAGAAGGACAGATGGATGGATGGACCTACAGACAGACAGACAGACAGTTTAATAGGTTCCTAAGTCTAACCAAGGAACACCCATCCTCTTTTAATCCTGTACTTGCTAAATGTCGTATGTTTGTTGAGAAACAGTGTAAAGCAGTCATTTTTAAATGTTCATAAGCACCTGAGGAGGTTTTGTAAAATGCAGATTTCTGGGTGCCACCTCTATTTGATTTGGAGGCTATAGGTCTGGGATGGGGTCCGGAGTCTGCGTTTCTAGCCAGCCCCCAACTGACACTGTTGCTGCTGGTCCTCAGGCCATGCTTAGAGAAGTGCCGTAACAGAGCAGAGCCACTGACTTCAGCACCCTTTGACTGACAAGCCCGTGGCCAGGGTGGGGTCCCTGGCCTGGGGCACTCATGCAGGAGGGAGGAGGAAGGTTCCCCTCTCAGCCCTTGGATGCAAAGGACAACGTGCCACCACTCCCACCGCCCACCTCTTCAAATCTTCAGCTCCCATCTCCACCCCATGCTTGGAGCGGCACCCCGGGCTCTCTTCAATGCTGTGATGGCTTCATTTCAGACAGGGCTTATACCCCGTATGAGAATACCTCCCTGCAGGCAGTTCAGGCTGCACAAAAATCCATGAACTAGGTGAGGTGTGCAGGGGCCACACAGAATAGCCGCCCATGACAGGCCTTCCAGCAGGAGGGAAGAACTCTGGAAAGAAGGGAATTGAGTCTCCTGGCTTCCCAGATGTACACAGGCACAAGTGTCTGCCACAGAGAAGGGCCCACCCCTTCCCCCAGATACTCTTCCTGGCCAGAGCTGATGGCAGCAAAGCCTTCATCCCAGGCTCTGCTCAGGCGTAACTTGCTGCGCCACTGTAGACAAATCCCTTCCCCTCTCTGGGTCTTAGTTTCCCTGTCAGAGGTGGTTGACTAGCCTCACCTAGGGAAAGAACTGGCATTAACTGAGCCACTGATGTGTTCGTTTATTAAACTCTTTCATTCAACAGATATGTACCAAGCAAGTCCTATGAACCAGGATCTGGTCTACAGCACAAACAGAAGCGAAAGGAAGCTCACGCCTCATGGAACTGGCCCAGTTCTTTGTATCGGCTGCTTCAGCCCATTGATCTCATTTCACTTTCACCTTCTCAGGTCACCTCCACCCAACCACGGGAGCCGGACGATCTCATCCCTGCTTCACAGATGAAAAAACTGTGGCCCGGAGGAAGTGGCAAAGCTGGGGTTCAGAGCTGGGGTTCCCCAGACCATCATATGGCCCCAAGCCCCACTTCCTCCTGCTCTCTTCTGGGTGGGAATCTTTCCTTCCAGGCTGCCCTTCCCTCTGCCTGGCAGGGTCCACCACCTCACAAGGAAGTGGAAAGATCAGTAGCTATGAGGGTGACTGTTCCCAGATTTGGGAATTCCAGGCTGAGCCAGGGCTCCCTACCTCTGCCCTGCTTCCACAAATTGCAGGCCAGGCCACTCAGACCCCCTTCAGCAGTAGGTGCCCAGGACCCCTGGGTGCTCTGGGAGCCCTGGCAGGTCCTTCTAAGTCCCCCATCACCCATCCACCATGCTCAGCATCTACTCATGAGTGTCCACGTGACCCACAACGCAGAGCAAGCCCACAGTGCCAGCACTAACACAACAGGGCGCCCCAAATTGAGATACGTTGTGCTCTGTGCACTTAACCAAGTTTGCAGCCCAGAAACTGGAAAGGGGCTAATTTAATGTCAACATACAAGGAAGCTTAGCACCACGTGGAAAGTAAACTTTACCCTGGGTTACACCGGGTGGGAGCAAGCATCTTCCCGGAGCTCGGGGCCCTTGAGGTCTCAGCCAGCCTTGGCCCCATGCCTCTCCATCTCACTTTGAAGATGTGCCCAGTCATTCCCCAGGGCCCGGAAAACTCCCCTCCCCGAAAACTCCTCTCCCCTCTGCCTCTGCAAAGACACCCGTCTGCTGTGGCTCCATTCGCCTTCTGTTTCCTCCAGGAAGCTGCTCTCGGCCCCATTCACTCTCCCAGTCCCCAGCGCTCCAGCTGCCAGCTCCCAGGGTGACTGAGCTCTCAGACCTGATGTCCAGCCTTCCGCTGATGGCTGAGTTCCTGCAGCATATGTCAGGTTGAGGAGTCCACGCAAGGGTCATATCAGGAACGACCTAAGACACCAATGCTTTCGGAGGCTCTGCAAGGTGAGAAGGTGTTATTTGCCTTTTTCACTTTCTTCCTTTTGCAAACAAACAGCAGAATTTTCCAGCGGCTTCAACAGATGACATGAGAACCCAACCATCTTCTCCTAAGTGAACGGTTAAAGAGACCCACAAGAGCAGTGGCAACACTCTCCAGTGTTTTCAGTTTAAAAAATAGTTATTTGTCCTGAAAAATATGCTAATGATTAATAGGTTATGATTTATTCTTATTGTTCTTCAAGAATAAATATTTTTGACTTCTCAGTGTTCTTTTAGAACACAGTAAATATCAATAGATGTAACCCCATAAACAAGAATTCTTTAGTGTCCTCAGTAATATCTAAGAGGGGAGATGCCAGCACCAAAGCCCCAGGGGGTTCGCTGTTGCACGATACCCCCTGGCCCCAGCTGCTCCACACCATGGTCCAGCCCTGCCTGCAGCCCAGAGAACTGGCTCACCCCAGGTCCCCACGAATTTCCTTCATTCAGCCCTCCCTTACTGGAGGTCAGCTGAGTACTTCTGTTCTTTGCCACCCTCAGAACCCAACCAAAATAGCCGGAGTTCTAGCCTAGACATGAAACCCCGGGCAAGTACACAGCATCCATCCCCTCATTGTCAACATGGTGATGGTGAGTCCAGCTCACGGTGCAGGGGAGGGCTCGTGAGGACTGACATCAGAACACATGTGGGGGCCTGGCAGGTGCTGGGCCCTCAACAGGTGCAGCTAATATTAGCATGCTTGCTCCTGCCTCGATGGCTACTGTTATTATTAGTGGTGGTATTAATATCCCAGCAGGAAATGAGCTTCAAGGTCACAGAGCTCCCCATGTTACTGAGGGACAAACAGGAAGGCCAGGAGCGGTCAGCAGCAGAGCTGGAGTCAGAAACCCAACGTGTCCCAGTGAGACTAAAACCTCCTGGGGGCCAGGGACACACCAGCCACATACGCGCTCATGACTCCATCCCTCGCTTCTCTCGACAGTTGATTTTTGGACACATCTCATGGGCCAGGCGCTAGGCCAGGTGCTGTCTGCTCACAATGGGGCTTGGCCCCAGATTGGTTCTATCAATGCTTGCAGATCAGTTCATGGCCTCTCCCATCTGGCTGGCCACTGGGAATCTAGGCCAGGGGTGGAGTTTGGTAAGGGTTTCCTAAGCCATCCCCCCAACCACCAGTAACAAAAACACAGCTGTTACTTTGAGCAGATCCCACTCTGGGACACTCTGGGTAAAAACAAAACAAAACAAAAAAAACGGCCTGATTCCTCATCCCCTTAGCTGGAGAGAACACGAGGCCCAGAGAGGGTTAGTGCCTGGCTTGGGACACACAGCCAGGTCTGGGAGAGCCAGAGAACATAGGCTTCTCAGTATAGGTTCTGGACTCCGGACTGTGGCCAGGGATAACCGTGGAGGACTTGAGCAGATGGACACTGGTCAGGACGTGCCTGAGAGTGGGGCGCAGAGTGCAGGGTCTCCGTGGGCAGAGGACAGGTCTGGGAGCGGAGTCTACTGGCTCAGCCGTCCCAGAAATCAAGCCCCTGGAGCAGCCACTTCTCCCACCCTCAACAGAGTGACTTCACACTCAACTGGGGGAGCATCCGTGCTAGACTCAGCTGACTGTCCTGAGAAGGAGGGAGATGGAGTGTGGGCCTGGCAGAGCCACCTGTCCTAGCCAGGGGTAGGGTGTGAAGGAAAGGAGGGCGTCTAGGGGAGCTCTCACTGGGGAGGAGGTGGGCAAGTTGCAGGGAAGGGGTGTACTGTGGCCAAGGAAGCAGCTTGAGCTGAAGCTGGGAGCCGACAGGCCCCACGAAAGGAGAGTGGAGCCTAGGCCAGGGAGGTGGCTGCCCATGCTTAGGACCCTTCCCTTCTTTCCCTTCTTTCTCCCCTCCCCACACTTCTCATCCCAGCTGGAGTCAAGACGTGTCTTTCGAGCCCGACATGAGGCTACCTGACTGCAGGCCTGGGTCCTCTTGCTCACTTCCAGATCTAGGGCCTGGCCCAGAACAACAGCTCAGCAGGGCTGCTGAGTGGGTACCTGCAGAGACTGACCGTGAGAGCCCGGGGCAGCTAAAACAAAGCCCTGACTTCAGGGGGTTCTGTTTCAAAGTGACTTCAGCGTTGTTTTCTGATTTATTCTGGGTGTTAAGGCCCAATGGAAAAAGGGGTGGCAGAGAGGAGGGCCTGGAGTTGGGGACCGACCACCTGGCAGCCAGCAGGCGATCAGGGCAGCAGCTCTGCTCACAGCCCCAGACCCCCCAGGGCCGACAGACACACAGGGAATAAGGATGAGGCACTGGTGTTACCTGGGGACAGCAACTCTTGTGCTAACCCCAAACACAGGATGGAGGGAAGAAAGGGGGGCTTCCTTCAAAGAGTCCCTGGGGTGGGGTTTGGAGGCAGGAGGCAGGCACAATCCCTGTTGGTTGGCACCCAGGAGGCCTGAGTTTGGGTCCAGAGCCACCTCCAGCTCCCTGGATGTCCTTAGCCAAGCTGCTGACCCAGCGTCTCTGAAGTCCCTAAGGGGGCTCTGCCTTCAGGTAAGGCCCACAACTAGGTCTCCACACACACACACACACTCACTCACACCCACACACGCACTCACACATGCACATTCAAGCACACACACAGTTGCACATACACAGTCACACAGGCATGCACAGACACTCATGCACACTCTCACACACACTCATGCACACTCACACACACTCATGCACACTCGCACACTCATGCACACTCGCACACTCACACACACTCATGCACACTCACACACAGTCGCAGATACACAGTCATGCACAGAGACTCATGCACACTCACACTCACACACACTCATGCACACTCACGCACACTCACGCACACTCACGCACACACACAGTCGCACATACACAGTCACACAGGCACGCACACATACACTTATGCACACTCACACACACACACACACACACACACACACACACACACACACACACACACACACACCCAGTACCAGCTCCTGCCTGCCGGGGAAGGGATGCAGGCAGCAGGCCCGCAGCGGGGCCCCTAACAAAGGCGGAGGGGCGGGGGGACGTTGGCAGCCAAGAGCTGGGGGGAGGGGCTCGGGCTGGGGAGGGATGTGGCTCAGAGCCTAACAGGCCACCAGCAGCCGCAGCATCTGCTTTTTCTCACCTCTAAAGGGAATCGATTTGTCTCTGACTGATTTCCCTGACGTCTAGTTTTCTTCTCCGCCCGGCTGTCAGCCCAGCCACTGTGCGGGGAAGCGGGGACGCGCCCTGGCCGCCTGCCTGCCTGCTGCTCCCCCCACCCGCCACCTCCCCTATCACACCGCCCCGCACACTCACCCAACACACCACACAAACACAAAGAAGCCCACACCCGCCGGCCCTGCAGCCACCCTCCTAGACAGACAGACACACCACAACACAACACACACATATACTCCACCCACACCCGCACTGCAGCCAGCCTCCCAGACAGACACACCCACAGCCAGACAGACAGACAGACACACACCACACCACAACACACACACACACACTCCCACCCACACCTGCACTGCAGCCAGCCTCCCAGACACACCCACACCCAGACAAACAGACTCACACCACAACACACACACACACTTCCATAGCGCTCACACATCTCCACACTCACGTTTTCAGCACTACAGAGGCATTAGCACGCGTACCACCACCTGCCCACAAGGTCAGGCTTACCCATCCACACACACACGTGCACACACACACAAACACACACATACACATTGCATGGCCCTCTCAGACACCAAAATGGGTGTGTACACACACAGCACAGTCACTCACACTTGCCCATGCCCCCAGACCACACAGCCATGCCCACACACCCAACATCCTCACAGCCCCCCAGGCTACATTCCTACCACACAGACCCACGCCCCTACATGCCCCCGTGCCCTACAGTCACACCTCTGCCTCCCACCTTGGCGCTGTCATCTGGGCACCCCGCAGAGCTGCCATGAGCCGCGGCTCCTCAGATCGTCCTGACCCCCGAGGACAATGTTATCGCCCATCTGCTGTGACCCTGGGACTTGGCTGGGGAAAGTCTTGCGTGGATACCTATCCCCAAGGGCCTGGGTGCCGATGGAGGGGGTGCCACTATGGGGGCTGGCTGAGGACGTGGCCGGGGACAGGCTTGCTGCAGGGCAGCCTGGGGGAGGCGCTGGATCCAAGCAGGGTCCCGGTGATTTAGGGTGGAGGGTGTTGGACCCTTATCAAGATCAAGTTGCGTTTTCCTGGTCACAAGCTCCTCCAAAGGACCCTGACGAACCAACAACAACAGCAGCAAACAGCGATAATAATACACCCTGACCCTCTCTGTGTTCACATTCTCACGTCCATGACAGCACTTGATTAGATCCTGGATACATCCACTGGAATTGGGACTGTTGCCATCTCACAGATGAGGAAACTGAGGTCTGGACTGAGAAAGGGACTCTGCCAGGCTCCTGCATGGTTAGTGAGTTTAGAACTCTAACTCAAATCCAGGTCCCCTGATTACACGGCCAATAATCCAGACCAAAGCAACCGGCTCCAGACAGTAATCCATCTGTCCTCAGAGACCCCATAAAGCCAGCCCATGCTGGCACCGCTCTGCCCCTCGGGGAACATGGAGGAAGCCCTCAGCATGGGCGCTGGCAAGTCGTGTGCATGGAGAACCTGTGTGTATGGGCACATGTGTGCCAGAGGTATGGGCACGTGATCATCAAGGCATGGGACAAGTGTGAGGAGGTGGCGGGCAGGTGGGACCAGGCTCCACCGGCAGATGTTGGGGGAGGATGTGTCCATGTAGGCACATGCATCTGTGGGTGCTGGAAGCATTGTGTGTAGGGGACAAGCTGGGGAAGCGATCTAGCCGTGGCCGTGGGTTTGTGTGCTTCAGACGTGTATGCAGGAAGGCCTTTCAATGGTGTGGGGCTTCGTGTATGTTTGAGGTGTGCCAGAGACATTGCGTGTGAGAGTGTCAGGGTGCACGCCCACCGCGGTGTGTGCCCACCAGCCGAAGGGGGCTCCACTCCGGCACCTTGTCTGCTTCCTGGCCCCCTGCCCTTCCCTTTATCTGGCTAGGCGGCTCTGCTCTCGGCACAGACAGCAGATAATTGATGAATAGGACTGGTTCTTGGCTCTTCAAGGTCTGGCCAGAGATAAGAGCGTGAGTACCAGCACGGAGTGGGTGCTGAGGGTTCAAGGACCACAGATGCCTCCATCCATTGGAGCCTTTGCTCTCTTCCCTCTGCGGCCAGGGACCCACACAGCCAGGGCAGGAGCATGTGACAGGCAAAGGGGCTCAGTGGGTGCCTGGAGGGTGGGGTCTGGGACAGGGCACACCCTTATCAGGACTGGCAGCAAGCCAGGCTGCGCAATGCTGCTGAGTGAATTAGCTCTCAGAGCATCCACTCATAACTTCCAACACCTGACCCAGCACCTACTAAGTGCCTGACTGGGGCTGGCTCCTAGGGCCAGGGAGGCCAAGGAGACACAGGCCCTGCCTCAGGGACGTCACAGTCCACATGGCCACCCCAGACCAGCAAGACAGGAAGGGGACAGAAATATCAACCCCAAAGGCCTGGTCACATCAGGAGAAGCCCCAGAGCTGAGACCTGCACTTATTGAGCTGGGGTCCCCAGGAAACGTCAGTCAGGAAGGCATGTTGGAGAAATGGAGGGACACAGCTCGCCCAGGGGCAACACTGATGGGAAGGCCACCACCCACCACTTACTTCTTGTTACATGCCAGACCCTGTCCCACTGAGCCATTTATTAATAGAATGACAGTCACTCCACCTTGTCCAAAGCCCTGGGGATAAGTACTGTTATTACTCAAGCTAAGGACCTTACCAATAGTATTTGAGAGAAATGAGCGAGGTGGACAGATGAGGTTTTAGAAAGACTCAGCCCCTGCCCTCCAGAGAGAGATGATGCCTCGATTGTCAGCCCAGAACACCCAACTTCTAGCAGGCTCCCCGCAAGCTGTCCCAGAACCCTCCCAGGACTGATCCTCAGGAAGGTTAGGGCTCTGGGGATGAAGGCAAGGAGGCCTGGTTGGGACAGGGGAGGCAAGGGGACTGGACGGGTCAAGGAGGGCAATCCCACCGCCCCCTGCATTAGGACATGGAGTTCATGGACCATTAGGGGCCATGGTTCTCTCTTCAAGGGGCAGTCATTTGGCTCCTGGGGGTGGATGTTGCCTCCGCCCTGCCAGGTACCCCTTCTGGGACGTCCCCACCAGATGTCCCCACTGGCTGGCCTGGCCCCAGTATAGCCTTCCTGTGACCTCAATGTGGCTCACTTCAGACCGGTAATTTGGAGAACCATCAAAGGCCAGGGCCAAGGGAGAAACTGAAGCCAGTGAGAGCAGGGAGCAGACTGGCTTCTGGTCACATCGCAGGACTGGAATTGCAGTTCAAGTTCCCTGATGCTCAGCCTGACCATGTATTGAGTGACTGAGTCCATGAGACATGGGATGAAAGTCAATTTTTCAACCTCTTCCTCTTTCTTCCGCTACTTCTCCTGCCCCATTTTCCTCTCTGTCCTGCCTCCAAGCCCTGCCTCCTCTTTCTTTTTTTTCCTTTTCCTCTCCCTCTTTCTTCTACCTCATACCTTATCATACCCAAGAGAAACCACAATATCCTTTGGCTCCGGATTAGAAAATTTCTCTGGGTAAGGGGGATCTCAGAGGTCTTACCCCCCATCTGTGACAGGTGGAGTAATCACACCCCCATGATGAGGGACAGGGAGGCCTGCATGCTGCAGTCCATGAGGTCACAAAAAGCCAAACACGACTTGGCAACTTACCAACAAAATGTCCACACCCTAGTTCCCATAGCCTAGGAATATGTTGGTTACAGGACAAAAGGAATAAGATTGCAGATGGAGATGAGGTTGCTGATCAGCTGACCTTGAGATGGCGAGATGTTCTGGGACCATCCAGGTGAGTCCAATGTAGCCACAAAGGTACATAGAGTGGAAGAGGGAGGCAGATGAGAGAAGCGGGGAGATGAGATGGAAGCTTGAGAGGGACACAGCCTAAGGTCACTGGATCTGAAGGTGGAGAAAGGGGTCACAAGTCAAGGGACAGACTGTAAAAGCTGGAAAAGACAGAAACTCGGAGTCTCCCCAGAAGTCTCAAGAAGACATGTAGCCCTTCTGATACCTTGATTTCAGCCCAGTGAGTTCCATTGTGGAGTTCTGACCTCAAAAGAGCTATAAGATAATAAACGTGTATCCTCTGAAGCCATGACTTCTGTGGTCATCTGTTATAGCAGTGATAGGAAACTAATACATGGGTCTATGTCCCCCGAAGCCCTCCAGTTGCATCCTTCCAGTGACAGGGAGCTCCCACCAGCCTCAGCCAGCTCTCATCATTACCAAATCCCTCCTCATGGGATCCAAGTTGTCCCCCCGGGACTGCTTTCCACTGTGCCAACTCCGTCCTTCTGGGCCCCCTCAAAACAAGCCTTTCCAGTGCTTAAAAGTAGTATTCATGGGAGTAATTCCCCCCTCCCCAATTCATTCCTTCTCTGTGCCTACCATCCCCAGAATGCTTTTCTGATTGCCTTACCAGAAATTCCTCTCAAAGAAATCTTATTCCCCATTCCTACCTTTCTTCTGAGCTCAGGGGGTCACTCAGGCCCAGGCCAAAATTCTCAGGAGCAGAGACTCAGCCTTCCTGCCAAGAGAGGAATAAGGGTAGGATGAAGCCTGTGGTGTCTGCTGGCTGGGTGATCTTAGACAAACCCATGCTCTCTCGGGACCTCTGATGTCCTGTCTGTGCAGTGGGGTGAAACCCCATGAGCTCTGTGCTTGACCACAGGGCAGAGTGGGTCTTACCTGCCTTGATTTCCTTGTCAACATAACTCTCAATCACCTGCCTTCTCTCCATGTTGCTTATCATTAAAAGGAGAGGGGAGGAGAGGGGAAGAGAGGGGATGGGAAAAAGAAGAGAGGAAAGGAAGGAGAGGGGAGCTGTATGTCCCTACAGAAACTGTACTCCAATGTTTTATTATGTGCTCTGGCTCGGGCAGCACCTTAGTTAATGGTGTGTCAGATGATGGTACAAATTTATAGCTGAAGGTTTACATCACAGACAGCTGGAATGAATGACAATAAATTAATTTAAAGTGCTACCAAAGTGTTCCCCAAAGTATATGTGCTTATGAGCTCTGGGCTAATAATTTATAAATGCATGCCTTTTATAATCCTGGTCTTAAGTCTTGAAAGCAGCTAGTTAAAAAGCAGTCACATGACATAAATTATTTTTATTAATATCACGAGTGCATGATTAGGGTGGCGGGAATGGTGGTCACTAGCCCAGGTTCTTGCAGTCCACCTTCTCTTCTTTACCCCCTGACTTCTAGTCCTGAGGGGCTCAAATCTCACAGCCCCAGCCTCCATTCCTGCCCAAGAGACCCTCAGGTTGCCAGGGTCTAAGCTGGTGCCCCCCATTGCCTGATGCCCTCTGCTGGGTGAGAATTTCACTCCATATCCATTATGGGGTCCCTCCTCTAAGGGGTTATCATGCTCTTAGAGAGAACAGAGAAAACATTTTTTATGTGCAATCAACACATTCACGCACACTCGAAGATGGAGAGAGATTTGCTGAGCCTCAGTTGCTCCACCTGTAAAATGGGCATCACCATATTGCCCTCTGGAAGAATTGATTAAGGCCACATATTGGAACTCAATAATGTGTATTGAGACACTAAGATAAGAGTCTCTCTGCTATCCTACAAAGGAAGGAGAAGTTCAAGGTGGTTTACATAATCTGGAACTTTGTGGTTGGTTGACGGGCTCAGACTTTGACAAAGTATGAGATGACCCTGCCTTCTTGGAACCCCATTCTAACCCTTCTTCTTTCTAAAGCCAATCGCACTGCATGTGCCCTGGGCTCCAGCTTTGCCATTTTCTTGATGGATCCATCAGTTATTCCCTCAAAGGTTCCCCCTTTCCTGAGTTACATTAAAGACTGCCCAAATGTTTCACAGTTCCTCCCATCAAGAAGAGTCTACCGCCCTCACCCTCTGGAATCGAGGCTGGCCTGCCACTTGCTTAGACCTTTAGAATGTGGTGGAAGTGACATGGGGTAACTTCCACAACTGTGTCTTAAGATATCTGCAGCTTCATTGGAGCACTTGGAATACTCCTCTTGAAAGGCAGCTGTTATGCTGTATGAAGCCCAACCAAGACGGAAAGACCACACAGAGAAAAACCATGATGTTCCAGTCAGCAGTCTCAGCCCAAATCCTCAACAAGGACCAGCACCAGCCACCAGCCATGTGATCGGCCACCTTGATGTCCTGGTCAAACCTGCAGGTGACTGCAGCCCCAGGTGAGCCAGCAGAGCCCAGTCATTCCAAGAATTGTGAGAGAAAATAAGTGGTTGTTGTTTTAAGGCATCGCGACTTGGGCGGTTTGTTACACAGCCGTAGATAACCGGAACACCCTTCTCTACTACCTGCTCTGCATCAGCGCTTAAACAAATCCAGGCTGCTCTCATCTAAAATTCTCCCTGGGTCCCACGTCCCTCACCAGCTCCAGCCTTGCCTCACCAGCCCCTACCCTTTTGCAACCAAACTGCAAGCAAAGACAGAGAGGCCATGCTCCAAGCCGCCTCCCTGTCCACCCCTGCCACCCACTCCTCACCACTTCCAGCGCTCCGGCTTTTGCTCCTTCCACTCCTTTAAGTGGGTCATCTCTTAGGTCACCAGGGGCTGGCCACGCTTGAGTCCTGCCCTTTATCTGATGGCCTTGAGCAGCACCAACTCACCTTTCAACGCTCACCCTCCGGCTCCTCCAACCCTTCTTGGTCTGCACTCCTATTTCCCCCATTTCCTTCGGCCACATGTGGACACCTCTTTCCCTTCTCTTTAAATCCTGGTGTTCCTCAGGTCTCTGTCTTGAGCCCTTGGCCCTCCACACTCTTCACGCACTTACAGGCACACTCATCTGCTCCCTCGTCCATGCCAATGCCTTCCAATTCTGCATGTCCAGCCGGTTCCCTCTCCAGGCCACTGCCTCCTGGACTCTCCACTTGGACTTCTTTAACCTCAACAGTGCCCACGTGCATGCATCATCTCTATACATCCTGCCCCTTCCTTACATGCCCCCCTTCCAGGGACCCAGTCGCCCAAGCCCCAGATCTAGTCTTAATACATTCTGCTTCCTCCCCACATAAAATTAGTGGCTACAGTCTGGAAAATCTACCCCTAGACTGATCTAAAAATCTCTGCTTCCCATTACCCTTGCAGGTCACCACCACCACTTACCAGGAATGCTTACAACACCCCGACTGGTTTTCCTCTCTGCACTTATGCACAAAGTCTTTCTCCACTCTGAAGTAGAGACTCTAATTAACACCACTTTGCAACTTAAAGTCTTTCAATGGATCCCCTTTGTCTTTAGAGGAAAAACCAAACTTGCTGATGCAACATATAAGCCCTAGGAACACCTCTCCAGCCCCAAATTTGACTACTCTCCACATTCACACTGGCCTCGGTCCTTTTGCCAGGCACACCCTTTCCTTCTCCACAATCCAGAAAGCACCACCTCCTTCAGACCTTGGCTTCCCCAGGAAGCCTTGTCCACTCCAACCTCCTTGCCCTGCTGTCTGCCTCACAATACCCTTGCTCTACCCCCCGCCCCCATCTCCCCCTTGCTCTGTCTTCCTTTCTCCCAGCACTTATCTCCCTTGGTATTAACTGCTTGGTGAGTTATTTGTCCTCTCAGCTCAACAGTCAGCTCTGGAGTGGGCAGGGATTGTTCACTACAGCCTAGCACAACAGTTGGCACAGAGTAGATACTCAATAAGCATCTGTGAATTAATGAATGATAAATGAGTCTTGGGAAAGCGTCACCACCTTGCCTCCTCCAATCCCCATCAAAGCCTGGCTTTAACAGATTGGCAAAGTCCTTGTCTTTGGCCTCCATTCACCTCCTTGGCTACCCAACATCTATCTATTGGGCAACTGTTGGGTACCCAGCCCTGGGATGGACAAATGAGTATCAGATGTGTGGATTAACAAAACATCGCCAAAATAAAAAGGACCAAACTACCAATATAGACAGCACATTGATGCACCTAAACTAAAGGAAGCCAGACAACAGATGACATGCTGGATGACCCCGTTCATATAACATTCTAGAAAAGGCAAAACTTCAGGGACAGAAAATAGATTGGGACTCCCAAGTCATGTGTCACAGAGAACGAGTGAGGAAGACATAGAGCTGTCTTTTTATAACCAACCTCGGAAGTCACTGGGCATCATTTCAGCCACATTCTGTTCATTAGAAGTGAGTCACTTAAGCCAGAAGTGGAGGGAAATTAGAGTCCACCTTCCCATGGAAGGTGCTGAAGGATGTGCAGACTTGATTTGAAGTTATCACAGGTACCACTTGACCACATGGCAATGCCTTGTCCACCAGGCGCAGCGGCCACACACCCTAACCTTCACAGTCTTTGCAGGGAATGGGGTACCACAGATACCTATGGCCCAAAGGCAGCTTTAAGAACATTATTGGAAATTCCTCTGGTGGTCCAGTTGTTAGGACTCCGTGCTTTCACTGCCAAGGGCATGGATTCAATTCCTGGCTGGGGAACTAAGATCCTACGAACCACAGGTGTAGCCAATAATAATAAACAAAATAGATTTATTTTGAAAAGATTATTATTATAATAATGTTAAGAGAGTACTTTGGCAGAGAAGAAAACCATCTCTAATCGCTACTTATTCTCTTTGTGGCCATCAGCCATTTATCCTTTCTGTGCGTTGGCTTCCTGATCTGCAAAACAGGCACAGCTATAGCCCCTACCACATAGTGTTATTCTGAGGACTAAATAAGGTGACTGTGTAAAGCGCTTAGAAAAACACGGGGCACTTCCAAGTACCTTTGTAGTCTTTCATGAGCTGGCAAAGGGGTAAATGAAATGATCCATGGAAAAAGCTTACAGCAGTGCCTGGCTGGCACACGAAGATAAATCAGTTGCGTTATTGTTTGTTAAGTTTATAATTATTACTTGCTGTAGCCTCCTGAAGACTTCCTCCAGGATAATGTGCAAACTCCTAGATGTTATTCCAGGTCCTTCACAAATGCATTCCTGCCTATTCCTCTGCTCGCCGATAACCCTCCCCACAAACATACCACAAATACCATCCCTGAACATGCCGCACACTCACAACTTTCCCCCATGCAGCCACTTCTGCTAGAATGCCCCTCCACATCTCTTCCTGCTGAGTTTCTGTTCATCATGAACATTGGATGGGAGTCAATGCTCTTCACTCCTAACCACGGCAGAGTAACTGATAATCAGACTAGCACCAGCAACATGAAAAGGAAAAGGAAACTTAAAACTGAAGAAATACAGAAAGCCCTATTTTCACATAGAGGCACAGGTCAGCGATTCCCAAGGAAAGGGTAACAGATGAGGTAAGCTCTATGATCCTCTCAAATTGGACACACATTCCAGGCCACTAAACACAGAGAGAGAATTCAAGTAAAGCACAGCAGTCTCACTGAGCTGGTGAGACAAAGGTTGGAGAACAGGGAGGCTGAGGCTGTAGGAAGTCGTGAGCAGAGTACCAGAGAGAAGGCAGATGGGAAGAGAAAACTCCAGAAAGCTGCACAGAAGTCTTCCTGAGCCTTAGAATTAATTATAAACTGTGTGTGCTTGGGGTGAGATGTGATGAGGCCAGGCAAGGACCAACTATCAGGGAAATATTACTACCAGGGACTGATGGATTGAACAACTTACAGAGCTCACACAGAGCTGAAAGATTTTGAGTTCCAACCAGCCAGAGCAGAGCAGAAAGCCCTCATTGATCAGCTTAATAAAGCTTAAAAATAAGCCTTAGAAGGAGCAACTTGATCCATAAGCAAACTAGCTGCCTGCCAAAGCAATATCTTTAATGCTCTGTAAAAGAAGACAATAAATTCCAAACAGCAATAGAATATCAAAATGTCCAGCATCCAAACAAAAAATCATAGACACACAAGAAAGCATAAAAATGCAATTCACAACCAGGAGGAGAAGAATTCAATGGAAACAGATCTATATGCCAGAAATTAGATGACTTGAAATAATTATTATAAAAATATTTAAGGATTTAAGAGAAAATAGCAGACAGATGAATGAAAATCATAAAATGAACTGAAGCACATCAGGCTTATCTGTCCATCACTATCTCCCTGAGTTTGCTCAAACTCGTATCCATTGAGTCAGTGATGCCATCCAACCATCTCCTGTCGTCCCCTTCTCCTCTAGCCCTCAATTCTTCCAGCATCAGGGTCTTTTCTAATGAGTCAGCTCTTCGCATCAGGTGGCCAAAGTACTATAGCTTCAGCATCACCATCAGTTCTTTCAATGAATATTCAGGGTTGATTTCCTCCTTTAGGATTGACTGGTTTGATTTCCTTACAGTCCAAGGGACCCTCAAAAGTCTTCCGCAACACCGCAGTTCGAAAACATCAATTCTTCGGCACTCAGCCTTCTTCATGGTCCAACTCTCACATCCATACATGACTACTGGAAAAACCACAGCTTTGACTACAAAGACATTTGTTGCAAAATAATGTCTCTGCTTTTTAATATACTGTCTAGGTTTGTCATAGTTTTTCTTCCAAGGAGCAAGTGTCTTTTAATTTCATGGCTGCAATCACTGTCTGCAATGATTTTGGAACCTAAGAAAATAAAGTCTGTCACTGTTTCCATCGTTTCCCCACCTATTTGCCATGAAGTGACGGAGCCAGGTGCCTGGATCTTAGTGTTTTGAATGTTGAGTTTTAAGCCAGCTTTTTTACTCTCCTGTTTCACCTGTATGATGAGCCCCAATAAAAATCCTAGGCACTGGGTCTCCAGCGAGCTTCCTCGCAAACCGCGTTTCACCTGTGTCATCACAGCTCATTGCTGGGGGAATTAAGAGCATCCTGTGTGGCCACTGTAGATGCTTGGAAGTTTGTGCCTCGTGTCCTTTGAACTTCACACCATGCGCCTTTTCTCTTTGCAATATTGCTTTGTATCATTCGTTGTAATAAGTCGTAGCAGTGATTATGACCATTTGCTGAGTCCTGTGAGCCCTCCGAGAAAATCACTGAACCTGAGGGTGGTCTTGAGGACTGCTAACACACCATTGACTCACCTGAGGAAGTTTGAAAATAGAGGGCTAAACTAAAACCAAAGTGAGTAGAAAAAGGAAATAATAAAGAGCAAAAAAAAAATCAGTGAACTAGGAAACAGACATATTAAAGAAACCCAATGAAACCAATACTATATGCTTTTGAAAAGATTATTAAAAATCATAAACTTCTTGCTCAACTGATCAAGAAAAAATAAATAAAGCATAAATTATTAATATTAGTAATCAAAGTGAGGTTATCACTACAGCTCTTACAGATGTTAAAAAGACAGTAAAAAACATTTTAAACAGTTTCAAGAAAATAACTTTGGTCACTTAAGTGAAATAATAAAATTCCTTGAAAAGCAAAATTACCAAAATTGACACAAGAAGAAACAGAAAACATAAATAGTTCCATATCTGTGATAGATACGTTTTATTTCATAAAACCTTCCCACAAAGGAAATTCCAGACCAATATAGCTTCACAGAGAATCTTATCAAACATTTGAGTAAGAAATAATACCAATCAAGCATAAAGTCTTTCAAAATACAGAGGAAGATGGAATCCTTCCCAACATTTTCATAAGGTTAGGATTACCCTGATACCAACACCAGACAAGTTTATTACCAAAAGACCAACAAATGAAAAATTAGAGCAGACTTGCTTATAAATAAGAATTAGCAGGCTGATTCTAAAACTTCCGTCTATGTTTGATGCAGGATACAGCATGCTTGGAGCTGGTGCACTAGGATTATCCAGAGAGATGATATGGGGTGGGAGGGGGGTTCATGTTTGGGAACTCATGTACACCCATGGTGGATTCATGTCAATGTATGGCAAAACCAATACAGTACTGTAAAGTAAAATAAAGTAAAAATAAAAATTAAAAAAAAATTTATACTGACGTATATTTGATTAAAAAAATAAAACTTACATGAAAATGGAAAGAACCTATAATGTCAAAAAACAAATTTGAAAAAGAAGGATAAATTTGGAGGACTTACACTGCTGATTTTATGACTTACTATACAATTACAGTAACCGATAGAGTATGGTAATTGTGTAGGAAAAAACATGGGGATCAACAGAACAGAATAAAGTCTCAAAAGAGTCTCACATACTCGTGACCAACTGATTTTTTTTTTTTTTTAACCAAAGTGACAAGGTTACTCAGTGGACCAAAGATTATTTGCAAGAAAATGTGTTAAGACAAATAGATATCAGAGTTCCAGTGTCCAGCCTGGCATGTAACGAACTTGGAAGTCCTGATTCCCATCTGCAAATCAAGAAAAAGGCAAAACAAACTGGAAGTCAGCAATCCTTCTTACATCAATCAGAGAACTGAGGTCACAGGGCAAACCATTGCCTCAAAAACCTGGAGAGACAAACAGGCAGATAAGGCAGATACCGAGCATCACAACTTACTGGAGCAGAAACCTCTGTGGGAACCATGCCATATTCCTTTTATCTAGTACATCAAGTCAGGCTCTCCGTGAAAAAAAAAGAAAATTACAAGATTCAATAAAAGGGGAAAAATAGTTTTGAAGAGAGAGCAAGCATTAGAACCTGCTTCAGATATGGCAGAAAGATTGGAATTACCGGACCAGGAATTTTAAATAGCTATGATTAATATGCTAAGTCCTCTAATGAAAAAAGTAGGCCACATGGAAAAACAGATGGATAATACAAGCAAATGGACATTCTAAAAACAGAATCACAAAGAAATGCTAGAAATCAAAAACATTGACCTTGGATCTGCTGATAAAAAATGTGACCCCACCCACCGAATGTCAGGCTGAGCTGGTGAATGTCACTCCCCAGGCCCAGCGCCCATGGGGAGGAGGAGCCCACGGCAGGCCTGGGCAGGGCCAAAGTTGTGCCTGCTGCCACCTCTGGGATTGAGACATGGCTTCAGTGTGTCCAGGGCAGACTTTGCAGCAAGCAAGGGCAATGGGAAGCAGGTGAGGAGGTCAGAACTTCTCCATGATGGACAGAGGGTCTGGAGCCCTGGAGTGGGTGGCCCTAGGCTGAAGAAGAAGAGATACTGGATGGGCAACTTGGACTCAGAGGCGGGCAGCTTAGTGTCTAAGTACAGACTGGGTAGTCCTCACTCCCTGCCTAGCTATGTCACTTGCCCAAGTTGGCCTTATTGTTCCATCTGTCCCTGTGGGGTGGTCTTGCCAGTCAAGGAGGAGAGAAGGCAAAAGCTGCAGAGGCTTTCACATCAACAAACCAAGGTTCTGGGGTCTGATCCACCAGCCCCAAGCAAGATGTCTCTGAACAATCATAAAGTCTCTTGAGCTTCACTTTCCTCATCTCTCCAGTGGGTCTGACAGAACTGTTACTAGGACACGATGCTGTACCAAATGTACAGCTGCAAAAAAATAGCACATTCTGGATTTTTCTTTCAAGAAACGAAATTCTGACAACCTCACCTCCATCATCAATGGGCTATTACCCTTGGCCTCAGGAAGTGGGAGGCTCCATGGTGCCCAGGAAGTAGAAAGAGCTGTGACCACTCTGTCCTGGACACTGAGGAGGCTCTCGTGCCCCAAGACTGTGTGCCTCTGATGTCCTGTGGCATCTTGCTCTGCTGGACCAGGTTCAGGACTGACCTCCCAGGCAGACTGAGGCTTGGTCACACGCTCAGGTCTGTCTCTTTTACCCACCTTCCTTCCCAGTCTGTCCTGCCCTCCTCAGCCTTGAAGACCTTCCAGGTCATCTTACAGCATCTTGTCTGAAATGATAAGAGAGCCCTCTGGTCCTGGAGCAGTTTCTGCTTTAGCCCCCAAACCCCCAGGTAAAAGGATACAAAGGCCTGGCCATCATCCTATAAAATATCTGCAAAAATCCTCCTGCACAGCACCCCCTCAGACAGTGGATGGACAGTAAGTGGTCCACGAAGCCCACTCTATGTTGGATGTCTAAGGCTGCTGTAAAGGCAAATTAAACACATAGAACATGGCTTCCCAGTGTTGGCCCACAGAAAGGGCTTCCAATTCCCTGGACCCATATCCTTTCACCTTTTCCAGTCCTGTGGCCACTGCTGAGTTTTCCAAATTTGCTGGCATATTGAGTGCAGCACTTTCAGGATTTCAAATAGCTCAACTGGAATTCCATCACCTCCACTAGCTTTGTTTGTAGTGATGCTTTCTAAGACCCACTTGCCTTCACATTCCAAGATGTCTGGCTCTAGGTGAGTGATCTCACCATCATGATTATCTTGGTCATGAAGATCTTTTTTGTACAGTTCTTCTGTATATCTTTACCACCTCTTCTTAATATCTTCTGCTTCTGTTAGGTCCATACCATTTCTGTCCTTTATTGAGCCCATCTTTGCATGAAATGTTCCCTTGGTATCTCTAATTTTCTTAGAGAGATCTCTAGTCTTTCCCACACTGTTGTTTTCCTCTATTTCTTTGCATTGATCATAGTCAAGGCTATGGTTTTTCCAGTGGTCATGTATGGATGTGAGAGCTGGGCTGTGAAGAAAGCTGAATACTGAAGAATTGATGCTTTTGAACTGTGGTGTTGGAGAAGACTCGAGAGTCCCTTGGAGTGCAAGGTGATCCAACCAGTCCATTCTAAAGGAGATCAATCCTGAGTGTTCATTGGAAGGACTGATGCTAAAGCTGAAACTCCAAAACTTTGGCCACCTCATGCGAAGAGTTGACTCACTGGAAAAGACCCTGATGCTGGGAGGGATTGGGGGCAGGAGGAGAAGGGGACGACAGTAGATGAGATGCCTGGATGGCATCACCAACTCGATGGACATGAGTTTGAGTAAACTCCGGGAGTTGGTGATGGACAGGGAGGCCTGGTGTGCTGCAATTCATGGGATTGCAGAGTTGGACACGACTGAGCGACTGAACTGAACTGAACTGAACTGATATCCTTTGATCCCTGCAGTCCCACAAAGCAGGAGGGATGCTTTGATGTAGCAGAGGCCCAGAGAGGGTAAGAGCCTTGGGGAAGGTCACACAGCAAAGCAGAGTGAATACACCTTCCCTGCCCTCCATCACTGGGAGAGTGGGTGAGGCAGGTACATTCCTCCAGGTATCTGGTTGCCGATCTTGTAGGCAGTGCAGATCTTGATGAGAGTTAAAATTAGAACTAGCTAGAGAGGTATTTTATTACTGAGAAGAGCATGTGGGCAGCAGAAGAGCCCCACATCACAAGAACAGGCACAGGGCCAGCAAGGACAGCATCCCTCCTCTTGTGCAAGAGACTGTGTGCCAGCCAGACGCTGAGGGCAGAGGAAGCAGTAGGGCAGCCCTGCTTTGGAGGCCAGCAGAGAGAGACTCTCCCTCTTGATCAAAAGTCCAAGCACATCTGGGCGCTCCCTTCAGGTCTTAATTTACCTGTCTTGGAAATGGGTACAAAGGCCACAACGAGGCTGTAAGGCTTAAACACTCTGAAGTGAAGTGAAGTGAAGTCGCTCAGTCGTGTCCGACTCTTTGCGACCCCATGGACTGTAGCCCACTAGGCTCCTTGGTCCATGGGATTTTCCAGGCATGAATACTGGAGTGGGTTGCCATTTCCTTCTCCGAGGGATCTTCCCAACCCAGGGACTGAACCCGGGTCTCCTGCATTGTAGGCAGACGCTTTACCATCTAAGCTGCCATGGAAGCCCTTAAACACTCTGCTGCTGCTGCTGCTAAGTCGCTTCAGTCGTGTCCGACTCTGTGCAACCCCATAGACGGCAGCCCACCAGGCTCCCCCGTCCCTGGGATTCTCCAGTCAAGAGCACTGGAGTGGGTTGCCATTTCCTTCTCCAATGCATGAAAGTGAAAAGTGAAAGTGAAGTCACTCAGTCATGTCCGACTCCCAGCGACCCCATGGACTGCAGCCTACAAGGCTCCTCTGTCCATGGGATTTTCCAGGCAAGACTGCTGGAGTGGGGTGCCATTGCCTTCTCCTTAAACGCTCTACTTTCCTGCCATTAAAGCACCTCTGCCAAAACAAGACTGCTATGGTCCGAATGCTTCCTCTGGAAATTTATAGGCTAACCTCCAAAGTGATGGTATTAGGAGGTGAGACTGTGGGGAGGTGATCGGGTCCTGAGTGTGGAGCCCCCATGAATGGGATTAGTGTCTTTATTAGATGACACCTCAGAGAGGTCCCTCATCCCTTCCACCATGTAAGGACACAGCCAGAAGACAGCTGTCTATGGACCAGCAAACAGGCTCTCACCAGACACTGAAGCTGCCAGCTCCTTGAAGGCTTCCCGGCCTCTGGAACTGTGAAAAGTAAAGTAAATGTCTGGTTTATAAGCTCTCTGTTCCGTGGTATTCTGTTACAGCAGCCTGAATGGACAGGGAAACGTGCTCCCCCACTCCAGCTGACAAATTTCAGGAAAGGAGAAACAGTACAGTTTCCTCAAGGGTCCCAGCCTGCTCAGCGCCTCCAAGCGGTGGTTTATCCCCAGGGAAACCTGACACAGGTGGCCCGAGATTGTCCGTCTTTGAGAATGTGTCACTCGTAGAGAGATGCATGCCAGGGGAACGGTTCACAGCACAAAAAAGGTGCTCCATTCACGAGAAGAGAAGCCCCTGCTCCCTCCTTCCCTGCATCATGAGCTTCCCTCCCTGTCCCGGCTGCAGGGGTGCGGTGGGGAAACTGCACACAGATGCCCAGCTGCTGCCCTGCTCTGGGGGGATTTCTTCACCCATAAGGTGAGGAGTCGGAGGGAGTTCTCTCCAGGGCTCAGTCAGTGTGGGGAGACTTGGAGCAAGAGAGTTAGGAAGCCAGTGGACAGAGGTCAGTGAGAAATGGAAACCATGGTTCTCAGAAGGGCCTGGACTGAAGAACTAAAGAGCCTCTCATTGAAAGTGAAAGAGGAGAGAGAAAAGACTGGCTTAAAACCCAACATTCAAAAAACTAAGATCATGGCATCCAGGCCCATCACTCATGGCAAGTAGATGGCGAAAACGTGGAATCAGTGTCAGATTTCATTTTCTTGGGCTCCAAAATCAATGCAGACAGTGATGCGGCAATGAAATTAAAAGACACTTGCTCCTTGGAAGAACAGCTATAACAAACCTAGACAGCGTGTTACAAAGCAGAGACATTACTTTACTGACAAAGGTCCATATAGTCAAAACTATGGTTTTTCCAGTAGTCATGTATAGATATGAGAGTTGGACCATAAAGAAGGCTGAGCACTGAAGAACTGATGCTTTGGAACTGTGTGCTAGAGTAGACTTTTGAGACTCCCTTGGACAGCAAAGAGATCAAACCAGTCAATCCCAAAGGAAATCAATCCTGAACACTCATTGGAAGGACTGATGCTGAAGCTGAAACTCCAATACTTTGGTCACCTGATGCAAAGAGCTGACTCATTGGAAGAGACCCTGATGCTGGGAAAAATTGAGGGCAAGTGGAGAAGGGGATGACAGAAGATGAGATGGTTGTATGGCATCACTGACTCAATGGACTTGAGTTTGAGCAAACTCAGGGACATAGTGATGGACAG
Organism: Capra hircus; assembly: GCF_001704415.2. NCBI lineage: Eukaryota > Metazoa > Chordata > Mammalia > Artiodactyla > Bovidae > Capra > Capra hircus. The sequence continues at coordinate 10,967,257 of NC_030835.1, read as the reverse complement.
AGAAGCCTGGTGTGCTGCAGTTCATGGGGTCGCAAAGAATGGGGCAACAACCCAAGAGACACTGGGATGGTTAGGGAGACGACATACCATCTCACACTTGGTCACCAGGGTGGGCTAGGGTTCAGGACCTCAAAACCTCAGCACTTGACAGCCGAAGCTGGGAGGATCCCAAGGGTGGGCACTCTGTCCGGGGCAGGAGCCTGGTGTACCATCATGGCCTGGCCTTCCTGATTCTTGCTCCTGGTTGTAGAAGCATGAATGTGGGTAGGGGTGTAGGGTGGGGAGAACATCACCTTTCTTTTTTGAAAAGGAAATCAAAGTCCTTCAACAGCTCCCCAGCCTCCACTTCTCCCCTGCAGGCTTTACCGACACTGAAGCCTACAGGATCCTTCGGGAGCGTGGTCTTGACTATGGTGGTCGCTTGCTCACCCACCTTCAGAAGCACCCCACCACCTCTGCCAGTCCTCCTGACCTGAGGCCCTGCTAGACAGACAGAGGCCCCAGTCCCATGTTCAGCAGCCTTCAGGGTCCACCAAGCTCTCTCAGGGATTTCTCCGAATTTCTCAATCGATGGCTAAGCCATCTGATGCTCAGCGAGGTCAAGCAACTTGAAACTCAAATCCAGCTCTGGCGATGCAGTTAGAGTTCATGCTCTACCTACAGAGGGGCCACAGTGCCAGAAAGGAAGCTTCAGGAAGCTGTGTCCCTCAGCTGGGGGAGAACCTGGCCCTGTGTGGTTGGGGAAAGGCAAGGAAGGAAGCAAGAGGTCGAATGGTGAACTCTGAAGGCAGACCAGTGTGGTGGGCAGAGCCTAGACCATGAAGCCGGGGATCTAGGGCTCAGCCACCTCCTGTGGGAAGTAGAGAATGAAGCTCCCTACAAGGCACAGGTTCTTGAGGGAGTGTGAACACCAGGCAGGTGCTGCCGAGCCATCCTGGAGCTGGGTGCGCAGCAGGTGTCTATTCCACACTTGCTGCCTCTGCACTGGATTCAGAGGCTCTGGGCTGGGGGTGCAGCCTTTGGCCCCTAACCCACCCACAGCCACAGCCCACAGGGAGGCTTTGCAGGCCCAGTAAACAACCCCTCACCGCCCTCGCCAAAAGGAAACATTTTTTAAAAAGCAACAGAAACCAACATCTCTGTAGGCTGCGTGTTGGTGACGGGAAAAGGAGCTTCAGAGAGGAAAGAGCTACCGGGGGCGGAGGCCAGACCGAGGCAGCAGAGAGGAGGGAAACAGAGATCTGATAAGGAGCTCTGCTCTTCAGGGCCCGGGGAGCAGGGGAGGAAGGCTCAGCCCCTCCTCAGCCCCTGCAACCGGGGAGCTGGGGGGTGGGCATCTGAGATCCCCCGAGGTAGCACTCAGCCCCACCTGCACTTGGTCCACAGGATTACAAAGCTCAAGCATCCTCCCCTGCCTTGGGGCAGGCCCTTACTCTGGAGGCAGGAACCAGCCAGATGCTCAAAGGTTGGTGGTCCCTTTGTAGGCATGCATCCCTGGCCTGGGGCCAGTCTCTTGGAGATCCAAGGGGTTCAGTGTTTTCCCGAAAGAAGGTGCTGACTGTCTATAGGACAGCATTAGGACACGGAGTCAGCCTGGCAATCAGGAGGTTTAGGGTTGTGGGCTTGCCACGGGGCCCTGAGCAAGTAGCCCTAGGCGGCATGATGGAGATGTCCCAGTTTAGCACTGAAAGTCTGCATCTCAGGGGACCCTTTGGTCCTGGGGAAAATGTTGGTCGCCTTTGCCCCTCTGGGCTGGGACTTCCTCTGCTGAGACTAGAGGACTCTCCCACCTCCCTGCATGGCCTTCCCGAAGCCTGAGGATTGGGCCTGACCTCTTGGACAAACTCACAGACTGCTTGAGAAGACGGGATATGACGCTGTCCCAGGGAACCCAGGTGGCCCCAGGATAGACAGGCGGAGGGAGCAGGTATCAGGAACCGGAGGGCAAGCACATCCGGCAGGCTTGGCATGACCTGGGCTTCATGGAAGGAACAGCTTCACCCAGGCTGAGAGGCCAGACAGTGGAGTAAGCGGTGTGCCACGCCCTGTATTGGACGCTGGTCAGATGGTCGGGCCCCAGCTGGCCCTCAAGAGCCCTGCAATTGAATTTCTAAATGTACTGCCTGCACTCTCTGAATCCCCCTTCTGCATCCACTGCCAAATGATCTGCATGAAAAAACAAACACTTAAAAAAAAAATAACAGACCACAAAGATTTGTCTTTTTTTTTTTTAAGTGAAGATGGGTTTTCCACAGAAATTAAAAGCACCCAGCGGGGCTCTAAATGCATACGCCCACTCCCCCACGCTTTCCTGACTCCCTGTGCTGCCCACCCCAGCAGAGGCAGGTCCCCCAGGAGACGCTGAAGGCCGTGCAGAGACAGCGCCCACTCACACCCCAAGGCACAGGGAGGCTCCACCTGGCCTTGTCCACCTGTCAGACCCAGTCCTTCAGAGCGTCTCACCAACAGTTTCAGGGATGGCATTAGTCCATCCTAGTTTCCTATGCCCAAGAGCCCTCATACTTTCTAGCTAGGCTGCCCTGAACAAGCCCCTTGTGGAGCTCTCTCTGAGCTTCAGTTACCTGCTGAAAGAGGGCAACAAGGCAGTGTGCGGGAGGATGGGTGTTTGGCGCACGTGCCAAGCTCAGGAGTGAGTGGGCTTCCAAGAAGCCAGTCAATGCATTTCTGACCCTCCTCTGGAAACCACAAACTCTACCCCCAAGAAGGGCAGCGAGAGGCAGGTGGGGGCGGGGGTACGCACTGTTACCTGCTGGGCTGAAAGCTAGGCCCAGTCCTATCCAGGATTCTCCACTGGGAGGAGGGGAAGGGCCGCGCAGAGCATGAGGGCTGTCCTCGTCCCTCTGGCCGCCTCGGCTGATCTGGGGCCTTGGTGGGGTCCACGGCTGAATTCACCCTTCCTCTCTCCTCAAGCACTTGCTAAGCTCTTCTGACCTCTCACCAGGTCAAGTCACATGATTCCGCACCCTGTCCCGCCCACTATGTGAGTTACATGGCCCCTGGTTCACTCTGTATTCTCAGTGACCCTAGCCCAAAGGTTTCTGTGCTCCCATTTCCTTAATCCATCAGCTGAGGCTCAGAGAGGCAGGGACTTGCCCAGTATAAAGCACAGCATCCTCAGAACCAGGGCCAACAGGGGATCCAGGCATCTGACACTGCAGGTGAAGGCCCCAAAGCAAAAGGCCTTAGCAGGAAAGGGGCCTTTGGGAGCCACCAAGAGTCCTGAGCGGAGGAGTGGTGTGATTGTGGGCTGTGGGAAGCTGGCCTGAGGGCCTTGAGCCTGGAGCCAGTGAGACCAGCAAGGAGGCTATGATAATGGTGCAGGCAACTGGGGGAGCCAAGAGGAGTGTGGGGGCAAGGGATGTGGGGAGGGCAGACCCCTGTGGCTCTCAGTCTCTGGGGCTCAGAGTTGGGAGGGGGAGGCACCAACGAGAGGGGGTGGGGAGGGGAGGGCCGCTAGAGCACGCTCATAGCACTCCAGGCACAGCGCTGGCTCCCACGCCTCCAGCTCCCCACACAGCAGGCTCAGCGGGGTCATCACCCCACTTCCCCGGTTGGGAGCAGCCGGGGCTGGGCTCCCTGAGTGCCCCTCGGCCAGTGTGGGCTGGGTCCGCTCCCCACTGCACATCAGGCTCCTATACCTACCTCTTTCTCCAGGCGGCTTCCCCATGCCAGATTGATGAACAACGTAATAAAGGGGGCAATCACATTATTCCTGAATGCATTTTAATAAAAATCAAATAAAAGCAATTATGTGAATTTTCAAGAGGATCACCTCTCCTCCTTTCCCTGAGGTAGGAAACAGAATGAATTCAGGAAATCATTAAAAATCAGAAACCCGAGCTGCGCGCCACTGCCACGCTGGCGGCTGTCACACAAAAGCAGCAGGGAAACCCAGTCCCCAGGGGCAGCGCGGATGCCTTTCTTTAGCTCTTTGAGTGGAAATTCCACCTATGGGTGAAGAAGGGTAATTAAGGGCCAGGAGAGATGCTTTGAATCCAGGCTGCCTTTGCAGCTTCAAAAGGGCAGTCTGAGGACTCCCCAAGGGACGGCTCTCCAACCTGGTAGCTCAGGACTCAGAGAGGGTCCCCAGATGAACGCACTCTCACCTCTGTAAGGGATGTGTAGCTCTCAGCCCAGCCAGGCGCCAGAAAGAAGAGGTCTCTCCAAGGGGCAACAAGTACATGTTCCCTTCTCCCCAGCATCCCCAACATGGGCTTCTGCGAGGCCCTTCCCTTCCAATTAGTCTCAAACTGATATGCTCATCTGGGGCTGCGGATGGTGAAACCAGAGGGGACAGGTGACCCACGCAAGGTCGCCCAGCTGTGAGGTGGCACCAAGACAGAACTTCGTTCTCCAGAGGCCCAGAGGCAAGTCCAAGTCCTGTGGATTAGGCAGTCTGGACACAGAGAAGCCTGGCCTTGCAGGGCTACTTCCAAGAACAAGCGCTGATCACCTGACTGCTATAACCTGGGCACTAGCCTGGGCCACAATCTCCAAATACCAAGAAATGACTGTGTTCCTCCTCTTGATACAGGTTCAGGACTTAGCTCCTGCCAGGTGAGACGGCCGGCGCACCCTGCAGCTAGAACGAGGAATCCTCAGAGTGGACAGAGCCATCAGAATCCAGAGCCAGCTCCTAACTGATTGCCAGGCTATAGGCCATCCTCATCACAGAAAAGAGGCTTTTGTCCATGCCATTTTGGCGCTGGGGAGAAGGAAGACAGGGATGTTTCCTTCCTCCGGCCCCCACATTCATGCTGCGGAACCCATGTCCCCATTAGCTGGCGCACAAGCCAGCAGTGCTCCAGAAGCGGCACCTAACCACCCCTAAGATCCTCTCCCTCAGCCACGGGGCCCTAATTCTCAGATGGAGGCAAACTGGACCCCTGGCAGCCAGAGGTCCCCTTTAGGGCAGCCTGAGTTAAAGATGAAAACACGGCCAGGAGGCAGAGGGCCAGCACTGGCTATGTATGACCTTAGGTAACTCCCATGGCCTCTCTGAGCATGCATGTGTGTGGGTGTGCATCCGTGTATTTGAGTGTGCGCACATGTATGCACGTGCATGTAACTATTGGACTGGGGACAGTGCCCAGTCCCCAGTTCAGACTCCTGGCTCTGCTCCACTTTGTTCTGACTCAGGTCAGAGTTGCCCTTGGTCCTTGCTGCTGCTAACAGTTATGGCGCCCTCCTACAGGGCACTCAGGGAAATATCGCCCAAAAAAGTGTGCTCTCCACCAGTTGGGAGTGGAGAGAAGAAGCCGAGTGATTGGGAAGATTCCAGGCGGCCCCTCCCAATCGAGGTTTCCCTTGGAAATAGGGGTTTCTGGCAAACCAGAACCCCTGTACCATCCAGCTCCCAAGACGGGGAACTGACCACAGAGCTTCCAGTCACATCCCCCCATTTCCATCGGTGCCTCTTTCTGATCTCCGATCCCCAGGGTCTGCTTAAAGGAAGTGGAGGCAGTGGCACCTGGCTTTAGGGCCAGTGCATGGGGGACAGCAGGACCAGGAGATGGTGCGACTCCTCTGTCATTCCTGTCCCTCAGGGGCCAGCTGCCCCCTACTGTGCTCTGGCCAGCCCCTCAGGTCTTGCACATAGCAGGCACTCCATAAATGTGAGAGTGTGATGCTCAGAGAAAAGATGGGCTTGTCTAGCAGGGGGAGTTGAAAGCAGGAAAAGGAAGTGACCCTGCCTGCTCCACAGACCTGTGGCCTCGAGGTCACGTGCATGCACGCGTGCGCAAGTACGTGCGTGAACTTGTGCGTTTCTGTGACCACACATGGAACTATCGGAGTGGGGACACTCAGTTATGTACCCACTGGTCTGCCCATGTGACTTGTACACACAGCAGATGGATAAACAGGTAAACAATATCCCCAAGCCTCTCCTCCCTGCCTTGCCTTCAAATCCCCCATTAAAACAGGTCTTGGAGCAAACAAGCTAAGACTTTGGCGGTCCAGGTCCACGGGGCCCAATGGGGAAATCCATCTGCTGTCATCTTCACCCAGATTCCTTCTTGGTCACTCTGGGAACATCTGCCTGGGTCTGAGACCAGCTGTGCCTGGGGTCTGGGAATGGAGGCTGCTGTTGGGAGCCACTAGAACATCTGCCTTGGGATAAGAGCTGACGGGGAGTGCCCACAGGCTCTGGCAGGGTAGAGGGCACATTCAACTCTGCTGGAGGGGGTGAAGGGATAGGGGTCACAGGGAACATCTCCCAGCAAACAGAACCTTGGAGCACGACCTAGAAGAAGCTGGGCTTCCCCAGCAGAATGGATGGATGGAGGGAACAGCTTAGGCAATGCCCTTATTCAGGCAATTCCCAGCTGCCTGGGTACCCACCCCGCTTCTGCTGGCTGTACCAGCAAGAAGTGTCCTTTTCAGAGCACTCCCAGGAGGGAGAGCAAAACAGGGTACCACACTGCAGAGAGACCCTGAGTAGGGGACTAGTGCAGGAGGCAGCTCCCATCACACCCCTAATATACGGGGTGTGAGTTGGCCCTCAGAACTCCCCCTCTTGCCCTTTAAAGAAGTCACTTCCCAGGGAACTGCAGCATATAATTCAATGTCTCAGAAGTACAGTTAGCCCAGGGATCCCTCATGTGTGCTAAAACCTCGCGTTAGAGAGAGGAAGGGAACAGTGAACGAACGTCAGGCAGCTTCTCTCTGGAAAACAAGGGACTGGGCAGGGCAGATTTTCACCGGTGTCCCTAATGCTCCAGTTCTTAAGTGCAGGGGTCATGAGCATTCATTTAATCTGCTTCATGACTTACAAATAGTCTTTTATATGTACGAAATAAAATGTAATAAAAGGTTTAATTGTGTTTATGCTCACCTTTATGAGGTTGTTCCAAGGCCAGGTTGGCTGAGATGCCTCTGCATGATTACCTGAGCCTGGCATCCTCACAGATGCCCTCTCCCCAGCTTAGGGCAGTGTAGGGGCTGGACTCTTGTCCCAGTTCCACTAAGTCCATAGAAGATTCCAGTCATTCCACGTGCAGCTCGGAAGGAAGGCGACAAATGCCCAGCCGACTACCTCTATGGGCTTCAACCTTCCCCTCTGTGAGCCTCAGGGTCCTCTCTGTACCATGAGGGAACTGCTCAGCTCAGTCCTGGGTTTGAACCCGGATGTTATCATTCAGCACAACGGCAGGCAGCAGTTTCCTTGCCTGGGAAGCGGTCCCATGACAAAGCTGCCGTGAAGAATGGGCAGAATGATGCTTGAAGACACAGTTCCTGGCATGCACTGTGCTGACCTCAGTCTCTCAGTCCTATCTGACTCTTTGCAACCCCGTGGACTGTCGCTCTCCGGGGCTCCTCTGTTCAGGGGGATTCTCCAGGCAAGAATACTGAAGTGGCTTGCCATACTCTCCTCCAAGGGATCGTCCCAACCCAGGAATCAAATCGGGGTCTGCTGCATTGCAGGCGGATTCTTTACCAGATAGTACTCCATAAAGCAAGGGTTTCTTGCTTTTGTTTTTCAATCACCAGAATAAACGAAGACCCTCTGTGGAACCAGGAGATTGGAAGACCTGCGCTCTGGGTCTGGACCCACCATTCCCTGGCCCAGAAGCCTCAGGAGGCCTTTCACCCCAGGCCTCACTCTGTTCCTGTGTAAAATGGGAACCCCAGGGCCCTTTCAGAGAGGAGAGAAAATGAGAAAGCTCTGGCAAAGGAGAGTGCATTGTGAACACCAGGGTCAGTAACCAGAGCTCTAATCCCCAAGACCCCTCCCCAAAGGAGAAACCCGTCTGCCTCGAGGGGGATATGCCCGGAGCTTCACCCAGGCAGCCCTAATCTCAGGCCAGCCCAGCGCCAGCTCCCGCTCAGAGTTAGGGGCCTGGGCTGGATCAAAGGCGGAGGGAATTAGCATCACAGAGAGCCCGGGGGAGGGGAGGCCAGGATTAATTCATTCTCCTCTTCCTACTGTTTCTCCAGCAGCCTGTGGAGTTGGGGGAAGGGTAACCATCCACCCCCAAGCCCCTACCACACCCCCAGGCCAGTTCTCACAGAAGGAGCTGAGCAGGGGCAACGATTTGGGCGGGACCTGCAGCGAAAAAGGAGATGCTCTATGCGCACGTCTGGAGTCAGTGGTTTGAACAGACAAGAATTCAGATGCCTGGGCCAGAGGGACATCCTCAGAGGTTGGACTTGGGGAAAGGGGAGTGCCATGTGAGTTCACAGACCCCACTGGGTCATTTCAGGGACATAAAAGCGTGCGCGTGCGCACGCGGGTGTGTGTGTGTGTGTGTGTGTGTGTGTGTGTGTGCGTGTGTGTGTGTGTGTGTGTGTATCTACGATGCTGAGATGGTGAGCCTCATGTGTGGATGTCCACGTGAATCTGGGTGACCAAGGCGTCAAAGGTGCGGACACATGGGCATATGCGTGGACAGAGGACCCTGAAATGAACAGAAAGGGAAAGCGAGGGGACTCGCATTGCAGTATTTCTCGCCAGGAAACAGCTAGATGGTGTCCAGTGACAATCACAGGCCCTGCCTCTAAGTTCCATGGGCTGTCTGCATTCCTCAGGCTTTACCTGTCCTACCAGGGAACTGTCATGGGACCAGCTAGGTTAACCTTTCTAAGCCTCCGTTTCCTTACTTAAAACATGGGTAATCATAGTGTGTGTGTGTGAGAATTCAATTAGTTGATAGAAGGGAAGCAGTTAAAATGGCCCTGGGCACACAGTGAATGCCCTCAAGGATGAGTCAGTACAATTAGTGCTACCTGGAGGGGGCATGGTGGGGCTGAACCAGGCTGGCCGGAGGAACAGGGTCAGCCCAGAGCCTGCCAGGAGCTGTCCTCACTGAAGCCTGGAAGGAAGGTTGCTTCTAAGCCAGCAGAGCTGGGCAGCCTCTGGCAGTGCTGGGAAAATGGAGCATGCGGTATTGGAGGAATCACGAGGCACAGCCTCGGCCAACTTGGCAGGCTTGGCTCTCACTGGCCATTCGCACAGAGCTCCTCCTGCCCCCTCCCCTTCTAACTTCTCATCTTCCCCACTCTTGTACCTCCCACCCACATTCTGCCCCAGGAGTGTGAAGCACGTCCCTCCCACCAGCCCTGTTTCATCCTTCAACTGGCTCAAAAGGTCCATTCTTCATGCCCATTTTGCAGGTGGTAAAACTGAGCCTCAGAGAAATGGATGGACGGGAGCAGGAAGCAGAGCTGGACTCAGGAGTCTCTGAGTAGATTACAGAGAAATAAAATGTCAGCCTGGCCCCTAGAGCAGCCCAGTCGGCTCTCAGCTCTTCAGGGTCTGTGCTGGCGAAAGTCCCTAAAACAATTGCCTCGACTGTTCCTGAACACAGACTGGGCAAAGACACCCCCTTCCATGACATCCACCTTGTCTTCTCCATCCCATCCTCAAGAATGAGGGGAAATGTCTAGCCTGACACCTAAACCAATCCTCCTGCGCCTCTCCCACCTCTGCACTTATGCTCCTGCTGGTCGGTCTTGTCCATCCTGGCCAAGTCTTCTTCATCCGTCAAGGCCCAAGGCAAATGCCACCTCTTCCGTGAAGCCTTTTCTGATTGCCTTGTCCATTAGTGGCCTCTTGGTCCTCTTCCCCCCAGGGACCTAGAGACATTCCTCTCAGCAGCACTAACCACTTACCTGTTGGGAGGTCCTAGAGGGCAGACCAGGAGCATCTCTATACACACCCACTCCCACCCCACAGGTCAGGACAAAGATGTCCACAGGCTGTGGTGGACTGTGGGTTCACACCCTCCCACATCACTCTAGAAGCCCCTTTGGGCCCTTGGACTGTGAACATGTGATGCAGCATTAACAGCTAAGGCTGTGGGGCAGATTTTCCTGGATTCAAATCTCATCTTTCCCACTTACTAGCTGTGTGACTTTGGGCTCTTATCTGGCCTCTCTGAGCCTCAGATCTATTAACAGGAATAATAATAGTTATAGTTCCAAAGCCACTAAGTTGTTGCCATTGTTGTTATTATACTGTTATTGTTGTAACCAGGATAATACAAAGAGACACTGGACACAACCTTTGTCCCAAAGAGGATGACAGTCCAGACAGAAACAGGAAAGGAGGTTTACATTTCTAAGCTCATTTAATGGTCAAACCACCTTAGTAGTTATCATCAGCCCCACTTTACAGATAAGGAAACTGAGGCTCCAAGAGGTGGGTATAAGCTCCCAAAGGCTCACAGCCCTAAGCGGCAGGGCTAGGATTCAGGGCCAGGTTGTAAGGCTCCAAAGTCCAAGCTCTTTCAACAAGCCTGCGCTGCCTCTCAGTCTGGCAGCGAGATAAGCCGTGTACACAAATAGCTGTAATCCAAGGTAGAAAGTGATAAGTGCCAAACAGGGGCTGATAAAGGCTCTGGGAGGGTGGGGTCTGGGAGGGAAGGGAAGGGGTGGAGGTCAGGGCAGGCTTCTGAGAGTGGGTGGCATCTGAGTGTAGCCTCCAAGGTGGACAGGCTGAGCAGCAGGACTTTCCAAGGGGTGGGCAGTGTGAGCAGACATGGGTCCCTGGGCACCTGTCACTGAGGAAGGGAAAGTGGGGAGGAAGGAAGGGAAAGTGGGGATGGAAGAAGGGAAAGGTGGAGGGGAGACAGAAGGGAGGAACAGGGGATGGGAGGAGGGAAGAAGGCTGAGAGGGAGGGTGGATATACCCTGACCCCATCTGGCCCAGGAACTACCCCTCTCACTGGGAGACAGGGTCAATTCCCCCAATTCTCTAAAGGGCTTCAGGGAACCAAAGGACCCCTTGTTCTGTGACACTCCAGAGAAGTAGCTCAGCATTTCCAGGCTGGAGTTCCTGACAATTAGATGTTTTGCTCAATAACAGGAAGAACTTCCGGCAAGTAAAGCTGGACAGGGCTTCTCTGTGGGGCGGGGCAGTGGTGTGTTGGAGCCGGTTCTGACTGGCTCACAGGAGCCGATTGTTAAAATTTTCAGGAACTGCCTGACCTGGTTGATATTAAGGCAGCTTAAAATTGTCCATGGTGGGAGTATTTTATACCCTGAGAAATCGGCAAATACTACAAATCCGGTTTTCCCTACCTTGGAGAGCCAGCTGTTTAACATTTACCAGCGCACCATGGGGCATTGTCTGCTATGTAAGGGAGCAAGCTCCCTGTTTCCAGAAGGATGCAAACAGAGACAGTTACTGCCTAGGGAGAAATGAGACCAAGGGGTTCATCCTTAGTGAGGAGACTTCGATTGGATGATATCAAAAGACCTTTTTTTTGGCTCCAGAGCCTATGAAAAGTCAGGTTTAAGAAAAAAAAAACTTAATCAGGGTAATTATTCATGCCAGGAAATTATTAACCACTTGACTCAGAGGCTGGGAGTAGGGCATGAGGAGCCACAAGCTTGCAGATTTCACAGACGGAAAGGCCTGTCCAGCATCACTCGGGGAGTCAGCGGCAACACTGGGGCCAGAAGCCACTCTACATCCTCCCGGCCAGAGCTCCTTTCAGGGCACATGGGCTGGGCCAGTGGTGGCACATGGGCACATGGGCTGGGCCAGCGGGCAAGGGAGACAGGCACAGCTTCTTGCACAGTTTGTCTGGGGTCTTTCTCCTCCACCAAAATGCAAGCTCTGTGATAGCACAGATCACACCTATCTTGCCACTGTTGGATTTCCAGTGCCTAGTTTTGTGCCAGGCACTTGGCAGGTATTCAATAAATATTTGTTAAAAGCATCAGTATGTCTGAGATTCTTTCTCCTGGCAGCATTTAGAGAGCTGGGAATACGATCGTCTGAGGCCATTACCACTCGGGTCCCCACTCTTGTTTAGTGACACGGAACCAAAGGAAGGGTCTGCCCCTTCCTGTATGACCTTGACCAAACCACCAGGCCTCCTGAAGCCTCGGTTTGTTCCTCTGCTGGGTGGGTTGCACAACCTCTGCTGCTGAGGCTGCTGTGGCATTCAGGTAAGAAAGAAAATGCTCTTTACAGACTGTCAAGCCCCATACCCACTCAAGGCGGTTGGGAGAGCGGGAAGCTAGCTTTGCTAGCCGGGTCAAGCCCAGGGGCACTGGGACAGTGGACACTGGGTAGTGGCCAGGCTGTCACTCTCTCACAGGTGGCATCTGGGGAAACCTGCGCCAGACCAGCTCATGGTAGGGGTGGGGTGTGAGGTTACAAAGCAGAGCTCAAAGTTCTAAAGGGGCAAGTGAGGGTGGATGGAATGAAGATTAAGGGGGAATTTGGAGAAGGCTTTTTCTCCTAAGACCTAACTAGTCTCTTGAGCAGAGGGAGCAGGATAATCAGTGAGTTTAAAGCACGTGTATCTCTGCAGCACCGTTTTGTCGTCCGGACCCCAGGCCTTCCTGACTGCCTCAGTCATTGGGTGAGCTGAGGGTTGGTACCTGACAAATCAGGTCGAGGGTGGGATGGAAACCCCTGGTATGTTCTGAAATCAAACCAGTGTTCCAAATGATTCCATGGAGGAAAGATTTCTGTGATTCTCCCATACAGGCATCCGCAGGCCCCTCCTGGTAGTGTGGGGGGCTGGGCTGGCAGGGAGGGGGGCCCGGCTCACCCCAAGCTGTGTGGGGCAGGGGGGCAGTTGGCGGGGGTGAGGAAAGCAGGCAGGAGGTGGCAGTGCCCCTACAGCCCTCCCAAGTGGCATCGGATTTTCACAAAGAGCATGAGGGCAGTGGGAGGCTCAGTGCTGGAGCCAGGGAGGCAGGTGGAGAGGGTGCCCGCAGAGCGTGAGCCTGGGCCCCCGGTGGGAAGCCGAAGAGAAAGGCCCTGTGTCAGCAGCCTGGCCCCTGGGCGGCAGGCTCGCTCTCGGCTCCATTCTGTTCGGCGGGATTCTAGTTGGCACCAGCTGCAGTCAGGAACAATGCCTGGATTTCTTTCTTTCTTTCTTCCTTTTTATAAAAAAAATTTAATAGAGGGGAGAGAAGGACCAGAGCCACTCACTGAACAGCTCAGCATCGTGGAGGCGTCTGGGACCATGTGTCCTTGAAAAAGCACAGACACAGGGACCTTACAGCTGGCTGCAAGGTGCAAGAAGGCACGTCAGGCTGGCAGCCCAGGGTCTCAACCCGGCTGCTGCCTCAAACTTGCCGTGTGACCTTGGGCAGGTCCACGCTTCACTCTGGTCCATGGTCTCCCCAAGACCTCCAATAAAGCCTGCTTACCAGGCCTCACCTGGTGCCCATTAGTCTCTTTCTCTCAAACTATGAGAGAGGCATTTGGTATAGGCAGTCTCCTCCTTATAGCCTGTGAGCTCCCAGAGGGCTGGGTCCAGTTCATCCTTGTGTGCCCCCTGCATCTCCTGAGACACTTGATCGCCTATCAGTCTTCAGCAGCAAATTGGGTGCTAGGATAAACCAGTGAGTCATCCTACGGCCTGCAGTCCCCAGGGAGGGGACATGGGTTCCCACCAGATAACCTCCCTGACTAGTGAAGTGTCACACCAGGCAAATGAAACGCTGTGCCTGTCTCCTCGTCTGTAGAATGGAAACATGAATACTAATAATCAGTTCACGTGAGGACTAGAGGAGTTCATACACAGTGCCTGACACCTAGTAACAACTTGCCAAGTCATTTCTATAATGATGACAATGCTATGGGCACAGAAGCATACAGGGGTAAGACCAGCTACATAGCAGATCTGCCAGAGTTATCTGAAGAAGCTTCCCTGCAGGTGGCTATAGATGTAGCCTGAAAGGCTGGGAGGGGTGTGTCCCAGGAGGCAGGCAGAGCAGGAGAAGGAGAGTATGCGTATAATACAGACAATTCTGGGAGCCACCCAGCATGGCTATAAGACAGGGTCAGAGCAAGGGGTATGAGAGGCCAGGCAACTTGCTAGCCAGGTGAGCAGGGCAGATGTTGAGGCTCTGAGATCTTTTCCCACCCCCTCCAGTGCCAGAAAGGAGGCCCCCTCAGGGTACTGGAGCTGTCAGGAAGGAGGTAGGAGGTTTGACCTTCCCCTGGTCGCTTGTCCCAGAGTTCCCACACAGTGCAGGATGCATGAGCTCCTCCATCACCCACTCTGGGAGCACCAGAACAAGTGAAGAATTAGGAGACCCGGTTCCTGTCCCAGCTCTGACACTTTCCAGCCGTGTGGCTATGGGAAAACCACTGCCTCCATCTGAGGCTCAGTTTAGTCACCCATAGAAGGGCCGCTGCAAGGCTGAGAGGTAACCCGTGAAAAGAGGCGTGAAGGCTGTTACCTATTCACAGTCCTGGACAGCTCCCTCCACATACAGAAATTTTCCTGTCCCCACCGGGCCAAAAGGGGGCTACTGAGCACACTCCCCATGGCAGCCACCCGCTCCCCACCCCAAACCCTAAAGTGGAAGGCTCAGACCTACAGAGTTGCAGGATGCTCCAAGGCAAAAGTACCACTGAACGTTCCCCGTGTGCCACGCAGATGGGGAAACAGAGGCATGGAGTCTGTGACGTGCTCAAGCCACCAACTAAGTTGGGCAGCAGGTTGGGTGCATGGGTTGGGCTGGGCTGGATGTCCCAGCTCCTGAGGGAGGCTCAGCTTATTCGCTGAGGCCCCCGATGGGAAGAAGTGGATGGTGGAGGAACTGGAACCACGGGGCAGAATGCCGTGACGGCAACTGAGAAGGATAACAAGCCTTGCGGAAGGGTCTGGAGGCTGGGAAGGCAGGGCCTCAGAGAATGGAGCGGGCATCTGATTGGAAAACAGAAAGGAGGCAGGCCAGAGGAGCCTTCTGTGCATGTCTGCGCTCTGCCAGACCTGACCGCCACCCACCCTTAGAGGCACAGAGCTGGGCAGGGTCCAGATGCCTCCTGGATCCAACCAAGGTGTGAAGACCAAAGGTCCTCCCCAGTACTCCACCACCCCTACAGGGCCCCACAACGGCCTGGTAAACAAGTCTTTACCTCGAAGCACCCGGCAGGTCAACCTGTCTGCACCAGAGCCTGGGGCTGATGAGGAGATGAAGACAAGTCTCCATTCTCAACCCAGAGGCCCAGCCCAGCCCTCACCCACTGAGTAGCTATGAGGTCCTGAGCGGGTCACTTAAATCTCTCTGAGTCTCTTTCTTCAGAGGCAAATTACACCTTCTGGCTTGTGGAGAGGATGTAACGAGAGACTATTTCCCAAGTGTTCCGTGTACAGCAAGCACTCAATAACTGTGACTTTCCTCCAGCGCCTTCAGCCCTCTGGCTCCCTTCTAGATGGGGATGTGAGGAGTGGAGACAGAGGAGGCAATCCTGGATAGGCAGGAATTCATCCCCACTGGTGCCAGGCCCCTGCCCACCCCCAGCCCATGGAGGGCCCCCTGTTCGAGGGCACCATAGTCAGGACACCCTACATAAGCCCTAAGCCACTGCCTTCCTCTGGGCCCCGGGCTCCCCTTACCCAGGCCTAAGCAATGACCTTCTTTTCCTGCTGGGGGATCCCTGGAGGGTGGAGGGTGAGGAAATTAATAGCACTGAAGTCTGTTCTGAAGGTGGGTGTGGGCTGGGCCCCACACTGGCGCCCATAGGCCAGCCTCCTGCAGCCTGCGGGGTCCTGCTGGCCACTGAAACTGCCTGTGAAGCCAGGTGATTTATGGGCCTGCATGGGCTGAGTGGAATCCATCTTCCAGCTCCCAGTGGCTGGGAAGTGAAAGTACCATCTTCTCTGCTCACCCCAGGCCTCCAGGCCCACAGAGGCCAAGGCCATGAAGGTGGGGGTTCAGAACACACAGTCTCCAAAGAGGCCTGATTACCATCATGAAACCCTGCTCTTGGTTTACAGAGGCCCAGAGAGGGCTAGATACTTGTCCCAGGGTCACACAGAGAGACTAGGGAGGAGGATGTAGAGCTGGGGCTGAGGGACCAGCAGGAAACTTTGTTAATGAGGACCTGAGTTCAGCTCATGTTGCCTTTGGACAAGCCCCTCACAGTGCAGTTTAACAGCACCTAACTTAAGGCAATGTGAGAATTCAACGAACTCATGCCTCAGAGGCCCTCAGCATGCTACCCAGCACACAGTAGACACATACTAAGTCACAGCATCTTCCAAGGGCCCATATGGATCCAACATACCTTATTATTTCTCAAAATTGGAATAGGGACAGCAAGTGTCTGAGTCTCAAGAACTGGAGCCCAGGGTCCTCAAGAGGCTAGGGTAGACTCAAGGCTGAGGTGAGATTTCTTAGAGTTGCTGCCATCAAATGCCATGCTTGGCCAGCGGAGAAGAGCTGAGATTACCCCTGGCTCCATGCTATAGAGAGCTGGGCCCGCTTTGTGTGCTGGGCTTGGCTCCTCTGTCCTCTTCAGTCACTCCCTAGTTTCCAGATGCAAAAGGAACTGGCAAGGGAGGTGGAAGGGGGAGTTCTGGATAGGGCTTTTGAACATGAATGGTCACCCCTCAGGTCACCTGCATCCCCCACTTTTTAGAAGTAGCTATACTTTGTCACTCGCTAAGAGATTTGGACAAAATATTTAGAGAACTGACTGAATAACCTGACCGAGGTGGTCATCAAAGCAATAGGAACTGGCCTAGTTCTTAGCTGGGGCTTGATTCTTGCCCTTCAGGTTCTTAAACACCCAGAAACTCTGTCTTAAGGTTTTGGACCTGGGGTAGGGATGGCTTTCTGACTGCTGCAATGCTATGGATTTTGGGGGGCAGGGTGGAGGGGTGATGGAAGGAAGGCAGCTGTTGCTGCAGCCACCTTTCATCAAGTGAATCACCTTTTCAGCACCTTTCAGCACTGGGTCAGGCCTTCAAGGGTTTCTCAGCTTACTCCCATTTCCCAACTTGAGGAACCCAGGCCACCTTAATGAGGAGGGGCTGGGGTGCCCTCCCACAGGAATGTGCTGGGACAGTCCTCGCTGGTGTCCCTAGAGGTCTCAAAGGTTTTCAGACCATCCCCCATCCCCAGAGCTGCTCAGCTGACACCTGTGTGAGAGCAGAAGCAAAGTAGCTGCCTGATAACAGCCCATGTGACAAGTGGAAAGGCTAAGGCCCAGAAAGGGGTACCTAATGGCTCCTACAGGGAGGCAGAATTTCCCATGGGAAGATCAAGCAGGCTCCTGGCATTCTCCCTTCTCCTCCCACCCCCAGCCCTGTGGACCTGAGCTGCAGTCCTCTGAGCTCTCAGGAATCCAGGCTGAGTTTGCTGGCTGTCAGAATAGCGTAGCCTTGAGAATGAATTCAGGGCTGGCAAATTCATTTTGCCTCTTCTCCCTCCGGTGGTGGAAGGAATGATCTCGCCGGCCCTGAAGGAGTTCAAGCCGAGGTCAGAGAAGCCCTCTGAAGGATGTTCTAAAAAGAGGGTTGAGGGGGATGGTACTCCGGCCTGCTCCCTCGTTGGCCCAGGGTCCGCGCTGATCCCTGCTCAGGAGGCCTGGGGCCATCCTCGAATCTGCGTGGCACGTCCGCTCTCCCAAGCGGGCCTCGTCAATCAGGCAACGGCCCCAGCCGGGCCAGTACGTCTTCCGCTAGTCTCAGGCCCCCGGGGAGACCCCCGCCTCTGCTCTCTCCGGGTGCCCGCCTCCCCCCCCACCCCGCCCCCAGCGGCGGTGTCATTGTTCTCTGACGTCACGCAGAGGCCCCGCCCCTCGACCCCCATCCCGGCTCCCGGGCTCCGGCTCCTGGCGCCCGAGACCCAGCAGCCTCTAAAGCCCCGGCCGAGCAAGGCTCCCCCCGCGGCCCGGCCGGGGCTGCGCCCCCTTGCGCTCTCCCCAACTTGCCTTTGTTATTCCAGCTCCCTTCCTCGCCTCGCCTCCAACACCGCGGCGGATTGGAAAACGCGGAGCGCGGAACCGCCACTACACCTGGAATCCGAAGCCGGCGCCGGGCCGAAGCCTCCCCAGCTGGCGAGGGGAGGGGAGTGCGCGCGTGCGCGCGTGTTTGTGTCCAACCCGGGCTGCGCGGGCGCTGATTATGATTTGGGACTGAGGGTACCGCAGATCATGAGTAGGGGGGCTGAGGGGAAGGGTTATGGAAGAGGACGTGGAAGGATGTGTTTGCATGTGTACCTGAATGTGAGGATTTAGTGCACAGGGGATGTTTTGTTTTTTGAGTGTATGTGGGTTTGTACAGTGGTGTGTGCGCGCTTGCCATGTACACTGGCATATTTGTGAGCGCAAATGTACGTGTGTGTGGGTGCGTGTGCGTGTGGAAGCGTGTTAGTAATACTCAGTGTGGGTGCAAACGTGTGCCGTTTGGGTAGGAGTTTCCGTGTGAGGGGCAGCGGATGTGAGCTGAAGTGGGTGCACACTTAGATGCTCTCAAGGGTGGGTCTGCCTGGGGAACCCCGCGAGCGGCTGTATCCAACTACACCTTGTGAGTGCCATCTTTCTCCCCGACTCCTGGGACAGTGCACAGCCCTAAGCCGGAATCCTGCGCCACCGCTCCCTTCTCGCCCGCCCACCCCCAGCCCCCGCCGCCCACCGCCCGCGCACTTTGGGCCTGGGATGTTCCCCGCGGGGCCTTGGGGAATCCAAGCGCTTTTGGACCGCAGAGAGTGCGGGGACAGACCTTGCGCACCGCTTCTACCCGGCGCTCCAGCCTCCTCCAACATTGCCTTTGGTGGGAGGGGGCTGGCGTCCTCTGCTCCCCCCACCCGCCAGCCCCCGGGCTTTAGGAACAACCCCAAAGCCTTCTCCAGCGGAAGGCTTTGGCAATCTCTTTAGCAACTCGCTCAGCCCTAGTACTGGTACCTGACAGCTTTCGCAGCCCCGAGCGCACTCCTGTCGGGGGCGTGAGAGCAGAGCGGGGGACACTCCGCTGAGACTGGTGATTTCAGCCTCCTTCCCAGTATGAACACATCTTAGGTTCAGCATTTCTCTCCTGCTCCAAACTTGCTGGGGCAGCTAGGGGTGAGGTCGCAGTTAGGGAGGGGGTGGGTGGGAGCTTCCAGAGAGCAGTGGAGGGAAGAGAGAGGAGGTGAGTGGGAGTAGGGGAGTGGGTGACGCACGAAGCCTATCGGAGCCCTAGAGGGGAAAAAGCCTGGAGAGCGCCCAGACCGAGACGCTCGGAAAAAAAGGAGAAAAAGAGGGAAAGGAAAGGGAGAGAAAGACAGGCGAAGAGACCGCGAGAAAGGCGAGACCGCAGAGAGCGCTAGGGAAGCCGAGCTGAGCGCTGGCGGCGGCGGCGGCGGCGTTGGCGCTGCGCTCCGCTCCTCCCTCCTCCCCCAGTTCCGCACCGGCTTTTGCGGCCGGCCGGCGGCGCGGGGCCCTTTGGAAATAGAATAGCCAATGTAATCTGACACTTCAACTTGCTCGGCTCCGGGCGAGTTGATTCACTTACTCACCCCCTAACGCCGAGTTCCTTTTCACTGTCTGTGGACATTAAAAAAGCGAGCGGCGGCGGGCGCCCGGGAGAGCGATCGGCCAGGCGGCGGGCAGCGACCCGGCGGCCGAGCAAGCGAGCAGCGCCGGCGCAGCGCGGTGACCCCAGCCCCGGTCGGCGCGGAGCAGAAGCCGGCGCGGAGCCCATCTCGGCGCCCTCGCAGCTCCTCCCGGCCGGAGCCGGCCCTGCCGGGCAGCGGTGGCTGTGGCAGCGGCGCGTCCTCCAGCGGCAGCAGCGGCGCTCGCAGCACCGGGTAAGTTTGGGGCCAGACCCGGGCGTCCGCTGGCCCCAGGCCTTCCTCCTGCTCTCCGTGTACTCCTGGGGTGCTATCGTGGAGCGCCGGGTGCTGGAGCTTTTTCCCTTTTAGGGTCCGCCGGGACCTGGCGAGCCGGGCGAGTGCCCGGCGGCCGAGCTCCGCTGCGCTCTTCTTGGCGACCCGGGGCCGAGGCCCAGGCGACCGAGGAATGCCCGGCTGCGCGGAGCCGGCTTGGTCTGCGCGCGGGGTTCGGGGCTCTTCGGGTGTGCGGGGCGTGAGTGCAGTTGTGCGCGCGCGGACCTGGTGCCCGCCTCCTGCCGGCGCGCCTGCAACCCTGGTTCGGTACACCCGGGGGCCGGGCAGGACCAGGATTCGGGAAGAGAGGGAGAGAAGGACCGGGGTAGGATCGTCTCGGTCTCCCTCCTTTCCTTTGGAAAGACGCGAAGTTGTGAGCCTGTGTGTAGGAGAGCCGCCCGGGAAGGCGCCGGATTTCGGGGCGGCAAGGGGTGGTGGTGTTAAGTTGTGCATCTGAATTTCCAGGGGAAACACACTTTTGTAAATGGGAGTGGGGGGCGCGGTTAAGTTGTTTGTGTGCGAATTGCCCGGGGAGACGCGGTGCTCCGTACTAGCGGGGAACGCCAAGGGGTGTGTGAAGGGTCTTCCGGTAGATCTTTAGAAACCCGGGGAGCCTTCAGGCCAAAGCCTGGATGGGGCTGCCCCGACCAGGAGGGGAGCCCAGGGGGAAGATGAGCGTGTGTGTGCGCGCGCGCGTTGCAAATACGAAAGTAATTTCCCCGTGTTCTTTCTTCCTCTCCGTCTCCGGCGGCGGCGGCCCCGGGGGAGTGGGAGGCCGGCCGGGGCGGAGGTTGGGGGCCCGGGCCGGGGCTGGGGCTGGGGCTGGAGCTGGGGTGGGGGGCGGGCTCTGGAAGCTTGATTCACATTCCTGGCATCTAGGCTGGGGGGAAAACAGTGGGGAGCGCGGCCTCGGCGTCTAGGGCGCGGGCAGCGGGCGCGCGTCGCCCCCTCGCCAGGGACATCTGTCCAGGAAGCCAGCCGGGCGAGGAGAGGGCGCGGTGCGGAGGGCAGGCTCCCCGCCCCGGAGCAGCGGGGGCGCGGGCTTAGGGGCAGCCGCCTTCCCGGCCATTGTGCGCCAGCAGATTTTCACGGGAGACTGCCCCGGAGCCGCCGGAGAAGGCCGGGAACCGGCCTCAGCCCCGGGTTTAAAAGACACTCCAGGAATGTAAACAACCCGAGCCGGAGGGCGGGCGGGCGGGGGCGCGCCAGGGCTGCCGGCCGGGGCCCCCCACCCCTCCCCGGGGGACAGCCGGACGGCAGGGCCGCCCAGCCCGACCCCTCTACCTACCACAAACTTTTTCCTCCCTTGCCTTCCCTTCCCACCTCGCTCCTCCGGCAGGGCACTGAGGGAGGGCCTCTCCGCAGGCGAGGACCCAGGGCGCCTGGCACCCGGCGCCTGACCCCGGAGGGCTGGCGGCCGGGCCCCTGCTTGTGTGTCCAGAGCCCCGGCTGGCTGCCTGGGAGCCGCAAGCTTCCTGGGCAGGCAGTGCCGGAGTAACTGGGGCTCTGAAAGCCTGCCCGCCTGCCTCCCTCCCGCTGCTTCTTCCCCCGCTCTCCCCCTTCTCCTCCCCCCGACTGCTTTTCCAGTGCCCTGACATGAGGGAGGAAGATTTAACTTGGCAGCCCAAACAAATGTTCTCTCAGAGGTCCTCCAAGAAGCTGGCGGCTGGGCTGGCAGGGTGAGGGCACTGCTCGGCCAGCCTTTTTCTTCCTTCCCTGCCATGGCCATTTGGAGCCCCCTGGGTGGACAGCCCAGGGCACGGGAGAGTAGGGCCCAACCTTTACTGATTTAGAAGGGCAGGGGAAAGCTGCTTCTGGAAGCCCCTGGCTTAGCGTTGGGCAGGAGCTGCCTGGAGCTGCTTCCTGGTGCCAAGGGTTTTCTGGAGGATTTTCTTGAGCAACAGTTTGTCTCCTTGCCGCAACCCCGGGAACAGGGCCTGGTAGACCAGAGGGTTAACCAGTGCCGTCTCCTCCTCCCTCGTGGGTGTGAGGACAGGCTGGTTACACAGGGCAGGGCAGGAGGCCAGAGGCTGTTCCCAGAGGTGCCTGGGTTTGCTTATTATTGTTTCTTGAAGGTAGAGATAAAGAGGCAGGCGCTGTAGCTGGAAAATGGGCAGCCTGGCTGGTGATGAATTCTGACTGGCCTTTGCTGCCATTTGTACTATGGTCCCGGGAGTTTAAAAGTTGCTCTCAGGGAAGTTTAGATGAGGGCGTAAGCCAGTAACTTTCTCTGTCCTGGCCGCTTTCTGAGGGAGTCCAGACTGGGGGAAATTCCTGGTTTCTCACTTGCCCGCTGCCTGGCCCTTGTGGCCCGGTTCGAGAATACCCCGAGCCTTGTGCTGACCTTTCTGTCTTCAGGTTGAAGATACTGAAGCAGCGCATCAAACAAAAGACACATTGAAAGCCGCAGAGCACGTGTGACTTTGGGGCCAAGGGAAAGCATTTGGAGGGCGAGGGTGCTTTCTTCTGAGTTTTATGTTGTCGGTTGGGTTTTGCTTTACCCAACAGGACAGAAGCATCTCCTGGTCCCAAGTCACGAGGTTATGAAATGCTGTTTTCACATGTAAATCTTAGAACTTTACACTTCGGGGTTGGTGGTAGTGGTGGCAGGGGTGGGATGATGCAGGGGGGCGGGGAGCAGTTGGGAGCTTTCTCAAGAGTTTTAAATGGTTTTGGGGTTGGGATTTCAGTCATTTGGGGTATGGCTCACAGAGAAGAGTTGGGAATAAGTAATTGCTGGACTTACGGGAAACTTTGATAACTAGTCCTCTCTCTGCATAAAAGGATTGCTGGCTTCTTTATGGGGACAAAATGTCCCTTTTTCCTCCTAAGGAAAGGGAGAGGAGAAAGAGCCTCATTCCTTTCTCAGCCAGGAGCAAAGAAAGGTCCAGAGACTTGGGCTTTTCCTCTATCTGTCTCTCTCTCTCTGTTCCCCCCTTGCAGCCCCCCCAAACACACTCCCCTAGTGACAGCATTATCTCCATCCCTGGTCCCCAGAGACATGCCCCAGCCTAGGACAGGTGTCTGCCATCGATGGAAAATTGCAGAGACAAGGACCCCACTAAAAGCAGCAGACTTCACTTTTTTCCTGATTGACGGAGATGGGGGTGGGTAAAGAAGGTGGACACTTGGCAGCCTGCTGTGTCCTGAGAGTTTTGTCACAAGAGTCCCCATGTGTGTGAAGTTCTGAGTTCTCTGGCATGGGCCAGCATCCAACAGGCAGCCGTGACTCTCATCTCACGTGAGATGTTGCTATAAGGCATTCAGGCACCAACAAGTTAATTTCCGGAAGCTTCTCTGGGCACTCTGTCACAGAACCAGGAAGCAGGGCCTGCCAGGTTCTGACGGAGTCCCATACGTTTTCATTCATAACTTTGCTCCCCAGGGCTCTAGCCTGGCTCCTATCACCACCTCATCTTTATGAGGCTGCTTAGGTTTTGTGTGGACAACAAAGGCTGGGCTGCTGTAATTACCCTGAACCCTGCTGCAGCCTTGCCTGGTGACTGTTCTGACCTCTCAGCAGGACAGAGTGGCCTCTGTCCACGCCCTCTGGGAGGAGGTGGGGGGCGGCTCTTTATCCCTAGCGCTCTACCCTGATGACAGGGAGAGGCAAAGCCTGCCTAGGCTAGAAGCTCCAGGGGTGATCCTGAGGTTGGACCCTGTGGCCCTCAGGGAAGATGAGAGGCTGAGAAAACCAGTGCTAAGCACAGGCTCTGAGGAAAGAGTCCAGAAACCTGTCAGGATTATGCAAACATTTCCTATCACCTGAGGAGATAGGGGAAAGGTGTCAGGAGGCTGTAGCTGGCTGGCTGCCTCAGGCTCATAGCTTTACTCAGCTGGGCCTCAGTTTCCACATCTGTAAAATGGGTCCAAAGGCAGGACCACCCCACCCCCAACTCTGATCCCACATGGTTGCTGTGAGGATGAGGCAGATATGGGTGTGAAATCCCTAGACATGTGTCCCCTGAAGGCCTGGCAGGCTGTGGGTGCAGAATGGATGGAGCACCAAGGGGTTAAATTGGAGGCGCTAGAAGCACTTGCCAGATACCGCTCTCCCATCCACGCCTCCTGGAAGCTTATTGTCCAGCTTTGGCTTGCATGCTCCCCATGACAGGGTGTTTACCACCTCTGGGTAGCTTCTGCCTTTAGTGGATAGCTCTGACTGTTGGCATGCTCGGCTGCATACCTTCTGGAAATCAACCCCTCCTGACCCTCGCTGGGCTTAAGGAACTAGGGGTTCTCCAGACCACAGACTCGCACTTTGCTGAGTGATCCCAGATTTAATACCAGTGCCCAGGCAGGCCACACTTCCCTGGGGCAAGAGGACACCTTTCAGTTGGCTGCCTCAGCCCTTATTGGGAGCGACCTGTGGGGAGCAGAGGGGGGCTCTGTCTTAGGGGCTCACTGTCACTTGTCTGCATGCCAGCCCTGCCTCCTGGCACTTGCCTTGGGTCAGGTAGAAGAAGAAAGGAGATACGTAGCGGGGAGTGGGGTCAGGTCAGGACCCTAGCACCGCTGCCGAAGATATTTCCTGAGAGTCCCCAGTGTGAGGACCGTGGCCTGTGAGGGACCCTGAAATGTGTAAGACAGTTCCTGTTCCTTAGGAGCTTCCAGTCCAGCAAGGGCAGGAAGATCAGTCCAAATAAATAATTAACCACCACCGGCTGGCTGCCTGCCATGGGCGCATGATGACAGTAATAACCACAGCCCCTCGCCTTTGTATGGCGCTTGGTGGATTAAGAAGTGCTGTCCAACTTTGCCTAACTCCAAGAGCTGTGGCGGAAGCTAGCTGCTATTTAGAATCAGCCCCATTAGCAGAGAAGAAAACCGAGGTTCAGGGAGGTGAAATGACCCCTGCTGCAGCCAGGACTCAGTGTCAGGCCTTACAGATGGCGAGTGTTGGTACCTTCCCAGTGTACCAACCAGGCAGGGACAAGGGTGCAGAAAGCCATGTGGACCCCCAGAGTGGGGAACTGGGGACTGAGGTTAAGTAGGAGGTGTGCCCAGGGAGGGTTGGGGAGGCTCACTTGCCCCCCACTTTGGCAGCACATGGCCCACGCCCTGAGCAACTGCACCCTTTCCTTAGGGCACAGTGTCTTACAGCCAGAGCTTGCTCTGAACCCCAGACCCTGCCATGACTGCCCAGGGCACACATGTCTGTGCATGGGGCTTCACCCCCATCCCTGGCCCTGGAGCAGGAAGCAGAGATGTTTCTAGGCCCCAGATCCCCATGCGGACCAAGGCTCTTCCCTGGGCTGTGATGGTTTCTATAGATACAGACATTGACTCAGCCTGCCCCTCCTCTGGCTGAGTCAGTCCCCAAGCCCTGTTGGGTAGCCACCCTGTGGGGGCCTTGGATTCCTTCTGCCCCTTAGCACTGCCCCCCCTGCTGACCAGACCCCTGCACTGAGTTTTCTGGAGACCATCTGAGTGCCATCCCAGGACCAGGCTGCAGGTGGCAGGGGTCCAGAGCAGGGAGCAATCGGGCAGCTGAACTGGCAGCTCCCCAGGAAGCCTGGCCCAGCCTGGCACACCTGCGCAGGTAATGACTGTGGCCCAGGAGGGCCCCGGGCCCCGCCTATCAGGCCCAGCTGCTGGGGTTACTGTGGATCGTGCTTGGGGAGGCCGGGGTGTCTGAGCTAATTAGATTTCTTAGATTTCAATGCTCCCCTAATCCTGTTAGCCCAGCTGTAATTGTAACCACTCGAAGATTTCAGCCGTGGCAGGCTGTTGAGGACAGACGGTGTGGGGACTCCAGTTAGCCCCAGCCTTAGCCAGCCGGCTGGGGACTGGGGACTCCCTTCCCAGGTCTCCGGGGTGGGGGCCTGAATGATGTTGTGATGTGCTTTTCCATAGAATCTTAGCATCGTGGACTGTCAGAGCAGCTGTGGCCTTAGATACCATCTCGCTAAAAGTCTTCACTATGCCAGTAGGGAAACTGAGGCCTACAGAGGGGTAGGGACTGGCCCAGTGCCTGGATGGCTGGTAGTGTCAGAGTGGCAGGGCCTTTTGTTCTGATTGTACCTGTAGACTTCAGGACAGGTCTGGAATTGTCCAAGGGCTAGTAAACCCTCTGGAGAAGTCTACTTTATTTGGCACCTTTTTTGTCTCAAAGCTGACTCCCTAGTTGGCATTCTCGATACACAGACACAGTGTCATTGCCTCCGCTGGCCAGGGTTTCTGCTGAAGACTCCGGCCTGCCTTTCCCAGGCTCCCAGACCACAGGGCCTTTCTCCTTCTTCTCTCATCAGTCTGTTCCAGATTCTTGATCTCTTGGAGGGTCCACCTCAGTGCAGATTAGAGCTTTGCCAGAGAGTGGCAGAGT
This sequence comes from Capra hircus, assembly GCF_001704415.2. Classification (NCBI taxonomy): domain Eukaryota; kingdom Metazoa; phylum Chordata; class Mammalia; order Artiodactyla; family Bovidae; genus Capra; species Capra hircus. The sequence goes on along the minus strand of NC_030835.1, from coordinate 10,941,339 downwards.
TAATCTGAATGTCAGGGAGGGGGATTATTTAAAATATGTCTCTCTGTACTTTCAATGGCTCTTCTAAAATTATTTTGGAATTATTTTGATATCTGGCTTAGACGGACACTGCACCTACTTTCTGTCCTTTCTCCTACCCTGCCCCCATTTTCCTTGCCCAACAGCTCTAGTCATTCACCCACAGAGGTTGGCACTTGCAGAAGAGGGGGCGGTGGATGGCAGCGATGCTTTCAGAACCCCTGCCCAGGAGGGTCCCCCCAGCAGTTACACCCTGGTCTCTTCTCTCTGGAGCAGTGGGGAGAGGTGTTTGAAACCTCTTGCTACTCTGCAGTCTCCCTGCCTATGCGTTGCACCCCTCAGTATGTGTTATAGAATTGAAGGGCTGTAAGGATTCCTTGGTCTGTCCTTTTTTCTGGCCCAGGAAACCCAACTATGGAAAGAAACAATTGTCTGTATCCAAAGACAACAGCGAATTAATGGCCGATCCAACCCTGGAACCCTGTCTCTCCAGCTCATTAGATCATTAAACATTTATTGAGCACCTATTGTTGGCCTGGTGCAGTTCGGCTAGCCACCCTTTGGTGCTCAGAAATGAGTGATGTTCCATCTTTGAGTTGGGAAGGGCCAGATGAACCCAAGGAGGACACTTTCTGTCTTGACCCTCAGATCCTACGCAGCTAGGGAAGGATATGGCAGTGAGCCCCAACCCAGCAGCATTTTTCTTGAAAGGTAATAATAGGTTGGTTGCATTGGATGTTTGAGAAGAGGAAAACAGAAACTCTTTAGGGAGAGTACAAGATTTCTGTCTGCCCAGGCCTGTTTAGTCCAAGGAGATGGGTGACTTCTGCCGCCAGTCCCCCAGCCCAACCCGGCCCTCTGCAGGCCGACTTTTGTTCTTTGAAGGACTAGTGGTCTGCTCTACTGTTCCTGCTAACCCTTCCTCTGTGGATGGAGAAGCAGGGAGGGAGCCCGCTCGCTCCGCCCTGGGAGTCACCTGTGTCATCTCGGGACGAGGAAGCAGACCCAGGTGCCTGGACCTCACAATGTGCACAGGCTCCTGTCCAAACTCCCATCCTGCTCCCTGGTAGACCGTGGCCAAAGCTGGGAAGCAGGGCACCCGGCTCGGCCCAGGCGACTGAGGGACAGTTAGGGCATAGCAGCCTCTTGGGGAAGGGTCTCGAAACCTTTTGGCATTTGCAGGTAGGGAGGGCCTTCCCAGGGTCCCTGTCCCACCTTCGTGTTTTGCGGTGGGGAAACCCAAAGTCCAGAGAGGTGAGGGGGGCTGGCCGCATTTCTCACAGAGAGATGGATCTCCTGCACCAGGGTGTCTCACTGAGGGGGCTGAGTGTTCTGAGTCCGGAGGGGTGGAATTTCCTTATTGATGTCATTGTTTTGGTGCTTCTGCTGTTTACATCTTTAAAGCAACTAACCCAAGTCTTGCATAAACGTCCTAATACCCAGCATTTCCTGGGCAGCTCATTGGCTTTAGGTTCTTACGCTGCCTGGGATCAACTCTCAACTCCAGCTTCTGTGACATCTGTGACTTTGGGCAGCTCCGTGTCTGCAAAGCAGATTCACTAATAGTATAAAAAAAGAACATGTGGCCTTCCCCTTAGGCTGAGAAGACGGAGCACAGGCAGGGTCTGGCACATAGTACGTGCCCAGGACGTGGTAGCCTCAGTCATTGTCTCGGCCGTTGCTCCCATGACCCCGGGCCAGCTGTTAGCAGTGCATCACCCCAGAGTGAACTACGAAGAGACTCAGAGGTGTTGCCCAAGGCCACCTGGCACCTCAGGGCCAACCAAGGCAGGCTTGGGACCCAGGTTTCCTGACACCAGGCCCCTGCTGTGGTCTGCAGTCTCCCCTCTGGAGCAGGCAGGACTGCTGGGGCATCTCAGGGAGGCCCCGGTCCATGGGGCCTCATTCACCCTAGCAGGGAAGCCTGTTCCCCTGGGAGAGGTGTTCCGAAGGTGGAGATTTATATCTGGGTTCCTGCCTCGGAACTTCGTCTTCCTACCCTATAAATTGAGGTGAGCAATGATCGCATTTCCCCCGCAGACTCTTCCTGGGCAGGGGTGGGGAGAAAAGGAGAGGCAGGAGGGGCTGAATCTCATCAGCCGTCAACTTTGTGCAGAATTGTGCAGGATGGTCACTGACTCTGGGACCCTAGGCCAGTCTCAGGCTCTGCTGAGCCTCAGTTTCCTCACCTGGAAATCGTGAGCAGAGACCACATCCAGATTCCCAAAGTGGGTCCTCAAGGCCACCAGTCCACAAAAGGAAGGACGGATGGCAGAGCACAGCCTCTCCCAGGAAAACACCAGCCCCTTTGCCTCACCCAGGCTTTACTAAGCCATAGGGCACACCGCTCACTTCCCTTTTTAATGCAGAATAACTCGTGAAGACCCCAGTGGAACCTCCTGGTGAGGCTAGGTAGCCCCAGCTCTGACATCTTACAGCTCGGGCAGCGGATGGTTTCCCTGTTGAAGTCCTGCCTTCCCCAGGGGGTGTCGGTGATGGGGAGCATGAGGTCAGAAGCCCGCCAGTCTTCTCAGCAGTTCCACCCCCCAAAAACCTGCAGGCCTGTCACTTTTGCTGGCCTCCTTTTCTTTTATTGTAACCAGACCACAAATCCGTTTGTGGTTGGGCAGGCCCCAAAGCAAGGCCAGCTTGGCAGAGGGGTGGGACCCCTGCCGTGTCCCTAGAGATAAGCCTTGAAGACCTGCTGGCTTTGTGAGAGGAGAGGCCCTTGTACCCAACCTGCAGGGGTGGTGAGCCTGCCTGCACTCCTTAGCAATTAATGTATTTTTCTGCAGAGGTGGTCTCCAGCTTTGTTGCAATCCTTGAATGAGTTTGAACAGCTGAAAGCAGTGTAAGAACCACAGCGTTCATCCGAGGGTCTAAAATTACACTGGCTTTGGACTCTTAAGAGTCCCCTGGACAACAAGGAGATCCAACCAGTCAATCCTAAAGGAAATCAGTCCTGGATATTCCTTGGAAGGACTGATGCTGAATCTGAAATTCCATACTTTGGCCACCTGATGCAAAGAGCTGACTCATTTGAAAAGACCCTGATGTTGGGAAAGATTGAAGGTGGGAGGAGAAGGGGACAACAGAGGATGAGATGATTGGATGGCATCACCAACTCGATGGACATGAGTTTGAGTAAGCTCCAGGAGTTGGTGATGGACAGGGAAGCCTGCTGTGCTGCAGTCCATGGGGTCTCAAAGAGTCGGACACGACTGAGCAACTGAACTGAACTGGACTTAGTGGACTTCCCAGGTGGTGCAGTGGTAAAGAATCCATCCACTTGCCAATGCAGGAGATGCAGGTTCGATCCCTGGGTGGGGAAGATCCCCTGGAGAAGGAAATGGCAACCCATTCCAGTATTCTTACCTGGAGAATCCCATGGACAGCGGAGCCTGGTGGGCTGTAGTCCCTGCGGTCACTGCAGGAGAGTCGAAAGCGACCGAGGGAATGAACACACACTGGAGTTAGTGTGACTGATGGTTTGTCTTTCCTTTCCTCTTGTGCAGACCCTCTGATTCCCCCTCATTGGTGTCTCACCTCTCTAGTCACAGAGGCATTGTATTTAAACCCCCGCTCCCAAACCAGCTTGACTGGTGAAGAATCCGAGGCCTAGGGAAGAGAATGGACCTGACCAAGATCCCTAAGAACAGTAGGTCCCCTGGGACACAAGGCCTGGCTCGGAGTGGGGCAGTGTGGTGGCCCCAGGGGGTGGCCTCTTGTGCCAGCTGCCCTTGCCGCTAAAACCATTTTCTCATCCTCTGTGAACACCGGGATTCAACGTTGACAGAAAGAGCTAGGATTAGGGTGAAGGGAGGAAGTTCCCGCCCACTCCCTCTTCTAGGAAGGCTGAGCAGGACTGGTTTAGGGCTTACCTGCTGTGGGTCAGGAGGCCAGTTTCAGCCCTGCTGGCTGCACTGCCTGTTTATCCCGCCCTGGTTCATGTCTCCTCTTCCTGGGCTGAGGGGCCTGGCAACATTTACCTGGAGAGGAGTGCCCGGTGTCTTCTGAACGCTGGGCCGGCGTCAGTCAGTTGTGAGCTGTTAGCTGGGGCGTCATGCTGCTGTTGGGGACGGGGGCGGGGGCAGCCTGGGGCCGTGGGAGAGCCCTGGGCAGCCCCGCTCTGGGACTGCAGACGCGGAACTGCAGACGCGTCACTTTCCCTCCATGACTCGCACCTCTCCTGCCCTTAATTTTGTGGGACTCTGGGGAGTGGGCATTGTGGCTGGCAGGGGGCAAGTCAGGGGGCTCCTGGGCACTCAGCCCCTCTGCCTGGTTTGCTCAGCGCCCCCACAACTCCACCCCAAGCTCTCGGACCCCCTTGTGCTTCCGATCCTGGAAAAAGAGAGGAAACCTCAAGTGTGATTTCTTGCCTGGTGTTTGGTGATGGGGCCTGGCTGTGAAAGGAACTTCCCTGTAGCTGTGAGCTCAGCATTGATTTATTTCCTGCAAAAGGATCGCTTTGTGATTCCTCCCACCGCAGTCCAGGTTGACACTTCCATTTCTGTGTGTGCTTTGTATATAGGGCTGATTTCTATAGGCAGAGGAGTGGAGCTGCTTTGGGGCTTGGAATCCACATGGGCCCCAGGATTCTCAGAGTTTTCTGCCTTGTGGATGGCTGCCCTCCTAGCCAGCTCCCTAGAGGTGTGGTTGTCCAGCCAGGGGGGATGGTCCTCCAGACCTCCCGCTCTGGGGGCTCCAAACACTACTATTCTGGGTGTTCATGGGACCTTTGATTCTCAAGACTGCAAGGGAGCTTGGCAGCCACCTCATCTGATGTCTTGTCACACAGATGACTTCCGGTCCTTCCGTCACATCCCCACAGAGCACCGTCTGTTATAGGCTTGCATGCCTCCAGGGACAGGCTGCTCCCTGCCTCCTATCTATGAGCTTCCTCCTAGGAAGTTCCACTTTGTGTGGTGCCTGGAAGAAGGCCTCTCACTATCTCTCAGGACTGTGCAGATAGGGTGAAGTCAGTTCTTGGGAACTCCCTTCTACATCATGGGTGTTTCCCCAGAGACGTCTCCTCTCTAGCTGAGTTCAGGCTGGAGTGGGCAGAATGGGCTTCCTGGATGAGGTGGCCTTCCTCAGTTCTCCTGCTGCTGCTGCTAAGTCGCTTCAGTTGTGTCCGACTCCGTGCGACCCCAGAGACGGCAGCCCACCAGGCTCCCCCATCCCTGGGATTCTCCAGGCAAGAACACGGGAGTGGGTTGCCATCTCCTTCTCCTGTGCATGAAAGTGAAAAGTGAAAGGAAAGTCGCTCAGTCGCGTCTGATTCCCAGCGACCCCATGGACTGCAGCCTACCAGGCTCTTCCATCCATGGGATTTCCCAGGTGAGAGTGCGGCAGTGGGGTCCCATCACCTTTTCTCCCCTCAATTCTCCAGGCCTTCTTATTATCTCTGCTTTCTGGTAAGAGCCTGAGCAGCTTGGAGACCTCAGGCCTGACCTGAAAATGGTGTAGGACATGGAAGCAGGCTAAGGATGTCCCAACAGTGGCTCATTGGGGTCCAAGGGAGAGAAAGTGGCCTGGCACCTGCTCTTTAAGTGTCAGGCAAGCCGGTGTTTTGAGAAGGACATCTTTCTAGCTTCTCCCAGCTTGCTCACCCGCTGCTGGAACTGGGGTCCCTTTCTAGGAGCACAGCCAAGGAGCTGTAAGTACTGCTCCCTCCCTGTCTGTCTCCATCTGCCTCTTCCCGAGCCTCTCTCTGCTCTGCTCTGTCCCCTGTCTCTCTGTTGGAACCTCCTGCCTAAGTGTCCCGAGGCCCCAGAGACCCGGCGAGTCTACAGAGTGCTGGATTTAGTCAGAACTTCTGGCATCGCCTGCCACCGACAGTGCCCCCCTAGGCTGTCAGAGGGGCGGGCCAGCACTCCGCATGCTGCCCAGTGTCACAGCATCGGGGAGGGTAATGTTTTATTACCATGTGCCGTGATGACAGTGTCAGCACAGAAAGGCCTTGGAGATTATCCAGGCCAACCCTCTCATTTAGCTGCTGAGTCTGACCTCAGAAGAGACAGAGGCCTCCCCAAGGTCACAGAGCAAGTCCTTGGCTTGGAGAACTGGAGCTAAAACCCAGGCATCCTGACCATCAGCCTGTGCCCATCCTCCGCCTTGTCACTGGGCAGAAACCTTTAGCTGACTGAGCCTCAGAGGGAAACCCCACTGTGGCTGTGGTAGTGACACCTGGTTCACCTGGGACTTACCAGCCTCATCTCACAGAGCTCCTGGGCCTTGGCTCTCTCGCTGTACTCACAAGAACCTCTGGGCCTGGGTGTCTCCGTGACCCAGAGAGCCAGCTGGCTTCCCCAGCCGAGCTGCCCCCCATTCCCCACCCCACCCCCCTACTGGGGCTGCTGCCCTAGAACAAGGCTCTCGCCTTCACTTCCTGACTCAGACAGGGCTGCCCTGCACTCTGCTAGCTGTCGCCTTGGCTAGAAACAGTGTCTTCAGGAGCTTACCCGAGACCCCTTGCACAGGTGTCCAGCTTAACTGGCTGCAGAATGTTACCCTGGCCTGGGACCATGGGTTGAATTTGTGACCGTTGTTTCAACCTGGTGCAGTCCCTTCCAGGTCTCTGAAGATGCAAAGATGCCCAGACTGTTGGGGCAGCTGGGACCTGGGCAACCAGCCTGTCTTATCCCTGTCTCATCCCCATTTCCCAGATTAGGAGACTGAGGCCCAGAGAGGGAAAGAAGCTGGCTGCAAAGCCAGCAAGGTACTAAATCCTCCGAGTGAGCCAGCCTGGCCTCCTTCCATAGCCCGCTGCCTGAGGCTAATTCCTTGGACTGCCCAGGTCGAGTGTGTGTGGAACAGGGACACGTAACGATAGCAGCTGCTGCTTTCCCTTCAGGGCTCGTCCAGACCCTGAGGCCAGGCCCTGCTTCCCTTCCAGGCCTGGGAGCCCGTGCGCTGGGAGGGCAGCACCTGCTTCCTGCTGCCAGCCTGAGAACGAGTTTTCCTGGCCGGTCTGGAGCCTCCAGTCTTCTGTCCCTGAGGGGACAGGCCCTGGGATCTTTCTGTGCCTCCCCCTGCCCCACTCTTTAAGAACGATGGATTACTCGATGACCTTGTATGTGAGACAGCAAAAGAGACACAGATGTAAAGAACAGACTTTTGGACTGTGTGGGAGAGGGCGAGGGTGGGATGGTTTGAGAGAATGGCATTGAAACATATATATTACCATATGTGGAACAGATCACCAATCCAGGTTCGATGCATGAGACAGGGTGCTCGGGACTGGTGCACTGGGATGACCCTGAAGGATGGGGCGGGGAGGGAAGTGGGAGGGGGGTTCAGGATGGGGAGGGAACACATGTACACCCATGGCTGATTCATGTCAATGTATGGCAAAACCACTACAATATTGTAAAGTAATTAGCCTCCAATTAAAATAATTTTTTTAAAAAAGAAAGAAAAATGGATTACTTATGCAGTCAAGTTTGTTGAGCACCTACTATGTGCTTGGAGGTATAGTGGTGAACTTGACAGAGGCCAGCTACATTCTCGTAGGTGAGACAGTCAACAAGTCTACAGCTTAATGTACAATGTCATGCTGAGTTAGGGTAAGTGTTTTGAAGAAAACAGAGGATAAGGTGATACAAGGAGAGAATTGGGCTTCTTCAGATAGAGTGATCAGGAAAGACTTCTCTGAAGAGGCCTACCTTTGAGTAGATATCTCAGGGAGATAAGGGAGTGAATCCCATAAACATTTGGGAGAAAAGCAGTCTAGACAGCAGGAACAGAGTGTGCAGAGACCCTCTGGCATGCTCTAAGAAAGGCAGGGAGGCCAGTGTAACTGGATGGAGTAGGGTTAGGAGGAAGATAGGAGAGGAAGTGAGCAAGGTGGTCAGGGACCAGGTCACAGAGGGCCTTATGGAGCCCAGGAAGGGCTTCTGAGCTCACACGCCGTAATTTGGAAGTCACTGGAGGATTTTAATTAAAGGACTGAGGCTATCTGGCATATCTTCTGAAAAGATCCCTCTGCCTAGTGAGCTGAGTATAGACTCTAGGAGCCAAGGGTGGAAACGAGGAGAGCAACTGAGCAGCTTTTACAGTGACCCACGTGAGGATGCTGAGGACTTTGGCCAGAGTAGTCAGTGGCCTTAGTGAGGTGGATGTTAGTAAGTGGATGTTAGTGGATGTATTTGAGTGCCTAGAAGCCCACGGGGAATGCCTGCATCTCTCTGCAAAGTGGGCTGAGAGGTTGGGACTGCAAAGCTGGCCCAGATCTCCAAGTCCTGTGGGTATGTGCACTTTTTCTTTTGTGCTTGTCTCCTCCCATGTAACTATAAACTGTTTGTCATAAAGCGCCCATTGAGCAGCTGGGAAAATAGAGGCATGGGGAGGTGTTTCTCACACCCTAGTCTACACTTGTCACTTACCCTCTGGTTCCCATCTTGGTTTCCTGCATTCACCTTCTACTTTCATGCCCTCTACTCTGCACTGTCGCTTTCTAACACACCATCACCCTCAAGCCCTGGCACCTCTGCCTATGTCAGTCCTTACCCAATTCTACCTGGTGAACTCCTCTGCGTCCCTAAGAGCCCAGCTCCGGAGCTGCCACCTCTGACCTCCCTCCCCTGACACTTTCCGACCCTAGGATTTCTTCCTCCACTGAAAATTCTCCTGTTCCTCTCTCTTCTGCCCTGTATTGCCTGTGATCCACCAGAATGGGTACTGGGTCTGTGCCTCCCCCTTTAAGCCCCCTCTTTCCACTCCGTGTCCTCACAGCCTGCTCCAAGACTGGCACAGGGGAGGGAACACAAACACTACAGTGTATTCCTGAGCAATAGCTGGTCACTATGGAAACAAGGAAGTGTTGCAACTTCCCTGACTTTGGAGGTTGGGGTCACAGCAGGCAGCTCTGTCCGGGCCCCAGGGGACAACCCATGATGACCATCCTGGGATTCTTATTGATTCAAAGTCATCTTCAGCAGGTCCTTCCCCATCCTGGGTCTCAGTTTACCTGTCAGTGGCACGGGGGCACTGGGACTGCTTGGCTCGCTAAGGTCATTTCCACCCTAATATCCCTTATCCCTGCACCTCCGATTCTGCCTTGTAACCACAGGCAGACCCTTCGTCCTCTTTAGGCCTCCATTTCTCTATTCTGTTCCTCTCTCTCCTCCAAGAGGATAACCTGCCTGAGTCAGGCCACTCCAGAATCCCAGGGTGTACATAGCCAGGAGGCCCTTGATAAGTAAACTGGGATTCGTGTGACTTACAGAGGCAGAGGAGGGACGTCCTGCCTCCCAGATGGCAACAGGGGCAGCGAGGGGTGGGTTTCACTCTGGTCTGAATCTGTGCAGGCCCCTGGGTCTCCTTCCCTGGCCTTGAAGGTGGCCTCAGCTGGTGTGTGTCAGGTGGGCCTTTTCTCTGCTGGCTGCCACTCAGCATACTGATGCTAAGCAGGGCTGGTCCTGGGCGGCCCCAGAGACTGCCTGCAGCAGGGTGAGTGGGTGGACAGTGCCTTCTCGCTATGACTCTCTTCTCTCCACTTCATTACTTAGAAGCCAAGAGTTAGCCAAACACAAAACCGCAGCCTGGCTGCTGGCACCCTTCATGGCCTTGCAGCATCTGAGTGGGGTGGTTCCAGGGCTTGGTGACAATACGGCAGGGCCCAGACCAGTGAGACCAAGGATCTGAGATGCCCAGTAAGGGCCTGACCCAGAGCCAGGTCCCCACCTGCCATTGGTCTCAGTGGGCAGAGGGCTTGGGCTTCCCAGGTGGCTTAGTGGTAAAAGAACCTGCCTGCCGTTGCAGGAGATGTGGGTCCAGTCTCTGGGTTGGGAAGAGCCCCTGGAGGAGGAAATGGCAACACACTCCAGTATTCTTGCAGGGAAATCCCATGGACGGAGGAGCCTGGTGGTTACAGTCTAGAAGGTCTCAAAGAGTCAGACATGAATGAGCAACTGAGCTTGCCTGCAGGCAGAGGGCTCAGCCTGCACCAGTCCACCTCAGCTCCCGCCTGGCACTTAGCAGGGGGTTGGTCTTTCCCATCAGGCCCATAAGGAGGAACCTGGGATGAGAGGGCCTCTGGGCTCTCCAGGTCTGCTGGCTCATCTGCGAAATGGGTGGAGAGCACCCGCCCTCCCAGGGCCGCCAGGAGGGGAGGCCGAGGAAGGTAGTTTGTACCCAATAAAAACTCTTACTGGATTGCCAACAGACTTCAGCCGGAGGGATGCCCCTGTAAACATCTTTTTCAGGAAATGAAAGCCGGAAATTTTTTAAGGTTGAGAATCTGGTGCTGTGTGGAAATACCTCCCCCTCTGTGTCTACGTGGTTTCCAGTGGTTGGGAACTCATGTAGCCAACCAGACATGCATTCCCTGCCCAGCACTGCTCTGATGTTGGGCTGACTAGCACCCTCAGGGCAGCAAGGGGCCCGGGAAGTGGCTGTGGTCAGGGTCAGGAGACCCAGGGCCCTGACTCTGCCCTAGGTTTCCCCATGTGTGCATTGAGGCCTTTCCTAGCTGGGACTCTTGAAGAAGCCTGTTTGTACCTCCTGGGTAGGCAAGGCTGTCTGTACAAGGCCCCCTACCCGCCACCAAAACTGACTGTGATCGTCTCACCTCTACTCACAGAGTTCTCCCGTTTGTAGAACAGGGATCTGTCCACAAGGCTTTGGACATTGTTGTGAAGAGTGGCATAAGGTCCCTCAGCTTCTCCTTCTAGCATATCTCAGTTTTATCATTGCCTCCTCCCAGGGGTCTCTCAGGTTCCCTCCTTTACTCCCCTAGCCCTCTGCATTCTCCCTGACTGGACTGCCACCTTCGTGAGGGTACCAGCTGGGTCTCATTCCTGTATCCCCAGACAGCCTGGAGCGGCCAAGGTGTTCAGTAAAGCTCTGAAAGAAGGATAAAGAAATAGAAACCATCAGTTATCCAGATAGTTCCAGTTTTCTCAGCATATGGGTTTCACTCAGCTATGTTCAATTGCTGGTGTTTTGCTCAGGATATAGGATCCTTTAAAAAAAAAAATCTGATTTTTAATAAGCTCCAGAATAAGGCCAGAATTGGGCTTTCCTGGTGGCTCAGACAGTAAAGAAACTGCCTGCCATGCAGGAAACCTGGGTTTGATCCTTGGGCTGGGTTTTGGCGAATCCTTGTCTTTCAAAACTGGTGCTTTCTGACTTGTATGCTGCTGCTGCTGCTGCTGCTGCTAAGTCACTTCAGTCGTGTCCGACTCTGTACAACCCCATAGACGGCAGCCCACCAGGCTCCCCCATCCCTGGGATTCTCCAGGCAAGAACACTGGAGTGGGTTGCCATTTCCTTCTCCAATGCATGAAAGGAAAAGTGAAAGTGAAGATGCTCAGTCATGTTCAACTCTTCGCGACCCCATGGACTGTAGCCCACCAGGCTCCTCCGTCCATGGAATTTTCCAGGCGAGAGCACTAGAGTGGGGTGCCATCACCTTCTCCCTCTGACTTGTATCGTTGCGTGTATTTACATTGTTTGAGCAGCTACTCTTTTTTGAGTTACATAGAGTAAATAATCCTATCTCTCATTTCTCATGCCAAAAAAGCGAGGAGGGTTAGTAAACATTCTGCTTTGGTTGTTCTTTGTTATGTTTCTGCCTTCATGGACTAGATTTTATCTGCCTGTTCCTCCCTTCCGAGCTCCAGGTCTCCGACACACCATCTTTCCAGCGCTTGCTCCGTGCACTGTGTCTGTTGGGACCGTCGTGTTTGATCATACATGTCGTGCGCTACACAGCTTAGGCGCGCTCACAGTGTCGTCCCCACAGATCACACATTTATTAAGTTCTGGTGGATAGTGGGGAAGTGTTTTGCAGAAGGGGAGCCTTGTTCTAGTTCTTGTAAAGCCACTGTCAGGACTAGGGACTGTCATTGGCCCATCGCCCCAGCTGAAACTCGGGAGTCACCCTTAGCTCCTCCCTAGGCCTGCTACCTACGACACTGGGTTTCCATGTCCCTGCTTCGCTGCCCAGAACTTGGCCTGTGGGAGTATGTAGGGAACTGACACCTCAGACTCCACCTTCCAAATGTTTCCAAAGCCACCTCTCCTTTCCACTCTTATGAAGCATCCTTTCCCTCCAGTGTCTGCCTCCAGCTTCCCTTCTGCCCTCCCTCTACTCGGCCACCGGCATGACCTTAATATAAGGCTCCTCTGATGCTGTCACCTCTGCTACTCTACTTAAAACTGCTTTGGAGCTCTCTAGCACCCACAGCCCGGCACTCAGGGCCCTTCTTCGGCCCCAGCTGAACTTCCACTTGTGTGTGCTGTGCATATTCTGTCCTCTGCTCTGTCTGCTTGGTGAACTCCTAGGCATCCTGCAAAGCTCTGCCCAAGGTGGAGCTTGCCCTCATGCACCAGCTAGATCCAGGAGGTGGGTCCCCTGCCTTTGCCCCAGTTTCCCTAGCACTGTTGCAGCCCTCATCTGGCAGGATCCCAGCTACCTTCAAGGTGCCCTGTCCACGTACAGGCTCAGACTTCCTGATACCCAGCACCAAGCTTGGCATCTAGCAGACACTCCAAAATGCTTGTTAAAGAGGCAAAGAAATAAATGATGGCTATACTTTACAAGGAGTTGGTAGGTTTTGTGGTTTGGAGATAAATATAAATTGTTGTTGCTGTTTTCATCTCTCAGTCATGTCCAACTCTTTTGCGACCGCATGGACTGTAATCCACCAGGCTTCTCTGTCCATGGAATTCTCCAGGCAAGAATCCTGGAATGGGTTGCCATTTCCTTCTCCAAGCTATCTTCCCGACCCGGGGATTGAACCCGTGTCTCCTGCATTGGCAAGAAGATTCTTTGAGCCACCAGGGAAGTCTAAATATAAATGCATAAATATACAAATATATATACATACATATATTTGCATTTTAGGTGGGTACCTTAGAAGAGACTTGCATGCTTTGCTTGAGAAAGAATTGAGTAACTTCAGTCCCAGAGTCTCAGCTGCCCCGTGCACATGGTCTGACCCCTCAGTCACTTCTGGGCCCCCCACTCAGCAACCCACTCCAGTACTCTTGTCTGGAAAATCCCGTGGATGGAGGAGCCTGGTAGGCTATAGTCCATGGGGTTGCAAAGAGTCAGACACAACTGAGCGATTTCACTTCTTCCTTCTTCACTCCCCCAACACTCCACTTAGAGCCAGAGGGGTAGCCGGCCTGAGTGGTTTTGCCCAGGGTTGCCGCCCTCCTCGGCTTGGCTTCCTGGGAGAATTGGCTCAGCAGCTGCCTGGCCAGGCCTCAGGGCCTCTCGGGCAAGACTCCCTGGGCAGGGCCAGGGGCTGGAGCCTCATCCATGCAGCCTACGCACCAGGCCAGTCTGCGGCCGAATGAGCTCCAGCTTGCCACGGAGCTGGGGGCGGGCAGGAGGGAGGGACATCCTCTGTTGGGTAAACACGGGTGTCCGGGCCTGCCGAGGCACATCCCAGTGCTCTATTGGTTAGAGGCACTGAGCTGGGAATTGCCAGGTGTCAGCCAGAGAGTGACAGGGAGGGAGACTTTCCTGGGACTCGGCCCCTGCCGCAGAGTGGAGGCTGTAGGAGGTTTGGGATCCCCAGACCCGTCTGACTACTGTCTGTCCCTTCCCTGAGGATCTTCTCACTACCTCAACTCGGGCAGCTCCTGGGGTTCCTGGGAGGCTGGATGGGCCACGGGCAGGTGATTTCGCTAAGCCAAGACTGAAAGCAAAATTTCTTTTTAGCTATCCCCATTGCAAATATTGAGTTGGCCAAAAAAATTATTCAGGAGAAGATATTACAGAAAAACCCGAACAAACTTTTTGGCATACCCAGTACGTTTTAATCCGTACTCAGTTGAGGCAAAGCTCATATCCTTGGAAACACCCACTGCACACCAGGCATGGTTATTTGGAACCTCACAGTTGTGACAACAACCCTCCAGAGTGGGTAGTGTTATCCCCATTTTAACCAGGCAGAAGCTAGAGTTCAAAAGGGTGAAGTTGCTTCAGGCCCCCCAGCTATTAATACCAAGGCAATGCTGGTCTCTTTCTCCCTACATGTGAAAGTGAAAGGGTTACTGTCAGTAGTGTCCAACTCTTTGTGACCCCATGGACTTTAGCCCACAAGGCTCTTCTGTCCGTGGAATGATCCAGACAAGAATACTGGAGTGGATTGCCATTTCCTTCTCCAGGGGATCTTCCTGACCCAGGGATCGAACCCAGGTCTCCTGCATTGCAGGCGGATTCTTTACCAGCTGAGCCACAAGGGAAGCCCAAGAATACTGGAGTGGGTAGCCTATCCCTTCTCCAGCGGATCTTCCTGACCCAGGAATCGAACCGGAGTCTCCTGCATTACAGGCAGATTCTTTGCCATCTGAATCTATTAATACCAAGGGGATGCTGGTCTCTTTCTCCCTACAGATGGCCACTTCTAGAATTTTCTTGTCAAATCCTTCCCTGCTGGGGTGAGTAACCCTGCTGAATAACCCGATGGGCATGGTTACCAGCCTCTAACTGGGGAGCCTGGGAAGGTTCCTAGGCGGGCACCTCTCTAGGGGAAGTGGACAGATGGCCAGAGAGCCTGGAGCCACTGGTAGAGTTCATTTCCAACAAGGAGAGAATCTCTGTGGCCCATGGGTGGAGCACTGGCCTGCTGGATCCTTCCCCACACAGCTGGGTGCCTGTGACCCTGCTGCAGTGGAGGAAAATGGACCTTGTGGTACCCCTGTAAGCACAGACTGAGGGCCATAGCATTGTCAGGGAAACCCAGATGCCGTCCGTGAGCCCAGCACTGCAGGCGGGAGCGTCCACTCACTTTCACTCTTGAACTTGTCGAAAGTGTTTCTTGATTTCCTCTTGGCTGGTCTCAGCCCAGTGCTGTTGGAGTCCCGCTCATGCCAGGGGAAGCAGTGAACTCTTCTCCCTGAGCCCTGAAAACCCAGAGGACTGCAGTGTTGGATCAGACAGGGGTTAGATAGAAATTGGCAGTGCTGGGCCCCATGGGCACTTGAGGTGCCTGCTGCATGCTCCTGAAGGTGGAACCTGCCTCAGGGCATGTCAGTTGGGTGTGTCTGCACCTGTCAGTGGGGACAACCCCCTGCCTTTGGAGACCTGCCGGGAGCATCACCGCTATGGACTGTCCTTGGCACAGGGCACCCTCCAGCCCTCCCCAGCACAGGGGCCAGAGCAGCCACCTTCTTCATCCCTCTCCCAAGTGCTTGTGTCTGTGTGTGCGCACACAGGACTTCCTGGTTTTCGGAAGGGAAGGGGGACAGGTGGCAGAGAGACAGGATGAGCCCGAGTGTAATTTTATTTCTGTGGTTCGCCTTTCAAGCTGTCACGGTAAATCTATTTTACTTGTCACTTTGTAAATCATTATGCAGGATTAAGCCTTTTACCAGCTTTCAGGGCTTCTGCAGCCATCAACATCCCCCGCCTTCCCCATCCTGCCTTCTGAACACCCCTGGCTGCTCTGGGCACTGGTCCCACCGCTGTTTCTTCAGGCGTGGTTGGTTCGAACGACAGTGGAAGCCTGGGAGACAGCTGGCCCATCGCTGACTTTAGCAGTCCCATTTCACTGACCGGAAAACAAGCTCAGGGGGAAGAGCAGGGACTCCCAGGCCCAGTGTCCAGGGTGCTCAAGTGTTTCTGCTGCCCCTGAAGCAGTGGAGAGGGAAGCTGCTTGGGGTTACCGGGGACACTGCAAATGGAGGATTTTCCTCATCATCCCACCCTGGCCGTGAGACCCACAGAGAGCACAAGCGCGGAAGAGGCTTTTGAAGGAAGCAGGGTCTGCTTGGAGCCAAAGAAGAAGCTTCTACCCCCTTCTGGGGTGCAGGGACTCAAGCTTGGGTGACAAGGAGCTAGACACGGGGTATTTTCTGAGGCCCCCACACTGGCGTGTAGCACTCCATTTAGTTCTCTAGAAACCCATGCGCTTCTCCAGAGAAAGCTTCAGGGTGGAAGGACAATGCAGCCGTTCGTTGAGAGGCTCAGAGCTGCACAGTGGCCAGGGCCCCCTAGGCCAGGAGCCAGCAGTGTGCAGTGGTGCGCTTTCCACCGCTGGCCCATCTGGAGAGGCCTGCTCAGAAAAACAGAACCCAGAAAGGCCCCACCCACAAGGGTGACGTGCCTTTCGGGTGCTGAGGTTTCGGGGGCACTGGCTCTGAGGGGTGAGGGATGTGCGTGCCCCAGGAGCCCTGCCAGGTCAGACTCGGCCCTCTCTCTCCCTGCCGTTTCCATCAGGGTGGACTGGCCTCTGCACCACCACCCCCCCCAGACCCAGGCCATGGCGCTTCCTTCTTAGCACTTGTGTCCGGCTCTTCTTCCTGCCTTTGTGCTGGGAGAGGCCCCGGCCTTGTGGGGCAGCATTCACCCACACTTCTTCCCTCATGCCCCCACCCAGACCTCCTTTGTCTTCCTTGTAATCTGACAGGTGAATCACTCACCTGCAGTTTCGTTCCAGCAGGAGGCCCGCTGGAGCATCTCCTTAGGGTAGGGCCCTGTGCTTGGCATAGTGAGGGCTCCTGATGGGGAACAAGACCCTAAACCGGGCAGTGGGCCCATAGCTTTCTGCTTCCCTGTCACAGCGCCCCCCGCCCCACCCATGCTAGGTGCCAGCTGCTTGATTACGTTCCCATTTCTAGAAGTGCACTCCTTCTAGACAGCCAGAACCCCATTTCCTGTATCCCCTAGCACAGTGGTCGAGGAGATGGCACGGGCAGACGGGCACAGGTGA
The DNA here is from genome assembly GCF_001704415.2 of Capra hircus. Lineage (NCBI taxonomy): Eukaryota > Metazoa > Chordata > Mammalia > Artiodactyla > Bovidae > Capra > Capra hircus. Next base: position 10,924,648 of record NC_030835.1, on the reverse strand, counting down.
AGGCAATATTTCTTGAGTGGAAGGATGGCCGAACAAAACTCCTGAGACCCTGACTTCAGTGAGTTTCATGGTCTAATTGTAAACTAAGCCTTGGCTATTTGACAGAATAGGAATGATACCTACTCAAAGTACCAGAGAAATCCAAGAAGTTCCAAAGAGACCTAGGAACAAATGAGCAATGAGAATGGGCTAAAGCAGTCAGGGAGGGGCTCCTGGGGGAGGGGGCATTTAAAGGCATTTAAAGGTGTTGAAAATGCAGAGTTTAGCTAGAACAAGGCGAGGAGGACAGGGGAGAAAGGGCACTTCCAGGAGGCAGAAAGGTGTGAAGAGAGGGAGACAGGTGTGCATGCCCCAGGGGTCCGGGGTTCCGGGGAAGCCCAGCCAGTGTCTGTGTCTTCAGGGGAGTTACTGAGGCCAGGTCTCCAGGGATGGCTGGAACCTCAGCAAGAAGGCAGTGTTGGGAGGAGACCTTTACCGTAGAGGCAAGGGAGGTCAGGGAACGGGAGTATTTGAGGAGAGTAATTGGGAGGCAGAGAACTGCTTGGGTTGGAGGGAGAGACTGGAATCTGTTTGTTAACACAGGTGGAGTCCCTCAGCTGCATCTCAGGGCCATTGCCCCTGTGCTGGTTGGGAGGGCTGGTGGGGACGGGGCCCAGGGGACTGGCTCCTCCTTCAGCTGGGCCCTCCTCGCTGAGCGGGAGAGAAGGAGGTGAAAGCAGCCAGTGTTTCTGAAGGTCTGAGTCTAGGCTTGGCCCAGCTCTCCCTTCATGGGGTGACATGGCCCCGAGCCTCTGCCCTCCACCGGCAGAGTGGGGAGATTTAACAACCCCAGCCTGTCTGCCCAGCTGCTATGAGGAGTAAATGAGGTGCAGGGAGGGGAAGGTCTTTGGGAGCTGACATCGTCCATCAGTTTTCATCCCATTCGGGAAAATCGGTGGCTGCAGTGGCACGGCCATTTCACGGCTGCTGGTTTCATTACCAACAAGCTGTGTGACCTTGGGCCGGACACGGCCCTTCTCCAGGCCTCAGCTTTCTCCTCCATAAAAGGGTCCGTCCTGGTAACCCCTGTCTCACCAGGTGCTAAACGTTGCATTGAATGCATGCCACATGCATGGTTGCTGGTGTTCCCTGCTGGGAGACTGAGGCTTGGGGGTCCTTCTGTGGGCAGGGCCCCACGTTGCCTGCCAAACCCAGTTGTCACGACAGCATCATGCCGCCTCCTTGTAACCTCCGCCAAGAGCTTCTAGTTCACATCTTGATCTCTGGTGACTTGATCTAGGTGACTTGATATAGGTCCATATTGCGGAGAAGGCAGTGGCACCCCACTCCAGTACTCTTGCCTGGAAAATCCCATGGACAGAGGAGCCTGGTAGGCTGCAGTCCATGGGATTGCTAAGAGTCAGACATGGCTGAGCGTCTTCACTTTCACGTTTCACTTTCATGCTTTGGAGAAGGAAATGGCAACCCACTCCAGTGTTCTTGCCTGGAGAATCCCAGGGACGGGGGAGCCTGGTGGGCTGCTGTCTCTGGGGTTGCACAGAGTCAGGCACGACTGAAGCAGCAGCAGCAGGTCCATAGCAAGTTCACTTGCACTTCCTGTCCAGCCCCTGGAGGCCCCTTATTAGTCTAGCAGGTAACGGGTTCTTATCAGTTCCCTGTTATCCCTCGGCAAGCCTTGCACAAGGTGTGTGCCTTTAAGTGATGCTCACGACTCTTTGGACATCCTGACACAAGCTGGTCACATAGTTCGCTTTTCTATGAAACACGGAGAGGTTATTTTTTAAGAACAGATTGTGTTTTTCTGATAAAAGAGCCCTTGAGAGAGTGAAGAGATAGAGTACTGGAAAGAGCACCCCCAAAGCTGTTTGACTATGATGCAGGTAGTCGAAGGGCTGAGCGGCCACCCAACAGGAGAAAGGCTCCTGGGGCTCACTTTACAGTGGGGGAAACTGAGGATGAGAGGGCAAAAGGGGCCACCCTGAAGTCACCTAGCAAGTGTAACTAGGTGGCACTTGCAAGCTTCAGATAATAGTAATGGTTGTATTCCTCTTCACCACCACCACCACCTCATTCAGAAGATTTACCAGTGTTCAGCACTGTGCCAAGCAGCTTATATACATTATCTCATTTAATTCTCCAAAGAACCCTATAAGGGAAAGACTTTTTTATCCCCACTTAACCTACACATGCGGAGAAGGCAATGGCACCCCACTCCAGTGCTCTTGCCTGGAAAATCCCATGGATGGAGGAGCCTGGTGGGCTGCAGTCCATGGGGTCACTAAGAGTCGGACACGACTGAGCGACTTCACTTTCACTTTTCACTTTCATGCACTGGAGAAGGAAATGGCAACCCACTTCAGTGTTCTTTCCTGGAGAACCCCAGGGACAGCAGAGCCTGATGGGCTGCCATCTATGGGGTCACACAGAGTCAGACACGACTGAAGCGACTTAGCAGCAGCAGCAACATACACGTGGGCTTCCCTGGTAGATCAGTGGTAAAGCATCTGCCTGCCAATGCAGGAGATGTGGGTTCGATCCCTGGGTCAGGAAGATTCCCCTGGAGAAGAAAAGGGCAACCCACTCCAGTATTCTTGCCTGGGGAATCCTGTGGACAGAGGAGCCTGCTGGGCTACAGTCCGTGGGGTCACAAAAGAGTCAGACACGAGTGAACAGCAACACCACACAGGTGAGCACACAGAGAGATGGTCAGAGGGATTAAGGCCGCAGAGCTGGGAACGTGTCAGGGGCAGAGTTTGAACACAAGTCTCAGAGCCTGGAACTTTCTCTCCCACTGCTCTCATTGACACCCCCTCCTTCCCGCCCACCCTGAACGCCTCTGCACTGCCTGTCCCCGGGCCAGTCCCCTTGAAGCTGAGAGAAGACATCTTCCTCTTTCTAGGAGCTGTGGGACTTTCTGTATTGAGCAGATAAAAGAGCCCGTTTGGGATGATTTTTATCAGCTTGAGCAAGCCGGTTTGACTTACAGGAAGAAGCCAATTTGCATTTTGGGAAAGAGCTGAGTGTAAAGGCCGCAGTGAGCGCCGGCTGGATTTATAAATAAACAGTCAACCGAGAGCATGGCGTGTCCCCAGTCGCACAATGCTGGGCTCATGTTGACACCACAGACCATTCCACACGTCACAGCTGCCCTTTGGACAGAAAGGGCCTAATTGAGTAAGAGCTCACTGCTGGAAACGCCACAGAGTCCGTCCCCCGACCTGGCTTCCCCAAGCACAGGCCAGCCGGAGGAGGCGGGCTGCAGCCGGGCCTGTTTACCAAGGCTGCTGGCATCACATGCCAGGTGTAGAGCCCACCAGCGGTGACACCGGGTGGCCCAGAAGGCTGCGAGGGTGCGGCCTAGAGGGAGGCGCGAGGGCCAGTTTCCAGGCGTTTGGTGGAGTGGCACAGGGTTACCAGACAGCCTCCCGCCTGGGTCCAGACCCTTGCTCTGCCCAGCGATCCTTTCTCTTTCTGGAGACTTAATTCTTTGGCCGTGAGATTGGTAGTACTCTCCTCCCAGGTTATTTTGAGAATTAAGTGAGGTGAGGTTCACAGTGGATTTATCTCTCTTGTCTCTGCCCTACCTGGGATAACTGCATGATCTGGGGCACATCCAAGGCCTTTGGATGGGGCTTGGAGGCTGCTCGGGGGGTGGACCTTTGGTCCAGAGAGGCTGCTCCCTCCACACGGGGCCCAGGAGCTTGACTCTGTGATATACCAGGATTCATACCCATGTCCCTCCACCGGTGGAACCTCGGGTCCAGTCTGAGCACCTCAGTTTTCCTGGATATGAGGTGGGGAGACTGGGACTTATTAGGATGGAACATAATGTCTGGTTAGTGCTTAGTGTAGAGCTGGGCGCATGGGAAATGCTCATAAATAAATTATACTGAAATATTTATCTCAGTAGAAAATCTATTTTCAAAACAGAACACTACCTGTCAAGTCAAACATTGTGATTTAATCTCAGAAAACACTAAACAACGCCAATAACCATAATACCAGTAGTTGGAAGACCACCCCTTCAAGGACCATCCGTTGGTCCTGTCAGTGTCTAGAGCCTTCACGGTAACCCTCATTCATGGCTGAACGTAAACCAGTTCTCATCTGGCCTTCCAGCCTTCGGACGTCCAGCTTGCCTGTCTGCTCAGATAAGGATCTCTGTGTCCTTCTTAGCTGACTGCTCTGAGGGCCGCCCTGGTGCTTGCCCTGTCTTCGTATTTCACCTGTCTGTTGCCTCAGGGCTGGACTGCACCTAATAATCCTGCCACGTAAACAAGGGCCCTTGGGACCTGTTCTCCAAGAGACACTGCCCAGGAACCCTGCACCCCATGAAGTACCTACTTCTTCTACAGGGTACAGGGGGTCTCTCTCCCTCAGAGTCCAGTCCTCATTGTTCCAAGCCTTTGGGGGATCCACATCTCATGGCCACCTGGGGTTCTTGCACCTCAGTCCTCGTAGTCACTTGGAACCGCTGTCATCTTCTGAGGTCCCAGGGAGGTGACTGGGCAGAACTTGATTCTGTCAGTTACATGCTCTGATTCGAACCTGGCTCCCGGCCGAACCTCCAGCCCTCAGCTTCCTACTGGCCCTGGGGTGGTGACCAGAATAGATAAGATCCCTGTCTGTGGGGAGCCAGAGGGGAAACAGGTCAAGAGGCCGACAGATGTCCCCTTTACACACGATGATAGGTGCTAAGAAGGAAACAAGTAAAGTGCTGGATGAAGACACCGAGGGCGCGGGGTAAGAGGCCTCCAGATGGGAGGGCCTTTCTGGGGAGGGCCCTGCAATGGTGGGGGTGGGGTGGAGGGAACCTGAGGGTAGAGGAGCAGCTTGTGCTAAGCAGACCCTGACTCCAGAAATGGCATGTTCTAGAACGGAGAGGAGCCTCATGTGGCTGGAGGAATCTCTCGGGTGGCCTGAGACGAGGCAGGGACCACCTCCCACCTTCCATCCTATCTTGGGTCTCCCTCCTGCCCCCAGAAAGCCAGCAGAGCAGCCAGGCCAGATGTGGACATGAGCCCGTATCTGTGTGTGGGTTCCATTCAGGGCAGCTCTCTACTCCAGCCAAGGGGCAGGTGGCCAGTAACATCAATGACATTTCTGCCTCCTGCCTGTTGCCTCCATCTTTGAATGGGAGACCTGACTTCAGTTCCTGATCTTGTCCCCCAGCTCTCCTCTCCATGAGGAAGCCACGCTTGGCCCTCTCTGTCACCTGTCTTTTGAGTGACCCCCTGCTCTCACAGAGGAAGAAGGCAGAGGGGTGGGAGGTCCATCACCAAGCGTCCCAAGATAAACTGAGTTTTCCCACCTGAGGTCAACCTTGGCCCACAAACCTTTCTTTATTTCCTTTGGTCTTTGCTCCAGAACTCTGGTAGCAAGCTGCCTGGAATGAAATGTGAAGAACTCAAGATAATAATAAAATCAATTGGACTGTTTCCCCAGTAATTCTAGAGGCTGATGCATCATTAATGCTGGTAATACAGTGCCTGTCAGATCACAAACTTCTCAATAAATGTGCAGCTGGCAAGCTCTGATAGAAATTGGAGGCAAGCAGAGAATGAGATTTGGGGCCTTTGATATATGGGGTGTCAGCCGTGTGGTGAAGTTTTTATCAATTTCTGTCACTTTGGGCCTTTGTGCTCACTACATATGTGGTCTTCATGGCACCTCTGTGTGAGCTGCCTGGATGCTAACTGGCCCCCGACCAGGGTGAGGAGGAACAGCTGCTGGAGGGGCCTTGACATCCAGGCCTGGAAATTACTGAGAGCTGCTCAGGTGACAAGCACAGGCTGGATGGGCAAAGCCAGAGCCCTTTGGGCCTGACCCCATGGGTCACTCAGCCACTCCACAAGCATTTATTGCGTCCTGTTGGGTCCATGACACCACTGGGCCCTGCCCTGGGGGGCTGCAGGAGCTGCTATGGAAGTCTCCAGCTTGGGGAACGGGAAACAGTCAAGTGGTCATTTCTTCCTGAGATTGAGGGGCAGAAGGCAAGTGGAGGGAAGGCTTAGGTCAGTGGCAGTGTCTGCTAGTAGACAAGTGAGGAGGGGGCATGCTCAGGACCCTGGGGTTGATGAGGGAGTGAGGAGTTTGATGAGGCTGAGCCCCAGCAGCAAGGGAGAGAAGGTTGGAACCTTCCTGGGGACAGCGTCGCATGGCAATTAGTGCGTGTTCTCCAGAGTCAGCCTTCTGGGGTTGTATCTTAGCTCCCCTTTACCACAGGAAAACTGCAGAGAAGAGACTCCATCAGGGGGTTACAGTGGGCGATATAGTAGCAGAACCACCCAGCTGGAGGGATCTTGGGAGCATAATGAGTTAATCCCAGTACAGAGCCTCGAACAGGGCCTGGTTCCTTGTTTGCACCTGACCAGCACTGGCATTACTTCTGCTCAGTTATCAGTTAACCCTTGGGTGACTGAGAGCCTGACAGCTGAGATTCAGAGGCAGAGCAGGGCATCCCAGCTCACAGAGCTGATGGGAGCAGAGCTGCTGCTGAAGCCGGGAGCGGGTAGTGTGAGGACAGGGCCTGGGAGGTCGCTAGGTAACCACCTGGGGGTTAGCTTGCAGGTGAGCTGTGGGTGGGCTCAGGTCTCACTTGCTAGTGGCCTCGGGGGCCTGGGGAGATTCTGAGTGGCCTCTGGGACCTGAGGGTGGAGCTTTGGAGTCTGGCTGGGGAAGGGCTGCCGCTTCTGTCAGACGAGCCCCTTTGTTTGCACATCCCAGCAGCGGGTTGGGATCCAGATGCTTCTGGGTGCCCCTTGCCAGGGGTCAGGCCCTGAGAGCCAATGGCCTCCCTGACACCCACCCCAGAGCCACGGCCTTGGAAACCAGAGTGAGAGGACCCCTGAGCGGTGGGAAGGCTTCGGGGGGCGTTCTGATGCTGCCACAGGCCTGTTAGGGACCCACACTGGAGGCCTGGGAGTTGGGTGTGTCTGTGCTCCCTAGAGGCTAGTGCTCTCCGAGGCCCCCTGGGCTCAGGACCCCTCACTCCACTGAACCGGGGCCCCCCAGTCTGCCTTTGCCATGCTCCTCCCTCGCGGCTTCACAGGCACCCCAGGACTTACTCACTGGCTCTGCATTGTTTGCTTTGAGAGGAAGGCAAGGTGGTGAGGTCTCCTGGGGCCTCAGGAAAGAGGAAGCAGTCTTGTTAGATGGGAGCGTGCAGATGGCCCAGGGGCCTGTACCACACTACAGGCGAGGAGAGGTGGCAGCTGGGCCCAGGCCTGCCCCAGACCCCCTGCCCCTGCCGGAGCCTCCATGACCCCTGTGGGTCCTCCTGTTGCTGAGCCTGGGGTACTGGTGCTTGTCTGGTTGGGGAGGAAGGCTGGCTCTGCATTTAGCAGGTGACTTGCCTAGAAAAATCCTTCTCCATAACTCTCCCCACCCCCCTGCCTGTGGCTTGGCTTTAGAGGAAGTGTCCCCTTGTGGGAGTGGGAGTGGGAGCTGGGGGTGGGGTGGTTGGGGAAGGCTGAGGGGAAGCTGTAAGGTGCAGTAGCTATAAGTGTTTTAGAAGGAGCAGGTGGCCCTCTTTTCACTACCTGGAGGGCCTAGTCCCAGAAGAGCACGGGTGCTGGCTGGTGCCCCCGGTCGAGTCCCACCACTACTGCTTATACGGCCTTTACAGCCCCTCTGAGCCCCACTCAGCTCCTCTGAGCATCAGTTTCCTTATCACCAAAATGGGGTCCTCCTGCCCACCTGATTGGAGGTGTGGTGGGCATGCATGTGATGCTCAGAACCTCTTCGTTCCTGAGTGCCAACCTTGTCCCAGACTCTGGGTGACCTGTCCTGGCCTGACCCCAGGAGCTCAGAGCCTCACTAGAGAACAAGACAGGCCTGTTCCTACAGGAGGAAGGCCCCGTGGCCACCATGAGGGGCCTGCCGTGGGGAGTGGCTCAGGTCAGGCTGCAGGGGAAGGGCATTCAGTAAGGCTTCCCATAGGAGGTGACCTTTGAGCTGCACCCTAAAGAATGAGCCAGGGAATGTTCAGCAGAAAAGGAGCAGCGGAGACATGGGGCCTTGGTGGGTGGGAAGCAAGGCTAGGTTGCTCACCGGGGATCTGATCACACCCTGGAGGGCTTTAAACGCCCTCCATGCCTTAGAGTTTACCCTTGGAGCAGGGTCAGTGAGAAAAGATTTGGGGTGAAGAGTGATGGAGCCAGACCTGACTGATTGAATGATCACCATGGGGGCTGGCTGGAGGGTGTCCTCACAGGGGCCCTAAGGAGGTCTGGCTGCCTAGGGAAGGGGGTGCCTGGTGCTGGCTGGGCCTGGCTACAGCAGTGCTGTATGAAGGCTGGATGGTGGTTGGTGGTGGTATTCAAGGGGAGTGAATTCCAAGCCCCAAGGGATGGGGGAGGGGTGCCCTTGGTCCTTGGGGCTTCTGCACACAGAACCCTCAGGCACTTGCTTAACTGTGCAGGTGCCAGGCCTCACCCCAGCATTTGGAAACCGGGTTGAGAACTGCAGGTCTGATGAGGAGCACAGAGGCAGGGTGTCTGAGGGGGTCCCAATAGGACAGGAGCCTCTGAAGGGAAAGAGTGGAGCTGATTGCAGACTCTTGAAAGGATACAGGGAGGAGCTGCATGGGGTGCAGCGGGCTGGGCAGAGGCGAGAAGAAGAGTTAATTCAGCAAACAGGTACAGAGTGCCCTCCCTATGCCAGCCCTGTAGGTGACAGGGATGGGCAGCCTTCCTGACTTTCCAACCAAGGCAGGCACACAGCACTGGCTACGTACTGAGCTCACACTACTGGAGAAGGAGGCAACTGACTCAGTCGTCCAGGATGAGTGGGAAATTCCCAGGTCAGGAAGTGAGGGAAGAGCATTTAAGGCATAGGGAACAGAACTTGCAAAGACTCAGAGTACCAGAGCAATGCTGTCAGAGGAACACAGCCCTTAAGTTCAGGCTAGTGGGCCTGGACTAAGTTTCCATCTAGAGACAGCAAGTCAGCCAACTCCCTAAGTCAGAGAAGAAAGGCCTGAGTCTGTGAGATCTTGGGAGGCCTGAGGTCCTTATCCTGGTGGGTGTTTGAGGGTGAGGGGGAGTCATCAGTGGTTGCTGGGCTCTCCCTGCCTGAGAAGGGTAACAGAACAATGTGCCAGCCCTCTGACAGCCTGTGTGTTTCTTTCTGGCATGACCACATTCATGGGAGCTGGGGAGTCAGAGAAGGGCCTGTTTGTCCAGAGGGAGAGGCTGCCTCTAGGCAGGTGACTGGCACCTGCCCCTCCAGTGCCAAAGTCCATCTGAGTGCACCAGGGCAGGGAGGAAGGGTGGCCAGGTGATATCTTCTTGGCAGGCGTGCCCTGTCATCCTGCATGAAAACAAACCAGGGGGCCCCAGGGGCCAGCACTGTCCCCACACTGCCCCCTCCTCCCAAAGACACACATACACACACACACTCTGAAGATGCACCGTCAGCCCTCCCCACTCTGAGGACATGAGGTGAGGAACCAGGAAGGTGTCAATTACTGACTGCCAGTTGCCACAACATACAGAGGTCATTTAGGACCAGAGAGGGGAGGTGACCCCCTCCAGGTCACACAGCAAGTTAGACCACCAGTCTAACTTGACACCAGTCTCCCCATGACACCATGGCCCAAAGCTCTGGGAGGAACTGATTGGACCCCCACATGGCTCAGGATCTGGCCACCTTCTTTTTAGCTCCTGCATTAGCTGTGTCTCCAAGCCCTGGGAAGAGGGATTGTCTGCCAACAGTAAGCACTCTCCTGATGGAATCAGCTTGTGCGGCTTCTTTATTCCCCACAACCTAAAACAACCCAGGGAAATAAACCCAGAAAAGCTCCGATCCTTGTGTGTGCTGGGCCAGCGTTCCCCAGCCCGAGTGTAAGACGTACAATGGGAAGTGTGGACCTAGTAGAGTCCTGAACCCCTCCTGACAGGGAGGCAGAAATCCCAGTTCTGGAAGCGTGTAAACAGGGTTATTTTTAGCCTTGGGAGGGCTGTGGGTGCAGCAGCGTGACCTGCATTTGGCTCAGCCCCCTCCTCCTGCCCCACCCAGCAGAAGGGGCCTTCTTTGCCCCTCTGCCCTCCCTCCCACCAGCCTCAGGGCTGGGCCAGTGAATTCTAGGGTCCACCAAGAGACTGAGCCGAATGGGGGAGTCTCAGGGAGGCTGCCCACAGCCAGGAGCTGAGGCCAAGACCAGCTCACAAGGGGGCAGGATGTGGTTTGCAGAGAGGCGACATTTCACGTTACAAGAGAGATACTGGAGCCACACAATTTCATGCTTTTTTCCATGGGTTCTTAGTCCCTAATCCTTGTCCCTTCCCCAGTCTGGGCGTCGGGAGGCTTGGTCCCAAAAGAATGTGCTGGCACTTTCACCACGGTGTGCTCTGATGAGTGTGACAGCTCTCAATGTCTCATCCACGCCCTCATCCTTGAAGTGGGATCGTTCCCTACCTGGAGTTGAGCGTGAGCTTAACAAGGTCGTGGCTGGTCACTCATTCATTCAGCGAACACTCAGCACTGATTTTGCGCCAGACATTCTTCTGGCCACTGGATATAAAACAAGGAGCCAAGCTGATATGGTACTGACCCTCCTGGAGCTAACATCATCAGGGTCAGGGCCAGAGGCAGATAATAAACAAGCACTTGCATAAACAATAATCTGCTTACAATGTGCAATATAGGAGTAATACAGAGTGATGCGTGAAGGAGTGATTGAGGTGAGGGAGGTGGGCTTCCCAGGTGGCGCTAGTGGTCAAGAGCCTGCCTGCCAGTGCAGGACATGGGTTCAATCCCTGGGTCGGGAAGATCCCCTGGGGGAGGGCATGGCAACCCGATTCAATATTCCTGCCTGGAGAATCCCATGGACAGAGGAGACTGGCAGGCCATGGGGTCACAGAGAGGCAGACATGACTGAAGTGATTTAGCATGCATGCGCACATGGGGTGAGGGAAGGGGGCACATATTTAAACAAAAACAATTAGAAAGGAACCCCTGAGAAACAAATAAAACAGAGCCAGTCACAGTGGAGAGAGAAGGTGGTTAGAGGGGAAAACAGGTGCAAACGCCCTGGGGCAGGGAAAAGTGGCTGGAGGGCAACAGTATACTGGGTGAAATGGGCAGGGGCCAGATGAACAGGGTCTGTGGTCCATGGGAAAGCCTTGGAGAGGACTAAAAACAGGAAAAGATTTGCTTTACAGCTATAGGGAAAAGCAGGAAGGAAGTGAGAATGGGAAGTCAGCGAGGGGCTGGTGCCCTCGCCCAGGCAAAGGAGCCGGCGAGCGGTGGGCGGATTCGAGCACAGGAAAGGTCAACCACGGAGGGGGTAGATGGTTCTGAGAGGGAGCCTCAGAATCAAGGATGGCTTCTTGACTTGGGATTTGATGGCTGGACTGTGGGGAGGCGAGGGCAGTTGGTCAGAAGGGGCGGGTGGAGGGAGAGGAGGACCTGGGGGAGGGGAAAGCTCTGCAGACAGTGCACTGGGGACACCTGTTCAAGCTCGAGTGTCGAGAGGGTCACTTGGGCAAGGGGGCGCCCCAGGCCCCAGGCTGGCACAGCTCTCCTCCCCAGGAGCTCTCTGCCAGCCTCCAGCCAGGCTGTGTGGGCGGGTGCTCCCTTGGGGCCTGGCCTGGGGTTTCATCTCAGTGCCTCATGGACAAAGCCCTTCCAGCTGACTGGTTTGGGTGGGGGTGGGCGGCTCCTGCACTCGGTGCAGAGAGGCCTGAAGGCTCAGCCCCAAAGCCTCGGCTGGACGGACCAGAAGGAGCCCTTCTGGGGCACGTTGGCATACGTTTGCCTTTGGCTGAGCCCTGGGTATCACTACCACGCCTCATGCCCAGCTGGACTGACTTCTTATTGTGAAGTAGCAGTGGCCCCCTATGTATCTGGATCAGGATGTCCCGGACAGTGGAAGTAGCAACATGCTTAGGATTTCTCACAGCAAACTCAGTTCCCCTTCCTTTTGTCATGTCAGCTGTGTGACCCCAGACACGCCCCCTTCCCTCCCCTCTCTGGGCCTCGGAATTCCCATCTGAGACACCAGGATGGAGCAGGAGGTCCTCAGGCTCCTATAGCAACAATGCCTCCAGCTTTGATTGCAGAGGTTTGGTATTGAGGGTCGTGGTGTGAGCAAAGGTCTGGCGGCTGCACTGTGGAAACACTTTACAGGGACCTGGGGAGTAGACAAGTGTGGCATAGAGGCCACCGGAAGCCAGAACCCCCGAGTGCCTGTGGAGGGTCGAAGGGCCCGGCTTACCATACCAGTGGATGTGCCTGCAGGAAGCTCTCTAGACTTTTTAAAGCCTTGGTTTTGCCATCTGCCAAATGGGAGTGGTAAACATCACTGACCTCAGAGGGATGCATAACTGCTGCGGTACCATGAGGAGGCCTCGGCTCAGCCCTTGCTCATGGAAGAGCTTCAGTTCCTGGTGGCTGCCCTCTCCCTGGCCCTCTCCGGTTTGCAGCCAGCATCCACATTTCGGGGGCGGGCACTTTTGCTGTTGGGGCTTCCTGTGAGAGCCACAATCGTGGGCCTGGGAGTCGGGCCAGACCTAACTGTGGAGGCAGGGAAGCTCGCTGTGGCCTTGAGGACCAAGCCGCTGGCCATGGCTTTCTCAGCACCAGGAGAGGCACGCTGGGGCTTTAACCCGAGGTGGGGAGAAGTTCTGAAATCACTCCAGTTTTGTGTTTATTTCTCAAAGAAGAGATGGTTTTGATTTCCTATCAGCATTGATGTGGTTGCTGTTGTTGTGTTGTGTGTGTGTGTGTGTGTGTTGTAACTGCTCCGGGTTTTAGAGCTGTGGTAGAAAGTGAGGAAAATAGCAGATGCTGTATCCATTTGCCACCAAACTGTCTTGAAATGCTATAAATATTTTCTAAAAAGACTAGCTTCCCGAGCCCGATGTGTTAGTTATCTCCTCCCCGAAAAACTGATTCCCCGAAAATTAAGACAAATCACCTCTTAAATCACTGTTGTTAACCTCAGGTGTAAAGACCGTTACCGAGCCAGCCGCGGGCCAGGCCGACTCCACGCCGCCTAAGCGACTCCACGTGCGCTGAGGCCGCGGTGGCTGCAGAAGGGGAGGACCCTTGTGCTCAGTCGGGAGGCCTGGCTCGGCCACTTACTGCCGGGTAACCTCAGGCTGGTGGGCTCACCTCTCGGAGCCTCTTGTGTCCTTATCTGTGTCACAGAGACATATCACCCACCACCTCTGAGAGCTGGTGCCGCTGCTCCTCAGACGTACCCACTGGTGACCGTCAGGATTCAGCTGTGGCATCCATCACAGCTTGAGAAAACCCCTCAGCCCCCGGCCCCGTCCAGGCCCCTGGCCGTGTGGAGGGCAGCCTCCAAGTCCCAGGCCCCTTGCTGCTCTCTCTCTCTCTCCCACAGAGAGAGCTGGTGAGGCTTGCAGCCTCTAGCAGGCAGGCAGCAAAGTCATGCCAGTGTTTCCTCTCTCTGCGTGTTGTTTTTCTGTTTAACTTCTGTTTGTGGTGAGTGAGGCTAATTTCATACTTACAGTAATCTTACAAAGTTTTTTTTTTTTTTAAGAAATGTATTTTTGCAAAAACTGGGAGTGGATTTCAAGACAAATATTAAGCGAATGGCAGGCTAGACGGCAGAAGGAAATGACAGAAGCCAGAGAGACATTAGGAAGTGTGGTGGGGCAGGGGGGCGGGTCTGCATCCAGGGTGTCCCTTTTCTTTCCTGTTCACCTGTGTGAACTTTTTATCTCCGTTACCTGTATGTCTCCTCGTAGAGGAGTGGCAGGGTGCTGGGAGAACTTTGGATGAGATCTCTTGGCGACGGCACAGTGTTTGGAGGTGACCACTAACTCCACAACGCAGTCCTCCTCTCCTGGGATCCAGGCCTTACCTCCACCAGGTGTGGACAAGCCCCAGCAGGTATCGTGGCACCTCCCCTCACAGAGATGTCAGTTACTCTAGGTCTTGTGTGACTGTTCATCTGATAGTTCATCTGCTTTAAACGATCTCTGTGAGTGGAAGGCAAAATGGCCAGAAAATACGTGTCATGGGTTCAGACTAGGTCTCTGAATTATAGGCTGTGTGACTGCGAGCGAGTCACTTGCTAACTCTGGGCCTCGATTTTCTCACCTGTAAAGTGGTGGTAATTGGGGCTGCCTCATCTGCTGGCCAGCTCTGAAGGCAATGGTAGAGAGTTCTGAGGCTCATGATAGGACACGGCCGTGATGTGTGTCTGGGTGCCTCCCACACCTCCCCCGCATCATGGCCAGCCCAGGGCTGCACACGGGCTAGGTGCCCAGGAAGTGCCTTGACCAGACCCAGAGATCCATGTGCTGCCAAGGTTTCGGATCCCTTGTCCATTGTTCTTGGGGTTCCTGACAGAACATGTATACAGGTTTCTGGTTTGGAATCCTGGCTACTGTGTATTCAGCAGAGAGACAGGCTGGAGGGCTGTTTGGAAAAGTCACTCTGGGGTCACATTTGAGCTCTGAAGGGGAGTGTGGGGCTTCGTTGGAAAGGCCGCCCTGGGTGTGAGAATGAGTCTTTGCTGCGCCTGCTTTTCTGTCACTCAGGAGCTCCGACTCCAATCCTGCAACTAGATTCTGCCCGCATCGCACCACCAGCGCCAGTCATGGACATCAGCCAGGAGCGGGGCCGCAGGCTCCTGCTGGAACCAAGCAGCTACTTCTTAGATGACCCGT